>NW_020884902.1:7141754-7753789 GCF_003945725.1 Corapipo altera
TTGAGAGACTTGGAGTTGCACATATTTGACAGGGTTTGGGAGGGAAGGCAAGGGGACAGATGGAGAGTGCTCATCATAAACACATTGAGTTCTTTGCAGGACAAACTTCTTTGATCAAATGCTATCAGTATATACCACACTGTGTGTAAGTTGGAGAGAATTTTACATCAGCCTTCTGACTCACTGCCTCTTGCAATAATTAAAACCCAAATAACATAAATGCAATATATGTTATTTTTGTTATTTTTCCTGTCAGGGTATGCACATGTTTACAAAAAGCAGGTTAATTTATAGCTGGTGTCTGATGAGGAGTCCTGAAGACTATTTATAAACTGAAACAGAGAAATAGCAAAACACTTCTTTGTAAATGTACTTTGCAGATCATGACTGAACCATTAGTACTTGTGTGTTTAAACAAAGTGTTGGGAGGACAATCAATAAAATAGTGCTGTGGTGGAAAACTTGGGCACTGAGTAGGTGAGCTGAACTCATTGCAGTTCTTGCATTAAGCCTTGCATAGCCCTTACACAGTTTTGAAAATAACTGTCGAGCTCAGTGAGCTGGAAGCATTTGTCTTGGAAGAGAAGACTTTACTTACAAGTGTAATTTATGGAAAACATTTGTCTGTACCTGTTCATACTTTAACCTACGGATCCTTCTTTGGATCTGTATTTGGCCCTGGCAGGTGAGGGTCCCTGGGCTCTCTGTCTGGTTACTGACCACTGCCCTGCAACACATCCCTTGTTTTTAACACTTCTATTTACATCCCCAATGAAACAGAAGTATTATTCAAAGAATGTGTTTCGAACTTACCTACCATGAACGAACAGGTGGACTAAAGAAAGGGATCATCCAAGCAGAAATCTGGGCTCTTGTTTTCCTGTGCCAGCAGCCTGCTCGCTGCTCGCAGGTGAGCTGAGGATGTTTGGAGAACATTGGCTCAGTTTTGGGGAGTTGTAGCTGTTCCTTGTAGAGGCTCAGGAGCAGTGGGAAGGAGGAGGGAGCTCGAGGCACGTTCTCTCTGTTTGCTGATGCAACTACAAAAGTTTTGGCACATGGGGTCTGTTCACACCTTTTGCTCTCAACCGTGCAAAACAACACAGTGTAACCACTGAATCTCAGGCCTTAGGCTGTACGTGTCTAGAATTTTGAAATAAGGTTGATGTTTCTAAGCCAAAATGACAACTTTGGAGCTATGGAGCTAAGCACAACTTCTTTCCTCTATCCTACTGTTCTCAGTTTATTTTAATTTGCATTGATCTGTGTCTAACATACCACAATTGCTAATTATAAATATGCACTCTTCCCCTTGGAGGCCTTTTTGCCATAAAGAAATCTAAGTCAAAATTGTGAAATTGTTAACTGCCAGGAGAAATATATAATCTCTCTTCAGACTCTGGGTTTTCCCCCAAATGGTTTTCAATTAAAATTTTTAAATGGATTTTTTTTTGTTTATCTAAACTTGTTTTATGCTATTTATATAATACATGACTCTGGAGGTTGCAATGGAAATAATGTACTCTGAAAATCCAGTATTGCTAAACCTTAGAAAGGGTTTTCCCTACAGACATGCAGTCAGAGGATAAAGCAGCAGTAATTAAGCAGCTAATGTTGTGAAGAAGCAATTCTTAGCTTTTGAGATAATTTAACAGGAACCAGCATTTTCAGTTCCTGCTTCAGGAGTCAAATAGGTATTGTTGGGGTTTTTCTGTCTTCTTCCACATGCACCTCCCTTCCCAGGTTTAAATGCATTTTTTTGTCCTTTAATCCTAATTTGTTGACACTTTCTAATTAATTCTCAGCCTTTTCTCAGCAGGTTGAAATCACTGTATTGTCAGTAGAATATGCCACTCAGTTAATTGGCTTTTTGCCCCAGCCACCCCCTGCCCCTTCTTGGTGGTCTCTGCATTATATCTTTCTCCCAGATACTCTTCTTTTGTTCAATCCTCCCATTTCTTTCTTCCTGTCTCCAGCTGAGTTTCTCTTCTTTTGTGTTACTGTGTTCTAATTAATAATATATTCTTAGTAATCTTTTTTTCCTTTTTCTTGTCCCAAACTTCAGGGCAGTTTTTGTTACTGATAGCTGTAGAATATCAAGTGTAGTGTCATTCTTCCAGAGGAAAGACATTTCAGATTTAAGGCTATGACTTTAGCTGTAACGATGAATGGGCTTTGCAATAGTCTTTTTATAAGGTCCTACACTTCTTGTAAGATTAACCTGAACTTGTTTTATACAACTTGGGCCTGTTCAGACCTCTAGTGATAGAGCTTTCTCAGACAATCTAAGACACACATTAGCTTTACAGATAACAGGGTTTTTTCCTTTTTGCTTTTTGGAGATTCTTTCTTTTTTTCCTTTTTTTTTTTTTTTCTTCTTAAAGTCTTGTCTAGTTTGTGCATTAGCAGGGAATCCAGTTTTCATTGGCTTAAAACTTAAGAGGTGCTGGCATACTTTATTTTAAGCTCAGTAGTTCCTAAGGCTAAGAACAAGCATCAGTAGTCCACAGCTGTGTTGTGGTTTATTTGAATCTTGACATACCTGTGCTTTTTATTCCTGCTCTGGTTCATAAAGGTGCCATGGCAACCACCAAATCTACAGTTTCAAGGAAAAAATGCCTGTTAGTGTGTTCTGATCATGTTTCTACTGATTTCCCATGTATCCTGTTTTTAATAAATAAGAAGCTTTGAAGAGCAATGTTCTCAAAACTGTTCACCTGTTTGAGAGTACCTCTGTTCTCAAAATTGAAGTGAATGTTGTAATCTAAAGTTACACTGTGAATATCATACTTATTACACTAAAATAGCAGTTAGAAACCTGATAGTTGTGCTTAATTATTTTATAAATTTGCACAAGCTACAATGCTGGAATTGCTCAGCAATGTGAAGTAATTCACACAGGTTTGTAGTAGAAATTTGTAGAGGGCTTTTATTTTTTTGGATTTGCTCCATCTGTATTGCTGTTGGGAATTGTAGAGCATAGATCCAAGTTTCAGTGCAAATAATGGTGCTTCTGTCATTCAGTGATATATTTATTTTCTTTCCAAAAATGCATGTGTTTTGTCCATTTTGACTGTTTTCATAAGTTATATTCCTCATAAGTTATATTCCTCCTTAAGATCCTTATTTGTCTCTGTAGCCATGGAAGTGTCTTTCCTTCTCCAGTCATAAGCTCTTTCTGCATGGCCTCTTTCTCTTCCCCTAAACTCAGTGTAGCTCCTCTATGAGGAGAGGCAGATAAGCCACCTGATTTCTAGTTTGAGGTCAGAGCAAATTCCACTTTAAAAAAGAGTATATTTTGGTGACTGGCAATTCATACACCAGTCTTCATATTATGGCAAGATTCATATTTTTACAGTAAATTGACAGGCAATGGACCTGAAAAGAAGCACATCCAGAAATGCTGTTGTGTTCTGCAGGTAGTTCCACTGGCAGTAGTGATGGTGCTGTTCTGCCTTCCTGAGTAAATGAGAATAAAGCTGCCCCAGCAGTAGCACTGTGTTACAGTAGTGCTGAGGCTGTGAAGTCAAGCACTTGGAAGCTGGCAAATGGCAGAATGGGATTTGCTTTTTTGCAGCTGTAATTCTGAGCTCAGCAGCCTTCATCCTCCTCTTAGCCAGATAGTGTTTCACTCTGCTAAAGGTGGTAAGTTCAGCTGCAAGTCAACCTTTTGTATTCATTTTTGCCAACATTTTTTCCATTGATTCTTTTCTCCCCAGTCTTCTGTGATTATGAGTTGGTGTATTTTGTAGTTTCCTCAGGACAGGCAGTGTGGAAAAACCAGGAGCATGACAAGTCCCTGTGTTCTCAGGTTCAGATTTGTGTTGCCCTTTGAAGACAACAGCAGAAAGGCAGCAGGGACTGCACTGGATCAAAGCTCCACCTCGTCTGGTTTGATTTGTGAATTTAACTTAAGTCTTTCACTTTAAACTGTTTTGGGGTGGAACTGATGATCAAATCTGTCTTTAGGCCTGTTATCAAACCTGATTTTTGATGAAAAACCTCCAACACTGAAAGATGAGAGGGGACATTTAGCCTTTAGTTCTGGAACTCGGTGTTGAGGCAGAGGAGGTGTTACATTAGAAGTTACTGACACGGTTGAACTTCATGTACAAAAACTGTAAGGATGATTTCAGTTGATTAAACATTATTTTTAAATGTCAGTTGGTGGTGAAATATGGAAGATAAAATGCTGACACTACAAAGAGAATTTCTGTTGTAACTTGCAACAAACTGACCACTTCATGTAGCCTCCTGCATGTTGGCCAGGACTCCGTGTGCCTGGTGTGGAGTTGCACATCTCCAGTGTTGGTGCTAAGAATGCCCATTGCAATGGGAAGATTATTGACTAGGAACTTTGGATAAAATATTTTTGGTAGTGCTCTTTCAGAGTGGACTTGGCAGGCAGTGATGGAGTGAGGCAAGTCTCCAGTGTAACCCCAGAGCAGTGAGTCAAAGCTATACCTGTATTTTCCACAGTCACACCTAAGATGACACAAATTTTGTAGGTGTGTCAAACATGTATCGTGAATAACAGTATAAGAGTATCTCCCTGCCTTTTGTGAACATTTCTTTCTGAAAGTAGTGAACTTCTAGATGTGACATATCTTTGGGCTGAGTTGTTTTTTGGGTTTTTTTAAAAAGAAAATTCTTATTAGCTCCATTTCTGCCAATTTCTTATGACTGGTTGACCAAACAAATTGTCTTATTTCAGAAGTGATTTGTATGAAGCCAAAATGTATTTTCAGCAAAGAAATAAGTAACATTAGGAAAAGGATAACTTTTGTTTGAGAGTAATGTTTCTCACAACAAACATTTTTGTTTCTCTAAGATGCTGCATCTCCGTTGCAAATGGGAATTCCTGTCTGCATGTACTGTTTGGAATTGACATTTAAAGATATGGTGCTTCTGCTTTTCAATAAAAAGTAACTATAAATGTTTAATAATATTCTTGTGTATGCCACATATATGCATGCCTGTTTACTATGCCACTGAATGGGCCTCAAAGCTTTGATACAGCATCTTGAAGCTAAAAAAAATCTGCTTCCTCCTCTCTGTGTTTTCAGCAAGCTTGACAGCTACACCATATTTGACCAAGACAAAGTGATTAATTTCTTTTAGATCCTGTTGCTTTTTCTTGTAATGTTTACCTTTTATATTTTGGCATTCTCTTAAGTGTAGAGCCTGTAATTGCTCTCAAAAATACATTTCTCTGTCCATCAAAACAAAACAGACTATGGGGTTATATTAGTACCCTGTTCACACATTCAAAATTGAAATGCTTTATGCTTCTGAAAATGCCTCATTTCCAAGTGTACATATTATATGAAATATGCTGTTTGGGGAGACTTTTAAAAAGACCTTTATAAAGGTTAAAATATTTTTTAAAGGCTTAGGAATTTAGTTTCTTTACGCATTTAATGATTTTTTTTAAACAGCAAATTTTAGTTTCAAATCTAGCATAGGTATTATGAAAACAATATATTTTCACTGAACAAAGAACTTCTATCCAGTAAGTTGGCTCTGGTGAAATGTATCATCCAACCACGGGCACCATAATGGAACCTGGTGCTCAAACAAGTGCAACCCAACATGTTTGGGGTTCGTGTGCTCTGCAACAGCTTTTCTTCCAACCTCACTTTGTTGGCCTTTATGTTCTTTGCAGTATTAACCTCCAACACACACAGAATCACTCTAGAGGAGAAAAGACAATGCAGAAAGAATCGTGTCTTGCCAGTACCATCCAAGGAGTCTTTCTGCTGCGCCTTTTGCAACTGGACTTGTCTATCTCGCATTGACCTCTTTAGCCACCAGGGCACTTGTAGCAAATGTGGGTAGAGCCCTTCCCAAATCTTCGTTTGTGAAGCCCAGCCATGATGATGATGAACTGCCACCCCACTGAATTAGCTTGTGCACTGAAAAATTTGTAATCTTTTGACACTGCTGATGTCAAAGGCTGCCACTTTTTCTGAAATCTGCAGTGAGTGAACTGGGTTAGGTTGGAGTGGAATGTGTGCCTTGGCTTCTGAAGAAACGCTGGTTAATTCCGTAGTTCATACTGGGTTTCGTTGCACTGGAAGGTCTCCCTATCCTCGGGTGTGGACTCACTGTATCTTTGTTATTTTAACTAAGGCAGTTGCTTTAATGTGCTGTGTTGTAGCCATGACTCCATCCCTGCTCCATGCATGCTTGCCATATGTGTAAACAATTTGCTGATTTTACTGGTATGACCTGTTGGCCTCTGCCTGTATAAACAAATGAAGGGCAAAGTTCAGAGAGATCAGAGGGGAAACTTTAAACATCCTGCAAAATCTGCAGTCCATTAAGTGTACGTTAGTGTTTGGTTACAGCCAATCCTTTTGTACTTCTGAGTAATTTGTTCATGACACGTTTGGGAAAGCAGGGACAGCTTCACCTGGTGCGGGGAGACTTCAGGGAACATAACTGCACTGAGCTCATGCTAAAAAGCTAGCTTCAGTGGTATTTTCTTGACTTGGGAAGGGAATGCTAACACATGCTTTACATTTCATTTGGATTTAGATTTAAAAGTTAAAGTTGTGGGGACATGGGCAAAAGGGCTGTAGTGTGCAAAGGCTGAACAATATCATGAGACTCACAAACCATAGGCAACAGAATGAAATGTCTGGCAAGGAAGGAGAGAAAATAAGAGGTAAAGTTAGAAGTGCCAGTGAGATCTAGGATGGTGTATTTGAGAGAGCAAATGTGAAGAAGGCCATAGTGCTTAAAAGCAAGACAGAAGCAGAGAATTCTAGTAAGAGGGTTAAAAATGAAAAGATGCTGAGATTTTGACAGAGGGAAATAAGCCTTGATGTTGTAAGCCATGTAGAACACAGAAAAGAAAGGTCAGAACTACCCAAGCTCCTGAATGACCAAACATCCCTACTTTACTTTCATCACCAGTTTTTCTGGCAGGAGCACAGAGGAGCTCTGATACCAACCTCCAGCTGTATGGCAAGGAGTGAAAATTCACCTGGCTCCTCCTGGTGTTAAGCGCAGCTATGCTGGGCTTTCCTGACCACTGCTTCTAACTGCTTATGTTTATAAGTCAGACTAAGAGCCTGTGTAAGTCAGAGCCTGGCAAATGTTCTCTGTGTTTTCAGTATGAACTTTATAGGAATCACTGTGATGCTACTGGCATCTTCCATGATTTTTTTTTCTTTTGTGACTTTGCAACTGGAGCACTCAATTTTAGTAGAAATGAGTGAACTGTTAATATTTCTGACTCCAAGAGGCTGAATTAACCCTGGAGATTTTTCTGACTGAAATATTCTTAATTTTTGATAGACTTTTATGTTTCTAAAATTCTTCTCTTTTCTCAATTTTCTGAAGACTTACTATAAATTCAGATCTGTTACTTCTACATAACAGATCTCTTGTCCTCTAAAATAATTTTATTAACTTTCAGGTATAAGTGATCATTAGTGAGACATTTAAGGCATTCTATAATTTCATTTCAAGAATAAGGCAGAAACTAAATCACCTGTGATGTAAACGTTTTCCGAATCCTGCATGTACTTGAAATACTGGAGTTACTGACCTTTAGCATCATCCTGAGCAACATCTGTGATATGAAACTCTGATAACATTCCAAAATGCAACTCTGTTAAAAGGGGCAGCATGAACAATGTTAGCATCTGTATGCAAACCGCAGCTTCCTGAGAATGCAGTTTTTTCCCTAAATCACTTATGCAGAGGAACTTCCAGACTTCCTCTGGCCCATTTTTTCCAAACACCTTTAATACGTAATGCATATGTAAGTTATAATGTTAAAATGTTAATGAAAACAAGTTTATCTTTAAAACAGAACAGAGACAGAACAAAACTAGACAGTTAAGACTTCGTACCAAAGGGTGTTATGGCTTCAGCAGCTTCCCTGACCATGGAGCAGCAGCAGTTCTGTGCTTCTGCTTCTTACCCACGTGCTGCTGCTCTGGTTCTTGAGATGTCCCAGATCCTGGCCAGGGGTGCACGTGAGGTGCTGCACACATGAGTAGTTAGTGGGTGAAAGAAGAACTTCGCTAGGAATTGGTTATTTCCAGAACTGTGCAAAAAATCGTGCTTTGGGATCTGGGTGTATGTCCACTGAGAAACACTACTCTGCAATGTTTGGCTGTTGTCATTAGAGGTTCTCTGGAGGGGGAGCAGCCCATCGTTTCGTGCCACTTTCAGAGCCAGGGAGAAGCCATCACGCTGCTGTGGTTTCTCAGCAACCCACTTGAACGTCCCGGTCAGCAAATCCCACAGCTCCCAGTAACTTCTCATCAGCCTCCTCGGCTGGAACCACCATCTGCTTTCTGTTCCCCAGATTTCTGTGTTGATAGAAACTTCCTTAAAATGCAAATGTCAGGAAACATTTTGTGTATGAAATGTGAGTAAGCGTAAAATTCAAGGGCCACTTTTACCATGATGTGCTAAATCACTTATTCCACATTATTCTGAATTATTGTCATGTTGGTTTAATGGAAATTCACTTTAATTTACCTGTTTACTTTATGAGAGAGCTTAACAAACTGTTGCAGTAAGCATCTTATGTTAAATAGGGAAAAGATTTGCCTTGCTAGGTAGAAAATAGCAAAATACTATCTGGTAACAAAGTCAGTTTTTCTGCATATGTTCTGAAAGGCACAACTTACTTGCAAATGTAAATACTCAGAACTCAACAGGAACTCTACATTAAGTGGTACATATATGTATTTTGTATTCACAGAGCCTAACTGAGGCACAGATAGCATTCTCTTTTTAAGGATATTTGGCAATGTTCTGAAGATGAAGTCCTTTGCGGGTGAAGGAAGACTACTAATTGGAAAAAAAAAAGTGCTAATAATCATTAGACAGGAAGGAGTTGAGCTAGCATTTTGTACAATTATTTCTTTTCCCATTGTTAACAATTATTTGCAATAACAAATGTAATGTTTTTGTTATTTTTGCCTATTGTATGTTATAAGTCACCCTTATAAACAGGATAAACTGTAGATCCAAAACCCCATCAATTTTAACATCTTCTAGGTATGTTCCCTCCTCAGTCGCAACTGCCTTCCCAGTGTTAATTTTTTAAAAAGAGAGAAGGCTTTTACACTAGAGCTTTTGGCTAACTCCACATAATCAGTTTTTGAAGTAATGCATGAAAGTAGGTGTTTGGTAGGAACTGCTCTCAGAGCAGGTGAAAATGGCAATACAATGTTCTTCCTACTTGGAAGTTGCTCAGTAATAAGAAAAGAAGAAAACCACATTTATATAACCAATACAAGAACACACATCAGGTGTAAAAAAACTTTGGTTTTCATGCTTTTGGGATTAAGATTTTGAACCAAAAAGGCAGATGGTAAATCCATTTCCCAATGCTAATCTGATCCTCTGTGGATCAGTAATGCTGTGTGCTTCTCTGAAATGCACAGGCTGCTGGTAAATGGTATCTCCTTGTGCAAGAAAGTCTTCTCTGTTGAGCTAGCTGGAGATGGAGTGCCTCCTTTTAGTAAGCAGGTATGGGCAATGCTGTTGCTGTACTGTCTTTGCAGTATTATGAACCACTGGTTTTTCAGGAGTTGGGGAAGAAGAGTGCTGTGGGGTCCTTCTCTGAGTGGATGCCTGTAAGCCATCTTTTCCTCATTCTTTTTTGTTCTTTAATGGGCAGATGATACTGTCTCTATTTGTCCACATTTGAAAAATGGGCCCTGTTTAGCTGATTCTGCCAGCTGTTTTGCAGCAACAGTATTTTAAAATAGTCTTTTGAGGTAAAAAGTGAGAAATTGGGGTAAGCCAAGTGCAACGGTGCAAAGCTGTCTAGATGTGTCTTGAACACAACTAAGTTTTAATTCACTCCCTGAATTTACTCAAATTCTTGTGTTTTTTTTAAAAAAGAACATTTTTCTTTGACTGTCAAGAAGTCGTTAGTTTTGTTTAATGTGGAAGATCATGGTAAAACTGATTCAGTTGCAGAGCACTCCTTTAACCTTGCAGAATAAGAAGCTGCCAAAGAGGTGGGTTTTCATGTAGTAGGTAGGGGAGGCACTGACTAAAGGCCCTTCTGGATCTTCTTGCTGCCAGTGCTTAGAAGGACCTGTTTTGCTTCTGTTTCTCTGTCAAAGCTGATCTTAGTCACAGGGTTTCTTAAGGGCTCTTTGGCTTGGTTTGACAGCTTGTTACTCTGCT
Source organism: Corapipo altera (assembly GCF_003945725.1). Lineage (NCBI taxonomy): Eukaryota > Metazoa > Chordata > Aves > Passeriformes > Pipridae > Corapipo > Corapipo altera. The sequence continues at coordinate 7,151,922 of NW_020884902.1, forward strand.
CTACCTGGAGTGCAGTAAATGGGTAAGCAAATTGAGCCTTTTCACCTAAGGGCTGATGTTCATTATTACATGACACTTCTAAAGAATGAAATGTTCTGAATTAAGCAGGATTAGACCTGTAATTTTTTAGATTTTTATATGGTTTTTAGGTAATAACTTCCACACTTGGCTGCATTATAATTTTACAAATAAGTTTTTGCAGACAGAGCCAAACTGTCCATGTCCCATATGGGCCATCCAAGATGATTTAATACATATATTTAATTCTTATTAATTTTAGGACCTTTCTTGAAATTCTCATAGAACACATTCAGCTATTTCTGAAAAAGTGAAACCAGCTCCTTCATTAAACACATAATTGTGTGGTGCAGACAGCAGTCTCTGAGGATGTTCCTACTCTCTTTGCTAGGTAATTGTAGTAGGGAATTCAGTGCCCTCTGGGGTACATCTCCTGCCATCAGTCTCCAGTTGTTTCCTGCCTCACAGGGAAAACTGCAAACAGTAAATGATTTCTGGTTTTAATTAGGCTGACAAAGATGTGTGCCCTGGGGTACATTAGAAGGTGTAGTCATTAAGTGTAGTGTCCCTATAGGCATTTCCTGCATGTCCCTTAGAGCTGTGTGTGTCCTGGGATTTGCTGTTCAGCAGCTGCGAGGGACTGTTTGTGTCTCCTTTTGACTAGTGGGAGACCAGGGATTTTTTTATTGCCTGTTTGCTACTGGAGTTTGTACTCAAACAACAGTTTGAACAAAATAAGTGGCAGCAAGGGTGGTCTTGATGATTGCTTATTTAGACTCTTCATATAGAGGGATGTGTTTCAGACTTGCAATTTAAGTTCAGTTCCCTTTTAGGAATGAGTGTATGAAACTAGAACTTCCACCACTGGAATGGTGACTCTGCAGCACTTCAAGTGGTATTTTTGTGTACAGGCTACAGAAATTCTTGTGTGACTCCTATTGAGGCCTCAGACCTATTTTGGCAGTGCTTTCCAATTTATCTAGATGTTCCAGCTGAGAAAACACAAGTATATTTTCAATTATCTAGTCAACTCTATGTACAATAGATTCCATTACAGAGGGCAACTCGTCTAGTTTTTGCTTCTCATTGATCCAGGCTGGAGATCTAGTGTTCAGATAAAAATTAAATTAAAATTTAACAAAAATTTGGGCTTCTGCTATTAAAAACTGTATTAAGGAACAGAATGATTAGACAGGCGAATATACATGATGATTATTTCATGGAAGAGAGTGTAATGCTTTTCAGTTCTCTAAATGTGGTAAAACGTGGGAGTAAGGGCAATCCAAGAGGTTTTGGAATTTCAGATATTTCAGAGAACCTGATGAGAGCATCCCTTCTGGGAAACCTGTATGTTGTTAAAGTTGGGCAGTTCTTTAGGGAACCTTTCTTAAAAACAGGCACCAAAAGATGGAAGCAAATGATCATGTTCTAAGTCGGGAGGAGATAATTTAGTAGGATCTCTGCTGGGATCTATTCTGCTCAGTACGGTAACGATGATCTGGAAATCAAGTAATTTACACAAAATCTTTTAAGGTAGATTTATCTAAATTGCACTCCTAGAAGAGTCCTGCAGTACTTAACTCAGTGATGTGCCCAGTAATATGCAGCAGTGGATGGGGTGAGGGGAGCAAATCTGCCTGTGTGTAGTGTGTGAGGAGTTCTGCACACAATGAACTGTTTCCATCTGGAAAGAGATCCTGGAGACATTGTACATAATATTATGAAAATGTCAATAATGAGTGATCCATTACTATTATATTATACAAGGGTGAATGTGTTGTGAATTGGAACACAGCAGGAAACCTGGTGATGTTATTGTGGACAGCTTGTGTCTTGAGTACTGCGTGCTCTTGCTCTCCCCTTCTCCCCAGATGTAAAAACATGGAAATAAATACTAAACTAAATAAATACTAAAACTTAATAGGCCAAATAGGAAGAAAAGTATGGCTTCTGCACAAGGAAAGAGTAAATAAACCTGGATCTGACCCATATCCCACTTAGTTCAGTATCCAGTCTTCAATAGCGACAATTACTGGCTGGCTGCAGGAGAGTATGGAAACTGGGTAAGCTTACAGTGATCCCTGTTCTTTCCCTGATTCCTATGAAGCTTATTTCATCTGGGTGATCCCTTAGCCCTAATCATCTGGATTTCATACTTAGCCAGATGTATATGTGTTTAGTAACCCTTAATAGTTAGTTTCCTAAACTCTCTGGTCTCCTTTTGTGGAGCTGTGTAAGCTTTTTGCATCCAGAGCACGTTGTGGCAGCTTACATATGTGTTATGTGACAAAACACCTCTCTTGGTTTGCTTTGGCTTAACTCTTCAGCCTGAAAAAGAAGTAACTGCAGAAAATATATTAAAAAAAAAGTCTATGCATTCATAAATGCCACAGAAAAAGTGACTATGGAAGGTCCTGTGTCAAAAATCTGATTACTGAGGTGTTCCCATGAAATATCAAGTGCCTTATTAAAAAAAAAGAAAATTTAAAAAAATCATACATTGAAAAAATCAGTCCTATAAATTATTGCAGTGAGATTATGTGAAAATCAAAAGTATAAATTGTTTTGAAAAGGAATGAAATACATTCATAAAGGATCTACCAATATTGGTTCAATGTGGCTGTCCAGTTACATCCTTCAGCACAGGAAATGCCATAAAATGGAAACAAAATAGTGCTAGATAAAATATCATAAAATTATCTGCTCATAAAAAAAGTTGAAATTTTATATGATGCTTCCTTGTATATTAAAATAAATACAAGATCTAACTATATGTTTATTAAAATGCTAAAAGGTAACAGAAGTGAATCTGTGATATATGCATATGATCTAAGACAGGAGAGACAGGGTAACTTGATATTTAGTAAAATGTCAAGTATTTTTGAAGAGCGCTAAAGCTGCTACAGGACTTGCAGCAGGGATTACAGGTTTGTCTGGTCATGTAAGGTGAATTTCATTTCCACTTCACCTCTCTGAATAAGATGAAAACAAAGTATGGAAATACTACTGTTAAAATTATTTGATATTCTGTTTCTCCCATGTGTTTTCCATTACCGACTAAATGCTTAAAATAGTTCCAGGAGACTGAAAACAAGTTTTTGTCAGACACAGTTTATAAAATAGTTTCAACCACTTAAAATGGAAACAGCTTAAAATGGATTATTATAGGTAAGCCTAAAAACTGCCCTCAATAAAGATTAGACCTAGGCAGAATTCCTGCTGTTGCTTGATAGTGGAGTTAATTCCACCTTTTTTCTTGAGCTGAATATGGGCATCTGTTCATATTTAGGTAACCTTTAGACCTAAAAGGAAGCTGTGGATGTTATTTGCAGGTATCCTTATGGCCACTCACCAATTGCTCATTCAGAACTGGTCGTCACCAACACATTGTAAATGTAAAACCTTCCCTGCTGAGGAAAGGCAGCAGATCCTTTGCCCTCCCTCTCTCTCTCTCTCTAGAAAGTAGATGTAGCCCAACCTGTGAGGAAGGAAAATTCTATTTAGAATGAAGTACCTTATTAGGTCTAGACTAAAAATCCAGCTGTTAGCTCAAACCCATCATTAGTGCAGCAGGATAGCAAAGGAAGCAAAGGCTGCTACCTGACTAATTTTATGTTGACTTTATTAGACACAACTTTGAGTTGTGCTAGCACTGATTAAGTAAGTGGTGTGGTATCTGCAACAAGAGTTGTATTCAAAGAATAGGTAAAAACTGATACTGCTGAAATTGCTGCTATGTATCCTTGAGATGGCTCACTTTGAGTTTTGTCTAACTTACGGCAAATTTGCCCTTTATGGTTTACTTCCACTCCATATATGTGGGTTGATTCTTTTTAAAGATTGTGCATTTATATCCTAAACATTTGGTGACTGACATGAGTCTACTCTGCCTTGTTTCTGATTACATGTGGAGATTGATGCTCCATAATATGTCCTTAAGGCATTATGCAGCACGTGACAAAAGCTGCCTTTTGCCTCACACTGTTGCATGCTGTTACTCCCAAGTGTTGGTGCAAGTTCACTCTCAGTGAGATTGGTTGTGGAACAAAATTGCTGCTGAATCTGAAGGCAAGGAGTAAAACATCAGGCTGTCTTACTGGCAGTCGGTGAAGTTGGTGTGACTCTTGCAAATCCTCACCTCCACCAAAACATGGCTAACAAACACATCACTGAAACAGTGTCCCAGTGGAACTGTCTGGTAGCAGCACTTTGCTATCTAAGGAAGATGGATTATAAGAAAAAAACATTCATTTTTAAATTATCTCTTTTTTAAGCGTGAGAAGTTTATTGAAAAAGATATTGAGTTCTTAGAAAAATTAGTTATGGATACCTTGAATCACTGAACAAGTTGGGAGTAGTTCATTTGCAGATTGATTTATCTGCCACCAGGCTTAATCTATTTGACATGCATTGATCCAGTCCATTAAAGAAGGTCACTTTCTCATTATTGCCTGAGTTGGAGCTTAAGATCCCAAACTGCCTAACTTTAGGAAGGTCTCATATTAAGTAACCAAGTCTTCTCCCAGCTCAGAATGACACCACCATCCCCTTGTTTCTTCCATGGTTTGTCCTTCAATAGCACCAGAGGTACAACAAGCTTATGTTTTCAGCAAACCTCCTGGGCCTGTTTATTGTCAGACTGTTGCACTGGAGAGTGTCAGGAAGGTCAGCGGTTGACCTATTTAAAAAAAATGGTAGTTGATTTCAGAGGAAAATTAAATGCCTTAAGTGACCTGTGAAAGCGATGTGCATTTTTAATGTTTAATTCTGTGTAAGAGAGTGAGTGAACCAGGGGTGTTTTGTTTGTTAGCACTTAGTGATAAGTTACTGAAATTAAATAAAAATAAAAGAATCAAACCGTGGGATTTAATTAATTGAGCAGGAGAACTTGTAGTAGCTTCAACACAACAGTTTAAAACCATACCAGAAGCTTGTTTGTGCTTTTTGTTTGTTGGTTGGTTGGTTTGTTTGTTTAAATTCAGTGCTGTGTTCACTTTCACTTAAAAGGTTTTTGTGTTTGAGACATAGATGCAGTGGGCCACCCCCTCAGCTGGTGTGCTCTTGTGCCAATGCAGCCAGAACTCTGGGCCAGCCTCTGCATTAGGTGAGATTTTGAGCAGCTGTCCATCCTCCTCAATAGTTTCCCTTTTTGCTGAGATTTGCAGAGCATTATACAGGCAAATGTCAAGGCAAATTTGACTTTGTATCTGGTTCGCTCTTCTGGCTTTTCCACTCTTTGGTTAAACCCGTAATTTCAGCATTAATATCTATTTTGGAACTGAGTGTGTGTTCTTCTAAAAGAGTTCCCTGAACGCTGTACCTTTTCTGTTAAAATTTTTTTTGTGTCTCTTAAATGCTATTTTCTTCAGAGTGTTATTTATTATGCAGTGTAACATGACAGTATGGTCTGCACAGTCCTCCTATAACATCCCTGCTGCTGTTCTATTGAGAGAAGTGGACCTCTCCAGAAAGAAGAACATAACAGTGCTATGATGATGTCAGGGCTTTGAAACACTTCATGTTCTTTCCTGGTATTAAGATCCCATTAAAGTGACAAAAATACCGAGGAAGGAAACTGATAACGTTTTGTGCACATCACACAAGGAACTTGGCTGTGAAAACCATATATTTCCTTTTAATGCTGATGTTTTGGGTTTATTGTCAGTCTTAATATTGATCTTTAATAGTCATGATTGATAAGCCTGAGAGGGGTGCATTTGAAAAAAATTGTGCTCTTCCTCTTTTTTTTCCTCCCCCTCTTTCCCTCCCTCACCCCATCAGCACTGTGTGTACTTTGGATCAGTTTTGGTGTTCTGGCCATAGTTTGGTTTTTCATCCTTCACAAGCATAGAATTTACTTTCCCTTGGGAAAGTGAAAATATTGGACGTAAGCAAACTTTGACTGCAGTCACAAAATAAGAGGAGACTTGCCGGGTCAGTGTTGTCCAGTGACATATAATCCTTGACTAGATTGCTTACAGAGCGTAGGAGCTAAGTTTAGATACTGGTGCTGTGTTGAATGTACTGAGTTAAGCTTCAAGGGGGAAGAAAACCATGTAAAATCACACAGCATAATTCTGTGTGTTATTTACAAAGCTCTTGTTCTCAGATGTCTGGGAGGGTAACATATAATATTTTAATGAAACTGTAATAAATCCTGGACTGAAAAGAGAGGAGGGTAACTAGACAGTATGGTCACTTTGGGGTATAGGACGATTTTGAGGATAGTCTTATTAAATATGTTTCCATTAAGAAAATTATTTGAGCCTCATATTGGGATTGGCTCCCAATGACATCAGCATATTTAAAAAATAAGAAACATGAAAAATGAACATAAGAGGCTTTTGTGTAAGACCCAGTTTTGTCAGATACTGGTTCTTGTTGCTACTTTTTATTTTTTGAAGCATTTGTTTGTTGCATAAACTCTCAGTGCAAATTTTTATTTGCTATTAAATTCCATTACAAAGATCTTTTGACTAGAGTACTACTGTATTAGACACACAGACTCTATTATTTCATGTCCTGCTTGACATTGCTTTATTACAAAGGAACTTTTTGTGGAGAAAATGATTCTGTCTGTCCTGCTTTAGGTAGCTGTGATTGCTGTAGCGTTAAGGTGGCCATGTGCTCCTAGAAAGTTCATAAGGCAAGGAAAAAAGCTTGGCACTTCTTTAGCTAAAGAGCTTGTGTTGGGATGAGGCCAAACTAAACACCTCCAGGTTTATGATTTGCATATCTCTTCAGCTGTTGGGGTTCCCTGGGATTGGTATCATTGCTCAGGGGCTGCCTGCAGGCACTTTGGACCCCATTATCGTGTAGAACAAATATATAGAGTGCATCTGGGGAGAAATAAAATCTTTATTCTTTGACCTTTTTAAGAGAAATTTTACTGCATCTGCCTTGACAAACGGTTCCTGTAGATGAATGATTCCTGTTTTCCGTGAGGGGAAATGTTGAAAAATGTGTGGGTGAATCCACACGTTTTTCCATTGCAGTTTAAACGTGTGCTTAAATGTTAGATTTTAAAAGTATGTGTAAAGCAACTGGCAAAACATAAATCCTCATTAAAACTTACTGAAACTGTTGAAATGTGTATTTTTCTTGAAATCACACTCAGACCTTGTTTGTTTCTTTGGTTTTGTTTAGAAAAGTTCAGAAAAGTTTCTTATTCAGAAAACTCCCCATCAGCTCCTCTGTCAGCTTTTTCTCTCCCTCTCCATACACCTACATATTTATACAGATATAAATAAAAAATGTAATGTTCTTGAGGTTGGAATAACCCTCTTCTGTCTTAGTCTGTCAGAGGCAAGGTTGCCCTCTGTACTGCAGCTGTCTGTCAGCTGCCTTGCTCCCTTCCCTCCATGGTTCAGTGCTGCTCACTGAATGCTCCTTCAGCCAGAAACCACATCATGGTTTAGGAGTTTGTATTCAAGGAAAAAAATTTATGAGAAAGAGCTCTTTCAGTTAGAATGCACAGAGCCCAGCAGGATCTGCTGCTTAGAGGGAAAATATGAACTAGAAGTTTTAGGTTTTAATAGTGACGGTAATTTATTGCCCTTTGGAACACTTCATTGAGGGATATGCAGTAAATTGTCCCAGTTGTAAGTGGGGGTTTTTTTAGTTTAAGTTCAGCTACCTTGATTTAACTGTATTCTGTTTACTGGATCTGATGGGGGGGATTGCAGGGTGATACTGTGGCTGTTGTTGTGCAGGGTTAAAGTTGGGTGATTTTGGCTCTTCTGGATGAAGAGGAACTGCTGAGATTCATTCAGTCACAGCAGAGGCAAATTCTGACTTGGCTTTGTTGTGCCACAGCCAAGGCAGCTCCACTCCTGCTTTTTCAGTGGGAGTACAACCAAGCACCTCTGAAAATGCCACCCGTAGTCACTTTTGTAGTTTGTAGCTATGGCAGCCAAGGTTACTCACCTGTTGCTGTCCAGAGCATGTTTATAACTGTGACAAGGCACATAATGTGGCCATTGTGTTCTCCATTTTAGAAATGGAAAATCAGCACAGGCTGGTGATCCGTCGGCTCCAGGGCACGATGAGGCAGCCACTCATCTTTGCCTCCATATCAGGTCTGGAAGTTAAAGGTTTTCAGAAACACATGCTGTAAAGTAGCCTTTAATTCTGGGTGATTTACATGGCTAGCTGGATAAAGCACAAAAGATGTGACAGGGTTTTGGTCTGCAGAGACTCTGAGGCCCTTGAGTGATGCCTGGCCAGCAGATGCTTCCATGGAGCCCTGGGCAGGATGAGGGACTGGCTGGTGTGAGCGGAATCACACCACACCACAGGCTTCTTGTCTCTTTGTCATTAACTATCATGTGCTTACTAACATTTCTTTCAGACAGCAGCTAATGGAATTAGGAATATTTTATGTCATCTCTCCATCAATAATGCAATATGGGCCACATAAAGAATTGATTTTTTGTGTGTGTGTGTTTGGGGAAGGAAGAGGAAAGATAATTTAGCTCTTGGCAGTGAGAAATTTCTTTCTGTAGCTCCAGTTTGATGTAGATTCTAGTTGTGACCTTGAAGTCACATCTAGAAGCAAGCAGGCTACTTAGTAAAATTTGTAATTACATGGATGACTCCCTAAATGATAGCCATGCAATAAAATCAATATCCCCTGGAGCAAAGCAAGTTGTACTGTGCAGGCAGGTCAGTGCTTAGGACTGTCCTGGTTGCATTGCTGTGTTCATAGGTTGTAACATCAGTATTTTACTGTGTCAGGCAGGTGAGCATTGGTTGGCTGGTTTAGTTTGTTTGGTTTTGCTGGTTTTTTTTTCCTCTGTGGGGCAGACTGTGAGAAGAATTGCTAATCCTTCTATGTGCGATTTCCGTGCCTGTTCTCCTTCAGTCGGAGAAAATCAGCACTTTGATGGTGCCAAGTTTGCTGTGTCCTTTGAGAGGATCAGTGGCATCCTCTAAGCTGCCTCCAGAAAGGAGAAATAACTTTAGCTTGCCTATGCCTTTGCAGATGGCAAGGAAATGCTGTGACTTGGCAGAAATAATCCAAATCAGGAGCATATTCAAAAGGAGATGGCAATTCCATGGGCCAGTAGAAAGCACTGGCAATGTTTGCCTCTTGTATATAAGCAAGGAATGGACTTTATAAGGTGCAGGTTTGGTTGACAAAACTTCCCCTGAAGGCTGACAGGACACTTTTAATTCAGTATTGAACATTTCAGAAGTCTGGAGCTTGTATCCATGAGTTGACATACACCTGCTTGGTTTTGTTTACCATGGGTAAGAAGCATTGAAAAAGCAGTACTGATGTGTTTATTTCTACAATTCGATTTTTTTGTTTGTTTTGCACATTGTAAATATATATTCAAACATTTGTAGCAATTGCGTATTTGGGGACGTGATGTGCAAGAACTGATGCCTTTAACAAAGAACTGGTTGGTTGTTTTTTAAAGAGAAAATTATTCCAGGTGAAGCTTTTGTTTATCTCTCTGGTACTGAAAGCTTTCTGTTCGAGATGCAGTGTTCCTGTGTAGCAAATACTTCGACAAGTGTTACTGCCATTACTGTTATCTCATAGTTCTAGTGCAGATTATTTGTTCATTTTTTGATTAAAGGTATACTTCAGGTAGCATTTCCAGACCAGTACTGGAATTTGCTTCTTTCTTTGTTCTATAGGGCAAGATGATAAAGATAAGTGGGATTTCTCCTCCGTGCTGTTTTCTAGTGGCTTCTGAGTAATTCCTTGAATTGGCAAATGGGGTACTAAGAAATGAGGAAAGGCATTTTGGTGCTGAAAATCCCTCCACGTATATATCATCCATTTAAAGAGCAGGGTTTTTTGGTGGGCTAAATCTCGTGTTTTGATAGAGTATCTTAGGAAGTCCATTTTAATTCTAACTTTTAACTGAAGAACCAATCAATAGGAATGTGTTGGATGCCTGTTGCATAGCACAGAGTACTGTATTTTATGAAATATTACAGCTTCTTGCTCCATGCTGTGCTACAAACCACTCCAGGGCTTCCTTGTATTTCTCAAGAAGTTCATACAGAAACTATTTGTGTGTTTGTCCACCCAATGCTTATGGGCAGTGATGTAGTACAGAAGTCAAACTTCAGAGTATCCTCAGGTTTAGTTTAGCAAAGGCACATTTGGATAGTGAGAAAAGCCAAAAGGGCGGATGCCATAGGTGTTTGCTGAGTGCCAATCCCAGCTCATGGCATCATCTCTATTTACCAAATTCTTCCAGTATGTGCCTAAATTCATTTGAAGTCATAACATGTAGGCACGTGCTTAACTCTACTCGAGAAGTTCCTGGTGCTGGCCCAATTCTGTAGAAAGGGACCAACCTCCCTGTGGCAGGAGCAGGTTACGTGCACGTCCTGCAGAGCCAGCTGGGCCATTATTCCTGAGGGAGCTTAGGGCAGACTGGCTCCCCTGTCAGAACACCCTACATTAAGGTAATAGGCTGTGATTATAGACTGACTGATCCGATTTTAAAAACAACCAAACCCACAAGCTCTTTTCAGCCTTTCATCAAATATTCTTTTGCTGATGCTGACAGAAATGAGAGCAGGCAGGCTATGAATACACTTACCCTCTTTTAAATTTGTCTGTGATAATGCAAACTCGCATCCTTCCCCACTGACACATGGAGCAGACATGCTTTCTGCCTGCAGCCCTGCTGAGTTGACAGTCTCTGTCACTCAGTCTGTGCTATCAGCCCATCATCTGGTCTTATATTTGTTCTGCTGGCAAATCTGCCCCATCTACATAGTTGATGGAAAATGTCCAATTTTTTGTTTCTTCTGACACTTCATCTTCCTGTGGTGTATTTAAGTTTATGATAATTGGTTTTTAATTTCTTGTATTCTGTTTAAAGTACACAACATGGAGACATACACTCACGGCCCTGGGATATCAGCCTTTGCAAGCACACAGTTGTTGGAACTTTGGAATAAATACCTGTTTATTAGTGGGTTTACATGTACTGAAATCTTAAAAATTACATTTTTTCTAGGATTATTTTTTGTCATCGCACACACACGAGTAAAGACTTAGGTTCTAATGTATTTTAAACACAGAACAAGGTCTTTGCAACTCACCCCTCCTTGTACAGGAGTCTCCTGTGGCAGGAGAGGGGAGGAAGGCAGGCAGAAAGGGATCCCTGCTTTGCATGGGCTGTCACTCCTCCATCTTCCTCCGAATGATTTCAGCTGAAGGGGGGGAAAAGGATGAGTCATCCATCAGCTTATTGTAAGACAGTGTAGACAGCTGTAAATATATCCTGTCTGGAGATTGGATTCCGGTAATCAGCACAAAATAACCATTGACATCACACAGGGTAACTCTGAGCTTGTCTCACTGAAAAAAAACAGGGGAAAGGGATTAATGGTGCCAAAATAGCAGAGGGTAATATTCCTTCTCGTGTAGATCGTGTGTGTCCCTGAGTGTTTGTTGCCTTCACAAACTGCATGGATACAATTAACTTGCAGATTGTTGCAGAAATATTTGAGGAGGCTGTGGCTGAAATAGGAAGTGTATTTAATTTTTATGAGTATGGGTTTTGTATACCTGTGGTTCAAGGCTTATGACTTGCAAGTCTCCACTTGAAGTCATAGGTGGACGTGAGTGAAGTGAACCAGTTTCCCCTGCATACCTTGTGTTTGTTTATCTGGAGTGCTCAAATCTACCGAGGTGTTAAAGCAGTATAACAACTTCGAAAGGCAAATCAGAAACATGGCCGAGAGCAAGGAATAGCATGAAGTTTGATGTTATTTTCTGTCTGGCTGAGCAACAGCCATACAGACAACAAATATCCAGGATAGATGGAGTGAGGAAGAGATTGCACTCTCTCAATATCTCTACAGCTGTAGTTTTCCTTCAGGAATAGCATTTTAGGAGTATAAGTGTTTATTAAAGCCCCTTTTTCTTTCTAAAGTTCCTGGTGTGGTTAGGATCACTCCATAATAACCCTGGCCAAATCAACAGTTACAATTTGATATATTTTATCTAATATCATGAATTTCATAATCTGTTAAATATGTGCACAGTGTAAATTAGGGATTTTGCATTCATTTGAAAAAGGCTAATTTGTAATGCCTCATGCAAATCAACTCTTTATCAAAAAGCTCCAGGGAGCATGTGTGTACTTTGCTTTCATGCCCTTCTCAGATGGATCTGTAGTTTGAAGCTTCCACAGTACAAACCAGAAGAAGCAGGTCTCTGCCTGGCATATGGAAATGAGATTTAAGAAATCATTCAAGCAGTCATGTCTAGATTTGCTGCTTTGAAGTGGAAATTGGTTGCAAAACAAAAATGTTGCTTTTATATGGGTCTCTGATAGTCTTGCTAGTGCTGCTGCAGGAGGCAGGAATGAAATGAAAGATATTAAAATAACTAAACCACCAAATCCTCTTTTTTCCCTTCAACCTAGCTGTATGTAGCCCATGTTCCACGAGTTGTTGCTTCTGTTAGAAACTTCTTAAATTAACATAAAGTCTGTAATTCTGCTAAACAAACGTTTGAAATGTTCACATCAAATGTAGGCACAGTAGGATCAACATATATAGGTCTGGAAGTGGTAGCCTGAAAATCCTGCCTGTCTTGTGGCTCCCAAGGCTCCTGTGCCTTCGGGAGCCCCTGAGTTCTGTGTACAAGTGCTGCCAGTCCTGGGCCCCACACACTGTGTGTGGCTCAAGACCAGCAGGAAACAGAAGTCCTAGACTGGGGTTTTAAGATGCTTAATGTCCTGGAAATAGTGTCTCTGTGGGAGCATGTATGAGTTAATCAGCACTATTATGCTGGGGGTTTTTTTGCTTCTCCTTGGTTTTCTCCAAGTTTTTAGAACCTAATATTATTAAATGTAATTTTAGTTATTTTAGTATGTCTATTCCTCCTTGAGGCAGCAGCAGGTCTGAAGAGGCTTTGCTGCCCATGCTGTTGCTGGGGACAGAGTACAGGTGACTGCAGCCAACATGGTGCTGCTAATGAAGAGCAGGACTCAAACCAGCCAGAGCAGCACTTCCTCTCTCATACATAAAGTACAAGTAATGAAAAGTTTCCTCTTCTGACTCATGACCATTTTTCATGCATTAAAAATTTCAAAAGAAGAGGAGGGTGGTGACTGTGTGTGGTCTGAGGAAAGAGAATCACCAGCTTAATATTGAAAGATGTGCCTTAACTGCTGAATCATCCTCTTAGGAATCCTTTGATGTAGCTGGAAAGAAGTGAGCATACTGTTTCTGTGCAGTATAGTATAAAAGTGGTATCTTTCTCTGAGGGCTTAGTATTTAATATGAAGTTTGTTATTTGCTTTTAAAAATTGATTCAGAAGTTTGTAAATAAGCTGCTCAGGTTAATTTTTGGAATTAGCATGTGAAAAATGCATGGTCTTTCCCAGAGCGAATTCTGGATGCGCACTTTGAAGTTCATTCGTTGTGCAGCTAACTAATTTTTTTTGGCTGACTTGAAAGGCTGCCAGCATCTCTGCTGATTCAGAACAAGCTGATAGTGTTCTCTGCTGCAGAGATATCTGTATCTTTGGTGGCTGCCCTGGATGAATTAACACAATGTTTACAGGGTACAGTCCATGAAGAATCAGTTTTAGAGAGCAGTGGCCTCTCTTTTCATGTAAAATCAAACAAACAACATATACTTGTAATTAGGAAATTTTGATGGGGTGTGTGGTAAGCATTACTGCTAAGAGGTCATAACTGGGAGAGAGGAGCTTAGTATTGTCTGTTTTCTAGGAATTCGTACATCAGCTGGAGCTGCTGGCACAAATGGTGTGGTGGTGTGTACTTCTTAGGCTGTTGGAATTGGTATTACAGGAATTTGTATTCCTGTATCAATGTGTCATTTTATATTAGAAAAAACCCTTGACTTGAATGCTATTAAGACTATTGAAGATAATGGAGAATATACAGAAAGTTACTGTAAACAGTTGCCTGCAATTTGGAATATCAAATTCTCTTTTACTCTTTTATTTTTTTTTCTGGGCTGAGATGAGTGTTTTACTGTATTGTGGTCTACTTACTGCCTTAAAAGACCTGGAGATGAGTTGCAGCCAAGAGCTCAGCAAAATTTGTGGCTTTGCTTGCTAGTGGTGTAATGCAGGAGGCCATCCTGTGCTCCCTGGTGCCAGTAGGGTTTGCAATAAGTGCTATGGACTCGTTTAAAGTTACTTCCAGTAGTTATTTCACCACCTCTGGGCCTGGCATCTCCACTTACTTGAGGGCATGTTGGCCTTTTTCTCTTAGTGTTTCCAACCCCTCAACCTTTTGGTTTTAGCTGATGTGCTGTAGCTCCATATATTTGGGGTAGTGTTTATATTCTGGCTCTCCAGGTATGGTGCTATAATTGAGGGGAACTTTTATCCTTTTAACCAAGGGAACAAGTTCAGAAAATGTGATTGTATCACCTTGCAATTTAAAAAAGAGAAATTATCAGATTAGAATTTACAGTATGGTTTTTTGAAATTTATTTCTTTCCGCTTTTTTTCTCCTTTATTGAAAATCAATTTATCACAATAAGATTTTTATTGATAAGTTTGCATCTAGGTATTGTAGGTTTTGAAATTCATAGTTAGCTTGCATTAAAATGTCTGGTGTTTAATTTGACATCAGTGTGCAACTGTGTGCATGTAGTAAAGGTGATGTATATTTATTTGTATTTGATTTGGATCTTTAGTATTGCAAAATAAAGTTTGCCTCAACATTAGGGCTATTGTATTGCTTTTGTATAGGTAGGTGATACGTGATACAGAGTCACTGAGGGACTGCAAAATTTGTCTTCTGCTTTTTCCTATTAAAATACAGCCCTTAGCATTGTATCACCATAGTCTGATAATGATACTTTTGCTGAAAGTTTGAGCAAAGGAATGAAGTCAGTGAAATGCAAGAGCTGAAGAAGCCAGAGCAGTCTGTGTAGAGAAGATGTGTAGAGAAGATGGGCTGGTTGTGATCCAAGATGGTATAAGCCCATTGGCATATGGTTGCTGTCAGATTTTTTTTTCTTAAAATCTTTGGGATAACAGTATGAGGAGAAGGAATCCAGTCCAGGCTGCCTGTGTATCTGTACATAATGGTCCTCAGGAAGACAGTTTGGGGGAATAACTCTGTTTTTTATGGGCAAGCACCTGTTGCTTTCCATGGAAGCGATAATCCTGGAGCAGCTGCTGCTTGGGACTGGTGGTATCAGCTCTCGACCCGCTGTTAGGACAGTGTGTTCAAGACTCGTGCGTGGACTCACTGATCTGCTTTATGATAAACGCAGGCGGTCCTTGCACCACGAGGGCTGACAAATGGAAAGTCACAGAAGGCTTCTTGTTACAGATCCACATAAGTTTCTCTGACCACTTGAAGAAGCAACAATTAGTCACACCAAGTGTTGGATGCCCTGGGCCATGCTCCCTGTGCTGTGTCCCCACACTGTCTTAGGCACTGTCTGCTTCTGTGCTTCCCTTCCAGCCTCTCTAGAGCACAGAAAACCCCACAGTGTTTTAAAGTGAATAAATGGGTATCTTTCTGTTTCTTGAATCTCATTTTTAGGATGTCACAGCATAGAAAACTGCCGAATTGTGGTTGTGCTGCTTCTCTCATGTGCTGAACTGGCACTGACGGGGAGACACGACATCAGGGGGTTCTGATTTAACAGGAGCTTGGAAGCCTGGTGGCACTGATGAGCCCTTTAAAAACTATTTTTAGACTAGGAATAGTGAAGAAAGACTAATAACATATTCTTTTGGGATTAGTCTTTTCCCATCTTTCTCTGTAATCCAGCTCAATGGCTGTTTTGCTTGCAGAATGTTTGCTTAAAATGAGGAAAAAACCAAACCCAATACATTTAAAGCTCTTATAAAATCTAATATAAGCACAGAGTTATTTCTGTGTAATTATGGGGAGCTTGCTTCTGAAACAAGTCACATTTTTTTCCTGCATCTTTCTTTCTCCCCTTAAAGTGCCTGAAGATGACATTGTGAAGATGCAATTACCCTTACAAAGGCTGTGCAAATTCTTGTTAACCTTGTTTGTCTAAAATCACGTGGCTGATATATTTCAGTGATTTCATTTGGAAGAATTGGACTGATAAGTCCCAGGTCAGATCCACCATCCAGGATCAACCCTGGTCAGCTTCTTGTAGTCACTGCTCCTCAGCAAAATGTGATGGGAGAAAGAGGCAGTGGGTCATGATGTCTCTGCTCCATGGGTGGCCTGGGTTTCCCACCTATGGTAAGCTGTACTTAGAGGATGCTGTTCTTATAACCACAGCAACATGATCTATCTCTCTTCCATTCCTATACCTGTGCAGAGCCACTGAAATCGTGTGGCTTATGTAAGCAGACACAGGTATTTATAAGCAGAAAATCAGAGGATGCTACTTCATCATTGACCACAGCTTCTTTTAATTTACCTTTTGAAGAAAATTCCATATACACACGTATGCATGCAAATACAGAGTGTGTAGATATATAGGTATGTATGCATATGTACACCCTCTCAATACTGATAGTGTAAAGCTTTAACTGAGGAAGGGCATGAGCAGAAAAATCCCACAGTACCCCCAGGAGAGACTCTAGGTTTTCAGAAAAGTCTTCCCAGCCCTGGTGCAGCTCACATGGAAGGAGTGCTTATTAGTAAGAGAACTGTGGCTTTCTCAGTCATCTAAAAATGATGTATGTCATAGTAGTGTCAAAGAAGAGATTAAAAATTCCTTTCCTGTTTTCCTTCTCTCCCCACTATCTCTGCTTCTCTTTCTTAATCTATGTTTATCGCAGCGTTTCCTGGAAGCTGGGAGGAGGAAAAGACAAGAGGAACAGGAGTTACCTGTTAGATAGTTACAGCCTATAGTGCTCAACTGGCTCTTGAGATGACCAGGCACTTATTCATGCTTCAACTTCTTTCTGTTTAAAATACAAGAGACAATTTTTGAAAATTCTTTTAGTTCCAGCTTTGTTGTTGTTCAAGTATCATCTGTCAAGCTCAAGCAAGCATGATAAATCCATTGGCAGAGGCTTATATGGGCCTGCAGTGCGGCACCAGCAGCACACTGAGCCCTGGACCTGGGCCAGGTGCTTGGCCAACCCAGATAAGTTGATAAGTCTTGATAACCCAATGGACAGTGGGTCAGCTTTCTGTATTTGTCAAGGTATTAAACACATTTATGGTGGAAAATGTAATTACAGTATTTTTAGGCATGCAATACTTGCTACCAGTTGTATTGATTTTCTTTCCTTCTCATTGAAGATTTTCTGTTATTATTCCTTTCAGAAGTTCTGACGAACTTCGGTGTTTCCATAACTTGGGATAGTTATGGAAATCTTTGTTAGTTTTTCAAGATAAAACATGTATCACAGTTTCATTAGCCCCAGTGATTGAGACTATACACTTTGGAATATGCACAAATGGATAACTGTAAGCAGAAAATAAAATTAGATTCCTAGCTGAGGAAATGGAGTGTCCCTTATACTTCAGAACAGAGCCCTTCAGGAGCCATCTGTGTATCCTGTGCTGCCCAGTGTGGGAACACCTGGCTTTGACAGAGAGGGCATCTCTTGTTGGACAGAGCAAGGTAAGTTGGTGGATGCATCTCCTGAGCACGCGAAGTGATAAAAAGATGAGGCCACATTTCAAAGAGGTTTTTTTAAGGTCAGTCTGGCTGTTTGCCTGCAGAGGAGCAGCCTTTGTCAGCCAGCATGTACTGCCATGGAACACGGTGCTGTCCTTCCGCTGACTTACAGCGGCAGATCAAACCCCGTCGTGTCTGTAACAGCTGAAGCTCCATTTTCCACCTCACTTCCCAGTCTGGCAGCATCTGGTGAGCATCTGCATGCTTTGGGTTGGAGCCACAACAATGAGGCTTTTGTTACATGGAGTATTTTGGGAGAGGAGGAGGCTGTGTGAAAGTTTGTTTGGGGGGTGGTGGCTCATCCCTGTGGCCTGTTTCCCTCCCTTTGGTTGGTGCTGCTGATGCAGTGATGTGTTGCCTGGTAAGAAAACTTGAGCAGCTTTTTCACAACAGAAATTAAACCTTGTAGAGGAAATAATTGTCTGGAGGTGTTTGTGGTCTCCTTAATGACTGGGAACTGGGATTTGGGTAAACTATAGAAATAGGGCTGATGAAGTGGAACTCTCCCTGCCTCTCATCTCTCATAGCTTATGATTCAACTATGGCTTTTGCATTCAGTTATTTCATTTGGTCTCCTACTGCAGCCAGGGTTGGAGACACATGCTGATTAAATTATTTAGTAGTAATAGGTCTGAAGCACTCACATATAAATTTACAGGAATATTAAAAAAGTCAAATGCTATTCCAGGTGGGAAATAACATGTTGAGTAGATGATTCATAATAACGTGAGCTCTTAAAACTTTCTCAAAGTTGGTGGAGGGAAGGCAGTTTGGAAAAACAGACTCTAAATGTCAAGTTTATTGCTTATTGTTGTTCATATTTATATATTATTGATAATAATGTATCCCAAAGCTATGCTATGCAACCAAGTTATTTTCTTCCAGTTAAGCAAAGGGGTTTACTATCTGTATCAAGAAGCAGGGCCCAAAGGAAACTATTAAAAGTCAATGTTCGTGTTTGTTCACATCCTGTTTCTTAATTACAGAGGTGGCCCAAAGCTGTTTGGGTGGGCAAGTTGAGTGGGTTTTTATGTTGTTGGTTCTTCCCAGATCTTTCAGCAGAAATGCCTTATGACTGAGAGTGAGGACTCCTGTCTCTGGATTGCCAGAGAGCCTTTCTGCTGGTCACACTCCTGTCCCCCATCCTCCCTCAGTGTCCCCATACTCAGTATGGGAGTGGGCACAGTCCCTGACCACCCAATCTCTTCCTAGTCCAGTGCTTAAGTTACAGATTTCTTTCTTCATGCACACCAAAACTTACTCTACTGTAATTCAGCTTTTAAGCAATCAATAAGATTTCTACATGTAAATGCTTTTAAGAAAAGTCAGAACAGGCAAATACTGGTTTTACAGTTAAGGCTGAGCAAATTCTACCAAAAGTTAAGAAGCTACGATGGGTGATAATCCTGCTTAATACATTCATTTCCTATTTGTGGAACGTTAGGAGATGTCTTTTTAAGGAGTGACTGGGCAGCCCGGGTGAGGACTGTTCTGTTTGATCCTGGGATTGCACCGTGCCATCACACAGGACATGGGGGATGAAAGGAGTGACAGCTCCTTCTTAGAAAGCAGCCCCGTGTGCTCAGCCAAGGGGGTGGAAGGTGGCTGGAGACACAAACCCAGAGTGACCTCCAGCTCAGCGGGACTTGGTGGCTGCCAGGAGGAGGAGGAAGCTGATGCACAGCCAAGGTCTGTGTTTCTGAGGCAATGGAAGAAACAGCTTCTCTGTGGATGTGCTGGGGGAATTTGTTCCAACCCAGAAAACAGCCCAGTTGATTAGCAAAAGGCAAGACAGAAAGACAGGACCTCAACTGCCAGATCTTTTAACTTGAATTGTTTTACCTATGGGAGTCAAATCTCATTATTGAATGTTGTCTTGTTCTAGTTTGTTCTGATGAAATGAGGCAGTTTTCCCCATACATTTAGAGAATAATAGAAACATTTTATTTGAAAACACTTTATTTTTATAGTCTTAGTTAAACTTTGATTATGGGAGATCTGTCTGGAACAGCCAAGCACATTGCTCTTCTCTGTTCCCATCTAGAGCTGAGGGGTCTCTCTCCTCATTTGCCCTGCCTGCAGAGGAGCTGTCAACAGCAAAGAAAAGGGTTCAGTGGGGGAAAGTACAGCAAAATCTCTTGTAAACAGTGAAACTACAAATATCTCTGCCATGAGATTCTGGAGGTTACAGCTGTGCCAGGGCTGATGGCTGGATGTGTTGTGCCTGCTGTGCAGGACAGTGTGTGGGGCTGGAGCTGTGGGCAACTTGTAAGCACCTGGGCAGCCTTCAGGGCAGAAGGAGAAGGGAGCTGTTACAGATAGAAAGATGAACAAGCAAAAAGGTTTGGACAGGCTCAGTGAGCATTAAATATTTTCCTCACAGCAAGAGCTTGGGCTCACAGTTTTTGCTTTCGAAGGAATTTTTAAAAATCACTTGGAGTTTATTTGCAGAGCACAGTAAATACTGTCATTGACTTACAAAATAATCGATAACTGGAATGACTTTTTTTTTCCACAACAGTTTGGCCTTCTCTGGGGCACCTGGGTTGTACCACTGCCTCCAGAAAACAGAGAGGGTTCTCTTGTGTTGAACTGTGTGGAAGGGATGGGGAGGATGGAGGGGACAGAGCTCTCCCATCTCACTTGGCTGGCAGCACCACCCCTAGCGTGGTGTGGTGGTTCTCATGGCTGTGGGATCAGGCCCTGTGGAGGGCAGGAGGTGGCAGGTGTGCTCTGTGGCAGCTCCAGCATGGGGTAGGAAAGGGAGAGTGGAGTGGAGAACCAGCTCCTTTGCAATGCTCTTCGTTGCTGGGCACAGTTTAACATGCAGTCCTGCATTTCTGGCTTGAGAGCTTTGCTGTCAGATACCCACATACAGACAGGCATGGCTGGAATGGAGAAGGACGAGCCTAAGGCTGCAAGGAGATTTGGACAGTGGAGGAGGGGCATGCATAGCCAAAGCAGAAAATGGGGGAAGGAGGAAAGAATCAATAGTTCATTAGATTTGTAGAGTAGAAGAGAGAGAAAAGGGATCAATAGTTCATCTGCTCCTGAGGCTCTGCTTGTGAGATGTGGTTGGTTAACACAAAGGTATTTTAGTGGAATCATTGTTCATGTTCCATGTTGTAAGTAGTTGTAACTAGTGCACAGCATGCAACAGCTCATATCAGCATACGTTAAAAGAATAAAGGAGATGTAGAAATTAAAGGTAGCCCACTTGTAAAACCTGGTTTAAAAGGAAGGCACCCCCTTGAAGAGAACTTGTTGACAAATATGAAATAATTCTTTGAGGTTCTCCAGCCTTCATTCTCCACCACTGTCTGTGGCATGAACAGCATTGATCAAAATTCTGCAGTTTCAAATGAGATTTCAGTGAATGTGAGTTTTGTCTGCAAGATTTGGCGTTGTGGTTTTAATAGTTTACAGCCCAAGTAAAAAGTAAATACTGTATTGTAACAGACAGATTTCAGACACGGGTGTGAAATTTTCTACAAAATGAGCTCACTTATTTAACACATATGGACTAGAAGTAATGCAGTCATGCAGTTTCCATGATTATACTGTAGAGAAATAATACCTTCTGTACTATAAGGGTGTATTTTTAGAAAGAAGGTGGCAAACATTCAATATTAGTTTGGACTGGCACTTCACAGTGGATGTAAGTGGTTTAAATGTAGAGAGCTGTTTTTAGTACGAAGCAGCTATTTTCTATGGTTTTATTAATTTAAAGGATGGTCTCATTAGAACCCATGAAAGCAACTGTATAATAGCCATGTGCTCTGACATCCTCTAGTAACACAAGAATTCTTTCTTGCATTTAGGAATATCAGTTGGCTTAAATATTCCTCCATGTTCCCTTGCTGTGTCTGGGGCAGTACAGTCAAGTTCTCCTGCTAGCTCTGCAACAGAAGTTCCTGCCGTGTCCGTGAGAACTGGAAGCAGTCCCTTTGCGTCCATGTGAGAGATGCAGCAGTTAGCTATCTTTTGCTTTCAGATAAAATAATGCAGCTCTGCTTTTTAATGGCTACAAATCATGGGAGCTTCAGATTCTGAGCTCCCTGTAGCCCTCTTAGCTGAGTGTACTCCTGTCTTCCATGCATGAATAATGTATGACCTCACTGGCTGTAGTAAGATACAGTTAATTCTCTTGGCCTTTAAGGGTTTTTTCTCCCCCTGTTATTACTTAGTGCCATCCTGTTTGAAGGGGATGAATTAACCGCAAGACTACAAATGCTGGTGAATTTAGCAGACAATAACATTATATGGATAAAGCAGCTCCAGAGTTCAAATTCTTCAGCAGAGATCTGTCTCTCTAGGCTTACTAAATGTCCCTCTTGTGCCGAGGACATAGTTGGTCTACCAATATTTAGATAACTTTATCTACAGAGCTTTATTAGATACATGAAAGCCCCTGGGCATTGCTGTGTGGCTGAGGGGAGCACCCAACACAGAGGGCAGGGCAGGGCCTGGGAGCTGCAAACTACAGGGCTGGAGACACGTCGGGCAGGATCTGCAGCTCGTCCCACCTGTTCTCTCACTCAGGCCTGACCTTGCCGTGAGCATGGCACAGAGGTGCCAACAGAGTGCCCACTGCAGTCCTTTTTGTATGTTTGATACTACTTCTGAAGGTCAGAAGACTGTTGAAACACAGATGCACCCATCACAGGATGGCTAGGGAGTAGAAACCTGCCTTTCTGTATTTGTTTACCCAGATGGAATATCCTTTTGAAAGTCTTACTTAAAGCTTAAATCTCTTTTTCTCCGGTTTACCCAGCACAGCTGCGGAGAGATTTTTGGCGTGGTCTGTTCATTTGAGCAACATGTTCTCTCGATGTTGAGTAGGTAAGGTAAAACTTGAGAATGGCAGGGATTGACGGAGCACCTGCTAAAACAGACTGCTCTTTATAATCTGTAATTCAAATGTTTATTTTAAAAGGAAATACTTTGGTTGGCAGGCTATGAAGTGTGTGATGATAGCTGAGTAAGCCTAAGCCTATCTGGGTAGCAGGAGGTGACACGTTGTGCTTTTTTCTTAAGGCACAATTTTTCATCCAGTTAACTGGATGTGCTGACCCCCGTAAAGAATAACTGACCCCTAACAAAATGATTTTTGATTCATGACGAGCTGTAGCTGGAGTGGAGAATCAGGAACATTAAAAGGCTTTTGTAGTATCTAGTGACATTTATATACAGTCCTAAAATAGTTGAGAATAGGTGAGATTTATTGGTGTAACATATTAACAGCTCGATGCTAAATCTTAGTTTTTATTCATTATGTACTGTATCACATCAATTTGTGTTATTACTGTGGTGGGCTGGATTCCCTGCTGGTGTGCAACAGCACTGCTTTGGCTTGATCACAGTGTTACAGCAAAAGCTTAGGTGCAAAGCTAAGGCGCTTCTGCCATGGAATCAGACCCTCCTGGTGGCATCCAATCAGCCTGAATAGTTTTCAGTAAATTGTTCTACCTGCATCACTGCTGCCTTCTCTTCCACTGCCATTACCTCCAAGATTACCACCACATTTCCATTGCCTCCATGATCAAACCACTCATTTCCACTGTTCACTCCCAAGGTGAGAAAAGTATTTATTATCTGTTTCTCTCTCAGAATCATAGAATCATCTAGGCATTTGTATGTTTTTCTATATATGTACATACATGCATGTATATATTTCAGTTGTAGTTATCAAAATAATGCAGTATATAATTGTCTCTCTGTTATATTCATCACTATGCTGCTAAAAGCCTGTAAATGCCAAGCACCAGCAAATTCAACAGTTCACAGCTGGTTTATTTCTTGGATATCTGGCTCACTGGTTAAGCATTGCCATGGATAAAATGAGAAAGGGAAGCCACTTACATTATTTCACAGTACAGGAGAAAGAAACATTTCAGAAAGACAACAGGTGGTGATAAAAGCAGTAATTTAGGCTGACGAAATTTATTTGCTATGCTTAACTTAATTGACATTTTCTTATAAAAGAAAAGTGGTATTATTGTAAGATAAGATTTTAAATCCACAGGTGCATGTTTTATGCAGTATTTATCTGGTTTAAATTTTTGCAAGTTCTAACAATTGTTTAATTGTGGTGCATAAATTACTTCCGTGTCTTGTTCTTCTCCCTGACTATGTTTCACTGAATTTTGTAAGGACTAATTACTGTCATCCCCAGTAGAGTTGCTCTTTTACATCAGTAATCATTCACAACTTACTAGATGCCTGCAGCTACAAATCAGTCATTTACAGCAACCCTGGGAAGTGCTTTGCAATTTATTTTTCACATTATACAGCCCATCTGGTAATGGAAGAAGCTAATAGTTCTGACCATATTATCAACTTGAAATCAAGCCATTTCTGAAGTGTTGTAATTACCAGTTACGTCAGCCAATGAGATGACTCTGAGTGTGCACAAGTGCCACTGTGTGTGCATTGAGGACAGGGCCTTTTTCCTCTTTGGGTTTTTTTGATGCCTAAAAGACTTCCAGGAGGACAGAAATGGTAGTTTGAGCTCTGATGTGAAGACAGATAATACGTACAAAATTTAAACCAAAGGCCACAGATTTGTTTAACTGACCAGGCAATTTCTGAAGGGATTTTAAAGTTCCCAAGAAAAACTTTGAGACCCACTTTCTTTGAACTATCCCTCTGTCTGGAACACAGTAGTGACAAGCTTTAATTTCGGAAGCTCATCCATAAACTTAAGAGCCAGCAGAAGGGGTCATGGATCTGACTTCTGGGAGCAGGAGTTGGATCTGGCCGGGAAGAGGAGCCACCTCTCCAGTCAGCCCCTTGTCACCTGCCCAGCTCTGCCTGGAGTGTGCCTGGGGCTGTGAACCAGCAGAAACACAACGTGGAACCTGTTTGGAAGGCATATTTTGCATTGGTCCATGGTAATAGTGGGGACATTTTACAGCAGGAATCAATTTAAAAAATAAAAATAAAGAATGAATGAAAAAGGTGTGGATTTTTTAGGTTAATCAGCCATCTTTTCAACAACAGTTTAGTTTAAATGGCCTTTGAACAGAAGCCAAACAGAAGCTTACTGCAGAAATGCAGAGTAACTTTCCTGTAGGTCAGACAATATTTCTCTTTAGCTGTATATTTGATGTTTCATTTTCCAGTGCCTGTTTGAGTAATAAGAACATAGAAAAGAAAAATCTTTACTTATCCCTTTTCCAATTTGCCCAATCTCTTTCTAGGACTGTTTGCTACTCTAATACTTGTTACAAGGGAAAGAAACTTAGACTGCTCTAAGATAAGGCTCAATCAGTTAATGAAATAATTATATTGCATTATATTGCATTATTTACAACAGCAAGATAGTTAACTCAACGACATTTTGTTTTGTTTTATTTTAAGGCTTTTGTTCATCTGCCTGAAGACTTAGTTGTTCTGGGCCAAACAGTTTTAGCATCTTTGCCCCCACCACACATCCCCTATTCCTATTGTACAAGTACCAAATTATGAAAGTCCTGTACTCTGGCTCAGGAGGTTATTCCACAGCTCATATCTGGTATTCATCTTGGACCACCTTTGTTTCCAAAGTTGTTTGCTTTCCTGAGCAGTTGTTCTTTGTGCTGAGAACTGCCACATTTGATTTTTGTCTGTCCCATCATCTCCTCATTACTGCTTTCATTTTAACAAGTTCTGTGGTGTGAGTTCTTTTAATCTCTCCTCATGAGCTAAATTTAGTCAATCTTAAATCAGGATTAAATTGTTGAATTATTGCATACAAGTGCTGGAACACTGGAACTGTACTAATGTCATGCATTCATATATGATATACTACAATTTAATGGTTCTGCACTAGGAAACTGGATTAGGGATTTCATTTTACACCAAATTTGAGAAACTGAAAGCTTTTTTTTTTCTTGTTATGAAGTAGAAGGAGCTGGGAATATGGCTGAGCTTTGCCTTGGACTCACGCTCCATAATTCACTGCTGAGAGACACTTTGTGTGTCCATCCCCTTGACATGTTTTGCTGCCTGGTTTCAGAACAAGCCATCTGTTATGCTCTCAGTATATTTCACAGTCACTTTTATTCAAATATGCTGAAAGCTGCTTAAGGAACAGATTTTTTTTTCAAACACTTAAGTCTGACTAAGTGCAATGAGTGATGTCTAGCTTTGCTCCTCAAGACTGAATGGTTTAATAATGGAATTAGGCCGGGCACATCCAAACCCAGAGCGCTTCGATGTCATTCCTGCCTTCATGAACAGCCACTGTGATTCTTTCCAGCTTGTCATGATAAACCAAACTAAGACTACAGTATTCCTCTTATGAGAAATGGATTTGACAAGCGTTTTTACTGCTAAGTTAACATTAGGAGTTTTGTCTGCAGTACCCAGGCTAGCTCTTGGTGCTGCCAAGTAGGTAACCTCGTTTCTGGGCTTAGTTGCAGGAATGCTGGCACTTAGGTGAGCCCTTTTCTTTGAATTTACTTCAGAAGAAAGCTCCAAAGGCATTCCTTTTGTTTGTTTGTTTGTTTTTTAAGTTTGGTTTGGTGGTTGTGCTTCAAAGGCAGGGATGCTGACAGAGTAGTGGAGCTGTTGGCAAGTAATTTAGGCCATGGTTGCCATTGGGTTGTGGAACACTGTCTCAATGAGCAGTGACTGCGTGTAAGTGAAGGTGACACTTTAATTTAGATTAGATAATCTTGCAGTGAGTCAAGGTGTGGTGGCTTATGGTTGCTGTTCCCAGCTTTCCTGTACTGCCCTGCAGTAGGATGGGCAGGCAGGACATGTGTGTCGCTGCAGGAGGAGGGGAGCACAGTGTTACTGGGGTTCACACCCCAGGACATTCCTGAAGCCCTTGCTCATTCCCTCTGTGCAGGATGAGGCGGTTTCCCAGTTTGTTCACTGCGGGCATGTCCTTTCTGTCCCAGTAATGTGTGTTGTGTGTTACCCAAGGGAATGGCCCAGGTGAAGCACAATAAATGCTGTAGCTCCTCGAGAGGCAATCAGATGTTTCAGTTCATTTGTGCAGCTCAGATATTATAGCATCTCTTCTGGATTCTTGAAAAATACAGAAGTATTTAGGTCTCTATCACTCACTTTTATTGGTAACAAGAAAGAAATAAGTGTGTGATTTAATGCGCTAAGTGCCTCCCTCCCTGTTCTTCCCAAGTGGCACAGCTCGCTTGTTTTCAGAACTCCTTTTCTTGGTATTGTTTTTAACTGAGCAAACTTAATTTCACAGAGGAGGCACTGCAGGTGCTCGTTCTGTTAATACCTTTAGAGATTTTCTCTACTGTGTGAAAACTGCTGTAATGGAAGCCAGCCTGGCAGAAAGGTCACCTCCTGTTAATGACTTGCTTTTTATTTTCCTTTCTCAGTGATAGCAATAGGAGAACCTAAAAGTCTTTGGAAATTGGTCTTTCACTTATGTGCTCTGGAAAGGAAATGTTGTTTTTCCCAGTGGGGAAGGCAGATCATGGTGATGTGTTGTCAGATGTTGCTGACAGGACAGAGGTCCACTCTGTGTGCCTCCTCCTAATGATAAATTATAATGGAGGAGAGATAGTCAGATCACAGCACAAGAGGTATATTAATCTTTACACCTCATATTTTGTTTTTAACACAATTTTTATTTCACAAAGCCACATTTTAATGAAATCCTGTACTTTTCATTTTAGGGGGTTTGTCGTTTGGTGTTTCTATTGTGTTGGTGTTGTGCATTTGTTTGTTTGTTGGTTGGTTTTTTGGTTTTGTTTTGTTTGAGGGTTTTTTTTTTTCCCAACAAGTTCACACTGTGGCACAGCAATGCAGCATAAAACAGATTCCAGCAGGAGACAATCCCAGTTCCTTCTTGACATAGGAAGGGCAGAATCACCTTGGCACAGGGCTGAGGGCTTGCCTTTGTCAAGCAGGAGCCAGTGCTTGACTGGAATGGCTCCTTGGGGGGGGGGGGTGTTGGTGACAGATCCGCCAAGGTCCTTAATGTGGTTCTGTGAGGGTGTTTGCTTCTCGACTAGGCTGTGGACTATTTAAGTTGAGTTTATTGTGATAGCAGGTACTTCATGGCCTTTATTCACACAGGAGGATTTCTCAGCTATTCAGGCCCCCATTATGCACAGTCAGGACTTGGCAGGATTGCCTGCCAGGTTTCATCATGTCTCATGTCCAGCACATTCCAAACAAACATTACAAGACAAACATTGCACCCAGCTCAGCCTCTTGAGCTGGATCTTCGCTGCTTCAGCAGTTGAAACAGAGGGTGTAGACAGGAGCCTGCATCTAAACGTTCTCTTACACAAAAGGCTTTTAAGACACAGCAACAGGATGTAACACTCCCCTAAATTCCCAAGCAGAAGGCCCCCCCAGGGATGTGTCAGTTCTAAATGCAGAAGTGGCTCAATGCTGCAGTGCAGTGTCATGAACCAGCTCCTCTCCCTGCACGTGCAGCAAAGCGAACTCGATGGCAGGAACCCGAGTGGTCTGGCCAGCCTTGTGTAGGAAATGTGTCAGAGCTGGGAGTGAGTCCTCTGTGACTGCCATGCTTTCACATGTGCTGGGGTTTGGTATTCACAAAGTCTCCAGATTCCCAAAAAACACTGTGGTGGTTACAGTGTTGAAATAATGATTTTTTTAGGGTTTTGTAGGTTCTGGCTAGTCAACCCCAATGTGTATTTACACCAAATGTTGACAAACTAAGAGTGATGCAAGATGATAATTTCTTTCTCTGATGTTGGTTTTTATTAGTTATATGTATAGTTTTAAGTTGATGACACTGTATTTTTCTTCTCCCTATGGATGTGACTTATATCTTCAGTGCTATTTCATTGTACACCTGAACCCCAAAGTTAGACACATAAAAATTTGCTGACATGCAAATAAAGTGATCACTGGCCTTGAATGAACGTGGCCCACTCTTTCCCATGCCTTTCATGTTGTTTTCCTAATTTCTGCCACTACTTACAGAAAATAAAAATGTGCCTCAGACATGTAAATCATCCTTTATGGTAAAGAAAACCGGTCCATCAATTGATGCTAGGGGAAAAAGCATTAATCTTCTGGTTGTTGGAGTGTCTACTGGTTTAGGAGCTCTGCTCCCAGGATCACGTCCTGTCAAAGTGCTCAGCTGCGGCGGAAACTTCCATGAGTAATGCACAGTCTGTTTTACTGAAGTTATTCCTGCCTTTCCTCAACATCTTTCTATAAATACTTTGAGGGCATTTTAATGCCTTATTCTTAGCCTACAATGACCTTCCTGGAATAAAAGATGTGATTAGGAGATTGGCCCATGAGTGTACATTCCTTCATTAACAAAATCGGAGGATGTATGTGTAGGAGAAGCTCTTGCAGAAAGAAAATGTACCTGCTGTCGTGGACCAGGGCTGCAGCACTTTGAAAGGTGCTGCCTGTTGCCTGACCACAGGTCAGATGCTCTTACTCAAATTCAAAAAAAAATTTGGTGGTTATTTGACAAGCCATTTTGGAGCCAAGTGAACTAATCTTTGCATAGTGTTTTGATGCATTCCCCAAAGTTTTCTTGAACCTTTGCAGTATTTGTTCTGTTTCAGATGTAGCAGTTTTATGTAATACAGGGTAGTTTAACTTCCTCTTAACGTGGCTATTAATCCATGCAACATGTAATTAATATTGAAAAAGCAATATATAATTTGTTTATGCAGATAGACCACACTATTTTATTTTAAAGAGTCTAGTAAAACCCGATGGTTTACTACTTAATAACATAATTTAAACATTCAGAGTCCATGGTATTTCCCCAGAGTGATTTATAATACAGCAACTAATGGAAAGCTTAAGAAAAGGGAGGAGGGTTTGGATGGGAACACTTAAAATTTCTTGGCAGATGCTTACTACTAGGGAAGCTTAGGGGTTTTTTTCTCTTTCCTTCTGGGAGTGAGAGATTTCAAGGAGGAAATGGCAGCTCTGGGTTCCTGAGAGTGTTTTCTGAAGGCAGGCTTAGAGAACAGCCTCATTTACATTGCAGACCACATCCCTGGGAAAAATGTAGCATGGGCTCCTCACCTGCCCAGGCTGGCTGGTGCTTTTGGGAATGGAGCCACAGCTGTCTGACACAGGCACTGCTGCCTGGCTGGGGCTCCTTGTGCTGCTTGAGCAGTAATAAACAGGCTTTATCTTGATGGAGAGAATGGAGTCACATAGGTGCAACTAGAAATGTAAAATCTAGTTTCTGAAACCCAAGGGTAAAGGCTTGCAAAAGATTTAAGCTGTTCTGGCACTGCAAAAGCAGTGCTACTTTTTTCTTATCAGATGAACTTCAGGGTTTTGAAGTGATATTTTAAGTTCTCACGATGGTAGATGCAGAGAGTCATCATATTTATTACATTTAAAAAAACCCAAACAAATGAATTTCCAGCATTGTGAATTGTTTATGACACTTAGGGGAATAATTATTATTTGAATTTCAGATAACAGTTCTTAGTTTTACCTTCTTCTGAGCAGAGCTTCTCAAAAGCCTGGCTTACTGCTGGGGTAGGTAGAGCTTTACTGAGGCTTTGGAGGGTTCAGACCATACTTGTGTTATGTCTGCAGAACACAGCTTGCAAAGAGGGATCCTAAAAAGACTTCAGAGGCTTCAGAGAGCTGCTGGTTTGCTTACTTTTTGTATTCTGTGTTGTTCTTTCAACTCCCCTGCTTCATGGGCTGTAGATTTTGTGCATATGAATGTAACTAATTCCAATGTCGATACTAAAGTTTTAGTGATAGATTGGAAATTCATTATGGATGTGTTTCACCTCTGTGGCAATGGGTTTAGCTGGACAGGAGCAATGTTTTGTGCCCCTTGTTGTAATACTTGTATGTGTAGTGGACCATATTGCCCAGGAGGTGTGTTTTGGGAAAATAGGAAGGCCAAAGCATGGCAGGTGTCATCGTGTCTACCTGTCAACCAAAAATGACTTTGGCATTCCCTTCTCTATGTGGTGATGTTTCCCTTCATTTCCTCTGAAGTTTAGTGTTGGCCTGGCTAGGCAATGGAAAAGAAATGCCAAAAAAGCAGAGCTTTGGCTCTGAAATGGGTTATTAGGAACAAGATAGGTAGTAGCTATTTGAAAGAAAAGCAATGAAATGCCATTGTCTGCAGGGAGCCATCAGCTCCTGAGGATCACCAAGTCTTCGGAACTTAGGGAAGACAGAAATGCATGTAGGATTGCTCAGAAGTCCTTTTTCTCTAAATGTTTTATTACTACTGATAAATCCTCTCCTGTCCCTCTCCCTTCCCTCTCTGGTGCATTTGTCCTAAGAGAAACCACAAGTCCTGGAATTCTGGTGGGAAGGGGCATGGTTTAGCTCAGGGAAGAACTGCATCCCTGCTGCCATGAGCATGGCAACACCTGGAATGAGGTAAAAGTCCATGCAGAGTAGTGTTGTAGTGTGAGCAACTGGAAATACCTGGGTATTGTGAAGGAAATAAATACTTTCACAAGTTAGATGAATTTTAGGTGCATTATTTGCACGGACAAAATTCCTGGGCAGGCATTTAAAAAAGACGTGGGAGGGTGGGACAACTTTGGTCTGTTAGTGGTTTTGTTTTGTGATTAACAGGCAACTCAAACTTTTGAGCTTTCTAGATTTTTAGGGGCTTTTTAGTCCATGTGCTATTATTTGGGAACATGTACTCATTTCCTTGACTCCTTGAAAATGCTTTTCTGTTAACAACATTCTGTAACCAGGCTGTCTCCATAAAGTGCTTCCCAAAAGCAAGAGAGATTTCATTCAGATGTTCTAAACAACCTCAAAGGAAAGTGTGTTTTGTGAGACATCCATGTTTGAATGGACCAAGCTGAGCCTACCTTTCATCAAAATTGGGCAAGTCCCATAAGGAAAAATGCACGTAAAATTAATTGAGCTCTGTGTACTTGAAAGCAAGGATTCAGTTCTGGTGTGACTACTGAGCACAACGGAAGAGGAACAGATGATTTTGGAACAGGCAAAATTTTGTGACCTTTTCTGTCAGTGGTAATTGCTAAATCCATATGGATCATCCTGAGCATGAATTTGATGAAATTACAAGTACTGTGCACAACTGGCTTCTGAAAGAACCGGATGCTTCTAAGAAACAAGCAGATTAAACTTTTTTTTTTTTTTTTGGGAGGGTGTTCACATTGTGCTGGAAGGTTACAAACATGATGTGCCGACTCCTAGTGCACCCTGGAAATCTGAACAGAAGGGCTGCGGTCTCCAGTCACTGTAGGGTGAGCGTTGCTCTTCTGTGAGATCCTCAAGGAGTGATGCAGGTCACAGTCTATGAGGTTTGCTTGTGCTCAGGCACAGAAGTTCTTGTTCAAAGCTGAATGGGAGAGAGGTCTGGGAGTTCTGAAGAATTGTCATCTGGCTTTGTTGTTTTGAAGGGATGAATGGCCTGGGAGGTCAGTATTAATTGGTGTTACCTACCCAGGGAAGGGCAGTGATGAATAATATATAGTCCTGGTTTTGTCTTTGGAAGGTATAGCAATAAAGCAGAAGAAATGTAAATATTGTCCTTTTTTACTATTCTGGAAAATTACCTTATAGAAAGTGAAATGCATATTTCAGTCAGTAGCACCAGGATCCCAAATACACAAAGCCCAGGAATCTGATTTTGAATCAGTATGTAAAATTAAAGTATATATTATAAAAAGATTTCATTCAGAATATGAAAATGCATGACATAGACATTCAGATATGTCATCACAGCAGAGATGGTGTTTGTACTGAAAGTAACACACTGAACAGTAACACCAAGAAAGGAAAGGCTTTATTTTTATTTTTCTTTGTTCATTGACATTTTTCCACTGATCTTGGTGTATTGCTGGCCACTCCCAAGTTGCTTTTGTCATTGTCATTTAGTAATGCTTTCCTTAGTCTCCTAATCTCCCTGCCTCTGTGGGAATGTCTGCAGAGGAAACCAGGAGGAACAGGTAATGGAGAGCTCCAGATCTCCCCTCCATCGCTGGCAGCGTGGATGTACCGAGTCAGCAGCACTTTGGAGCTCCTGAGGAAGTACCCTCGATGGTCACTGCCCTTCTCATCATCTCTTCAGCTGGAAGATGCTTGCAAGGATAAAGTCAGCCTGATAATCTTTGCTTGGGTGCCCACGTCTTTGTGTCTCAACTTCAATAGTGTTTGCCTGTGTCTCACAGCAGGAGGAAAGCATCTCCTTGATTTTTTTAGTCCTTCTTACTGAAGAAATTTGTCCGATTTTTAAAAGGACAAGGAGATGCAAAACAAATATCAGCACATTGGGAAATGGGATATGTTGGATACTCCTCTTTCTTCCCCCTAGTGCTTGACTAGAGAGTGCTTTGGGGCTGTGGTTTTGATTCTATGTATGGCTGATAAGATTTAGAACAAACACAAGGTCTTGATCTCTCCTCCTGGACAGGGGAGTAAAAAGATATCCAAAGTAAACAGCTTACTAATGTGATGGGTTTAGGGGATGGTTTAAATGGAATGCTTCCCAGGAAATCTGCTCTGGGTGGCTGTTCCCACCCCTATGAAGGATGATTTTGGAAAGCTTTGAGTTGCTTTTTGCTCAGTCATTGTCTATGTGATTAACTTAATTAGTTAAGAAATATCCAAGACATCAAAGGGGCATGGGCATGTCCTTATGCCCAAGGGGTCAGTGTTTTTCTCAGAACTGTGAGTACGTGAAAAAATAAAATCCAATGCATTTTAGAGGCAGATTGACATCAAAAATTTCTTGGCAACAGGGAAAAAGAGAAATATCTATGGATGGGGGACCCTATTTAGCAGTATTTACCCTGGCAAAAATCCCTTTGGCTTTGCTGACAATGCTGGTGGAGTCAAAAAGGCTGAGTCGCCAGGGATTGGAAGGAATTCGGTGGGAAGCATTCTCTTGTGCTCTGTGTAATTCTGAATGTGCTTTTAATATTTTGGGGGGTTGTACTTTGAATTAAGTACCAAGTTAAAGAATTTGTTTTTGTAATTTAGCTTTTGCACCAATCTGTTGCACCTATGTCACCCAGATTTTTAGATTAAAACAGGCAAAATATGCCATGCCTGATGCTTCCACATCCAGAAGTAGGGGGGTTTTCTTTTTTAAACCCCAGTTCACTGGGTGACACTGTTTGAGAGTAGGAGTGCAGAAAAATGGGAAGGAGATGACTGATAAGAGAGAAAATAAGACAAATGGTTTAATAGGTCAGAAGATTTGATTGAAAAGAGTCAGAGTGGAGTTTTTTCATGTGTGTATATATATTTTTATATATATATAAATTATATATATGTTTATATGTGTCACACAAGCATAAAATGAGATCAATATGTATCTCTCACCTTTTTGTTTTTGTAATCACATTAAGAAAACTCTAAAAATTAGTGTTCAAAATATGAGACTAATAGTAAAGGCGTCTGTCCAGAATCTATCAAAAGATAATGGAGATTTGGCATCAAATGATACTCCACAAACTAAAAAAACCCAAACAACAACAACAACAACACCACAAAAAACCCCAAAAGAAAAAACAAACAAACATACAAACAAAAAACCAACAAAAGCCCACACAATTTTTCCCATGAGTGAGTTACTTACTGTTTAAGTTTGAAAAAAGCCAAACTGTAAATAAAATATCAAATAAAAAGTTGACAAAAAAAGCCATCCCTTTTTGGAGAGCTGGAAATGGCCTTATTGTCTTCATTAAGCTCTGCTGCCTGCTTGGCACTGTAATGAATCAAGTCATTTATTGTGATACCTCAGTATAGGCTTGCATAAACTCACTTATTGTTGAAAACTGTAACCTGCATATTTACCAATGCCCAGATAAGAAAATAGATCCTTTTGGAGCTAAAACCATGTTGAAATTAGTTTCTATTTTGTATTAAGAAATTATTATGTATCTGGCCAAGTTGTAGAGTTCTAGAGATGTTTTTATTTTCTGTGGTATTAATCATACACACACACACACGTAATAGTGAGCTGAGTGCCTCAAGCTCCTACATGAATCTCTTCAGGAATCTGAAAACACAAACATGTAGAAACTGTGATAAGAATTTTGGTACATATTCCATTTCTTTCATTTTTTTTTTATTTGCTATCTTCTGTATTAGTGGGTGGATGGGACTCCCTTTCTTAGAGAAATAAGGCATGCAAGTACATTAAAGAGGTGAGTGAATTGCTCGACTTTGCTTTGTTGTTCCCTGATGCATTTTTTTTTTTAATTGCCAACCTCACAAATTAACTTTGGGATCTGAAAATCTAGATAAATCTCTGTTCATAATAGCTTTTCTGCAGACCAAATAATGCTTTCATTTACACCTGTGCAACTGCATTAGCCAGCTGGCAGCTGGGGCAGAGCGAGTTGGAACAGGCTGTTTATGGACAAAGCGTGTTTGATAATGAATCAGTGAGAAGCAATAAACCCAGACCCTTGGTGGTGTTTTATAGTTCCTCACAGAGCACAGCCACACAGCTCAGTGTTTCAGCTGCTCCTGGCTCTCTCCTCATCTTGTTTGACATCAATGGCATCCTGTGCAGATGGTGGTTGTAAAACTGAGTGAGGACAGAAGGACCAAGCCTGGAGCTGGGAGATGTGTGAGGGGACAGGGCTGGGGTTAAAGCCTCCCTGGTCACTCCTTGCTGCCCTCCTCTTTGTGTCTGAATTTATTGGAACAGCAAGAGAGCACCACTGGGGGAAGGGTCGTTGTGTGGAGTTTGATAAGTTCAAAGGAAATGTGTTAGCTGGATCTGGTGGGCTGGAGGATGGCAGGGAGGAAGCCAGGAGTGGTGTGCTACTGCTGCAGACCTAGTTCTCAAAATATATTAAGCAGTGTTGTGAGGAACAGGCTGATGGATGGATGGAGGATGGCAGCAGGTTCCACCACAACTGCCACCTCCCCTTTCAGCTTTTCTGGCCAGAGAAGACAGCCCAGAGAGGGCTCCAGCTGTCCATGTGTCCTGTAGGACCAAGTACAGGAAAGTTTTGCTCAGTGATGCTGCACTGGAGGTGAAGCAAATCAGGGTGAGCAAAACTCGAGTTCACTACCAGGTTCTGGTAATCCTGTGTGAAATTCCAGGGGGTGTTTTTGTGAGTCTAATGTTTTTCATCATGTTGCATCTTCCCTACCCCCACGTGCCCAGGAAGAGGAAAGTCACTTCAGTGGACAAACCACTCCCTGGCCCACCTCTCCCCTCACCTGTCCCTTCCTTCAGTGGGTTTATGCTGGTGCTTCAGAGGCTTGGGCTGTGATAACACAGTGGCTGTGGAATGCATAATATGGAAATCATCTTTCCACACTCTTATTTCTCACAAAATGACCAGGCCCTTTGTAAGATGACATGCCAGGAGTGCCGACTGTAGGTGGTGGCACAGTGGTGTGAAATTTCAGATAGAGCTTTGCCAGGGTTGAAAGATGGTAACAAGAGCTTGTGATTGAGGAGAGCTGAGCAATGGTGGACAGCTCTATGTATTCTACCTTTGATGTGAGAGTGCATTTGTGTTCAAAATGAATGTTTTAGAAATGCATTCAGAGAGCATCAGTTGTGTTTGCATGCCAGGAATGACGATGAATCCTAAATTCAGTATGAAAATAATTCAGATCATCTCCAGTACCCATTTTCTGCTGATGAAGATTATGGTACTTAAGAAAAAAATCACTTTCAAGAAGTTGAAAATATAAATGGTACTGAACTAATGGGATCAAATTCATTACATGGAGCCTAATTGCAACTTCATGTCTCCAGATTTATTCCAGTGTAATTCTGTTAATATCAAAATTAGAGTAACAAAGTGATGAGTCAGGTCTATTGTTTGCGAATCTCCCCTAGAGATCATTAGCTTGTATACAATTGCATTAAAATTTAAATGACATGCTGCTGTCATTTTCTCGCTTGGTTTGAGAAAATCTGCATATGTTGGAGCCTCTGGGTAACTAAAATTGAAGCAGTTGAGAAAACGTCTTATAACAATGATATGAGGAATACAGTCAAATATTAATTGTCTTAAACAGCTCAGCACAATCTGTGTTAATGTAAGTGGGAGAGTCATCAGTTTTGTTGCCCTGTCAATATGGTGAAGCTTTGAAGAAAGCTGCGGTGGGGTGCAGTGTGATGCAGAAGATGTCTTGAATCAATTTAATTGCTAACTAGGATAAATAACTTCAGTATAATACTAAACAGCCATACAGAAAATTATTGTGAGAGGTTCCAGCTGAGAATGAGAGTTGTAAGCAATGGAAATCTTGCATGAGCATGTGTTACTTCAGTATGGCAGTATGTAGAAATTCTGGTGAGGCTCCAGCATGCTGGGCACAGTACAAGAAAAGATGACAGGGTGTGTATTCCACTGTTCCACACAATGAATATGTCATACAAAATGCAACAGGCAGATAAAAGAGCCTGGTGGGAGAAGGGCAGATGGGACAATCAGGCAA
This sequence comes from Corapipo altera, assembly GCF_003945725.1. NCBI lineage: Eukaryota > Metazoa > Chordata > Aves > Passeriformes > Pipridae > Corapipo > Corapipo altera. The sequence continues at coordinate 7,188,901 of NW_020884902.1, forward strand.
CTAGATACCTACCCAGTTCAGCACAGAGTGCCAAGTTTTGGGGTTTTGCATGCTTCTCGTTTGTTCTCTCCCCCTTTCCCTCTCCCTCTCTCATCCTTGATTAGCTAACCCAAAATAAAAAATGTATTTAAGAACAGCTGTGAAAACTTAACAGTTTTGAATTTGAGAATGTTGCAATCACTATGATTAGGTTTCCCACCAAGAAATCTCATCTGCTGTCGTAGTATTAAGGCAGAAATAATGTGTCAATGAACTGAAGGATAGCAAGAGGTTCACCAAAAATATCTTTGATTTCCTGTCCCACTTCCCTGGGCAATAAGGAGTTGTTCACAGCCATAAAGACTGTTACAGGTGTGTACCTATGCATGGTATATTACATGCCCATTTATGAAGCACATGTCATGAAGAGATAAAATGCAAGGAATTGTTTCAGCGTATTCCAGTCCCCACATTGCTCGCAGTGTGTGGTCGCCTCTTGCAATAATTGTCTGCAGTGGTTTGTCCTTGAATCTTGAACTTTCCTTCAACTTTTTCCATTATTACTTTGTCTATAAATCTGTCCATAACCCCTGAACAACATGGTCTTTGAACTCCAGTACATCTACTCAGTGAAATTCTCATGCAAGCTTTAATCTTCTCTCACCTTGATATATTTTAACTTCCCTCTTTATGGCCTGGCACACAAGCTGAATTTAATGGTGATAAATGTGTTTCTAAGATTAAAAGCTATGAAGTATGTGTTACAGATTAATCTAAACCAAATCTTCATTCTCAACGTGGTACACTTGGGGAGGTTTGAGCAGGGAGGAGCTAAGGAGCCAATGGTTGTAGCTTAGGCTCATCTCTGGTGTCAAACACTTCGGTTTTGTTTGCTCCTTTTAAAGAGCCTGTATTAGTGTTGTGTGTCTTTGCTACTATAGGGCATTAGATCATCGCTGAAGTAGCTGTCCCAATTTACCTTTGCACCGTGTTCAAGAGCAAAGTGGAGAGTCGTTTTGTGGAAGGATCTGATGGCAGGAGAACAACAAACAAATCAAGGCCAGAAAACAAATCTTTCCAGCCCATCCTCCTATCTTTCCGATTCAAAAAGGGAATGAAATCATACATGCCCTTCCCCTTTCAGAAGGGAAGTTGCCACCGTTCTTGCTTGTGGTCTTTGTCAGCATGCAAATTTCTCAAGATGTAGCAAAACCAGCTTATTACACAGCTTTGCTCCTTTTATAAAAAGCCATTCATTTGCTGCTGTTTTGCAGCACTATAATTTAATAATTTGTAGATTGTAGAAATAGTGTGTTAAAATGTTTTAAAATATGAGTCATACCTGTGATATTTTTTTTACTGTTGTTGTTGCTGGAAATTGAAGTATGGTCATGCACATGTACATTTAAGCAGTTGTAATTCAGAAAATGGAAATTTTTCAGGTGAGTTTCCACAGTGAAGTTTGCTTGTAGATTTGGCCTGGGCCAGACTTTGTGCCTGTTTTTCATATTAATATGTGGGTCTAGGGCCCTTTTGGATGGATCATAAACCTACCTAGAGGGTAAGAACTGAAGACCACATGGAGCCTCTCAGAGGAGGGTTTCTGCAGGTATTTGTGTATGGTATATATGTGTATGACTCCATACATACATACAGCCTTCCTATAAATGTAAACAAATTACTTTGTTAGGAAGAATACTCCTATAACCAAGAGGATTAAAAAAAAGAATGTAGGCCTATGCCGAAGCGTAATAAATTGAGATCTTTAGGAATAAATTTTAAGCCCGTGTTGAATTTCTTCAGTTTAGGCATTTGCTCTGGTCCTCGTGAGTTCAGGACCAGTTGTCTGAATTCACAGTTGTCTGAATTCGATTCCTGAATTGTGAATTCCTCGTAGGAGACTGCAGACACTGAAATGCAAAAAAGAAACTGCGTGGAGCTCTCCATTTGTGCTCAAAGGATAGATTCTTTATCGAACCCTAACAGGAGGCCACTGGCTTTGGGGATTGCTTTTCGTTTGTTTTCATTCTGTTCTGCTTTTCAAACCTTTTCCTCTCAAGAAAGCACAGCTGGAGAGCATTAACTGAAAACAAATGATGCTGCAGAATATCTGCTTGTTCATTGCTGCTTTTTCAGCTTAATTCTGCTAAATGATGCTTGATTGAAGTTTTAAACTGTGCTTAACTGCATTTAACACTTAAAAGCCAAAGGTATCTGTAAACCGATCCTCCCGGCCCGGCCCAGACGCGCAGAGGAGGAGGCGGAGAGGGGTAGAGGGAGGTTACTCCTGAGTCCTTCTCTCTGTTCAAGCTTTCTTGCCTTCCTTTCTCCCTTTAACATATTTAATTTCAAGTACCGAATTTTTGTGGGATGCAGGCTAGCTCAAATACAGGGCGGTGTTTGTGCTGGTTTTGTATTTTTACTTCCCCACCCTGCCTCGCTTAAAGCAAGGTGCTGGTGTGGACAGCACAAAGCTTTATTTGTCCTGGTGGACAACTGCTGGAGACAGCGGCTGTTTGTCAGCCCTGCCCGATAACACAGCATCGCACCATCTGCCGCCCGTTCCGCTTTTGGAGGAGCGGGGGCGATCATTTCCAGCTGTGTGTGCACAGGATGCCGGGGGGAAGGCGGTGTCAGAGGGGCTCACGGGGGGTGCGGGGACACGGCCCCTGCAAAGCCAGCCTAAGAGTGGGGATGATCTGCCAGAGCCCACGGCTCTCGGATAGATAAACACGGAGTTGGAGGAACGTGGCAATGCTCTTCTGAAAAACCAAAGCGTTCCCTTTTGAATTGCAGAATTCTTGAGAGAGGTGATGGGTCTGGATCGCCTGAGCCTTAATTAAAATGAGATATTCTAAGGTGCTTCATTTTTGTTTGCTGGGTTAGGCTGCAGAGCTTAAAGACATCTGTAGGAAAAATTGATAGGTGATTTCTTTTATCCTGTTAATCCTTTGTCTGAATTTTCATTGCTGTTAGGAGATTTATTAGCATTTTTTATGACTGGTCATAGCCCGTGTTCTCTAATATATTTTTTGCAATTTCCTTTCTCTAGATTGTGCCATTTAAGGAACACAACTCAAATTTTCCATCAGTTGCATCAGGGAAGCCATAAATATGTCACAGGGGGTGTATTTATGTACCGTATTATGCAGGGGAAAGAATTTTGCCTGTACTGCGTAAAATTAAAACAATAATTAAGCTTTGGCAGAAAGGTTGGAAGGAAAACTCCTGGCTTACATATATTTGTATGTTTATGGTATGTGATAATTAAATGGCAGTTAAAAATTCCTGTATACCCTAAATCACCTTAATGGAAACACTTGGGCCATGTTACCTCTTAGCAGGTGTCTTAATACTTGGAGGAAGGGTGGAAATTCAAGAAAAAGGGTGGGACTCAGGTGTCCTGGTAGGGAACAGAAAATTGTCCATGGGATCAGGTAGATGTCAGGTAGCTGAGTGGTGTCAAGCTGTGAAGAGAGCTTTCCCTTCCCACCTGGTTATGGGAGGCCATATAACAGGCACAGGGTAGGACTGTTGTCTCATGTCCATGCTGAATCCCTTTCCATGACAAAGAGTCAGTCTTTTGGGGACACCATCCTTCTAAAGATCACGATGATCATGGATCTTGGCAAAGTATGAGATAGAAATGGAGCAATGAAAAGCAGTGCAGAGCAGGAACCAGGGTGCTGCTGACTTATTGGTGGGTAAGAGGAGAGGGCAGGAAGGGGAACTGAGCAATAGCCACAGAGTACGTAAAACACAGAAAACCTTGTGCCCCCTTAGGATATGAACAGAGGCATCCTGCATTTCCCTCCTTTCCAGACTTCTCTGTGCACCAGGCATGTTCTACTTCTGCAAGAGGTTCCTCTGTTTCCCGTTCTTGAGAGGGTGCCCCTTCACCTCAGTAACGAGCTGGCTCTTCCCTCCTGGCACTGTTGTTGTCAGTACGGCAAAGTTAGGACTGGAGATGTGTTCTCCACTTATTTAATGATGTGCGGTCACATCTCTGTCTTGTAACACTGTACTTTTTTTTTATTGCTTAATCTGACTTCGAAGCTGCCTTTCAGCAGTTGGAAACGATAACATGCATCACTGAATTATAAGTGCTTTTTAATAAGTCTAAGGCCAAAAGTATCAAAACATATGGTAGCTTGGTGTCTATAAAAATCCTAAAAAATTTCTTAATTTTTGGTGATGTGGATTCACAAAAACTTTGTCTTTCACCCAGCTTTAATTTTGCTCTGTGCTTTTTTCCCCCAGACATCTTTGCTTTTATAACATGAGATAAAAATATATTCTTCATAGATTAATGAAAGCCATGAACATGATGAGAGAGCTTTAAAAATTTATTTTAAAAAAATGGTATTTTCGTTTGGCAAATAACTGTTGTGTGCTAAAAGCTGCTCTTTTGCATGGGCCTTATGTAACATTGCAGTTAATAACATTTAGTGTTATCGGATGCTAAATGACTTTATCTCAACTACAAAAGCCTGTTTACAGAGATGAGGCAGCCTTGCTGGAGTGCCAGACTGTTAAAAAACTACAGGTTGCCAAAACTAAATGAACTTCTCAGCTGGTAATGATGTGCAAATTGCTCTTGCAGATATATGTATGTATTGGAGAAATGCTCACAAGCACAGGGTTGTGTCTCCTTAAAAACATTTCTTTGCCTTTGTCCTTAAACTAGCAGTGACGGCATTAGAATGAATATATCTAGTTATATAAACACAGCTATTTTGTGTTATTAATATCTGAATAGTTACTAAATAGCTATTTTAATTTAATTAACCAGTATCTATTTATTTTGAAGTTATTAGCTGTTATGTTAAAGGGCTATTTAAGCTATTTCACTTGGTGAAATGCAGCTCTAGGTGAGAAGAACAGCTGTGATTGTACCTTAACCAGCTTCCAAATATGATTGTAGTGTAGGGAAGGGAAGGTTTGTGATGGAATACCCAACCTGTGACCTTGGTGGGCCTGTGCAGATACAGCGCTAAGAAGGAGGAGAAGCAAAGGTCTGTTGGTTTCTTTTGTACGTGGGCCTTCTTGTAAACTACTGGTACAAAATTGGGAGACACAGGAATTAAACTCTGACACATCAGTTACGCAAGGTTTTTTTTAGTCTTTTGTTTAATTATTATTTTTCTCTTGAAAAAATAATTTTCTGTAATGTGGCACCTGTGGGTGAAGAGGTCTCATAGTAAACTCTAAATGAGAAGATCATTCCTTAAAGTATGTTCAGAAAGGTGTTGGCCCAGGCTTGGAGAGTGTGTTACCCAGAAGCTGCACTTTTCTCTCTGAGTGCTGCTGGATCCTGAGAGGAAGCACTGGGTTTCCTGTGCAAAGCTTGCTCCCTTGCCCTGGAGTGTCTCACTTTGCATTTCTTAGCCTGGTTGGGAATTTAGTACAAAGAGCCATTCTTGTGAATCATGTTTTCTTTGCAGTTTTGCATTCCAGCTCAGCAATTCATTCCTCCTTTTTTCTAATGGCAAGAACATTACTGGGGTTCACATAACTTTGGTAAAATGGCTGATTCAGATTCTTCTGGGAGGCTTGAATGCTCCAGTTCCATTCCATTGGGGGTTATTCTAAAAATACAACTCTTAGTATACCTAATATGCATTATAAGTAGTGAGATGTTCTGACCGTTAATATCCCCGAATTTAAAAGTTTTTCAAAGGTAAATATTTAATGTTGTGAAAGAAAGGCTTTTCAGTAGTCAAGCTTACAGCTTACGATGTGTCTTCTGAGTAATCATGTTTCCATCCCTTGCATTATTAAGAGTCTTCCAAACATTATTTGCATAATCTTAAATGAAAATCGTATTTTGGAAATACTATTTTGAACGTTTGAGTGCACTGTAGAGTGTTTCGTATAGGTCGAGTCTGCGTTTGTATTTCAGGCGGGGTGCACAGCAACAAACACTCGGGTCTAACGATTCCTTTCCTCTCTGAAAGGACCGAGTTACTTGTGGTTCTTTCATTTCTCACTGAATATTCCTGAAAACCTGAAGCACTTGTGGTGTTTGCACGGTGTGGGGGAGACGGTTCAGCCGTTCCAGGAGATGAGGAGCAGCCTCTTTGCAGCGGTCCATTTCCTCGCAGGCACGCTGTGCTCTGCTGACATCGCCCCCATTCCCCCTCCCCGAGCTCCGGGGCAGGAAATTCCTCGCAACTGGTGGGTGAATCACTGGAGCTGCAGGGAGGGCACGGCGGGGCCGGGGCTCGGGACCCGCCGGGAATGCCAGGCATTGGCACGGGCGAGGCGCTGGAAGCATCTCTGAGGTTACCACCGGGCTGCAGGGCAGTGGGGTCTGGTGTGTCTTTGCTCTGCCAGTTGTTGAGGTGTGGGATCTGCTGGGACACCTCTGGCCCAGGGCTGATGTGCTGGAGGAGGGTGCATGCCTGGGAGTGTCTCTCGGCTTCAGGGCAAGGTGGAGCTGAGGGATGCACCCCAGTGCCCGGGATGAGAAGCTCTTTGCCCCATGGTAATACAAATGCTTCCCTCTGGAACTAACCCAGTGTTTAGAACCAAACTTCTGCTTCTTAAAACGCAAATCTTTTTCTAAATTATCCGCCTTTGTAAACTATGTAGTAAAAATGTGAGAAGTGATGGATGGAGAGTGCATGCATTAGGGTACAGACCAAATGTTTAATAATGGTTCTTTTGAGTTAGGCTGCCTGAAAATTGCCAGTCTTTCATTTTAGACTTTTACCATTGTCCGATAAACCATTTTGAAACTCAGTTTATTTCTTTTCCTGAATTTAATTTTTGTTCATTTAGGACTATCCACAACTACATACATTTTTAACTTATAATGCTATTATTACACTTTTTTCTCAAGTTCTTACAATCAGCACCCCAGAAAACATAAATTCTATTTAGTATTGTAGGACAGACCTGTTCTAATTTTGTTGTAGGTTTGAACTGCTGTTCAATAGAATAAAAAGAATACAGTTCAATTTTCAAGTTGCAAAAACACATTTAGTATGTGCAATTTAGCAGCTGTTGCAAACACTTGGAGGCATTTTCTTCAGCATTTGAAAATTCCCTGTAGCGGTGAGACAGGAAACATTCAAGCTTGAAAAATAATTTAACCTTTCCTTAAATTGTGTTTTGAAGTTTGGGATTAACTCTGTGCCTGGCTGCACAGATGGCTACATTTTACATATTCCTTTGTCTAGGAAAAAAAAAAAAAGAGACCACATGGTCAGTTAATGGCTTTAAACACTCCTAGTCCTCAGTTTACATCGTCTTAATGGGACCGCAGAGATTCTGGGAAGATACTCAGAAAATTGTTGCTTATGGTGTAAAACTTGTAAGATGTGCTGTATTCTGTGTCCTGGAACTCATGAGCTATTTTTGCTTCTGCTTATTAATCCTGGCTAATGAATTGTACAGCTTCATCCCTTAAGATTTAACATTCATAATTCTGGTATGGAAAAAATGAAAACTAAGAGCACTACTGTATAGAAAATGCTTCTTTATTACTGGGATGTGAGGGCTCTTATTTTGTAATCTTTTAATAGGCAAAATTACCAATTACGTGTATTTTTAAGAAGTAGAATCCATATCGAGTCACTGAAGTGTTTATAAGCTAAATAACCTTTTTAGTCTTTCAGAATGCTTTCTAAGCTTTTTTGCTAGCCACTTTTGGGAAATACCATAGTGAACTGTGAACTACACAAATCAATTGTGATTGGGAGAAATGATGGAAAATCCACTAAGTCAGTGGTATGTCACCAGAACAGACAATTATAGCATATAAAACCAGTCCTTAATTTGGTATCTTGTGCTTTATAAAGATTTTTTTTTTTTCCCAAGTAGGTTTTAAAATAGTATCAGCTAAAGGATTGCTAGTTTAGCATAGAATCATAGAATGGAATCATAGAATGGTTTGTGTTGGAAGGGACCCTAAAGGTTATCTAGTTCCATCCCCCTGCCATGGGGGACACTTTCCACTAGACAAACACAGTTTGTGTAGATCTGTATGTGGCACATAAAAGAAATCTTGACAAAACCACTTAGTGCTGTACAGTGTTGAGCACTAGTAAGAAATCTGTCAAGTTTATGAAAGGTTATCGCTACAATATGGGCACATGACTCTTTTTTTTTTCTCCATTTGAAAGTACTAGTAAGGTTTTTAAGGCTACTACTGCTTTATAATGTAAAAAGGAAGAATTTCCTATAGTCTTTTTAAACCAGCGTGTGCAACTAAATCCATCTGTTTGAAGTTCTTGAAGATAGCTGTAACTGGTAGAATACTTTATGGCTTTATTGCAGTTTCTGCAACAAAAAGACTTCCATTGCAAACTCTACAGTCACAAAGGTCATTCTTGCTACTATTAGATGGAAATTTTATGATGTTTCTGCAATTCTGTGTGAGTATTGCAGGCCAGGATGGGATATAGGGGTGTAGTGGTTTGAGATGCTGTGGATCACCATGTTGGAGTCTCTAGTCTTAAATGCTATCAGCCAGGCATTTCTGACAAATACTTAATTCACTTCTATTAAATTAAACTTAAGAACATCTCCAGATGTTGTTTATATATTTTGAGGGTGTTTGTATATATACATAGGAGAACATGCACCCTGCCTTCCAGTCAGCCCAATCTTCCTCCCCTAATTTATTCAAGGAGGAAAAGGTTACATTTCCTCTAGATTTTTGAGGGTGTTTTGTTTAGTTTTTTGCTTCCAATGAACTTCCTAGAAAGAAAGACTAAGAGAGTGTTGTAGGAAAAGCACTGTTGGCTGAGAAGTACCCTTAAGCTGGGTACCCTTAAGTAGCATTTCCAGTTCTAAGATGCAGAAGGAGCTGGTATGTGAAGGTCAGAAGTTGCCAGTGTAGTTCATGTTAACACAACATGACGAATGTGGTGTTATAAACATTAGAAACTCTTTGTCTTGCTTGAAATCTGGAAATGTAGTAACTTCTTATGCTGCAGTTTGGTAAGCCTGAAGAGTGGTTTGGGATTATTATTTTAAACCTCACAGATAAGGAAGCTCAGTCTGAATCTTCGCAGCCCCTTATTATGGGTGAAATGTATAGAATTCTGCCTTGGCTTCCATTGATTATCTTAATTGCCTCAGGATTATCAGACTTTTCCCAATACCATTACTATCTTTATGACTGCTCGATAGAACACAGAATCTATGTTAATAAATAAAACATTGCCTGTAAATGGAGGTGCTGAAAAATTAACTCTTTCTTTTCTTTCTTCTGTTTTTTCAGCGGAACCCCTGCCTTTAATGGACTTGTGCCGAAGATCAATTCGTTTTGCTCTTGGCAGAGACCGCCTGCATGACATAGAAATTCTACCTTTGCCTCTGTCTCTGAAAAATTATTTACAGTACCAATAAGATGTCTAGAACCCTCTGGCCTCACATTGGACTACATCAATGCAAATGGCAGAAAATTGTTTACAGCAAAATATAAATCTTTGTGATGGACACTTAAGTGTTATTTAATTTTTAATATATATTTTTTTCTGAACCAGTGAAAGCAGATCACTGTGGGGGACTACTAAAGAATGTGAAAATGTTGATTTGATTGAGATTCATGTGTTATCTGTTGCCTGTTGTGTTTACAGTCCTGAAGGCCATTATTCTCATCTCTCATATGTTAGTTTATCTTTGTTGCCTTTGGTAAATGCCAATAGAAAATCTGACCTGCAAGATACACTGTCCTGCAGGACAGAGCATTCTTCAATATTGTGATTTTCCTTTTGTCTCCTACACCTTACCCCAATAAATAAAAATAAATTAGCAAAGGAAAATTCTTGACAGTAACTTCTGAAAAATATTTAAACCTTGTCTTTGGTACACAGAGTTGCTGGGAGTTTTGAGTGTTTAGCACTCAACATAATTAGGCTTATACTATTGAAAAGCTCTAACATTCAAAAAAGCAGATTATTGTCTAGAAGAAGAGTCTGCGGTTTGAAAACATGAGAGGGAAAAAAAGGGTATATGTGTCAGATCAGTTTTTGGACTTGGTAACAGTAAGGCGCAGTTTGTTGTTTTCAAGACCAAATCTAGTCCCTCCAAACTTCTGCAGTTTATAACAAAGTGTTCACTATCCCAAGAATTTAGGATATTCATATTTTAGAAAGCTTGTCACTTTTTTTATTTGAACAAATTTATAATTTTTATGTGGTATGAACTCTAAGTACTTTGTTTTCTTTTTAATGTATGTGTGGTTATAATGTTTATTTATCTGTTTAGCGTCTGTGGAGTTCTCATTTAACTGTTTCCCATCATGGGGTGACTGATTTTGGGTTTTTTCCCATCTCCATCTGAAATGTATCAATTTTTCAGGCTCATCCCATTTTTTAAGATGCTGCTTTCTATTTGCGTTTCTTACATGTTTCAAGTTATCTGCCTGATCAGTTATCTAGTTTTTAAACTGGAAGTTGTTGTTATGGCAGAATGTCAAATGTTTAGACTGAGCTGCCTTCAGCATATTTTAATGTGAATTTACTGATGAATGAGGAGAAAATTTCTAATAAAGTCTACTGTCCAAAGTAAAACTCATATCTCCTTTGATGAAGTGTTAAATAACATAGTACTGCTCATAGCACAGAGTTGAAGTTCAGTTCCTCCTGCAGCTTTGCAAATGTTCCTGTTCGGCACTTCTTTGGGATCACTGCTTTGGTTTCGTGTGTGAGAGACATCACAGACAACATCATGTCCCTGACTGATCCCACTCACTCTGCATAGAGCTGTACTCTTGCTTTTAACACCATTCTGGTCAGATTCCTCTAAACAAAACCTCAGTTTTGTGCCAAGTCGTGCTTTGGGACTCCGTACTTTTGAGGTAGGTTGGAGTTTAAGTGCTGTGCACTGGTGATCCAGGCAAAACCACTGACCCGCAGATAGTTGCCCTACTCTCGGTCGCCCCTGGGAACACAATTACAGTTCCAGCTGGAAAACAGAAATGTGAGATAAATAGGAACATGAGGAAGAGTGGAAGCAACAAGGGCAAAGTAACACAGGGATGTCAAAAATTAAATAATAATATTTGTGTGTCTGGGCACAACTGTGTAAGTTGATGTCTGCTTCAGCATCAGATTACTTTGGGGCTGGCTTTCACTTAAGGTGAGCAGTACGTACTGCATTCCTTACCTTTATCTTGCAAAGGGGAAGAAACTACAACCCTGATCTGCATTTCCTACTTTTCCCACTTGCTTTATTTAATTTTAACCTTTTGTCTCAATAGGTATACACAGGAAGCAAGAGCTATAAAGGTATAATAGCTTACACAGAAGTTAAAATACAGCTGTGTCAAGTGATCTGTCATAAGCAAGTTAAGCAGCTGTTCAGGAATGGCCTGGTAGTCCTTATTTTTCCACCAATGAGGTCCATTTTAGGTAAACATTTCCTAAAATTAGTATTTCCCTGTGTGTAACTAGGCTTCATGTTCCTTTGAATAACTGCAGCAACACAACTGTTAAGTGTTGTCTTTTCTGTTCCTTCACTTGACCCAAGCCAACAGCTTTTTATTGTTAAAGTGGGAATTGATGTAATAAGATAAATTAATGGTGCATCTGTATGTTAATTAACATTCTACAGTGGTATTGGAATTTTAGTTAGTGCCCCTTCTGTGAGGATTTCTCTAAACCAAACATCCTTATTTTAACTTTCAGATTTTTTTTTCTAACACTTACCTGTCTTCCAGGAGTGCTAATTTTACAGGTATAATAGTTTTATTCTTTTACTGTTCCCTAATTGCATGTTGTGATTCTGTGGATGGTAGATACACTCCTTCATGTGGAGTTAGGGACCTGGCTTTGGGGATCAGAGTGTTTTTGATATAATTTTCTTGGTCCACAGAAGCCTTGTGATGGGAATGCACCATGGAGAACATTAATGATACTTCAGTGTTCTTCCTAACCACCCCTGTGCAAATAGATTCTCTTCCAAGAGGGTTTATGGGGAAAACAGAGTGCCCATCCATATTGCTAAGGATGAGTCAAGCACTGAGGCTGAGCAAATAGTCAGAGTACCTCCTCACAGAATGTACCAAAGAGAGTCTCCTCTCCGTTGGTGAGCTCCAGCCTGGGTGGGATGTCCCTCACATGGATTCTCCAGGCTCACTTTAGTGGAATGCAAACGTTGTTTACTGTCTGCTTCAGAAGCAAATTGAACAATAATTTATAAAGTGGTGATGCATTGACTTTTGCCCAAATCAGAGGTCAAACACTAAATTATCATCCTTTAACTAATGCAGTTGAAACTTCTGTCTCTCTATCCTGGCACTCCAAACACAGGAAGATACCTACCCAGAGGTATCTTCTCTAACAGAGAGAATGGTCACTTACTACAAAGCTGTATGACTCTGAGATTTGCTGTGAGATGTCCTTTACATTTATATTCTTAATTTCCAGCCACTTTTACCTTTCTTCACATGAAAAAACATAGACAATGATGTGATGGTTGTCAACTTTCATGTCCCTGTGCCTGAGCAAAAGGAGTACTGCTTTTCTAGACATGATCTGGAAGTGTTCCCATGGCTGGTAAAATAATGGTAGTAGAAACTCTGTAAAGCAAAACACGTGAGTCTTTTGGAGTCAAATTTGAGAAGCCATTGTCCTTTGGTGTCACACACATATCCCTACTGCTATGCTGGCAAAGTCTGTGCTATGGAGGCTTTATTTCTGATTCAGATTGAAACAATGGGGATGTTGTAGTACAGAGATACTATCTCTGTAGTACAGAGATAATGTACTACAATCTGCTGGTAAATTGTGAAGTGTTATTTTAGACTTCACATGTAGTCTTTCTTGTGTTCAAGTTTTTATATCAACAGATTATCTCAAACTGTTGCTGTTGAGGTAGGACCTAACTTTACAGCATTTCTCAGTGTTCTCTTAAAGCTGGGAAAAGCTGTTTCAGAAGCAGACATGTACAAATCATTTGAGTGTTTTTGATAGTTATAAAAGAGCAGCAAGCCAGAAATGCTATAAAATTTCCTTCTCATCGCCATTGCAGTTGGTATTGTTAAACTATAACCATATGTTCTCATGTCAGTGAGCAGCAATCGCTGCACAACCAGCCCTGTATCAGATCCAGCAGTGCTCGTTCAGGTACAATTCCCACTGACATCAGCGGGAGATCTGCCTGAGTCAGCACTGCTGCTCTTGGTTCCCATGTAAAGATCTCCAAACATTTCCAATACGTTGTATTGAGCGATACTTTATTATATGTAAGCAATGTCAAGCAGATGGTTTCTGCAGCAGTTTTTCTAATTTGGCAAAACATACTGGCAAGTGGAGTTAGGTGAACATTGTGAGAAAGTTGAATGAAAAAATGCATCTAGTTGAGGCTGAGAGCAATATTCAAGGGGGAAGCCAGACTTCTTGGCTCCTTGATGGTAATTTTCAAAAGCTTTTTCATTTACAAACCTTTCGAATCTCGCAGTGGTTTTTATTCTGTATACTTAAAGGAATGTAGGACCTTTATGCATTCCTGTTTATCTCACAGAAGAATGTCTGGTGATCATGAAGTGGAAATCCTTTGTTTGCTTGATTCAAAAAGACACCAAAAGAACTCCTCCTCCTTGGGAAATGCTCTCTGGAGACATAGAGCCATGGGAAATATTCAACATGCATCAAACCTGGATGCCCCCCCCCCTTTTTCTTTTCTTGAGGTAGCAGCTGTTCCTTCAGAGAAGATCTTGGTGTGTTCTGCAGGCAGTGTTGAAAATAAAAATGGTTTGAAGCATCTGCTATAAAAGAGAACACCCTGCTGAACGTATGTTTAAGCAAATTTGAGTGTACTATGGTGGGGGCAGAGGACAAAGAAACAGAGCTCAGGAGAATGTATTTCCTTAAGGGTTTGCCTTATTTTTTTTTTTTTTTAGCCCCATTAGAGAGTACGAGTAAATTTAGAGGAGAAGGAAAAAAAGAAAATTTTTATGCTTCCACACCACCAGGTGTTTAGTGTTGATGTTTACAGTTTAAGCAAGAGCATCCTCTTTACCACTAAACCTCTGTTGCAAAGCCTCAACATCCGAAAGCTCTACCACTGACTGTACTTCAAAAGCCTCCAAAGGTCTCCGGACTCTGCAGTTGTATGAAAATAATGCCCTGTTGCACGTATTGTCCCCTTAGAACTTAATGAGTTAACTTGTAGGCAGAGAGCACTGCTGCTCTGTGATTATTGCTACGGCTGCAGGAACATATGGGGGTACCCAAATGAACTCACACACTTGCCAAAGAGAAGGCCAGGACTTGGCAGAGCTGAGCCCAGTGTGGGGCAGTGCCTGAGCCCAGCAGCAGCATCAGCGTATCTGCAGCCATTAATCTGTGGCTGAGCTTAAAGAGACCCACTTTGCAATTGGGAGGCATCTTTGCAAATCCCGTTTAAATAGGTGTCAGGATCAGATACTTGGAGTTTCACTTAGGTAGCTGTGAAAACTTGTAAGTTATATAGCCTCTAATCTCTCCAGGTGACAGTATATGTTAAAGTAGAGCTCATGTTTTTAATAAATCTAACATATTTTGGGGTGCTTACAGTTGGAACAGTTATGTTCTCGAAGTTTAATGTGCTGTTTCTCTGGCTTTTGAAAGCTACAGCACAAAAGGCAGGTGTCTTCAGACTTCTAAGGAAAAGCAAACAAAACACACAAATGAGCTGATATTCCTGCCATTCAGTTGTTGTTCTCACAACAATTCCCACTGACAATTTCGAATGGCAGTCATAAGCCAGCATCATAGAGGCACTTAGTTGAGATCAGTATCTTTTTGGTGTTGCCTAGATCAGTTTCCTCTGTATTTATCTATTTTTCAGGAGAAAAAAGTATTAAATAAAGTTATTCAAATTGCAAGCGTAACTTGAAAATGCAGTCTTCTAATGAATAAAATGTTTATATCACACTTAAGACTTGCTTGACAGAGACACAAGTAACTGCTGCACACATACCTGGGAAACAAGTACATGTTTTTAATGGCAAAATGGTTCAGCCTTTTCTCATTATACTGAGAAAATCAGTTTGGCAAGTGCATTGCTTCTCATGTAGCAAAATGTGAACAGCTCTAAGGCATAGGGCCAGAATTTCAATATAGGCATTTGGAAGTGACTTCTCAAGCACAGTAAAAGTGCCTATGGCATTATTTTGGGGACTGAAGTTTTACCTTACTTGTAGAAAACTTTTAACTGCATGTCATTCTTGGGAATTAATAGGTTATGGATCCTTCTGAGCTAAGTATTCCATCAGGCCTTGTCTAGAGATGAAACAAACCAAAACCAAACTCCCACCCCCAATTTAATCTACCCAGGTAAACTTGGCCTGGCATCAGGTGCTGCTATTAAAATGTTTCCTGAGTCCTTCCATCTAATTGCATAAATAAACCTCCATTGGAAAAAAGCCATCTAAAATAGGAAAGGATATTTTGAGTATTAAATTGGCCTCCAGAAGTTCTGAGATGATATTCAAGGTTGTACCAGAAACTCTTATGTCCTTTATTATTTGCTGATTTTCTGTCAGCCCTGCCTCAATCATTTCCTGTGCACATCCAAGACAGCAATCATTCTTCTTCTATTTTTAACACCCAGTGTGTGTGTGTAGGTTCTAATTCCTTTGTAGGACTATTTTTTTATGTCTAATACTCTAATTACTTCAGAGGTTCAGCTCTAATGCAGATAACATCTCTAGTTTCATAGGTGCTATTTGGTTTATTATTTTTTTGGTGGTTTATTTGTGGGTGCCATAGCAGAACAAGGACTTCTCTTTTCATGACAGCAGTTCTGTAGGAGCAGCCTCATTACTGGCCTTGGCTTGCTCATGGGTGGCAGGAGTCAGCTGTGAGAGGACAACATCAAACTTGTCTCTCTCAGAAAACCTACACCACAGCATATGGGGCTTTGCCTGCAAGAAACTAATGCTACCCCTAACCCAGTTTAGTTTCCATGGTCTGATGCAGGAACTCTGACAACAGCCAGAATGTTCCCCTTTGGTAGAAAGGCTGAACCTCTTGCAGATAGGTGCAATTTAACCCAGCAGCTGCCTCCTAGTCTATAATAAAGACTGATGTAAGCCCTGAAACGTGGCTTTGTAATTTTTCCAATTTTTCTCTAACTCTAAATTTTCATGATACAAATAAGACATCCAGTTCATTTATTCGTTGTTTTTGATCTTGCTGCATCTTTTACCTTGCTGGTATTTGAGACTCGGGCTGTGTTTCCCAAGTTAAACTTCGTGAAAATCCAGTATTGTGTAAAATGTTGGTATTTTCCAGTGGGAGTGTGTTCCGTGCCATGTCTGGAAGAAAGTGTTTCTTTTAATGGTATTTTCATTCTTTTCCTCACTATCCACATTGAGGAGAGCAGCTTTATTGTTGAACTTAACTGTTCATGACTGCAAGAGCCTACTCAAAAGGATGTTGAGACATGTCGCTTTAGTGGCTTTCTGTTGAACTGCCCACATTTGTTTTTAATTTAATAACTGTCCAGTTATTAAATCCAGTGACCCCAGATGGCACTGCCTCATTCTGCACAAATACATGAAGACACAAGAGACCACTGCTAACTTTCAGTTTGCAGCTGATACACATTTGTCTTGTGTGTTTGCCTTTTATATGCAATTTCTCTTGACTCTTCTACTGGGACCTCACTCTGGGAAAACCAAAGCCTTCAGTGAGACTAGTTTAATTTGTCTTCTCAGGAGGATCAGCAGTATTTAAGGTAAGTATTTGTTTTAGATCAAAGTTCTTTGTGCTACCACAAGAGCATTGCAGAAGATTGGAATAAATATAAATTTTAATAATAGAGCTGCTTAATGCTGGGGTTTAATATTTCACACTTCAGTTCCTCTCACATCTCTAACTCTCCTGCACTAGGGAATGTTACACACAGCTTTGCTATCAATGATTACACTGACCTAAAAATAAAATAAATAAATCTGTAGTTGTAATTCAGAAACTTCCTCCTCTCTGAGAACTGTGACCTCCAGCTTCCTGCTGAATCTGGAAAATAGAGATCCATTACTTGGTGTTCCCATCCCGCACAGAAGTGGGACTAAATGTTTTTAGTTGTCAAATAACAGGTGATAAATGGACAACTGTGATAGAAACCTCTCCTAGGGTGTTGTGTCTTGTGCACTGAAAGGTGAAGTGATTTCTATTTTTTCCAAAAACTT
This sequence comes from Corapipo altera, assembly GCF_003945725.1. Taxonomy (NCBI): domain Eukaryota; kingdom Metazoa; phylum Chordata; class Aves; order Passeriformes; family Pipridae; genus Corapipo; species Corapipo altera. Next base: position 7,206,014 of record NW_020884902.1, read on the forward strand.
TACCTTTCCAGAAAGATCTAAACATTTATCTTCTAAACATGTGCATCCCATTGGGCATAAGGAGATGCTCCTAATCCTTTTGAAATACTAGCCTTTTGGATCAGGGAACTTTGTGACTTGGAAAAAGGAAGAACACTTTAGACCATACCCTCTTTTTATTTCTTTGATCTTTAATTAAGGCTTTAAAGTTTTGTTTGATTTCTGGATTTGGAATTTATTTGTAGAAATATAAAAGTACTCTTTTTTTCTTTTGTGAGTTTCCTTACTGAACCTACAAGTTTTTGTGGTCTTGCTATAATTGAAGAAACTAGAGGATCAAATGATGTCTTTTATGAGACCAACTAACTGAAATTCAAAAGAAGAGACACTTTCAGAAATTCTTCTCCACTGACAGACATCAGTTTTCAAAATTAAATTCACATTAAGAACTGCTTACAGTTAATTCTGCTACACAGAAATTCGAGAGTAGATAAATATACTGGGTCTGTGCCCTATTATAATTTTTCGCATTCCTGAACCACCAGCAGTTCCTCTGTGTTCTGACAAACCCGCCTTTCCCCTCTCTAAGAGGAACTAAGGACTTACTGAGTGTTCCCTCTCTGTGTTGCAGGTAAAAACTTCTTTGATGATATAATTGATTAACTTGTGCAAGTTAAACTTGTATCACTAGTTTCAAGCTGTATTTTGCCTTGAGGATCAAAGCCTCAGCCTGCATATCCTGAAAGCTGGTCTGGTTTTTAGAGTATAGCATTAGTCACATTAAAGATATTGTCTTTGTAAATTCGATCCTATTTATAGCCTGCAGTAATGATCACACCATCACTTCTACACAGAAGGTGACTAAAAAGAGCAGATGTCATATATTTAATCAAGATCTTTCCCTTTCATGATTTTCCTGTTTAAAGAAAACAAAGATGAATGAGTTCTGAGAATTAAAATTCTCTGCTGTTTGCACAGAGCTTCCTTTTGAATGTTTTTGTAGGCCTGCACATGCTCTGCTGTCATGCAGAAACATGGTAGGAGCTTACTATGAATTTCTGTAATGGAGTAAAAAGAAGAAAAAATACTTCCAAAGCTCTCTTTTAAATACAGTAGAGAGGAGAAAAAAGCAGGCAAAGCAGAATTGCTCCTTCTGTGTTTTTACCAGTTAGAAGGCTAATAGTGAATTTGTGAAATAGTGAATTTGAATACAATAGTTTTATTCTCTATTCTGCCAGCCATCCCATCCAAACACTTCCAGTTCACTTGTCACACAGCTCCCTGGTTTGCCCACATATTTAAAAACAGTTGGTTAAAGGCAGTTTTTTTCCTTAGCAGTCACTCTTGTTCCTGGTAAAGGCACAGGCTGAAGTCTTGGCTTCCCTTGGCCTCTGTAGGCCAACCCCACCAACCTGTGGCCATGTTCCTTGGCCTAAAGCTCTCTCTGTGTGTTGTGGAAATGGGAGCCTTTGCCTACAGGTCTTGGTGACTGGAGGTAATTTCTAAAAAGGCAATCCTTGCTTTGGGTAGCACAAAAGTAGTATAGAAACAGACAAAACAAATGAAAACTTAGGTGTGTTTCCATGCCTTACTTTCCTTCCCATCATCAACTATGAATCGGGTTTTTCAAATTAGTTTAGGATGGAGTTTAGGATCCCCTGACATTTGCCTATCAAAGTTTTTATTTAAAATTGCACATTTTTTCCCACTTTTCACCGTCCTAGCTTTTAGACAGAAATTGTGTCTCCTGCCACAGAAGTACACCCTCTGTGTTCCTCTCTTATGCTGTCAATTCTTGGAATTTTTAAGTAATTTCATAATGATTTGTATTGTTCTGTTCTAGAAAAACTCTTTTGCTCTAATCCTTTTCTGCACGAAAGCAGCACAAAGCTGTTGCCTCCAGGCTTATCTGGAAAGGCAGCTACTTGCTCTGTTAGCAGAAGTAATGTGAAACGGTAAGAAGGAGGCAAATAAGCCAGAATTTAGAAATTACAGAGATGGGTTCTTCAAGTCACAAAACCTACATGTCTTGGCAGGCTAAGTTGGATCAAAAGTCTAATTTCAGTCTTATTAGAACTTGCTAAGCAATGTATGGGAAACAGAGCTGCAGCACATGTCTACAAGTTCCCCCGTCAAACTTAAAGCAGATTTTCAGCTGTCAGTGGTTCCTAACTCAAGAAATTATAGGCAAGCAAAGCTGCTCTTGGCTTTGCTTGTCACTCTCCCAAGGTCCCTGTGCCAGATGTTTGCTCTCTTTGCAGCACAGGCAGAGCAGTGAAATCCCCAAACATTGTTATCTGCAGTACACATTAAGCAAGGCAAAGAAAATCCATGTCTCTTTGGCAGGTGAAAGGAGGGACAATGATGAAGATTTTCTCAAGAATGTTTTTTTTTAACATAGTACCCCTGTTGGGAATAGAAGGGGAAAAGAAATCAGATGTTTTCACAGATTTTTAGGTCTAGAAGAAACTGTTAGTTCATTTTATAGTTTTAAAAAGAAGGTAATAACATCTTCCTTTAGCAAGTCAAAGCCCTATTGGACTATGATGCTCAACTACAAGACAATAAATGTGTTTTTCCTTAGACTTTTCTTATTATAGCTTGTTCAAGTTCCAGATAACAACCCCAACTAATGCTAAAAGTTAAGTTCTTTCCCCTACCTAAAATCATCTACCTGGAGCTGCCAGAGCTGCCAGCCACTGGAGTGGTTCTCGTGTGAAATCCAAGAATGATGCAGCACTCAGTATTGTCTTACCAGGCTGATACATACACATTTTAAGTGAGTTCCAACTTGGTCAGCTTTTGATGATCTAACCATACAGTGAAATATTAAATTGGAAGGAAACATCTCTAACTTTTGATTAAGGAAATATCTCTCTGTCCCAGATTCTACCATTTCATAAAAATGATTTTACGAGTCAATGGTCTACAGCCAGGTGAAAAAATTCTGTCTCTGGCCCTGTCCCCCACTTTATTTTTGATGTGAGGAACAGATTAACCTTTCTTTCCTTTACTTTCTTTCCTTCTTTGTTTTATTTGCCATGGAATTTCTTTGAAAACTCATATTTTTAGCCACATGTCTATTATGACCCACATTTTTTTAGCTTCTACTTTCCGAAATAGTCTCTCCTCTCATAATTAAAACCTGATGTCTTATTCTTTGATACATAACTTTGGCTTTTTCATCAGCATTGTGTTTGAACGGGTCTAATTCTTCAAGTGATCCCGATTTTTTTCTGTACAACTGCCCTGTTCTCCCTCATTATCTGTCACCCCATCAGTCCTTTTGTGATCTTTAAATCTGATAACCTATGATCTGATAGTTGCAACTAAATTGCCAATGAAACTTCAAACAGCAACACACTCAACTGGAACTACTTTTCAGTAATGATCACCTGTGGATAGTCTCTTGGGGGTTACCAGCAGTCTGTGTTTATCCACTCCATGTGCACTTTGCCCAGGGTGCTGTCATTTTCTAAAATAAGGCATCAGGTACTAAGTCAAATTATTCACCACAGTAAAAATAGTGCGTTCTTTTTTGCAGCTTAAAATGAAGTTCAAAAGAAGCATGTGAGAGAGAGGTAGAGAAAACTAGTGAATAAAAGTACATAATTGAGGAAGGGAACCAAGAGTGAGAAGGTAATGGGGGAAAAAAAAAAAAGGAGAGAAGAGGAGCTTTATTACTAAGTAGAAGTGTAGTAAAGTCTCCTGTTGACTGAACAACTTAAAGCAGTAATTGTGACAATCTGAAAAATATTCAGCAGGTTCTTCAAGGCTAAATGGCAAATTCAAAATTGTCTTTTTCTAGCAGTTTCGGTTTTTTAAAATTTTCTATTAATTTCAGTTGTGCTCTTGCTGTTACTCTGCACTCTCCCATTGTCAGATGCATTGTTTTATTTCTATTCATGTGTGTGATTTCTGACTAAGACATTGAGGCTTTGTCAATTTGCTTCCGTTTGACTATATTTCATGAACATATTTACAAACACTTCAGCAGAAAGCTAATATTAGTGTTCTAATTTTATCCCATCTTTCTCATGTCTTGTATTACCCAGTCTGTAGAAGGTGTTGGAGGTTGGAAGGATGACTGTAAAGAGTAAATGAGCAATGGTTCAGGCAGCATAAACCAGTCTTAAGTTTTGGCTGTAATTTGTCCCTTCAGCCTGGTCACCCTTGTCAGGTGTAAGTAAAAATCGAAGGGAATTGAAGGGAAAATGCCCTCATTTCAAAGTGAAATCTGCCCCTCAGCTCAGGTCAAGCACAATTTTCCTCTGTCCTTTTCCACAGCTGTGTTTAACTTCTCATCTTCTTCTGGCCTTAACTGCATTGTAGAGGAGTGGGAAATGGGGTAATGATTTTCGTATAATTCATATTCTTGTTCTGTTTTTCTGTAGGTACAAATATATATAAAGTGAGGAATCCAGCTTGGGTTTTGGCCAGTAGCATCATCTTCAGACTTTTTTTCCTGAGTGAAATCATGATTTACTGTTAAATAATTCAAACCTTATTCAAATTGATCCATTTTTACTGTCTAAGACCTGAAGAGACTGTATGATATAGCAAGAGACCACGAGCTTATTGGTTACTACAGAGGCACATGGCATCAGCTGTCAGCAATTCTGACAACCCAGCAGTGTCCACTCAGGCCGACTGACAAATATTTCGGATTTTCTTTTCTTTTGTTTTTTCTTCTTCTTAGGGTGCCCTTTTCCCATTTCACTTAAGAGGCTATGCTGTGATGATTGCACGTTACTAAGTTTTGCCTTACTGCATCAATATTCTGAATTTGCCTTCCTGTTTTACAGCACCCTATTCATAAATTCTTGCATCATGATTCATGTCCTGTTATGTTGGTTGCTAAATTAACTCCAAAGAGTGAAGTTTAGCATATATTCAGCACTTTTTGCACAGAAAATTTGTGAATGCGCTGAGCTGCCTGTCTTGGAAGACTGATGCCAAATGGCTTGTGGTGTACTTTATTGCAGCTCTTCTAGCTGGGCGTTTCAGGTCTCTCATAATTTGAAGTAATAGAAAAGACTGGAAAAATGTGCTGTTCTATGATCTTACTTCCCCACGTTTAGTGTCATAAAACACCCTAAGAGCCTGTAGCTGCTGATGAAAAGGGCAGTGCAATCTTTTCCTCTGATTCACTGCAATGACTGTGCACTGCCTTCCCTGTGCTAGCAGTTGTGTGGCCCTGGAGGCAGCAGAAGAGAAGGGGAACAAAGTAACTTTTCCCTGTGTCAGCACGTTGGTCTCGCTCCCCACCCACCAGTGATTGCTGGTGGTGGCACAGAAAGGGGCAGGGGCATACAGACATGAGCGTGGGTTCTGATGGGTCTGAGTTGAAGATGAAACCACATCTGAAGCAGCAGCACAAAGGGAAGAAAAATTCGTCTTTTGTTCAGATAGACTGTGTCTTGAAAGACTTCTGTGTTGCTTTCATCTCTGTAGCCTATGGCCTGCTGCACCCAGCCATCTGCTGTCACCTTTCTGCATGCCGTGCAATGCAGTGCAACAGCTGTCCCTAGCTTCCCAATCTTATATCTTCTTTTCTCTTATTTTCAAAATTAGCTACTTACAAGTAAGAAACATTTTCTCAGTTTTCATCTGCTGTTTTTAAACCTTTCTCTTGTGCTGCTCATGCCATTTTCCTCAAAATAGCAGAGTATTTACTGAGCAGAGGGAAGGGCATTAGTTGAGGAATCATGAGGTTGTATGTGAAATCCTTTTGATAACACTGGTATTTCATTCCTGCATGTTTTTGTTTTCTTTCTGACTTTTGCTGATCTTAGAAGGTAGGTAGACAGCTGTTACTGCAACTTGAATGGTAGCCCCACTATGTGTTTTTTAGTCTTTCAAATCAATCTTAGTGTAAATACTTACCTGTTACCTCGCTAGAAGTTTTCTTTGCACTTTTTTTTTTTCTTGAGGTTTTCTCTGTGTTCAGATATTTATAGAGTTCCCTATTTCAGAGAGCTGGTTGGTTTCTTTGGTTTGTTTTTTTTCCCCTCCAGACTGTTATTGGAAAGCAACTCAAGGTTACTGTTTTAGGCAATGATTCTTATGAGACTTGTGTAGGTCTGTAGGTCACAGTACATTTTATAGGTTTTCCTTAGTTCCAGACCCTTCCTCAGAAAGGTTTTATTTTCAATATTTGCTGAATATTCACCTGATATTGAATGCAGTGGGGTTTTTGTTTGTTTTGTTTTAAGGATATTCATCTTGCTGACACTTTGATTTATAGTCTTTCTGCTTTTAGGACAAAGTCCTATATAGTCTAACAGAAACCCACTATCTTTCTCTGAATTTTCTTAAAGAAATGTAAGGGTTTTCTAATCCTCTCTTAAACGTGGTCTGTATTTGACATACAGATGCAGAGTCCTTGCTAAGTGCTTTATCTCTGAAATTCTGTAAACAGCCAACATGGCCAGGACATCAGCAAGTGATCTTTGATAAAACGTCTCTCTCCTGATGGGGATATTTCTCTTGATGGGGATATTTTGTTTGAATGTTGAGGTAGTTTCTGTGATGCTCTGGATTCGGTGAAAGCCCACGTGGATTTTCACTGTGTGTATTTTTGGCTTTATTTTCCTTACACTGCCACTCAGCGGTCAGCAATGTGTCATCAGGAGATTCTGGCTTCTGATAGCTGAAAAGTTACTATCCCAAATGTTCAGCTCTTTGTTTTGGGAATTCTTATTTCACAGTTGGATCACACTGGAACCAAGTCTCAGGGTTCAGAGTAAGCCTTGCTATATCACCAGATGAAACCTTGTTTAACCACAAAGTTTTCAAGCAATGCAATTGAATCCAATGCCAAGAACTTGCTGCTCTGCTGTAGAGAATCAAGATTGCACTTCCATTTAGAGAAAAGAGAGTCAAGGAAGAGGAAAAAAGGTTTGCTTTGATTTTTTAAATTCTCTTCCTATTGTTGCTGGAAATGCATCTTGAGATTTTTGTCTTACTTAGATGACTCATTTCCCCAAAGGCCAGTAAAGAAATCAGAACATCTGGGGTGCACCTCACCATAGCCTGAAGTAATTCCGGTGAAATGCAAAAGAAAGGTGTTTAGGAGGAGAAGTGAGACACTTTTTATATCCAGAAATGTAGGCATGTAATTTAGAATACTTGTAATTTAGAATTTAAAAGTATCCTAATTGCATTTGGATAACTGAATACATTAAAATGCAAAGTATTGGTTTCCAGGTAATCACGTCGATTGTAATGCTTCTTAATTTTTTAATATTTCAATTAAATGAAATGCAAAATGGTGAATGTTTCTGATCAAATAACCATCTGGAAAATTTTGCTCCTCTTTGTTTTCCAGAACCATTTCATCTTCCTTGTGCATTTGGTATGTAGTAGACTCTCACAGGATACTGCAAAACAGATGTAGCAATTCAGTTTTAAGTGAAAAATCACAAATAAAGCACTTTCATCCTTTTCTAGGAATGAGTGAGGAAATCAGTGGAACCTGTCTGTGCTCAACTTTTGAGCTAAATGTACCTGTGTGTTCTCTATACTTTTCTATGATTATTTTTCTCTAAGCTTATTGTGACAGCTGCATCTTGTAATTTGAATTCCTGTTCTTTTGTTATCTACATCTCATGAAATAATTTTCCAGTCTCTGTTTGCATAATAATGGCATCTTCCAGCATATAAATTATTCGGTAGATAACTTGGATATCAAACTTAAGTAGCTATAAAATGTCCCTGCAATCAAGGCTGCTTGTGCAAATTAGTGCTTGTAAGTGCAGGAGGCTCATCAGACCAGGACAGGAGTAGGGGATACAGCTTCATTAGCCACCACTGAATTGTGCCAGTATTTTTCAATTAGGAAAGTTTATAGATGCTTGGAGATAGGAAAGTTTAATTAATGAGGAAAGGTGCAGGAATGTCAGAGTTCAGAGGGCAGTTTGAATGCTTCCAGCTAAAGTGTCCTTTACCAGCTGCATTTCACTGTGGACTTTGCAGGGTAGGGATGTGAAAGGCTCAATATCAAATATTTGGGATCAAATCAAAATGTAACTTTCTTGCCTGTGTCTGGAAAGCTTAGAAGCATCTGAGGCAAGGAAAGCAGCCCAAAATGCCGGTAAATTTATCTCCTTTCTAAAAGGAGAGACATGTTTGAGAAAGTACAGGACAAGTGATGAGCATGAAGAGCAATGACCCACTGACTCTGACCTGGAAGAGAATACAGTATATTGCAGAAAAATGTGATGTTATTAGTCTTATTTAGAGGGTCATCATTAGAGAGGGGACTAAAAGGAAGAAGAAAGGATGGTACATTGAATGATACAGAGAAGCAGAGGAGGCAGCACATGGCAGTGGTGTGCACTAGTTGCAACTGCCTTGGGCTGCTGCCATGGAGTGCTGGCTGTTTGACAACAGGAAGGATATTATCAGGGAGAGCCTGGGATGTTCAGCAGTTAGGATGAAACCCTGTCTCAAAAGAGCAAATTAAAAGAATGTTTAAAAGAAATGCTTTTTTAATGCCTCACTAGACAATGTCCTTCAGGGATAAACTGAAAGTTTATGTTTTGAAAGGAGAGGACAAAGCAGGTGGAAGCAGATGGCTTATGGTGGTTACCAATAGAAATGTGAGATGGAATTAAACAGAAAGCTTGGACTACGTATTTCTGTGCTGAAATAAATGAATAAGGCTGCAATTCAGCAAAAGCTTTTCAAAACCATCTCAAAATCCAGCCTTGTTCAGCAACATCATAATTTTTCAGAAGTGCCATCCTGCAAGAGAACAGCACTTAGTCTGCTAAATTACTTGCAAATGCCACAGCATAACATGCAAGTACTGATTCAGGAAGACATCCTAATAAGCAAAGAGTTGAAACAAGGGTTCGTGTCTGTTTGTGAATTAGTATTGTTAATGTTGCTTCCATGATGAATTGATTTTCATAAAGCTTAAGAACATGTTTTAATTTAAAGACAGTTAAATGATCTTTTGAATTAGGACCTAGCTTAGCAGAAGGAAACAGCTGAAGCAAATAAGATAAATTGATTGAAAACATCTAGAAATTGTTTTGGGAGGAACATGGCTGAAAATGAGGAAGATGGTTTTAAAGTGAGCTGAAAAGGATTGTGGTATCAAGAAAATGTGTTAATTCAACCTTTTTTGCTTTACCTTCTCTTGTGTCATGAACACCTGTAAAGGAAAAGCCGAGTTTTACACCTAGGAGATAGGAAATTTATAGGTTCTGGGAAAATGAGCAGTATGCAGCAGTCTTGGGCAGGAATAACTAACAGAACAGTGAGTAAGAAAGTGGGGGAGTTTGGTGTTTTGTAATGCTGTTGGTGCTCTCCATTTAAAACTTTCTTGCCTATTATTCATCCAAATCAGTACAAGCTATCTTCTCTCAAATTTTAGGCTTCCACAGTTCATTAAAATGTGAAGTTAGTCAAGTAAAATAATTCTGTCACCGCTCTAACAAATCTCTTAGGTTTGTTGAACACGTTTGAAAATAGTCCAGGAGAACAGCTACATAGGATTAATCATTCTCAGGGCACAACCTGATTTTTCCAGACCTTTGCATATACTTCACAAAAGCCTATTCCTATTAAAAAGCTGAAACCAACAAATAACAAATAATTTTGACGATTTTGCCTTCTTGACCAAACAGTCGGTTAACAAAAATCTCTGGCAACAAGCTAATAAATTATGACTCTTCTGAGTGGGGACGTTCCTTAAATTCCAGCCCCATCACTGCACCTTCTGATGGCTGTTCCATCCTCGTGTGGAATTAGGCCTGTGTGTGGCAGTTGGCATCTCCAAGCCTTCATGGCTGGTTCTTTGTGTCCCACTTGGGGGTAACCCCAGCTCTGGAGTGTGTTGGGACTGAAAGGTTCCCTGAAGAGGTCTGGAACATTGTTCCACTGGGTTGTGTAAGAAGAACACACTGTCACTACTCACCTCGTATCTACTGCAGGAATTCAGCAGGTGTCTGTCTGTCTCCTGGGCTACCAACTGAGTGTTTCTAAGTTCATGCACATTCCAAAAATAATGGAAGTTGCAATTTATTTTTATTTTAATATATTTTTGTTTTCTTTAAGTAAAGGGAAGCAAAGAGTTTATTTATGACAGGAGGAAATAATCTTTTTGCAAAAATTCCATGTTCCAAATTACCCTCTGGCTTTGTGACATCCAGTCCAGGAAAAGAGCTTTCTGTCAACTCTTCCCCTGGCTGTAGCTCTATCAATATTGATACATATTTTATATATATATATATATATGTATAAATGTAGTCAATAAGAATGTTGAAGTCTGTAGAACAAGATCTGACATGTAAAGAAAGGTCTCTTTAAGGAAATAGCCCTTGGTCTGGAGCAGTTTGTACTTTTGCAAAGAGCCAGTCTCTGAATGCACAAGAGATCACCTCTTGGCAAGCTGCTCTGCTGAATTTTACATCATTAAAAATGAGCAGCTTATTTTTTGCCCAAGAAATTGCTGATAGTTGTGGTGCATCCATAAGTAGAGATGATGTACATCAAACTTTTTTGACATTTGATCATTCTACCTACATGCATTCTAATGTTTATTTCATGGAAACATTCTTATTTGATTATATTAATAAAGGCCATCTATTGAAGTACACTGAATTTTCAACAGGTGTGAGCAGGTTGGTGATGGACAGAATGAACAAGCATTCAGTGGGACATATTTTCTTTAGAAAGCTTAATTCTAAGTACCTGATGAACCTGGAAGCACAGTGACTCCAATTAAGAACTGCTTGGCTCTTTAGCTTCACAAACACTTTTTGGTGTTTTCTGTAAATAAATAGCTAAGGAGCTGGAGAATTAAAAAGAAAAAAAGCACCATGACTACTTGGCAGAGGTGTGGTCTGTTTTTCTGTACTATAATTATTTTAGAAGATATTTAAATGAGAAACATATATGCTTATTTCATACAGGGCATAAGCCTGCAGTTCCTGGCTATATCCTTAATTGTTTTAATGATTGGATGTGATGGATTTTTCCAGCTTATTTTAAGGACCAGGAAAAAGAAAGATGTCTAAGTAAGAAAGCAGCATGTGAGCATTGCTCAAACAAGCCTGCTAGACTTTTCCAATGGCATCAAAGAACAGCAAGAGATCCCATTAGAATAATTGAACATCCCACATACCACCCCAGTGATTCTGGGACTCAGTAACTGCAGTGCACCTGGCGCCAGACAGTGTCTGCATTTCCAGAGTGTTTCTCTGGATAAAAATGATCCAGCTGTCAAAGACTGAGTCTGGAGAGCTAAAAGATGAGCATGGTACAGTTGGACAAAACACTCTTGTGAGATTATGTTTCTGAAAGAGCAAAGTTTAAAAGAATTTGTCAAAAATAGCCACTCTGTTTTTTTCAGGACAAAAATAAACATAATCATTTTGGGAATAAGTCAAATACTAAACAGGAGACAACTGCTTATTTTTAGGAGTAAGGAACTGAGATAAAACAGGGCTACATGAAGCCACATGCAAAAACATAAATTATTAAAATGTGGTGCAGCTATTACTCAGATGTTCAGTAGGATGAATTAAAACTTGCCTGCAAGGAACTAGGCAGGAATCCTTTAACCCTACTACTGCTGTTTATAGGCTGTGCTCCCTGCTTATGGCTTATATGTCTGGAAGAGCGATGGAATGCTTTGTGGGTGCTGTTAGATGAAATTTGCCTTGATAGGAAGTTGTTTAAGTTAATGAAAATAAATCATAGCACTGCAATCACTAGAGTTTTTTAAAAGCATTTACTCCAATGTTTTACGAAGAACATTGTTCTGCTTTCCAGCATCATGCCCTTTGTAGCCTGAATCTTGGGTATTATTATCCCATTATTACATCCTCTGCAGCCCGTCATCGAAAGGGTGCCAGTAAAGAGAAAGGATCTTTCAGACAGGGGTATTAAGGTTCATTCTGCTATAGTAATTTTTAGTTTGGGGAAATGGAAGTACTTTTCAAGGTAGTTATATTTGTGCTGTATGGTCGGGGATATTGAGGCCAGTTGACTTCCCCAGGGTCACGGAAGCAGAGCCAACAAGAGAACAAAAATCTTGTGATAGAAGGCTGTTTCCATGCTGCACTTAGAGCTGCACAGGGCACAGATCTGTGTCACAAACAACTGGGAACATTCATGCTCTTTTCAAAAACCATTTTATAGCAATAACAGTAAGACAAGAGCAAGAACTCTCACATAGTGTAGTTGATAGGCAGGTTTAAGTTAATTTCCATTCCTCACTTATTGTTTATTCAAATAAAATCTTTGGCATTTAAAATGTGTGAGAGCTGGAGGCACTGCACTCAAAAGCAAATTGAAGTGAATTTCATATAAAAGAGCATGGAATAAAACATTTTCAAAGGCTGTGCAGATAGGAAAACTTTGAATTACTTTTAAGTTCTAATACAGTTTTAAATGTTCACGGCTCAGAAAAAGATTACCGTAAATAATTTAGACTAGTGTTTGCCAATGTCTGTGGCAATCAGCACAGAATTTCCTGCAGATATAGTAACCTTCTTGTCTTACTGTACTACTTAGACTGTTTACAGCCAGATAATTTATGATTTGTGGTGTTCTTAGTATGCCTGTAGATTAAATATTCAATGCAAGGAGAGAAATAGCTGTAGCAGTATGAAATGCAGGTTTTTCTCTTAATCTTTCATAGGTGGAATATACATGTCTGTATAATGGAGCCCTTATTCATCTGTTTATATGTTGTTCCATTCCTTCACAAACCAGCTTTTGGTTTTTTTTTTTTTCTGTGAAAATGTGCTGAAGCTCTTTGCCTTGTGAGTTTGAGAGTGCTGCCTGTTTGTGAAAAACTGAAAATATGATCATCCCCCTCAGGGTGATCAACAGCCTCATTATGGCTCTCCAAAATCTAGTCATCTACTCAGTTTGAGTCATCTACATTCCTCTTTAATCAATGGAAAAAGAAAGACAGTCTAAATGATGTCTCTTTCACAAACCTAGATACCAGTATTAAAATGTGAATGTTAGATTGTTTTGCATCATCTGACTGATATTAGTGTACCATGGAGCAAAATGGTCATTGTAGTTAAGTTCTTTGTTTAAGATTGAAAGTAATAAAATTAAAAATGTGTTGTAGGATAGTTCAAATGAACAGTTTTTAGGTCTAGACCCTGTGCTCAGTTGTACTCTCTGTCCTCACCTCAGAGTTATACATATAGATATTTGAATGCAGTCTAAGATTGAGCCTTTGCAATTTTAAGGATTCCTAAGGAATTTCTTACCATCTTGTGTGACACCTGGACCAGATCCTTGATGGCCTAAGTCTGAAAGTATGGTGCTTTTGCACGTAGCCTGCCACACATTTCTGATGTGTGGGCTATATTTAAATCTGTATTTGATGGGCTTAAAAGTAGTTTTGTTAACATTTTGTTGTGTTTAGAGCTAGATATATATTGCCTTTACTTGTCATGGTAAAGTCTCTGATATGACAAACCAAGTTTCTAACACAGATTTCGGAAGATGTATGGTAAATTCTATGTGTATAAGTTGTCCCATCTAGATTGTTTATGAACTCAGTTTGGTGGAAGAAATTGAGGTACAAAGTCTATGTGATCCCATGTTTCTACATAAATTCATTGTTGCCAATTTTCTCTCTTTTTTTTTCCTTTTGCACCAGAACTATTGTTTTAGTCCTTGATTTATAGTAGTTTTTATTTTCAGAGATGGGTGGCTGCTAGAAGGCAAAGCTGCATTTGTGGTACCCAGCTTCAATTTCTCATTTTACCAAAGGTCTTTTCAGTGTGACCTTGAGTGAAGTAAATCTCAGGTGTCCAAAGTGCTTCTGAGCACATGAGCAAATTAAGATCAGTCGTGTTCTACTTTACTTCCCTGTCTTCCCCATTTATTCTAAGGAGGTTCTGAAGATACGTAAACAAAATAAAGGCTTTGTGGTGTATTACTGTCAGGGGAATTACAAGAGTACTTGAGACAGTGAAATTATAGTTCCTTTCTAGACAGTCCTCGACAGAATCCTCAGCAATTTCCCTCCCAATGTCACTGTGTGTAGCTAATGAGGCTCCTGGAACGCAGAGCAATGAGCTTCATTACTTAAAATTCATGGACACTCTTCAGCTGTAGCAGCCTCACAAGCCATGAGAGCTGTTATCAACATTAGCAAAATGCCACTTTCCTCATGTCCAAAAAAAGCACATTGGCTATTAGCAGCAATCTGCCCACCTGCCTATGGCTTTAGTGCATAATCTACACAAGTCACTGTCACTACATTTCAACATGATAAGACACCACCGCAGACATGACATCGAAGGAAATGTTATCCTTGACCCAAGCTGTCAAGTGGAGGCTCAATATTTGTTATTGAGGGGGGACATGCTTATTTTTGTACCACACTCCTGAGTAAATTTTATGACTGAATTTGAGCTATGGTTCAAATGTTACCTCAAGCAAGCTTTCTTTTCTGTGTCGAAGAATGTAAATCAAACCAGGTATGAAAATTCGAGAGCTCTTGAGAGCACTATACAGCTGGTACAAAATAAAGTAGCAATAAGCAGGCACTCTTTTCTACTAATGTTTTCTTGCAGCAGAAGATGAAGGTTTGCTTTGAAGTGAATGCTGAAGTTAATTAAGCAAAACTCTCTCTAATAAAGTCACAGTTAACAATGTGGTTCTTGGGCTCCATTTTTATCCATTTACTACTGTAAGTGAAACAGTTACCAGCCCGTCCTTTATCAGGCTGAACATGGAAACACTAAACACAAGTAAATAACAATTTCCTACAGACCTGATAATTATAGTCCAAAAAACCAGAATATTGTAAGAAAAAAGGAGCAAATCAATAAGTGTTGAAGGAGGTAGAAAATAACTATAATATAAAAAAAAAATCTTTCCTTCATTGCTTCCATATATCTCTTGTTACTATTTTTCTCTAATGTGGTACCAATTTTTTGAGGGTATCTGAGTGTCATACTCATGAGGTTTTGGTAATGTATTCATTTCCATAGTAATGTGCTTCATTTTTCTTTCTGTATTACAGAATTAGGCTTCTGGAAGCCTCTGGAGGAACCTCAGGAGTGTAAGTTGGAAATTAATGCAAACTGCACCAGTCACGTTTTACAGCCTTGCCACGAGAGTCAGGCAGTTGTGGACTGGGCTCCAGGTTCCAGTGCTGTAGGTGCTTGACTTCACACATGGAGGTAAATCGTGGTTGCTTGAGAACGTGAAGTCAAGCACCATAATGTAAGTGCCTGGGATCTCTGATTTATTTGCAGGAAGTGTCAGAAACATCAGCTACACTACAGTTTTGTTTATAAAGGTGAGAGGTTATCTGAGAGGTGATTTCTGTACCTTGCCTTAGCTACATTGTATTTTTTCTATCAAATAGGAACAAGTGATTGTGTTGACTGCAAAGCACTGCTCTCTAGTGGCGTCAGACAATCAGCTTTATCACCCTGTTGCTTCTTTTTGTGAAAGATTCCCACTTGGGCTTATAACTGCTGTGATGACCTAACTGCTTGTTCTCTGATTTGTCATTTTACCTGTCTGTGGTACAGATGAGTTCACAGTTTTGTTGTGCCTGTGACTTTTCAAACAGCAAACACAGCATTTCATTTTGCAATAAATTATAATGAGCATGAAATTTGGTGAAAATTGGCACAACAGCAGCTGCTATGTGGTATTAACGTTTAATTTCAAAGTAATACACAGTTTTTGAACCACTAAGGATGTGTACAACGTACAGTGGAGACGTTGTGGGAAAACTTATAAAAACCTCACTACAAACCTCATCTCACCACCTATGCAATGGCACTGGGGAAAAGAAATAGAGTTTTTAACAAAAAATCACCCAATTTGAGCAGCATTACAGAAGAAAAGGAGAATAACACTAAGTATTGTGATGCCATTATACAAATAAGTGCTATGTGGTTTTCTGAAATATTGTGTTTACTCTTGATTTGTAAAATTTTTGTCTTTCCATTACTTCAAGGTGGTGGTTAGGAATTTTTTTACATGACAGTCCTGGTGAATAACTAAAAACAAGACAAAGGCTCATAGTGATAGTAGTAGTCACTTTTATTGTGCCTTTCTACACACTTCTAAGTTCCTGGTTACTTTCTTCCTACAAGTTGCTGCTGTTTTTACTAACCTGTTTTTTTTTTTTTCTCCTACCTCATTAGCCTGTTATAACTTCTTAAAAACCCAAACAACATCTTTGACACATTTACATGTTGCCACTTAGTCAGAAACAAAATCAATATACTAGAAAATGGTTTCACTGAGAAATTTTGTGTTCAAAATAATCAGTTTGTCCAACTATGGAGTCTGATAGCACAATGTGTGTCTGTGAAAAGGGGGAAGTGCTAATGAAGAGGTATATTTTCTCATGTCAGTAAGCAAATGCAGAACTGTTGCCTCATTAGAGCAGTAAAGGAAAAAAAATTGCTTATTCATTTTTTATTTTTTGGAAATGGACAAAGTGAACTAACTTAATGTATAATACAGTAGAGATTGATTAGTTTGAGAAACTGGGAAATTATGAGTACTGGAAATTATGGCTCAAAGCCATAGGAAGCACATTGTGAATCTCTTCTGTAAGCATTCCCAAATTTCCAGCCTGAAGTCGGTGTGTGTTTTCAGATGTTATACCTTTTACTGTTGCAAATTCTTGGCATAAAACCCAAACTGAGATAGTTAGTAGTGGGAATATTGTTTAATAGCATTAGTTTGTATTCTTGCGCATCTTCTTCAACTCAAGTTAGCGCTGTTAAGTCGTGAAGACCCCTGCCCATCTCAGCTGGTAGGGAAAGATGTGCTTTACCAGGTGTTGTTCCCTTGGCCATTCCCCATCACTTCTGTGTTTGGTGTTTATGATTTGTTGGCAGTGGCAGCCTGGGTGTAGTTGGAATTTGTTGTGCCAGGAAGGAATCCTCACAGCCAACTGAGGCTCTACTATACTGGCCAAAACTTACTAGCTGCCACATTTAAGAAAAGGAACATGGGAAAGGCGATTAAATAACAGTCACTGGGGTCAGACTTCCTTGCTATTTTTTCAGAAATCCTGCCTGTGTGTGCTTTGTTGAATGTGCAGTCTATGTCTGTTTTAACCAACTAGATTAGGATTAGGGGGGTTGTTTTGTTTTGGTCAGTTGGTTTTTTTAACATGTTTAAAGGAAGAGAATGGAGACACCCCCATGCTTTGGATGTGAAAAGAAAAACCTGCACTTGTTTGGGTGTTCAGACTTTAAATTTCAGGGAGCAATGTGAGTATATGTGAAAACTGGGAAGGCATTTATCCCTTTCTAAAAGTTCATTCAGTTTTTTTGATTGCTAATATAGAATTGGAGGGAGGCATGAGATTGCACTAGAGGAATTTTTAATGGGTTCTAGAAAGCCCAATTTTTTTTTTTTTAAAGTGCAGTTCTTTAATTTGAGCTGGTTTTATGATTGCATTTATAATCTGCTAATTATCCCTGCCAAAGAGAACTTGTTCTTTGTAAAAGTCCCCTGATATGTCTCATTGGCTTCAGAACAAGCAAGCTGCTCTCTTAAAGCAACCCATTTGCCTGATCTAGTACAAGTCTTGTATGCTGCAGAGAAACAGTTTCAGTCTCATACCACCAGTGGGAGAGGAGTGGAAGGGTCAGCACAGGCTGGCCCTGGTGATCCCATTTCATGTCTATAGCACCCCATCAGGCAGGGCAATGAGTCTTCTTCTCTCCCATTCACACTAGGCCATTGAGGAGATCAATTTTGACAAAAGTGACACTTCCTCTGGGGGATCCTTCTGATACATTTATGCTCTGTGGGCTTGTCATTCAACTCTGTGTTTTGCAGTTCTTTCTGTGTGTGCTGGAGGTTGTTTTGTTGCTGGTTTAATAACTACAGAATGTATGTTTTGCAAGGGTTTCCAGCTGCTGCTGCCATCTGTCCTCTAGCACACCACTTAAACCATTATTTTAATCAACATTTGGTCTCTGTGGCCACAGGAGCTGGTGTGATGCAGATTTGGTACCACTGGGGACAGACAGCCCAGCAATGGGCAGAACGAGTTCTTTTGAATGATTTTTGTGGGGTTGGATTCAGAACATGGACTCTGCCAATCTTATATCATGTGCCTCTGTGTCAGGGATTTGGAATGGGCTGTTGGTAATGCAGGAGCACACATGGGTGAGCCTGGGAACTAGACATTAGCTGTTAGAAGTAAATGGTGTTTGATATTCTCTGTGAAGATTTTCTACTAAAGCTGTACTTCCCCTTGTTCTAAGGGGCCCCATCTGTACACATAATTGCCTTTTACAATGTTAAACTTAATTCACACCTTCTAAATGTGCCCCTGAAAACAGTTGTCCCTGATGACTCCTTGCCCTGAGTGACCTCTACATTTGTCATTAAATTTCGTTTTCTCTTCAGTACTTTTAATCTTTAGTGTTTAGAGTGAACCAGAAATTTAATGCACACAAGAAGAGAAAAATCTGTTATATGAAGTGGGATAGTCCCTCATGTCCCAATACCCAATAGATAAATATGATGTGGATTCAGATCTTTCGTAGCTTCATTTTGAACTTTGATGAGAACAGCACTGTCCTCTTCTTACCTCAGGTGCAGACCATGAACTATCTGATACAGCAGTTTCCAAACAGATGGTTGATCTCTTTCTGCACTTGACTGCAATTTCTTTTCATTTTTCATCAATATTGTAGCATAAAGGAGATCTCTACTGAAAACTGATAAAGTTCTCCTTGACTTCTATTGCTACAGTAACCTATGGGATCACTCTGATTTCCAGCATTATTCCTTTGGGCTTTCTGCTATATTAGCCAAATTCTCCTCTGTGAAGTTCTCTTGCCACTATGCTCTTAACCAAAATACTCTGCTCTGAATTACCTAGTTTTAATAATAATATTCAGTTATTACAGTGGCCCAGTGGCCACTGTGGCTCATTTATCTCAGTTAAGGAGTTATATATATTGCCACTTATTCCAGCATCTTTCAGGATCACAAAACCCTGATTCCAAGATAAAAATATTCTTTCAAGGAGATAAAAGCTAGATCAAGCAAAAGAGATTTGAGAAGTGGTGAGTAAAATGTTCACTTCCTATTGAATTTTACCTTGATTTAACTAAATCCAAGAATAATAGGACTCTGTCTGGTTTAAAATCCCCTTAATTACTAGAACAAAGACTATAAAGAATAAAAGAATAAATCTTGCATAAATCCTGAACTCAGCTGCTCCACAGCAAAAGCTTGCACTGAGCTGTTGAGAAGGAAGAGGTGAAAGTGTGAACTGCAGATGATCATTGTTAAAAACTAATGATGTTTGGAGATAAAAACCAATTAAATAAGGAGAGATGGAGATACTGACAACTCCTTTAACTTTACAATATAAAGATTTCCTAGAGATTTCCAGTACAATCCACCTTACCAGGCAGCTGGAGTACGCACGTAGCTGGGAAGCAGAAGGGATGAAGGGAGTGTGTCCTGGAATCTCCTGGGGATTGCACAAAATCTATCAGTCCTGTAGGTTGTTGAAAAGGGTCTTATCAAATCAATCCATGTCTTTACCCCCCTGCCAACCACAGAGCCTCCATTCAGGATGCTTCCAAAATAGCTTTTTGGGTTTATAGAAGGGTAGAAGTGATCGTGTTGTAAAGCCACTGATTTCCCTTTCTTTGCCCAGTGGTAATTCCACCTCTGCTAGAAGAGTGCTCAGACTTAGAGACTATTTCTTTAAAGTTTTTACTTTCACACAGATTTTTAACAGATGTCTAAAGTTGCAGCCACTGTGAAGGATGAATGAGACCATGTCTCTTTTGGCTGGTTGGACTCTTTATTTAATTCCATATGGAAGTAGGAAAAAACTTTAAACGACAGTATTTTAGTGCTGACAACTGTATCAAGAAGAGCTTATCTAGCAAGGGGAGTAGGAATGGCCTGTATGAAGTCCGTGGTGGCCTGCTGTTCTCTTCTCATGAAAAACAGTGGAAGCAAACAAAAAGTCTTTTGAAGAAAAATAACTGCTTTGTTCTTTTTTGCTTTCTTAGTTCTGCTGTGCACATGCTGAAACATGTAGGGAAATCATAGTACTGTCAAGGCTGGAAAAGACCTCCAAGATCATCAAGACCAGCTCTTGACCAAACACCACCACATCAACTAAGTCATAGCATGAAGTGCCACGTCCAGTTGTTTCTTTAACACTTCCAGGGATGGTGACTCCAGCACTTCCCTGGGCAGCCTGTTCCGATGCTTAACCACCCTTTCAGGGAAGTGGGAACATGATGGGTTAAGACAGACTTGTGAGATAAGTAGCAAAGAGTTGACTATAGTTTTACCTGAATTCCCATTATATGTACCATTGCCATTAGAAAAGCTGTGGCTCTGGAACCTTGTGCCTTTCTTGCCTCAGGCTGGCAGCCTGCCAGCCAAACTGGGAAAGAGTACTGGACAGCAAAAGGAGAGACATGGGATTTCTGTATAACACATGAGATTGGAAAAAGAAGGAAATCAGAGAACATGTCTGGTTCAAGTGTTTTTCCCGACCCTGAAGTTTTGTTACAGTCTTTACAGGTAAAGAGTAAACCCAAAATCAGTCACAGCTGAATTTTTGTTTTAGAAGCCACTCTGTTGTTTCCCCTGAATCACTGTATGTGTTTGTCTGGATGTTTGATAATGGGAAGTGAGCTTCCACATTTCCTAACGCTCATAGCAATTGCTACTTATAGAGATTTATATTTATTTATAGTTCTGAATCATAATGTCCACTATGTTTCTCTGGCTTGTTTGATTCATGTGACCTTCAATACAAGGAGAAAGATGAATTATTTCTATGCAATGTTATTTTCTTCTGTCTTTGTGTTGGCCAACTATAGGGCTGCACTATTTTATTCAGAAGTTGCTGTAAATTACATATTTCACACTTTGTTCTCAAATCTCTGCATTATTTACTTAGTATTTTGCCACTTCTGACTTTTTGGCAGTGTAAATGAAATCAGAATCAGGTGTCTGTCCACATCTTTCCCTTTTTCTTTTCAGAGGTGCTGCTGGAAAAGCCTCAATTTTTTCAGAGGTTGTCAAGTATTCTGTATCCAATTAGTTTACATTCATAGATAGATAAAGTTCTCTTTATTTTTCCACGCTCAATTTCAATGCTAACAGTTAAAATAGAATGCCAGAGAATGCAAAAAATTTTTTCCAAAATAGTTTTCTACAGTTACAGAATATAATTAATGAATATGATGAAATAATTACTAAAATGCCCTTTTGAGTTTTGAGAATGAGCTTTCTTTCCCACCATTTCCCAGTTCCATTCTGTCATCCTTTTTGTGCCTTGCTTTGCAGGCATTCCTGGGAAGGTGGAGGTCTGTGTGGATCAAAGAGGGTGCTCTGCCTCAGCAAGTGTGACAGAACCAGGCTTTTTGTCAGTTCACTCCAGTCACAACCAACTAATCCCTGTTAAACAAACGGGTAACTGTGGAGGGACTGAGGAATTCTGTAGGAATCAGAACCTTGAGCAGTGCCTCAGCTCCTGCAGAGATCAGTTAAGTGCTCTCGGTAGGAAGGTCACTCCCTGTGTCCCCGGGTGTGCACATCAGCTGCTGGTGAAGAAAGAACATTTCTAGAGGTCAGTGATTGCCTTGCTTGCAGGATTAGCTTTTATATAGAGCTCATCTTGTACTTCAGTTTGTTGTAATTGGTTCATGTTCATTCTATGTTCTACTCATCAGTCTGGTAACTTACAGCACCGATTCATTAAAGTCATAATTGGTCATCATATTTATTTAACTACTAAGTATTTTACATAATGAGTGAATACACTTAGCCCCTATTGGGAGAGAATTTGTTAATCTAATTAAAAGTGACACACATATGAGGCTTATGGATTTACTCAGAATGTATAACAGGGTAAGAATGAGCTCATTTAAAGCATCATCTTGTTAACCTTGGCTACAGTGTCTTTTCTACAGTGTGATTTCCTTTTGACCAAATGAATGTGTCAAAAAAGAAAAGGAACCACTGGTCCAGCCAAACTAGAGCTAACTTGGTTTTAACACAGAGGAGAACATAAGTTGCAATTATTTTATCTCTGCATTTCCAGTAGGATGTTTATCCCTGCTTTTAATTTGTGAGAACATAATTTTCCCTTCTTATTTCCCATGTAGAATTTGCCATCACTTGCCATGAAGAAGATTATTTTTATGTGTTAATATTGAGTACATTATATATATAAACATAATATCTATACTTAAAAACCTTAAATACCTATATCTGTAGAAATAAAATACCTTACAATAATATGTGTGACTACAGTCTTAACTTGATGAGTTTAATATGCACAAAATGTATTAACTTTTAAAAAGAGTTTTATACAATGAAAAAAGAAGCATTTTGAAACTTAATTTTATTCTGTGTTTTACACTTTAATGATTCTGTAATGAGTTGGAAACCAGACAGCATGGTTCTTCAAAGCCCCCCACAACTGTGATCCTGATTATATTTTCTTCCAGTGCTGCGGCATTCCAGAGGTGCAGCAGGATGTTTTAAAGAAAAAGGGGCCAAATTTTTTCTCATCAGAAAGCACCATCTAGTGTTGGTTTGTAAAACTTTGGCCCAAAGTATAAAGAACAGTGGGGAAAAAAAAAGAATCTCAGGACTTCACTGTAAAATAAATGAAAAGTCTGGAAAGGTGAAGTTATTCTGGTTGCACAAGTGTTGGTTCATGGGACACAGTAAAAGGATTTCTTTGGCACTTGAAGTCATAAGTTCACTCTAGAGTCCTTCCAAAATGTTTTGACTAATCTCTCGCTGTCATGTGTTCTTGATCTCTTGTCTTCCAGCCTGAGATACAGGGTGGAAACATTTCCCTGTGACCTAGGTGGTCATAAGAAGGTGATATTTCATATAGAACCTAAGAAAGAAATTACATCATTTAGCAGGCAGGATACTGTAGGAGAATATGATGTTTTTTCCCCTAAGTATGCTTATTTTTGTTACAATGTTAAAACCTTTTTATTTTCTTCTAGTTTGTGTGTTTTATTGTTTAGGCTCGAATCGAAGTCCATTCACCTGTCATGCAGCACTCAAGAGACACTGTTTGCACCAAGCCCCTGGGGTAGCCTGGTGTCTTTGGCAATAGCAAACCTCACATGATCAGTCCTCCAGATTTGCGTGATACAGAAGAAAGGTGAAATTTTGGTGGGATGAAAATGAGCAAGGTTAGTTGTAGAAAGAGGATGCTGCTTTGTTTGCAGCTCATGTGCTGCAGTTAGGACTGCAGAAAGAGATAGCCAGGCTCTTTCCACCCCTCAAAGAGCATTTTAATACAAGTTCCAACAAAGCATTTCATACAGAGTGTGAGAGTTTCAGCAGAGACTGCTGAGAAAGACTTGCCATTGTATTCCCTCCAGCCCAGGGGTTGGAGCAGCCTCACTGATGTGAGTGAAAGTTTTTTATGATGTTATCATGTTTTACCTAGCAAGGAAAGCAGCTCTCTGCTGACAGGACTAGCAGTTTGTGTGAATGATTCTTGAAGTAGCAGAGTACTAAGAGTCTTCTTATCTTGGTAGAAGCTCCAGATGTAAAATCTCTCCATGAATTACTAATATATAAACTGTGTACTGGTGACAGCTGTGAGGAAAATATCTCAGACATGGCACAGTGAATGTGGCATGCAGTTATCTGCCTTGGGAAAATAGCAGAGCTTTAGCTGGAAGAAGGGTGAAGCAGTATTTAGTTTGCCTGATCTCTCTTGAATCTATAATGTTTAATATGTAGGAGAATTTTAAATTTCTGTCCTTGAACATCAGATGTGTAAATAATTATCAAGAATTTGACCAAAAACCCACTGGAGTCTAGAAGATATTTTCAGTAACTTTGCTGAGAATTTTGGAACTGTTTCAAAGTAACCTGTTTGATCAATAAAGTAAAGCATGTTCTGCAGAAATTAAAGGCTCATAAATAAAGAAATGGTTAATAGCTAGGGAAGCCTTAATAGAGTTCCTCAGTGAACTGATGTCTTCGAAGTTGAAATAATCTCTGAAGTTCTAAGGAACCATTTTTCATACATGACAAGATTATGCCTCTGGAAAAAGAGGAAGAAAAAAAATGTCTAATGTGTTGGGAAAAATCCCAGGAAAATAAACAAGCAGTAGAAAGACATGAAGTACAATGGTTTCAGAACTAGGGGCAGGAAAGATGCTACAGAAACCATCTGAATAATGGCAAAAAGTCTGTACAGCGAGTGAAATTTAGAATTTAATCAGAATAGTAAAAATCAAATTTACTACGGACACTAGTAGTAGATCACTTGCTATTATTACATTTAATGTGGTAGCTGTTACTTAGAATAATGTAGTTTTTACTTTAAAGCAAACCTGGGGGAAAAGTTCAAATGCATTAAGCATGTAAACAAAGGTTGAAAAAAATATGTGAAAGCAACTTGTATTGTTTTAGCCAAAGCTGAACTAAAACATTAAAATAAAATGTTTCAGAATATTTGGGTGTTCTAAAGTGAGATGTTATCTTTTGAAAAGATGTGAAAGCAGAGCAATGTTCTTTTTCAGGAAAGTCTTGTTATTTATCCAAATAAGGACATTGCAAGTAAGTGGAGAGGGTACTGGAACACTCAAAGGAGCTGCTTCCCATAGACAGGCAGCAAGGGAGGGGAGAAGGTTAGATATTGTCAAGTCAGGGTGGATTTGCAAACAAAACAAATACAGAGGGAGAATTCCCAGACGGAGCTGGGTTTCTGCATGGGCAGAATCTCGTTGTGTGGCAGCTGACTGAGATGAGATTCACTACCTCTGTAGTCCCTTCTATTTCTGCTAATGTAGTGACAAGGAAAAAGCTCAGAGGAGCTTTATTCTAGCATGCTTACTAAGGACAGGTGAAGTAGGGATTGAATGCCAAAGAAAAAAATGGTTGAAATTTGGAATGCAACCTCATTATAAGATCATACAATTCACTGAACATAATCTGCACCAATCCATAGGGGGTTTGAGTTGAAAAATTCATTAAATACCTCAGATTTTGGAGCCATTAAACTTGAGAAATACAACACGACTCTTTACAAAACCCCAGCTCTCCCAATATAAACCAACTTTCTTAGCGCTCCAGCTTCATAAATCACAGGTGATATCAGAATAATAGATGTCTGAATGTAAAATTCAAAAAGTTTTCAAACTAGTAGAAAGACCTTACAAAATTATGGACTTCATATATAGAGATTTCAGCAAATATCTGAAAAACATGCCAAAATATCTAATTGTATTTAAGATAGTTTAATGATTTTTATAGCTGGATTTTTGTTATCACAGTATTGTTAGGGGGATGTTTACAAAGGAAAGTAGACAGAATAGTCTGTGTTACACGTTGTTTTCTGCTTGCATGAAAGCTGCGTGCTTGGCTTTTATCTTGGGGCTGCAGGT
Organism: Corapipo altera; assembly: GCF_003945725.1. Classification (NCBI taxonomy): domain Eukaryota; kingdom Metazoa; phylum Chordata; class Aves; order Passeriformes; family Pipridae; genus Corapipo; species Corapipo altera. Next base: position 7,231,393 of record NW_020884902.1, read on the forward strand.
GAATTTTACATATATGGTGACTTTAGATATATAGTGACACAGATACATATGCACTATGTATACATAAATGTCACTATATAGATAGGGATATGCATACAGTGATTATCAGTGGTTTTGGATGTTTTGATCTGTAAAATTTTCCCAGAGGAAGGGACCCCTGAGTTGAAAATTTGAGTCTGCTGAGAGTAAATGTAGTTTACAGTGAGATTTTGCAGTTCTCCTGGATTTATTTCGTGGACCTGCCTGCACTTGGGAGGCTGGATTGAGGTTTTAAGTATACATGTGGTTACGTGATCCGAGCACCAGATGGCAATAGAATCACATTGGAAACATCTCCGTGCCCTGCTTTGAATTCAGTGTAATGAGAAAATGAAAGGTAATAAAACTGCTTTGACCATGTGTTTGAAAACGTTGATTAGTAGGAATTGATATCCTGCCCAATGAAGTATGATTTTACATTGAGGGAGGCCCAGACTTTCATGGACAGGAGGTTTGGAGAGGAGATCCATGAGAAATTGCCTCACTGGTTTGTTTAATTCTGAAGATGCAAAAATAAACTTTGAATTGCATTAGTAACTGTATGAATATTAGTGGGAGCCCACAGCCCTTTCTTGTCATCCACAGCCTCAGGAATACATGGAACAACAGCAAACACTCCAGCTCTGGTCACGGGAGTACAGTGAAGAGCCACCTCAGCTGGCACTGCCCAGATCATGTGCAAGGGACCAGCTCAGCTGTGGGAGCAGCAGGTATTGGGAGCACCACTGCTCTCACTGGTACAGCTCTGGTTGCACAGTGTACCCAGTGGGGAGGAAATTTAGTTGCCTTATCTATGCTTTGCAGAATTGCTCATGCAAACTACTATGCAAAGGTTCTTGCAGTACAAGAAGCATGGGCATACCTGTATCAGGTATTAGTCAGGTTGTGATCCAGACCTAGAAAAGCTTGTTGTCTGGAAAGAGTGTTAAATGTTAGCCAGCTAGTGACATAAATATTATTAAATAGAAAAAAATATAGATATTGTTAAAGAAAGATGTTTGTGATCGAAATTTGGTTTAAATCTGCAGTTCTGAGTAAATGTGACTGGCCATCTGGAGCCTTATTTAAATTTATACCCAAAGTGGCATAAAGTTCATAAAGATGAGAGGCTGTGGCTCCAGCAATGAGCATAGAGTTCTGAAAGTGAGACTCCAAGTACAGTGTGTTTTATCTCACGTTGAGGCTTCTCCCCAGGATAGCCTCAGACTTAATTTTCACAGGAACATCTATTTATAGCCATTTTATCCCATAAAGTGGCAATTGTTTTGTTCTGAACCAGCAGAAAGGAGATTATTGTGTTGGGTTTTATATGAGATTTTTGGTGTGTGCTTATGCTAGGGGAGTCTGGTGACTCTAGCAGTCTTTTCAAAGATTTAGATATATCTTCAGTCAACAGGATGCTTTCTGCCTGTTAAAGGCTGAAAAAGCGGAAGTGACACTTGCTAAATTATTCTCACCCTCTAGTTGAAAACTCTTTTCACATTCAATAATATTTTTTTTCATTTTTGTCTTGCAAGGGGTACTTCCTTGTTTTGCTTAAAGAAGCCCAAAAGAAGTAGACAGCTTTGTTCAATTTTCATCTCAGCTAAAATGATTTTTCCCCTGTAGAGATCTGTGAAGGGTGTCAGACTGAGAGCGAAGAACTGGAACGTTTTTCTGTTTATCTAAATGTGTTGGAGCTGCAAGTTTTAATCACAGCCAGGGTGAAGATTAACCTGTGATTGTATTTAATAGTGAAGAAGTAACCAGACAGCTCCCAGGCCCATGAGCTAAGAGTGTAATGAAGGTTTCAGTCATGCTGAATTTTGCCCATGAATCAGTACAGTATTTTACACCAGACATAGTCATGCTCTGATGTATATGTGTTTGTATGCATGGAAATGCACCCATTCACATCTTGGTGAGGACAGTAATGATACATCAGTAACTGTTGTGGAAAAGTCTGCAGTCTGCAATGTGTTAGAACTGGTGGCAACTTAATTGGTAACATCTTTTTGAAGGAGACATCTGGGTGCAGTAGAAAGTTACCTTGAATCTATAGCAGCATTTAAGATTTCAGGTTTAGTTAGCAGATGGCAGATAGGAAGCTGTAAAAGAGTAAGACTGAATTAAATGCCTATAACCCATTTTGTTTCCTCTAATAATCTGGAAGACCTTGGTAGAGGTCTGAAAGCTCATTTGTTTGCAAAAGACTGGGTGATGTATTCTCTAAGGTACAATAGGGAAGAGATTTTTCAGTATGTCACAACAGTAATATTAAGCAGCAAATAACAAGGCAAACTTGGAATTTAGCAACTGGTGCACAGTTTCTGCGTGACACTCTCCACTTTTCACAAAGGACTTTTTCTGATTCAAACATCAAACTGCAGGGAATTGATCTTCTCATTTACTCCCTGTACTACTACTTAACTGTGTTGAGATAGTGAGAAAGTGAAAACCTTTTCCTTCCATTCCATTATAGTGAAGTATCCTGTTTACCCAGAGGATGGAAGCTTCTGACCTCTGATCTTCATTCCTGATTGTTGATTTAGTTTTCTTGTTAAACAGTCAGTGCTTAAGGAATAAGACAGAGGGGAAGAACCCTTTGGTTTATTTAAGTTCTCCTTGTTAGTTTTGCATGGAAACTGATCTACATTCATTGCTCTTAATTTTGTTCCTGACATATAATTTTTCTGGATTTTTCTGGCAAGTGAACTATATCAGCATATAAACTGCGCTTTCAGCTTGCACACTAATGGATTTTGTTTCCTTAAAGCCATAAGAAAATTGTACCAAAAAATGGAGTGAGGATCAGCAGTGTTTCTAACTGAAAAGTATGTGTGTGATCAGCTCTTGTCCATTTAAATATCTATAGAAAATCTGTTTGGTCAAAATGGATTTGGCCTTAAGACACATTGACTGAGTGGGGAGAAGGAGAAGGGTCAAATTTGCTGCTCAATTCTCTATTCCCATTTTGATTTATCACATTACTGTCACTCTTTCTTGTACAGGCAAAGCTGGACCTATAGAATGATTATGGTCAAAGGCTTGTTATTTTCTGACCCCATTGTTACTAGAAACATTTATCATCTTTGTTATGTTCTGTAAAATGTATGATATAGATATTTGGCAGCCTTTAGGAAATGAGATTAATTAACTTCAATTAGAAGAGCTGAAAGGGACTCTCAAAAATCCAGGATCCTCCCATGGCCAGGGCTATTGCTTGAATGGTGAGAGACCTTGTGCTGCTGTTTAGGAAATATCATCTGACTTTAAAAACAAAGCGAGAAGTCTTCTCTTTTGCCAAAAAAGGGCTCTTCCCTCAGTGTTCTACTTAAAGCTTCCCAAATTCATGTCTTTCATCACTGCCTCTTGTCATCTTTATTCATCTTCATTGTATATAGATAATCTAGAATAATAAGGGTTATTTTGCTGCCTTGTCTATAATTTTATTCTCTGTTTCATATTCTGAGTTCTGCATTAACGTGTCTACAGTTCTGAGCCATTTCATGGACTTGCTTGATGATAAGAAAGAATATTAACACAGAAGAGTCACAACAAATAAGACAATTCAATATAAAGCCCAAGGAGAAGAAAAGAACCAGACATGCACATACAGTCATTTCCTGTAACAGAATTACATACACTCGTGCTTCAGATCCACCTTCTCTCCAGTCTGCTTTCCAGTTTGTTTAGCTCCAGGCTGTACCTGCACAGGATGACAAAGCCAAGCTAACTTGCTTACAAAAGCAAGCTAATCAAAGCACTCTTTGCAATCTGAATTTTCAGGGTCCTCTTTTCCATTTAGAAGATTACCTTGGCATTATTCTGTCAATATACCATATGAAAAGCTTCTGTAGACGTTTGTTGACCTGCTCATGGTCATCTCCAATAATAGATACTGTTTTTATTTTACAGATGGATGGTTGACGTGTGGTTAAACAGCTTTCCAAAGATTGCATTACTCATTGCAAAGCTGGGTCGAGATGTTACGTAACTAAAGCAAATAGCTCTTCAGGTATGTAATTGTTGTTCATTTTTCACAGTATGTATCTGTCATTTCAAGTACTTTCAATGATATAAGGAGCTTGACATTATAATTAAGAAGTTATTTAAGTATCCAAAAGATCACACTGATATGTGTTTATGGAAGCCTTTTAGATTCAAGGATAAAGCAGTATCTTTGTTGGGAAAAAATGGGATTAACAGTTCTTTCAAACGGCCACCTTGTTAAGGCTCTTTAAGCCATTGATGTAAGGCAGGAGTATAGAGTCGTGAGGGTGCATTATAGGAACATAAAGACTACACAGGAGTGTTGGCCTCAGGTCAGGATAAAGGTGATGTTAATGAGGAAGGTGAATTTTGGTGAAACTTCTGAATTTTATCAACACTGCTTTACTAAACACAGCAAATCAAAATAGAGCAAGATGGACCAGCATCTTTCAGTGGGACTTGAGATCTTTGTAGCCCTCTGCCAAGTTGGGTATGGTGAATCCTAGCTCAGATCGTTATAGGGGAATTCCTCCTCATAAGCACGGGGTAGTGTCTCTCATGCAAGGAGAGAATGACTGAGACATCTCCTTTGATCCTCAGCCATGCCTGAAGTTATCTCTGCACTTGAGACATACACTTTGAATTTTTGCTAGAGAGGCAAGTCATTACTGGTCTTCCTTCTGGAACTGTGGATTACTCTTTTTAACTTGCTTTTATGCCTTAATATGGCAAGGGACTCTGATTGTGTGATGCTTTAAAAATCAGCTCTCCCCTTATATATTATTATTTTTTTTTAGATGAGGATAGGGATATTTGTTAATCATAAACACATTGGTTTCCTGATACTAAGTCAGTTACTTGACACATTTCAGCCCAACTCCATTAAAAATGCAGTGTATTAAGAGCCTTGGAAAGGAAACCAGGTATTGTTGCCAAGTGGAACGGATCAAAAATGGTGTGAAAGGATGCTTTTCCATCTGTTTTCAGTAAATTCTGGATACAATTATGCATCACTTCCATCATAAGAAATACATGGAATACATGGATGTGTTCACTTTGTCGAGAGTAACATAATCAAGCACCTTTAAATGACTGATGGTGAAAAGGCTACTCTAGGTACTGTTGCTTGTATTTTTGAAATTTCAGCCTTTACAGCTGGGGAATCTGATCCTGGAGTTTCTGAGTGTCTCTGTTATTTTTAAGTGTTTGTTGATAAATGAAGAAAACATGACAGGTTGTTTTGAGGGCTTGATTTTTAACTTTTGTCAGATGTTTGCCATTCCAGAGGCTTACTGGTCTATTATCTACCTTGCTTTGAAACTCTGCAGTGTTTATAAAGAAAATAACAATGATGCAATTTCTGTGTAACACATTTTTATAGAGAATGTTAAATGTCTGATAAACTGAGCAACATTTTCAGTTTTCAAAGGTCAATGTGATGATCATTCTCATTATATGACACAACCAATGACATGACAATGAAATTAATTAGCAGTTTTCATTGATGAAGTATTTGATAATCTATCTTTGCATCTGACTAGAACTGTTGTGGAAAAGAAAAATATCCTCTAATAAATATTTTGTATCCACTGCCTTTTATGTGTATCACAGGATTAACTGTACAGTTAGATGAAAAACAAATTGAAAAATAAGTGAGAAGAATATATTAAGAAGTAGATAGTCAGGACATGTATCCTGGAGCTAAATTTACAGTGTAAAACCAATACTGTACATTGATAGCACCTGAGAGTAATGCATGTGCTAGAGAAAATTATATTGCAATATGCCCTGATTACCATCTGCTTGATTTTAATTAATTTCCTTAATTGGAGAACAATGCATTTTCTAATTACACGTGAAAACACCACTAGCTATTGCAGTCTTTATCTTCTGCACAAACTCTCCTGGTAGACCCACTGCCTGTCTAATTTATAAAGCCTCATCTCAATGAACACGGGCTCTTTGGCAGACCCATGGCAATTACTCAAATTAATCACATGTGAAGCAACATTCCAAACTTGTAATTTAGGTGCAATAAAATTCTAACTGTGAATAACTCAGCTCACACAGACAGAAGGGTGAAACCTGCACCAGAAATGTAATTAGAAAACAGTACAGTTGAAGCTGGAATGAAATTTAAAGTGAAATGTACCATCTGAATAAGTGCTCTGGAGATAATGGCTTTGACCACAGGAATGGAAATTAGTCTTCTTACCTCAGACCAAAAAGGTAGTGTGATATAAAAATAACTTACCAGGTAAATAATAAAATATTTAAACCACAAAATCAAAACATCAATCCCAGAGGACAAATTTATTCTACTTGTAGCTCCATTGAATTCTAACTCAGTCACAGCCAAAATAAAATTGGCTCAGTGATTTAAACTGGAATTTCTTCACATTAAATGTCCCTCTTTTCTGCAGACTAATGGAAGAAATCCATCAAGGTATTTCTATCTTGTGGCTTAATCTTCTTTTGGATATAGTCCATCACAGTTCAGCAAGGTACCCCTTCACAGATTTCCATTTCTCTGGCTGAAGCTTGAGAGTGTCCTAAAGAAGAGTGAGGAGTGGCTTTTGTCTGAATTATCACCTGCTTTAGTTTTGGAAGATTAATTCTGTGCTGCATAGTTGAGGTTTTATGAAATGGGGCCACATTTAGCTGTTTACTTGATCCTGTCTTCAAGGACAAACTGTGAAAACCAGACAGTGCTCAGGCTGGGAAGAGTAAGCAGCCGTTCGAAGACAAAGAACTCCAGGATTTTCCTGTTCACCTTGGAAGAAAGTAGTTTCAGGACTGCAGCAAAACACTGCCCTTATGAACATATGCTGTCTAGTTATTCATTTGGACATGTCTTCTCCATGTGCTTTGAGATCAAATCTGTTAAGTGACACATTTCTGAAAGTTTGAAATGTGCAAAATGTTCGCAGTTTGCAGAACAGAATATCTGTTGAAATGTCATCGAAAGCATCAGCCTGGTGCAGAATTCAGCACAACCTTTTCAGTGCGTTTGACCAACACTTTACTGGTCATGAGATCAAGTTTCCATGCATGGTTTTGATCATTCATTGTTAATAACGTGATTAGATTAACAAATTTTGGACTGAATAGGATTAACTCAGATAAGAAATAGAGGAAAATAGTTCAAGTTGCAGCATGTGCAAGGGCTGGAAGAAGTATCAGGCAAGCAAATTCAGGAAAATAATCAGCCAGAGGGCAACTGAAAAGAGCTTTCCAAGGAAAGACTGAACAAGGACTTTGGGAGGAACTGCGACACTGGTGAATGCCTGCCCCACACCAGAGAGAAGAGAGGGACAGCTTGATTACTTTGTTCTGCAAGTGTGTCCCTGGCTGAGATGGGAATTGTTGGAAGGGCTGACATATTCCATGGTTGCAATATTTATACAGCAAAGCATGTACTGAGTATTTTTCTATATTTGTTATCGAAAGAAAAAGAAAAAAGAAACCAGCAGAAAAAGATCTTCAGGTCATTCTTAGGATCATGGTTTGTTGTTGCTTGGGTACAATGTGTTTGGGGGCTTTCCCGTGCAGGTTTGACTTTCTCTACGTTATATGACGTCTATACATTTGTTTTAAAGTAATTTTCATCAAAGAAAAGTGATGTGTACTTTGACTCTTAATATGCCTTTTATGTTACTCTCATACTCAAACATTTCATTCATCTGTTGTTTTTCTGTTTGCCAGTGGTGCCAATGACTGAGTGTCACTCCCTTTAGGAACTTGAATGGAGCTCTTTGAATGTGTCAGAAAGTTTTCAATAATTCAGAATCAAGAAAGTTACAAGGATATGGGAAACTGATCTTTGGAAACAAATGATCTGAATCAGGGAGAAGAACTGATTTGGCTCAGAACTAACCAGCCAGGTTGGGGTCTTGTGATGTTCTCTGATAATCCAATCACACAATTTGACAGTCCTGTTTGTGATTTCATGAATTTTTTTAACTTCTGTTACCGTGTTTAAATGTGAAGGCTGAGACTGGACACCCTCCAACCTTTGAGGAGTATTGTCACCTGAGGCAAAAAAGCAAGGTCTGCCAGGGAATAGATACTGTAAAATGATAGGATTGGCATGAATTATTTCTCTCTTTATCCAAGTTAAGTCCAGGTAATCATTTTGCTGTACCTCATGCATGAAAACCATGTAACCTACAGATCACATGTCCAGGAGCACTGGGAACAGTACAAAGGTAGAGCATGGAAGAAGGTGATGTAAATTCCATGAACTGTATGGTCCTGTATAAAAATAGATACTGATATGATAATGAGTCTGCTGTGTAAAAGTAGATACTGATATGAGAATGAGTTTGCTGAGAAGACCATTATGTAGATATGATGGTGGAATAAAATTTTTCACTTAGCTTTTAAAATGAAAAAAATTACAATAACCCAGCCCCTCTTGTACCTTCATTTTTTCAGGGTAATACTGACACTTTCTAAAGCAGCATTTAATTTGATTCAAAATCAAACCCAGTTTTTGGAGACACCAGCCTGGCCTTACTCCATGTTTCTGCTGATTTCATTACTGAACCCAATGGAGTTGCCCATTATCAGCTGGAGTGTTGTATTACAGCTCTGCCTTCTTGTCCAGGTTTTCCCTTTCTGGCTGTTCACAAAGGCTGTACTTGAAAGTTTGCTGGCAAATAATCACTTATTTTTATGTGAACTTTTTAATTTTTAGTTAGAGTTCAAAAACTCATTACATATTCCAGGATTCTCTAGCAGCTATTACCAACCCTCCTGATTCTTTTTCTGTCTCATAAATGTTCTATTTTGACATTTATTATTCACATAAATAATGGTCACATAGTTTTTCAAAGTGGGAGGCCAAAATCCCAGTTAGAAATATTTATAATGGTCAAGCAATAATAATAAAAACCCTTATATGTAATTCTCCTGTATCTGTAGTACAGAAAACAACTCAGGAGAATTTTTTTCTCCTGGTTTTAATTATTTGCCTCATACACCACCGAGAATGAGGAAGATATTCAATCTATCTTTTCCCATATACTCAGTAAGGATTTTGGTCCAAATGTTTTATGTACAGGTGTCAGGAAGGATTTTCTAGGACTCAGCTGGTTTAAATGTTTCAGCTGCAGTAACTACTACATTTCATTTGACTCATACTGATAATGTAACTTTCAATTATTTTATAATATTTAAAGAAAAAAATTAATTTGAGAAACGTATCATTCCTCAAGTTTAGTCTCAAACAGTCCATCTCTGTGTGGAGCAGAGAGTCCTGGCTTCTTCCCTTTCATTCTCCGAGAACTTGCTCTCACAGATTCACCTCTTCTAAACCACCATGTCACAGCTGCTGCCTGTAGGTGGGAGTCCTGCCTCCCGTGCCATCTGGGCTTTGCCACTCTCTCAGGAACAGGCACAGGAACACTGGTGTTCCCCAGCTCTGTTAGCAGAGAGGGGGGTGAGACTCCACCTCCAGCTCACTCCCTTGCTCTGCCCGCTGAGCCCACACAGCTCAGCTCGGAGTGCTGGGTGAGGCTGTGTCTGGCACTCCCTCAGACACATCCTCCTCCACGGCAGTGATAACCTGTGCCTGTGGCAACTGAAGGAAAGTTTTTAACCTACCTAGGCTACATTTGTTAGCAGGAACCTTCCCACTTACTGCTGAGGCAACGCTGCACTGTCAAGAAGTGCCAAGCCTAGAAGAGGGTTTTCTCTGAGAAGGCCAGGAAACCTCAATGGATGTTTCATACACTCTATGATCAGCTTTGTGTTCTGGGGCAGTCTTACGCTTGTGTTATTAAGATGTTGCAAAGAGTTATTTCATGTAACTTTAAATCCAAGCATCCTATACCAAAATATAAATAAAATGGGCAGAAAGCTTTGCTCTTTCTATGGGATTACACTTTTTATAGCAGTAGCAGCACTATCAGAAAAATAGGAATAAGCAAATTCAAGAGAGCAGACTTTTGTTTAAGGTGGTTTAAGTTAGTGTGCTGAGTCTAAGTTTATATTATCTCTGCTTCCAGTCTACTGATTTTTAAATTTAAAAATGTAGTTAATGAGCATGCTGACAAACTAGTCAAGTCTGTGCTATGTTATGAATAAATATTCAGACTGAGACAGGATACCTTGGTCTAGCTGAAGAAGCAGATAGACAGCAAAATCCAACAATGGTGATGTGTATCATGCAGGAAATTAATTTCTTCTCAGGAAAGTTCCATGGGGGTACTTGGCATACCAGTGAAAAGCAGTATCAGGGACTTTACTTAATATCTGTACCCGAGATTAAATACTCTGCAAGAGTATTTGAGGATTGCCTTTCCCCATAGGACATTTTTGAAAGTGTTCAGTGGAATATACAAATCTTTTACTTTCAGGTGACAATTGCCTTTGATGCATTTTTGACAGAATCCTGCTACTCCTTTGTTAATGACTGGTGGGAGCCAGATAGGCACATTACAGCAGAAGGGTAGTGCTGACCTATTTGCTGGTGGTCCTGAAACAAAAATCTGCTCTTTCAAAGATCTGTGAACTGTGGTAGGTGAATTTCTTGTCAGATGGCTTTGTACAATTACCAAAACCATGCTCACTTTGACAGCAAAATTATAAAATAAAAGTCTCTACACCCTTTTTCTGACATATGCATGTAAAGCCTCCCAACAGTAAGTATGCAGTAATGCAGACTTAACAATCCATCTTCAGGAGATCTGGTCTGTTGAGATTTATACTGAAGGAGATGATTCCAGAGTGGCTGTATTTTAAATGGCACAATTCCAAATTATCTTCCAGCAGCTTTTCAAGAGCGGTTTTGCAACAATCAGAATATTGTCTATTCACCTTTTCTCTCTGAGAGTGCCTTTGGTTTTGTTTCTAAGGTCATGTATTTCAAAGATTTTCTGCTTTACTATTAAACTTTCTGACTCATTTCTCTCTGAAGGAACAAAAGATGAAATTCAAGGGTAGGCTGTAGAAGGGCTAAATTTCCAGAGAAAAAAGAGTAATGATGAATTGTGTGCAAAATGGCACTGGTACTCCTGCACCCTTCCCTCAGCAAAAATGAGGAAACCTTTCCAGCCTGGAGGTATATGATACTTCATGTCAACAATAGAGGAAAATGGATTGACATGATTAGCTACATTTTGTATCCAGCAAGAGTTTGCCAGAAAGATAAAGAATGTTATTGATGACCAATTAATCTTTTCTTTTTGAAAGCCTGGGATGGGAAAATCTCCTTAGGGTTGATTTGCAGAAACATATAGGCACTAAATCTTCTTTTGGATGCCAGTATTTAGATGTCAGTAGCATTCACAAAAATCTTTACTCAGCTCTTGACTGACCATGGGAGCAGTTGTTTCTCAGCAGTGAAGTTTTTACTGGTGAAGCACCTATAAATTTCCTTCTGCTGTACATTTGTGTAATTAGTTGATGACAGTGTCATAGCCCATATCTGAGATGTGACAGGATTCACCAGCAGCCTCATATCCATACCAGAGACTCTTCATAACAGTGGGACACCACCTCATATACCCTAGTGCCTCTGGAAAACATGAAAACTGTCCTGCCTTTGACTAATTTTGAGTGGGGATTTGAGTGTGGATCTTCCACCACTGCTGACACTTTCTAATGGCTGACAGAGAGAATGTTCTCGAAATAATCCCAGGTCTCAGTCCTACCCCTTCTTCCAATTTATTTATAAAATTAACCATTTCTTAGAGTATGCTTCCAGCTGAAGTAATAAACAAACTGTAGAGTCACTCTCAATTTGCCATTGGCCCAAAACTTGCTTAGAAAGGGGAGATAAAAGCTACAACTTTTCACAGCACGGACTGAGTCCTATCAACCAGTCATATCAGTGCTTTTGACAAAGAGATTCAGAGAGAAAAATAATAATTTGGTGTCCACCTTCTATGGAGCCAACTTAGTTGAACTGGGATTTAAGGGTCTATTTGGTTTTGTAAGAAGGGGACAGATCTTCCCCAAAAGAAAAACTGAGTGAAAAGCAGAAACACAACGTAATTTAAAGTGGCCAAACATTGAAATTGTTTCCAAGTTACCAAACAAGCTCATTTTTGAGAACATTTTCCATAGTGTTTTAATATACTTTTACAGTCTTATGAAAATAATTTATTAACTTTCTAAATAATATAAAACAGCTGTATAATGTGGTGTAAAGCATAGTAAAACCATGTAACTAATGTTCAAACGTTCTCTTTTGAGAAAAATTCTGTATGTGAAGACATTTTGGTGAGTTCTGAAGACTGATACGAACAAGGTATGTCTGTGGGCTGTGATGGACCATAGTTCTGCTTCCAGCTGATGTCTGGAATTCAAGATAAAATTGAGACTAGGATGCAAACCTCATGTCTTGAGCTATGATTCAAGGAAAAGGTCACAAGACTTGTCTCTGGTGTGGTGCTGTCACTGAGAAAGCCATATATATAGCGTTATTTTTCAGGTGAGGGTCCTCTGGCCTCTAAAGGGAAATAGATTTAGGTGTCACCTTCTTTTTACACCATTTGGAAGTCAGATACTTGAATGGATGGTGGTTTGGTGGTTTTGGTTGGTGGTTAATTTGGTATAACAGAAAATACCCTTTTCACCAGCTGCCTTCAGTACTGATTTGTTACAACTATAAATTAATATCTTTCATGTGGACAATCTATACAGCACACAGCTTTTCCACTTTGTGAAAAGTCACACTTGCATTAACAGGTTGTGGTCAAGGTACAGGTACAGTGGAAATTGTAACTTCATTTTAGAAACTTTGTTTGTTTATGTATTTCTGAACAAGAATTTTAGAAAACAATCATTTCCATAAATAGAAAAAGATGGTAAAGTGCACAAAAGGTTTTGTATGTAAGGCTTATATTATTCAACTGTAGGTCCTTTCAGTCTATCCAAATACTCATAGAGGCTTCTTCAAGAATGTTTTTATGTTCTGGGAGTGATTTTGAAACAAATAGTTTGATTTAGTCATTGTTTTTAGTGGCAATCCCTCTAGAAAGAGAGAAATGTGCCGAAGTTGCAGGTACTGCAAAGGAAAAGGTAAGAATTTGAAGGTTAATGCTGTTGGTAAAATATTATGCTTTAGTACTCTCTGATGCAAATTCAAGCAAAAGATTAAGCCTTACTTATCCCTCACTAGTATTTCATGTTTTATTGTGAAAAAAATGTATTTCCTTTATGAGAAGTACAGATGGCAGTGTTGAATAAATTACTGGAGCTGTATCTTCACAGAAAAAGTGAAAATTTAGCTTGCTTGAAGATAGTCTAAAGCTTAGTGACTGTCTCTCTCATTATTCTACCAGGTTAATGACCACCTCATTGTATTATCTTAAATAATTAAGAGGGTAAAGCTTCTGCTAATACTGAAGAACAGTAAAGATTTTGTACTCTGTATAAATTTAGCATGAATGAAGTGCTTGCCAGGTAGTTAATCAAAGGGCTGCATTTTGAATCTAGCTTTTTAGTTGATCTAAAATGGTGCGGTTCTGTTGAATGCACTGGAATTATGCAGATTACATCATCTGTGAATTCATATTATGATTTTTTTCCTAGAATGCAAATTTCTTCTCTTTTAAGCTGAATTATTTCATAATTAGATATTAGTGGGGTTTAAAACCATTAAAGGTACTTGCCAGCCTTGCACACAGTTACAAGCTGACGCTGCAGCCCTGGGTGCTGGGAGCATGAGCAGTGCTGTTGGCTCTGGGGATATGTGGATTCTCTCACTGCACTGGAGAGGAACAATCCATCCACATGATGGTCACAGCTCCAGTTTCAGTGGCCACCAAGCGCCCTGCAAAGTTACAGCAAGATCCTACTGAAGGCTCTGCTCCAGGGTCAAGAGCTGCAGAGGGTTCAAGTGATGTTTTTGAGCTGTGACTGAGGGATCCTGGTTTCTTCTGGATCTGTGCGTTGTAGCTGATGCCTGTCATGTTATAGAAGCCTTGACTGAAGTCTGTGCTAGAGTAAGGATATACATGAAGTGCTTTATTTCGTGTGGTTTCTCTGGCATCTGGCATGGAATATTTTTAAGTCTTCTATCTTGTGGTTGAGTTTCAGGGAAACTGGCCAACGAATTTACAAGCTCCAGGCTGGCAATTCTTTGTGCATACAGCAGGAAAGACCCAGTTTCCAAAGAAGGAAAACAGATGTATGTGAGTGAGGAGGAATGCTCAGAGTATGAGAGGGATCAGAGCTGTACCAGCTCTGGTGCAGCTGGGTGCCTTCTGCTTTGGGGTGACAGGCAGAGGTACAAGGAGTCTGGAGGAGAGACAAGCTTCAATTCAAACTTCTGCACAGAATCTTCAGGTGGTTGAGGATTACCATCTCTACATTTTCTGCTTTGTAGCATCATTCTGTGGAAATTCCTCTTTGTGTATTTCATCTCTCTCCATGTCACACAAACAGAGACACACAGACAAGAGGCCATGTAAACTAGTCAACAGGGAATGCTGCGTACATATTACCGCTACCTCCCCTGTTTCTGTGAACTTTGTTCAGTATGACTGAGACATCTACACTTTTTTCAGCTCCAAATACTCTCCTTTCTTCAGGCCTTTCTCTTACAAATAAACAAAATAATATATTTTTCTCTAATTTTGCCTTCAAAGTTGACTGAAACTGCTGAGGTATTGCCAAAATATTAATTTTGAAATGGAGCCACAATTTATTTGACAAGATATTGGAAGAAAGTACTGCTTTAATTTTAACATAAACAACATTTGCATGTATATTAAATGAGTCTAGTCATTCAAACAAAGAAAAGTGTGTGAGTTAAAGGGAAATAGATGCATATTTCAGAAATGTCAAATCTTGAACTGCTGTGGATCAAGGCTTTTACCCTGTGAAATCCACAGTCAGATTAGAAGTATGTTAATGCTGGCAGAAAAGTAATACTATCACTTCTGTTCTTCATTTCATTTATCTCCTCCCACTTCTCATCCTACTCTTATCTGAAGTGTCTGGGGAATTGTGCTAGAGTGTCTCATCCTCAGATTAAGTCAAGGAAAAACTCATAATCTCATCTCTTTGTCAGGATGTATTGAGTTCAGTGTATTCACTGCACTTCCAAGGAAAAGAGCAGGAAAACTAGCAAAGGCAGCAGAGTTATGAAAAGTGTTTGGCATTTATTTCTGCTATTTTATGCAATGTGAGCAGACAGGACAAAGAAAGGGTGAATATTTTCTGTTTACATGACACCCTGCTGGTAAGACATAAACCTTTAGATTACTTAACTGTGTCCTGTGGAGTACCCGATGTCTGGGGAGACATGTACAGAAGATGAAACTGCTGTGATTTTTGCATGCAGTATTTTCCTAGGCAAAGTTCTTGTTTTTCTTTATAATTGCATTTGTTGGATAACAGTCCTGTGTGGGCTGGCTCACCTACAAACACAATCACTATCACTATCACAGTTATATAAAAAGTAAAGGGCTTTATTCATATCTACATCAAAGCTTCTTTAGTCTTCTCTGATATTTTAAAGTTGCAATAAATATTCTTCAAGTCTCTCTACACTGGCAGAGTGGGATAAAAAAACCTTACTGCACATGAGACTCTGGCTGATAGTGTCCCCTCAGATGCTCATACCTGGGGAGAAGTCACAGAATCATAGAATGACCTGAGTTGGAAGGGACCTTAAAGATCATCTCATTCCAACCCCCTGCCATGGGCAGGGACACCTTCCACTAGACCAGGTTGCTCAGAGCCTCATCCAACCTGGCCTTGAACACTTCCAGGAATGGAGCAGACAGAGCTTCTCTGGGCAGCCTAGAAATGCCAGGGTCTCACTACCCTCACAGTAAAAAAATTCTTTTTAATATGTAATCTAAACCTACTTTCAGACTGAAGCTGTCCCCGCTTGTCCTGTCGCTACCTGCTCTTTTAAATAGTCTTTCTCCATCTTTCTTGTGGGTTCCCTTCAGGTACTGGAAGGCTACAATTAGTTCACCCCAAAGCCTTCTCTTTTCCAGGCTGAACAATCCCAATTCTCTTAGCCCTTCCCTGTGGTAGAAGTGCTTCATCCCTCTAATCATCTTGGTGGCCCTCAAGTCACATTATGCAGAGTGAGAAAATAAAATTTAATAAGGACTGTATTTTGTTTGTCCATATGCTGATGATTTTTACATTCATTTTTATATCTGAATGCCAGCTTTTTCTCTAAACTCCTTAGGAAGTAAATTTTTGGTGATATTTTTTCCTAAGTCATTGTAACAGAAAGAAATCTGTAGAGTAGCTTGTGAAAAATCAGTCAGGTCAGAGGCCGTTCTCTGTCTGAGTGGCAGTTTGACTGAAGGGAAGGTGCACATGAGAAGTTGATCAACAGGCAGATGAAGCTAGAAGCTATTCCCTTAAAAGCATGCTGGGAATGATTCACATGTTCAAGGAGATGCTGTGGGAACTGTGAGGCTGTACTGCTTCATTTATCCTTGGAAATTAAAATGGAGAAGAAGATGCTCAGTGAGCAGCTCAGTATGATTATCATTTGTGACATGCTGCAGGACTTAAAATTGCTTGTGGCTGTGGCCTTAACTGCTAATGAGTAAATGCTTCCCTTGGTTACACCTGTGCTGCTCCACTGACTCCATGGATCTGTTATGGCAAACTGGGTATGAAACTGCAATAAAGCACTTAAAATTCACTGCTGTAACTGAAATGCTGATCACAGCAACAAATGTTTTTGGAGAAAAAATTGTAAGAAACAGGCACCTCTGTTTTTTTCGTATTGCTGATTTACAGTTTACTTCTCTTTCTCTTGTGAATAAACTGTAAAATGATCACAGAATATCACAGAATATTCTGAGTTGGAAGGGAACCACAAGGATCATTGAGTCCAACTCTTAAGTGAACAGCCCATAGAGGGATCAAACCCACAATCTTGGTGCTATTAGCACCGTGCTTTAACCAGCTGAGCTAATCTTAGGGTCTAACACAGGCTGGATCTTAAAAAAATAATTTGTGAACTAAATGAGTTTTGTTTCTTTCTCAAAAGATTCAAAGGAGGAGGTGCAAGTCCTGCTCTGCAATGTGCACACATTTGTGTACACACATAGGAATTCCGTTCTCTGGCCCACACTGATATGCTTTGGCTCAGAAGATGACGTTATGGGATTTGGAATATTTGAAGCTGAGGTTGGGACAGTTTCTTCCATTAATGTGGCTTCATGAGTTACAGCTGTACAATGTCCTGTTTGATTATAATTTCTTTTAAGAAGTCCTTGTTAAAATTCTTGCTGGCTCTGACAAGAGGAAAGAAGTCCTCTAGTGAATGACATCTTTAAATAAAACAGTTCTGCTTACATCACTTAATAACAACTTTGTCTGACACTCACCAGTTTTTCCATCTTCTATATATCTTCTGTGTATTTTATTTAGCTTAACAGTCAGTCTCCTTTCCTGAGGTCAGAGACATTTGCAAATCTTCTGCCTGAAACTGTTCCAATGAATTTTCTAAGAATAAGCATTGCACTTATCTATGTGACTGATGAGCTATCAGCTCTTTCAGAGGAATAATACTTACTCACTGGGACTGCTAAATTCAGGCAGACAGGTAAGAAGAATCTATTTTAATTGTGGTGTCATAAGAATTCACAAAATTCCCTACATACAATGGTTATTACACACATGTGGGGATGGGACACCTTGAGATAGGGATAATATTCCACATGGATTACACAGCTGAGTTTACCCCAGTTTAGAAATAGCTGAAGCTGTTTGATGTCCACTCCTTGGTCTCTGCAGCAAGAATAAGAAGGTTTCCTGTGCTAAATATCCAAAACTCTTGATCATTAGTCATAACTGCTGTGGTAGCAGTAACATTGTTGTAACAAGCTAATGAAACTATCATATCTAATTAGATATGAATTAATATGGCAGATGAAAAGCTATTCCTGGCCCTGGAAGCAGCCATTCCAGAGCTGGACTGAAGCACAGTGGTACACAGGAACCGCTGTTGTTCTTTGCTGCTCTGCTGATAAAAGAGGAACTTGGATTCCAACACCTCCAGTCTGGCACTTTTCACAAGAATGAACAAAACAAATTTAGCCCAAAGGATGTGGCATATTGAAGGAGTTGGGTGTATAACTCATTTGTGCAGTTGGTGTTGTGGTTGGTAAGAGTTACGTGCTGAGTTAATGCACTGTGAACCTCCTGAGTTACTGCCAAGTCCATTTAATCTGCTATAGCTCCTTATCAGATAATTCCCCACTGAATCGAGTATATTTGCTGTTAAATCTTAGCTTTAAAATAATGATTTGAAATTGGTTACAGTTAAACATGTCCTGATTAGACGAAATGGTTTGAGGGACAGTGCAATTTTTTAATAGAAGTATTATTTATAAAGTAAAACACTCCTGTTTGTGACACCCTGGCTGTTTCCATCAGGGATAGATGCCGAGGGGACTCATTTTCCCCAGGCAACACAAAGCTCAGCTGCCTGAGGTTATGGAATCTCATCTACCCAAGGCATTGAAACCACATTGACATTTTCTGTGCTACTCTTAATGCTGCAGGAGCTGAACCCATTTCTGAGAAAAAGCATGTGAAAACAGGAATTATTCCGGAACTACATTGCTGAATGTAGGTATATTTCTGAGCAGCGGTGTTGTCCTTATTCTAGGAGCTTATCAACAGCTCCAAAGTTAATTTGAAATAGATGATGTGTAAGAAACCAATGAAGAATTTCACTGTGGACAAAGTCCGTAATCACTATTTGATCAATGAAAGCAGTGGGAGTGTTATAAGTTGTGAAATTATTATGCATAAACAGGTCTATTCCTCAGGTAAATTCTGCTTTCCCTTGCTATGATGAGACCTTTGGATTTAAGCAAAATTACGATTTAGCCTGACAAATCCTATTTTTATTCTTCTATTTTTGTAGTAAAACAGTGTTTTCCATTAATACAGAACACCACCACACCACAGAGATCTTCATTAGTTTCTTGGTCTCATAATTACTATTAAAATGTAAGGAAACAAAAAAAGACTGTGGTGCATTTACCTTGGTTGGCTGACAGATATCCAGCCACTATCTCATTCCCATCCTCAGCAGCACAGGGGGAGAAAAGGAGGAAAAACTTTATGAATGGAGATAAAGAAAGGAAAATCACTTACCAGTCACCATGATGGGCAATCCAGGTTGGATGAGATTACCTTTAAGGGTCCCTTCCAATCCAAACTATTCTATGACCTTGGGGAAACTGCATGTAGCTTATTGCCAATTAAAATAGAAGAAGGTAACTGTAAGGTAAGTCAGCTCCTTAAAACAGCCTGTGCTGTAACAGCATCCATAGTGTTTCTCTGTGAAAGAGCAACAATACTCTTTTATCCTGTATTTCCTTTTTTGATTCAATGTTCTCAGGATAGTACAAGTAAGGAAAAGGATTTCTCTAAGCCTCTGGCAAAGCATAATTTAATGCATAACTGGTTAATTGTCCTTATCTTTTACAGTATACTAGAAATCAGTTTTTGAGATAGTATTGTTAGGAATATCAGTGTTTGCTTAGATATTAAAAAAGGAGATCAACAGGTTCCTTCAGATTAAGTTTTAGCATTATTTTTTAGGATACTATAGAGGATTCCTGTGTATGCTTAATTTTGACACCATTTTGGCATGTGATGACCCTCCTTGGATGTTAATCATCTTTGTCTTTTATGTAATTAGCCACAGTCATGGTTTGTTAGAAGAGGTAGGATGAACCATTTTGGCAGAGTACATAATTCCACTTTTTTCTAAGGTAAATGAAGAGCAAGCATTTCAATATGACCAAAAATCCTAAATGGACAAATTTCAAGAGGGGAACGTGTACATTGACCAGATATATAATGTCTAGGGAGAAAGAGCAGAACTGCAGCTGTTATTTAACTTTATGATGGAAGGCTGAATGGAGCAACGCTGTGTTTAGAAACATTTTTGTGTTTTGTGGCAACGTGGCCAAAGGAATATATGAGGGATTCTGTGGAATAAGTGAAAGCACTGAGAAGCACAGCTACTGTACTCAGCTTTTCATGCAGTTGTTGCATCCATTATTTCACCCTCTTTGGCACTTTTGCTGAGGGAATGGGTATTTATATTGGGTACACCACTGATTAGGGCTGTGGAAGAGAGCGGTGTGTTTTGGTGTGTTTCGTCAGGGTATTAACACAGCTCAAGGTCTCTTGTCACAAATGTTTATGATGATGAGACAAATACAGAGCAATTACCATTTACTGGGTAATAACTTGGCAACATTTGCAAAGTGGTAAACAGAAGTGACTGGAGTAATATATGAATTGGGGCATCATCCCAAAAACCTTTCAACACTAATTACAGAGTCAGTGGACCAGGTGATCATTCAGCAAACATTTGCAACTCTTATGCTTTTTTTGTTTGTTTGTTTTCATGAGCTGCAGTCTTCAGCATGGGACCACAGCTCTTCCCTGCCAGTCTCTCACACTCTGCTTTCCTTGCTTCCTTTTGCACATGGATTTGTCTTGAAAAGACAAGATATTTGAGAATTGTGTAGGCTGAAGAAAGCCAGTTGCACCTCATCGGCTATTTTTCAAAGATGAAAACTGTACTGTTAATAACTGATATATATGTTAGTGTTTCTAATAAGGATAATAAGGAATTATTTTAATTGAGAATCGTACACAGGACACTTGAGATCTGTTCCCAACTCTGCCAGACTTTCTGTGTCAATACTAGTTAGTGTGTTAATGGTTACATCTCCAACTTTTAAAGAGGAGGAATATTTATGTGGGAATGTCATGAATGTGCTTGTGACTGAAGGCAGATACCTCATCAATAAGATGCACATGAATACCTAGAAGAGACATGATATTTTCAGACCACATAGATCAAAGTTGTGCTTAAGGACTGGTTTATCTTTAAAATCAAAATACTCCAGTACATAAATACCCTGATAGGCATATATGCTTAATGAATGAGTGGGGGGAACAAGACATCCCAACAAAACCAAACCTAAAAAAAACCACAACCAAAATATCCCCACTAAGAATCCTAAAAAACACAACAAAAAAAACCCAAACAAAAAACACCTCCCCCCCAAAAAAACCCAAAAAACAAACACCCAAACCAAAATAAAACCACAAAAAAAACCCCTTGAAAAAAGCCAACAAACCAAAACACCAAAAAAAACCAAAACACCAAGATTTTGAATATGGCAGTTCTTACACTAAACCTTTAAAGCCAAGTTTTTTTCCAGCAAACTGAACAACCTGATTTTCAGCTTGTTGCTCACATCTTCTCCCATTCAGGAAAGCTCTGTGTGCGCAGGTAAGTTCAAGCACAGCAGCAGCTCCCCTGAAATGAGTGAGGCTCTGCAGGTGCTTATCTACACAGGCTGGAGCTGTGCTGAACTGGAGACACAACTGATAACATTTTTGATCGTTTTTTTCTTTCTGGTTTCCTGGTATCTTGAAACACTTTTACACGGCATTCACTCCCCTGTGAAAACAGGGAGTATGTGGCAATATTGTAACTGCTTCAGATTTGTATTCTTACATGTGTTTTAAACAGAGGGATATTGTGAGAGGAGCCCTCAAAGGGTGAGTTGTATTTTTCTTTTGTTGGGATTTGTTTTCAGAAATATTTCTATTTAATAACTGTGTTACTGTACTGTGCATACTGACTTCTGAAGGTGAGTTTAATTCTTGTACTTTGGTACTTTTTTCTTAAATTATAGGTGTAATGGTGCTAGTGGGAATGCCAGTGCTTGAAGGAGATAAAGCAGTACTCTAGCATGTTTCCCTTCAAGTCTTGCAGGACACCAGCCTGATGGTCTGAGCTCTGGCTAATAAATAATAGTCTGCCAGTGTGACACTTACCTTCTTTTGTGGTCCAACACCTGCCTTTCCCTCTGACAAACGTCACAGACACTTGTTTCTAGATTGTCTTCTCCTCTGTGGCTTTTGTACATCACTGAAACAGCCTCTGTAAGAACATGGTCTGTCTGACCTCCTGTGATGTGATTTGCACAGTCTCATTAACTTTCTTATCAAGCCCAATCCTGAACACTGAAGTCTGCAGCACTTCTCTGCACACTTCACCAGGGGAGCTGACACTGCATAGAAACATTATAGCTTGAAGTTCTCACTGTGAAATCTGTTAGGAGTGATAGCACAATCCTTGCTGAAGCTGAAAAAGAAACCAGAACTTGTAACATGCTGTCATAAGTCCATAATTCTTTTTCATTTGTAAAGTAGGTAGATTATTTTTTTTAGGGTATAAGTCTGTTACCTGGATAGCCTCTGGACACTTCTCCAACTGTTGTGTTAGGTGAATCCCCGGAGGTTTGAGACTTATTCAACAAAGTGTCAAGAGTTTCAATTAATATTAAACAGTTTAAGAATTCGTTCCTTGAAACTGAAATAAGAGGCAGGAGAATAGCCCAGGCAGTTGTCTTCTGGGGGTGGCTAAGGATGCTATAGGATTTGACCTTAACTTCACATTGCAAACTGCTAGTGTTGTCTCTACACAGTTTTTGCAGGCAGTCCTTCCTTCTGGGAGTAGCTAACTAACCCATCAGTTATGATATCAACTTTATTCTGTGTTAATTTTGATGGTCTGGAACAAGTTTCAATCTAAACAGTTGAAGTAGTCTGGTTGTTTAAAAACCAGGTAGTTTAGGTCCTTGTGATTATTCCCCGCACTTGTTTAATTCATTGGGTTTGTTACAAGTGTAAAAAGCGACAGCCCATTAAGGGCCTGAACTCTCTGCTGATTAGTACTAGAGAGCATGTTTCTGCCTGTGACAAGTAGAGGTAATTATGCATTCCTTTTTTTTTTTTCTCGTGATTGCAGGAAAATCAGTGTTTTCATACGTAAGTACTGCTTTGGGCAAGGCTACCTCTTTTTCTTAATAATCCCACCTATGTTCTGTATTTTGACTGAAATTCATCCTCTAGGCTCAAGTTGTTTGACAGACCCTTCTGGCTGTTATCTCTGGGTGACCAGAATTGTTGGATATTACCAATACAGATAATAAGTGGAGGTTGGCAGTATCTGTAGAGGAACTTCTCCTCTGGATTAGAGCTGTTGCTCTAAATGTGCTCCTGAGGAGAGCACCCTAAATGTTTCCTTCCTCCAGAAGGACAGCAGTGGTAGAGTTCCACAGCCAAGGTTGTGGGCAAAGATGACTTTGGAATTCCAAATTCTTGTGGTTTTTTTAAAGTGAATATAGGAATTTGGAAGGCTGAGATGAGAGTTTAAATATCGTCCAAGAGGGAGTGGCAAAGAGGGAGAAAGTTGTTTGGTTTTAAAGAAAGAAGTGAGAATGTGAGAGGACAAAGAGCAACATTCAGAGGAACACAGGAGTATCTTAGTACCCCTTTAAACAGAAGCTCAGAAGTTGGGTTTTTTTTTCATACACCTTGCTGGTTTTGTTGTACTTGCACTGTCATTCACAGTCATCCCACACACAGCCCAGTGTCGCTGTGTTAATTGAAGTTTTAGTCATCCAGGCAGATTAGCCTGGTGTACTCCTTGAAAATTGCATGTTGTGTCATTAAACTGGAGTAAATGCAGAGTTTGTTGCAGAAAGTTAATCATTTTGTCCTCCTCCAGATCCTTGGAGAGCTGTGAGGAAAATTATACTCCTTTAACTGTTTTCCAGAATGCAGTCTGCATTTTATTTTTATGGTGCTAATGAACATTTCATCCTCATGGTGTTGCCTTTTTGCTTCTGTTACTCTATGACCATCACAAAATATGCAGCACCAAAATCCATCAAGAGCCAAAGCTGCTCGATTCACCAAGAGCCCCATGTTGTAGTAACAAAAATTTGCTATTAACATTTCATGAGCAGGATTAATAAAACATTACACAATTAAATATTTCATATTATCAATTGCTTCTGATTAGCAAGCTCATGAACAGTGTGGAAAAATATGATAGGTTGAACAATCTTTGGTATTATGTGTGGTACTGGAAGGGGAAACCTATTTAGTAAGTCGGAGTTGATTTGGTGCAAATCAGACGTTCATTTAACAAGTTTATTCTTTTAACCAAACTAATCAGAAATAATTGTTATGTCACTACTAGGCAGTAAGGCTTTAATTGATTTAGTTTATACTTTAACTGGTGTGCAGAAAGTTTAATTTTTCAATAGGTTTATTCCTGCATTATTTATTTGGATAATTTTCATTAAATAGTTCTCAAATTGACCTGGAGGGAATTTGTCGTCAGGAAGAAAGTATTTAGTGTATGTGAAAAGATTTTATTCATATGTTCTGGCTTCAGAAGACATGTTTCAGAAGATGCCTATGCCTATAAAGTATTTATGTGGCAATTACTTAGTATTTATTTATGCCCTTATGCACCAAAGTAAGCCAGTTTGTAAAAGTCTTGCTCAGGCTGCTGAGGACGGAATACTTTGCAGGAGTGGATTGAATGGAGTGCAATCTGACACCACTAATCTAACTTCTAAAACATGTCCCTTTCCCCAGTGATGGAGGTATTTCTCCTCATTATGTTTTTCCCTTCTCTCTGTTTTTAAATGCTGTATTCTGGCACTGGGAAATAAAGAGTTACACTAATTAAAGCACAAACTCCTCTTGACACCTTTTTCTTCCTTTTTTATCCCTGCAATAATGAATAAATCTCGTTATTCAGTGCTATCTTTGCCCTACTTTCACTTTTTGCTCCTTAAAAAGTGGGTCTTTTCATGGGTCAGGTATTAAAACTTATCTACTATGAATTGAAAAGTTTTTGGTCTTTTCTGCAGTGTTCACTGTAAAGAATGTACATCCCCTTGCAGCTTGGCTCACTTGGGAATGCAGCCACTTTTGTGGGATTTTGCCTGGTCCCCAGTGGCATATGGTGATCATTCTTTAAATAGCAGTGTGTGCTGTCTTCCTCTCCTGTTCCCTGGAGCTACTCTATTTGTCCTGAAATGCTGCTCCATCCTCTTTGTTGTGGAAATTTTCAGCTTTTCTGAGAAAGGGACTGGTAGAAAAGGTCTTTCTAGTAATTATTCTGTTGACAATCCTGCAACAACATAAGGCACAGCAGCAGCCTGGGAGTCAGGGTGAGGGCTTTGGTGGGGGAACTCGTCTTCAGTGCAATCCAAGGGAACTCCCATTCTGTCCTTCCTGCTACCACAGTGTTCCTGCAGGAATGAGCAGTATTGATACAATTTTTACTTAGTGCCCTCAAAAGCACTCCTGGGAAATGTTTGAAATAAGGTTAACAAGGGAGAGCTGATATTTAATGACTTTCTTTTCTTTATTCTACTTCTTTTAAAATATAAATCTGGATAGGTGAAGAGCCATTTAGATTAAGTAGTAAGGCTTAAATGAGATCCATGAAGTAATTTAATTTTCCTTACAACATCATCTAGCCAGCTGATACAATGTTAAGCTTTTATCACAATTATAATCACCATCCAAATGAGAAATTCAGTACAGGTGTTAATTCCCTTGTTTACTTAAAACTGTGAAAGCTGAAGCTGATGGCAGTGTAAGAAGGAAAATACCTGAAGGTAGTTCTTTCGAAAGCAATCATTTGGGAATATCTAAACTGAACTTGTTTGAAAGGGAGGATGAGCAAACATTTACATATGAAATGTAAATTCCATACACAGTGAGAGTGCCCATAGTAAGAGCTCATCTGCATTTAGAAGATTATGGGAGAGGGAAAATCATTTTTTATACAAATGAACTATGTAAAGTAAGTGCAAACAAAAAAAGGACAGAATTCACTGACCTCAGAAGTTAAGAGAGAGAAAAAACTAATTGTTTTCAAGGCAAGTTACTACTTTCAATATTTTTTTTTTTCAAAAGAAGACACTGAGCAAGAAGTATATGTGAACTCATAGAAGTATGGCATGGGGAATTTTGTCTGCTACAGAGGCTGAACCCCTCTCAGAGGTAAAACCAGAAAGTCTTGGTTCTGAGAGGTAAAGGTGCAATCCTGGCTGCATGAAAATCAGTAGCAAAAATTGTTACAAGTTCGAAAAAAACCCAGGATTTTTCTCACAGTGACTTGTTGATATAAGCACTGAACTAAGAACCAGAACATTCTGGATTCCAGACTCATAAGTCTATATGATGATAAATCCATTTTAAGATCTTGTCCTCAATTTTAAACCTGCGTGGTGTTTCTCACCAACTGCACAGAACAATTAAATAAGAGGTCCTCTTCATATAAAAGTAAATGATGTAATCTAATTTGTTAGATTTGGGGGTTTTCTGTGGCGTAAACATTTTACAGTTGTCTATGATTAAATTCTGTCTCACTCCATGATGTCCTGAAATTTCTGGGACTATTGACTGGATGATTTGGTTTATCCTGAGAATGATGTTCTTCCACATGCATGTCAGTGGTCATACCTAAGTAGTCAAACCCCACACAAATATGAGAAAGGTTATTAAGAAATGTTCAACCTTGAGGAGTCATGAGGGCACTGTTTGGTTCTGAGTGTTTGGGGAACTCATGGACCGCCTAGGATTTATTTGACATTTAGAGGTGGACCTTCCACAGCTGTTGGAGGAAGCTGGTGGCATTTAGTCAGGAGAACAGAGGTAGCTGTGCACCAGCATGAAGTGTAAGCAGCTGGTAAAAATATTGTTCAAGGTATGGTGAGTCACATTTCAGGAGATGTCGTGAATAAAATGAGCAGTTGCTCTGAGGCTTCACATGAGCAGTCTGCTGTGGGGATTTAGAGACAAGGAAGCAGAAGAGGAGAAAAAAAATCCCGTGGTACTTGGCTGGTATTTGCTTTAAAATAAAGCTCTGCTATAAAATTCACACACTGCTTGAGAGTGATCAATTGTTAGAGGATGGAGAAGTTCTGGTATCAAAACAAGGGCCCTACAGAATTTTATACTTACAGGAGAAGCCTGGCAGGGTTTCCTAATCCAGGATTCTCTAATTTCTGATTGAGAAATAAGTGTGTACCTGAGCACCATGTGTACAGAAAGGCTGATAGAACTGGGCTGTGTTGCACCTATAAGTATAGCCTACAAATTTGGCCATAAATTTGGAATATAGGAGGGAAAAAGAATCTGTGTTTTTCACATGATTTAAAAACTAAGAAAACAGTCATCTCTGCTATACTACCATTTTGTTCAGTGCACAGCATGTTAAATGTGTTTTCATGAAAGCTAATGGGTGATATAGTTGTGAGTTTATGTGTCACTTAGTACTAGCCACAGTAACAAAATCTAGGTTTATGTAAGTACTTGAGAGCCCTCATGTAAATACACACATATGAACTTTTGCAGTTACACCCGTATTATTTCTATATGTATATGTGATAAGACATCTGCAGCTTTAGGAGACCATTTCAATGAAAGTATAGAAATTAACAAGGATTTGGGTCTAACACAAAAATTAATGGAGATTTAGATTATTTTATTATATTATTTTGGGCTTCCAGTCCCATGTAAACAACTTGAATGACAAGATAATATGGTGTAGATATTCCTGTCTCTGACTTCAGTTCAGGAAAGCACTTAAATGCGTAAGTTCCATGAACTTCAATGTTATTTATATGCTTTCAGACTTGTACACATGCTTAAGTCAGGATTGCTGGATGCTTTTGGCTCTCTGATTTATAGGTATGACTTTTTTTACTGGTTATTTTCAGTAAATACTCTAATTCAAATGTAAACCAGATCTTAAGAAAGTACATGGTTTCCTATGGTATAAAAGTGGTGTTTTTCAGCTACCTCTGATTTTGAATATTCACATAAGTAACAGCAAACTGTACAGTACCTATAAATAATAAAAAATATTGAATATTTTAAAATTAAAAATTTAAGTTTTGGTACAAATTTCTGAAAGAATTTTGTAAATACTTCAGACCTTGAAAACATTTTGAAACTAATCCACTAAAAGTATTCGGTTAGTTTCCCCTCAAACATATTTTGCTATCAGGATTTAATTAATTGACAATGATCTTGTGTAAAACATGAATTTCTCTTTTATATCAAAAGGCAATCACTGGAGCTGGTTAGCATTTCCCAGTATTCAAGTTCTTTACCACATTTATGTTATATTCAGAATTTTGCTTAAATCTTTTCTGTTTCATTCTTATAAGAACTAGGGAAAGGCCTTCATAAGGTTATCAAACACTAACTATTTTCTGACACAAGCAGCCTGGTTCAGATTCCTACTACTGACGAAAGACACCATATCCAGTACAGCTGAAAAATATCCACAATAATATTAATTGTATAAAAGATTGATGAATTTTTCTATAGTTCATTGAATAATTTATTGTCACAACTGGCACTCAATAAGCTCTACAACCAACCTTAAACCTGCTTTGATAACTAGATACCATCTATCACCTGTCAGTGACCCCTGCAGCACCCCTGCCATTCAGGTCCTGTAATTCTCCGTTTTGAAGAGGAAAAAATGGTAAGTATGGTCACCTTCTCTTCAATCTTTAGAACCTGTTCTGAAACTAAAAAATGGGATGCTTATGTTAACCTTTCTGACAAGTTCTCACAGCCTTTGTGGCAGATTGGCCAATTCTGCTCCGGTGGAGCCGTGGCAGGAACAGTGTCCGACAGTGCAGCTCATCACCAGCTGGTAGGGGATGGGGATGCTTTGAGACAGCAGAGCAAGGATGTTTAGAGTCAGTCCCCCTGTAAGCTGATCCTTAGGAACAAACCTCTGTAGGTCTAGTTACCTATTGCCTCCCTCAGAAAGCTCTACCTTACTTCTGTATGGAGCTGCCCTTTCCCTCCCAGCCCCACGCCTGCAAAAAGTGGAAGTGATGAGCAATTCTGATATCCAATATGATTTTGGGTTTTGTACATGACAGTGATAACTCTCATTTAGGCATTCCTTTTGCTGTCTGAGACAATACTTCATTCACACTTGAGTTCTCCTGTAGAAATTTAGAAAGAAATAGTTTCAGGGATGACAATTTTTACTCGAAGTTGTGACTGCTTCAGTTTGTGCTAATTATGGATTCATTTGTTGACTTCCTGAAAGATGCTGACAAGTCTAATGTAGTTCATCATGCCAGTGGGCTAAATTTTGGTTTATTTATTTTATAAGAAAAAAATTGTAATAGATTATACTCTTTAATTTTGGTTCCTTTCCATAATAATCTCAACCAGCTGATGAGCTAGTATTTATGAATTTTTTTTCACACTGTGCGTTATTATCAGTTACTCAAATGCTGAGTCATCAACTGGACACAACCTTCTATGATGAACTTTCTTCTCCTCTTTGGAATGCCTTTTCTCCTTTATGCCTTTTAATTTTGGACTTTCAGACTTGGATATTTTATGATCCTCTTTATAAAATGGTGCACACCTAGAAGTGAGAGATATAAGATGGGATAGAGTGCCCATGGGAACCACAGTCCATCTGTATGCTTTTAGCTTGTATTTGTGTGCCTTATTTTAACTCTTTTTTTTGTATGCAATTTTTCATATATTAGAAAATATTGCTCAATGATAAGGAGAATTGGGAACATCCAGACTGAAATGATGCATTTGAATTAATGAGAATCAGTATCAGATTTAATGTTTAAATGATTGTTTATTTTTTGTTTTTAACTAAAATTAATTTAGTCAAAAGTGTGTTCATAGAAAGTTAACTTAGATGTGTATGTATCAAGAATAGAAAAGTGGTTACAGAACAATATGGTCATTGAAAGAGGTGTTGTTTCTCATTATGTGTTAAGCTACACAGGTAGAACAATTACAGAATTCTGTGAATGGACAATGTCAAAGCAACAAGTGAGTTAAAATTAATAGCACAAGAAACTTTTTGAATAATTTTGAGATGCAAGAATATTTGTGAAGGTAGTGGTCGGCTCCTAAGGTTTCTTTCAGTTGCCCTTTTTTATGGGAAGAGAGGATAGATGGGCAAAGTGACAAAGCCATCTTTACGTCCCTGCACAGGGGAGAGGGGAATACATTTGATAGCATAGTTTACCAATCCTGGTAATAATGACTAAGAGAATTGTTACCCGAATGCAAAGTGCTGTTGCAGACCCACATCCATTTCTATATCATGTTCTGCCTGCATCAGCACACGTATAGTGAGAAATATCAGAGACAGGGCCCAGAGTTCAGTGCCTGTCCCAGGAACTGTGCACAGTTTGCAGATTTACATTCAGTGACATGGTGTAACTGTGTTATTTCCTCTTTTGTCATTTCTCTTCTATGTATACTAATGAGCATTGGTTCAGAGTTTACACTCATCATTGTCTAATGAGCAAAAGATTCAGACTCCAAACCTAAATTCACCAAATTAAGTTAAAGAATTAAATATTTTCTTTTTTTTTTTTGTAGAGTAGCTGTTCCAATTTATGACCCTGTTCCTACCTCTTGCACATGCCTTCTGAAATTGTTTTTGACAAGTATGTGCCATCTTCCTAATAAAATGTGCAGTAACTTCCCTTATGTAATTGAAAGCCCTTTAAAACTTATTCTTAATTGCTGAGGGATTACCTCTGTACCTTTAAGATACAATGAGATTTATAGTTTTACTACTTCTGCGCTTGAATACTGCAGTTTTCTCCTATCTGAACTGCCAAAGAAATGGGTGAAAATATTTCAGTTAATACAAAATGTCACTACTGTAGTTATTACTTGCTTGAAAAGTTGAAGTATGTTAGTGCTATGCTGAAACTTTTTGTAATGACTTCTGATCAAGCTTTTTGGATTATGAGATTTTTCTCTTGACTTACAGAAGACCCTTGTTGAACCTTGAAGTGGCATATTTGCATGACTTGTCATTACCTCCTCACCTTTGTTCATGTTTTATTCTCAGCCTTGCTCTGTGCCTTGCACTGATGTGCAGTTCTGACTTGATGTGATGGGGTCAGTGTGAGATCTGTACTCAGCCCATGCTTCCAGCTTTAGGACTACCCTTAGAGCAAAGCAGGCTGTATTGTCATCTTAATCACTGCAGGGCCGGTCCAGTGTAACTTTGTAAAATTTTATGTTGCTAGGAACTGTTTTTCTTTAGTTACATATCAAATTGACTATCTGGAATGGGTTTATCACTTTTATTGCTATTGCATTTGTATCTTGATCTGTTCCTCTGAAGTGATGTGTTTGTCACAAAATGTGCAATATCCTCCATCCTGTGGAAGGTCATAAACATTTGTAAACTGCTTAGACCAAATATGGCTAATCTTCAGAGTATATCACAGTTCTTTATCTCAAGACAAACCCAGTCTGATCTCCTTTGGCACGAGTGAGCTTTGTGAAGGCCACAAAATGTTGATTGTACACAGGCCCTTCTTGTCTGACCTGTGGAAAGCTGGCCTGTTAACGTGGGCTTGGCTTTTTTCAGCAGTGGCCATGAAGTGGCTACAAGTGTATGGAATGTTTTCCTCATATTGTTTTGCCATGGGAATATTTTCTTGACTACACAGGTTGAAAAGGAGACATAAATTCTTGAGACTGCAAAAGCTCTGTGAAGGATAGTTCTTCCATGATCCTTCAGTGCTCGTGATAATTAGCACTGAGTGTTGCCCAGCTTGCTGGTGATGCTCATTAGCATTAATTGAAAGACATGAAAAAGAAAATATATTTCACACCTCAGGAAAAAGATAACATAAAAATTTCAACACATTTTAATTTTCTAGATTTCTGAAAAGTCAAATTATTTGTTTTTATCAAATAAAAATCCATCAATCTCTTAAACATTCAAGTGTTTGTTCTCAGAAATGGAAACCAGAAATTTTATAGGTCAATAGAGACAGTAAAATCTCCAGTGGTCAGATATAAGGAGTTGAGATGAGTCTCCTGGCCTGTCCAGTACCTGTGTGAGACATGGATTTTAATGAGAGGAAAGGGATAACAGGTCTGCTGCACTTCCTCCTTAAGTACTCCCTTGTTGGCTCCTCCAGGTCACGGAACACTGGAGTAATTGTGTGTTCAATGCAGCCAGGGTAGAGCTGGATTTGACCTCTAGGAACTCTAAGCCACCCTTAACGATAGCTGCCACTGCCAACTGTCAATTCTGGGAGGAAACTTGATGTAGCATTGTCATAAATGTTATTATGAGATGGAATAGGACAGCACAGAACAAAACTCAGAACAGAAAGGAGTGTCCTGTGAACTGTTCATATCATTTCTACTCTGTTATTCATGAAGTTCAAATGTGACTTATCAAAACCTTCATCATAAGCACTTATGTATTTACATTAGGCTTTGTTTAACAAAGCAGTGATTTTATACCATTTAATACATAGTCTTAGCACTACTAAGTTATTTCTTCTCATTTGTTTAACATTCACTAAAGGGGAAAGTGATGGATATGAATCATTTCAACATCAAAAATTCTACAAAACCAATAGATATATTCATACCTCATGGTGTACTTACATCTTAACTGTTGGAAATACTTCAGTGAGAGCCCACAATTAGCTTTCTTTTAGGAAAAGAGAATCCCAGCTGGACATTGATAGTCATAGGATTCAAAAAAAACAACTCTTGGATATTTCTCTCATTAATTTATCTCAACACAATTTAAGACAGAAGGCACATCTTAAGGTGCCAACCCCTCTCAGAGCAGGCTCAGTTTTGAAGTTTAGTAAATGATAAGAAACAGAGAAAAGTGATTGTAATGCAATTGTATATGTACAGAGCTTATGCAGATTAGAGAAGGTGTTTCTCTTTGTAGAATATTTGGTGTGGACAATTGTGGCATTGGCTTATTTGTTTGACTGATGATCATGAAGCTCATACAGAAAAGCTTTTGGATTGGTCCTGATGTGATAAAGTTTTGTAAAACTATAAAGGTTTGAAACAGGTAAATGTGGGATGTGTATTCACTGTTTCTAATTATTCTAGAGCTAAGGAGCACCTGATAAAATCATTAAGCAAGTGTAAATCAAACAAAGAGTTGTTTGTTTGTTAGTTGGTTTTGGGGGGTGTTAAGCTTTGGAGGAAACTACAGAAGTTGACCTACAAATCAGCTTCCAGCGGTGAGACATCTCTTTTGATAGTTATTGAATAGAATCTCCACCTCTCACCTTAAGCATTTTTATTTTGGAGGCAGAAAGGTCTAATTTAGCTAAATAATAGTAGTAGTTTACTCTGTTTCCTATACTTTTCCCCCATTGATGAGCTACTGACCACTCCACCTTAGCTCATTTTCTCCATTTAGTGTTTTGTGTGTGTTTAAGACAGCAAACTTCTTAGTTCTGCTAATTAGAAAAATGCTTTTGTCTTAATGTTTCTTCTTTTAAGGGTGAGCTTAAAGACTGTTAAATCTGTCAAGACAATAAAAATGTCAGTTAAACATTTGAAAGAGAACAAACTATTCTGAATGATTGCATTAGGAAATGGAAGGGCTGGATGCCAAATGTCAGCAATGGAACAGGTAATGTGTTACTTCAGGATGAAGAATTCACTACTGAATTCTGCTACTGAATTTTTAAAGTCCTCTGCTGACACTATAGTCTAGATTTCAGGAAAGGACTGAAGGAAAAAGATTTTGATCTTTGCAAGTAACCTTATTAAAAAAAAACCAAAACAATTAAGAAAAATTAAAATGCAGCTTACAGCTCATATAGGAGAAGGAAACACCTTGTCCCAGCAAGGGATGGATGAGATAGCTGAAGACCACAAAAGGTTTCACCGTTGTCACGTGCCCAGACTTTGGCTCCACAGGCTCTGATTGTCAAATACAATATATATTTTTCCTTGATTTATGTGTTTTTAATGGCTTCATCTTGTGGTTTCACACTGTCTAATCATATCACATTCCAAACACGATGTAATGCAATTCACTTTTTTCTGCCTCTGACTAAATTAACAGTGAAGAAGAGGTATGGAAAATGCTCTACAGAATAACTTATTCACCTTCACCTTCTTAGTTTTCTTCTAAACTTTTGCAAGATTACTTTTGGCTTTCCTTATAACTGAACAGCTTGCTCCCTTGAGCCATTTCCTCAGGGAGTTTTCTGTCTTTTACCTTGCCATTTATCATTATTACTTTCTCCATTTGCACTGTTTCTTTTGCAATTTCTCTTCCTGTTCCAGTTGTTCTGTATCTCTTTGGTTTAGGGTGTTTCTTTTCATTTACAATTTATTCTCATTTAAAGCTACACTTTGTAACTTCAATTATTTTTACCAGACATGGCAATATTTTATGATAGTCATGTTTTTTTTCTTCTTGAAGATTATTCACGTTCCAATCTCGAGTGACTAATGTTTTGATCACTTATTCATTATGCTTTTATTTTATATTTCACTGTCTGTATAATTCTGTTTGGATTAGTTTCTTTTTATATCTTTGTTTTGTTTCCTGTTTACCTCCTTCTGTGATCTGTACAGTCTACAACCCTCTCGCATGCTCAGTCATCTCCTTAATATTCGCAAAGTAAAATTACTGACCTGTAGCTTTTTAAAAAAATTGTATCCCAGATGGAAACCAATTATAAACTCCAAAGTTGGCAGCTGTTAAAAGGACCAAAATGCCTTCTGCTCTTGTCTGCAGTTTGACACCTCTAAGTGCAGACTGATTTACCAAGCAGGTCAGTCAGCCACCTATGCAGGCAAATACACACTCTGGAAAATTGCTGCTTGAAGTTTGCTCTGAACCATAAAAACCTTCTGGAGACTTGGGGGACAGATTTTGATATGTTGACTAATACAGTGTTTCTATAATGAACTTTATTGATGCTATCATGTGTTATTAAATTTATATCAACAAGGATGTCCAAACATAAGAAATAATCAAGCACTTACTGAAACCTGATGAGTCTTGTAGCCTTTTCTCAATGGGTCCTGCAGTAGCTGTACCATTACTGATTGCTGCAATAAGTAGTTTTTAAATATTTGGTGTCAGCATTGCAGACCTCATCTTTTATGAATTACTATTTGCTTTGTCCCTTATTTGTACCTTTTGGGATTTTTGCAGCAGGGGGAACTGAATAATTCAAAAATGTTTGGGTTAAGTCACTCAAAAATTGGTTCTAAAAGAATCTAGATTTTATGTTCATTTGTGCCGGAATATCTTGCATTCCCTTGATTATGCTGATATAAGTCGCAGAATTTGTTGCCTCTTTTTTTTCTTGTATTCCTCATTTCCTCTTAATTTCTCTTGAAATTACACAAGTAGTCATCTATAAAGTTTTTACTTCTATCCAAAACTGATATTATTACAATCAATATAATTTAATCTTTTTCTTTCTGTACTTTAGCAGAATTTCACTGTTGCATTAGATAGAGGAGTCCTGCAAATCTGGAAATTTTTCTGTGTATTTTCTCCCTGCCTAATTGAAGATCCTGTTTTCAACTTGATTAGAAAAGATTACTAAATTGGGAAAAATGGGATTTGAATTTGTTAGTGACAGAGGCAGAAGAGTTTCCTGTTAGATGAAAGAGGTTTATTTTAATTTTCTTTAAATGAAGGCAAGATGAAAAATCACTTTTATTTCTACCAGAATACAGTTACTTTATTCTATGCCAGTCAGTGATGAGTTTTCAGAACTGTGTGTGCTCAGTATTTCGAGAAAACTCAAGAAGTGTTACATTGCCATCAAAATTGTAATGAGTGACATACAGTTGACACATCTGAAGGAGACATTAAAGTATAAAATAAATTCTTTGTGCAGTACCATGATAATTACACCAATGTTTCTTGCTGTGAAAGCCTATTGTCAAAGTTTTATGTCTATCCTCAGATAGCAAAGCAAATAGTCTGATTTTCAGAGGCACCCATGGCCTTTTTAACTTGTTTCCTCAAGGTAATTAATTTAAGTATGTGAATTCTGTTGACTTCAGTTTTCTTTCAGGTCACTAGGAACTATCCATGTGCTTCAATTTCTTGATGAAAATTTCCTGCTAAACTATTTACTTAGATTCTAAGAAATGGATATAACTACATATGGGTGGGTGTCTAAACCTGACACCTGTCCCATGTTAACTATAATAACTAGAGATAATGTTTTCCAGAGTAAGATTTGTTTCCTTTCATTATATGTTGTGCAATACAATTGAAAATGGCATCATTTATTTGTGCAAAGCCTTCAGTTCACATTGCTGGACATATTTACAAGTGCTCAGTGGCACAAAGGCTCTAATACTGGACAGATATTATACCAAAATTGGATTGTTGATCAAGATTCATAATTAATGTATGCTATTTTTGATGATTCTTCCAAAGTACAAAATTTCTCATTTTAGAGTTCAGTTGCCCAAACCAGGGACAAATAATTGCTATTATGGTGGTCTCAATTTATTTTTTATCAATCTTTCTGCCTTGTCTAGTTATTAAGTAAATGGTTGGTTTTCATACAACCACTTACAATATCTAAATACCCACTGCTTTAAATAATCCTCAACTTTTGTGAGGACTCTTGTGAAAAAGAGGTCTATAAATGTGCTGCACAAAATAACTAACAAAATGATTCTTCACCTTTCCCTCCTTCTCTCTCTTATAACTGGAATACTGAGAATAGGACTCTGGTTGCTTACACAGCCATAAGATTTGTAAAGAAAATTTCTGAAGCTTTAAGCCTGCAGTACTGATACCTCAGGTTAGGGATAATTTTCTCTTTAGGATTGCTTTTTAAAACCTGGATGTCTTCTTTGAGCAGAAGAATGTTGTTAAAGTCATTTTGAAAAAGTAATCTGTTGCTTAGGACTGCTTATTTTCTCCTAGAAATAATGGATCACTGGCTACTCTTAGATTACTTTTGAGTCATGCACTCTTTGAATTACAACTGGCAGAACTAGTACCTCTTGTTCTGATTTAATGCAGCCTCCAGCCTTTAGAGAGAGATTGGTGGTCCTTCTTGAACTAGTCTGTGTTGCTCAGTGCTGGCACAATTCCCAATCTGCAAGCTGTACTGTCACTGTGTGGATAAGATTTTTCAGCAGATGTTAAATTAAATGCCCTCTTCCTCCTTGCATTGAATTACACAGAGTGTTAAGTGCCTTATGCTTCTTTGAAAATAAATTGATATTAATACTAAGTTCTGTAACCCCATTTTGCGTCCTTGAGATAAATGTGAGGTTCACCTAGGGTTAAATTTTTACCCCATAGCATTTAATTCTCAAAATTCCAGTGTGAGATGGTCTTCCCTGTCCTTACATTTTAAAAGTCAGTGTTTCTGAGATCAAGTTTGTTATCCTTTTTCTTACAGATTTGGAGCAGTCTAGCTGAGGACTCATCTGCGTCAGACACCCCTGTTGTCTTGTAGTTGGCTAAGCAACACTTTCTGACCTTGCTTAAATTTAGCATCTTGACAGAGAGTTATTACAATTACATAAGGGTTTTTGCCAAAGTCCATCCTCAGCTTGTCCATAACCAGAGACTAAGGTCTGGGTCACAAATATAATCCCCACCATAATTTAAAATCCTGTCTTATCTTTTAAAGTCCATATTCAAAAGAAAATTCTGTGCATTAAAACCCTTACAAATTGTCATTTTATTTCTTATTTCAACCCTTCTTCTTTCAATTAAGCATTGTTTCTGTAGTTTTTCTAGTGGATATTTAAATGTCTTTGAAGACTTTGCTAGCATGTACATAGAAGACAAGTACCTTTGTGAAAGGTGCCTAAGTATATAAATGTCCCTCTCCTCTTTTAATATGAGTGCAACTATGCAACCTTCATACTGCTGACCTGTTTCACTTTGTTCTTGACACAGAACCTACTGGAGTCACAATGTCCAGCCCTGCAGATAATTGGTTTATATATTTCTGGGCAGCTAATGAATTCTTGAAGATGACAAAAGGCTTAGACCTTTAAAAAGAGGAGCTTCAGGAACATTTCCCAGAGTGCCTTTATGTGTTTGATAGTGCCAGTATAAAATTCAAATAACTCGAGGCATTTTTTAGTTGGTTTGATATGGTCAGAAAACTATAGTAAGAAAACCAAGAGTGAAAAGAATCAGGACAGTTAAAAGAGACAATTACTGGGAAAGATTAAAAGCCCTGCTTCTAACCAGGTTGCCTTTCTGGAGGGAAAAACAGAAAGAAATTAACTATGATGAGAACAGAAGGAAAAATGAAGAAAATCTCAACTTTCAAATAATTATTTGCATTTGAACATACTGTACTGTGCACCTTTGAGTCTCAGTAACTTACAGAAGCCACTTATAAAAAAACTGAAGCACAAAGGATTCTCTGCTTGTGGCAGTTTTGCAGAGCCCCGTCGGCTTTAGTGCATCTGGGTCTGTTTACACTGGAAAGTATTTGCAGTAGGACTGATACTTTGTGTCCAAGATATCATGGCACAAACTTTAGCTTCAGGATTTGGCATGAGCACACAACACAATTACTGATGCTGAGCTTTCAGCAATTAAAGCCGTGCTACTGCCTCCAGCAGTACTATGATGGACTGTACTGTTTCCCCTCATAGTTTTAATTAGTAACCTTCCCCTTCAGCTGTCTTCTATAGAAGCCAGAAGCAGAAGGATAGGTGGAATACTTCAGTTTTTCTGTTTGTTTTTTTTTCCCCCTGGTTAGCAAAAATGTAAGGCTCTACTGCAAACTCTGAATGAATATTTATCCTCTTTGTTTTGCAGCTTTCCCTTATCTCTAGGTCTTAAAAGTCCCATATTAGTTCCAACAGTGTTTCAAACTTTACTGTCCGTGTGCTTTTAAAATTGAAGCTTGTAATTTCCTCAATTGGTTTAGGGTAGGATTGGGGGTTATTTTTTGGATGTGGGTTTTTTGTTTAATTTTGTTTTGATTTTTTTTTTTAAGATAGAGAAATGAAACAAAGTGTTTTGTTTAACTGTTGAAACATTTAGCTTCAAACTGCTGCAAAATTCCTTTGTTGTGTTAGAGCTGAGGTACCTGGGAAGAGCTTGTCCTGCCCCACCTGGGGCAGGCACATCAAGGTAATGAGGAACACGTGGGCACCAGGCACACCTGGGAGTTTGAGTGGGAGCTCCGGGCACAGGGGAAGGTCAGACGAGAGGGGCTCTTCGCAGGGAACCGCTGAGAAACAAAGAAGGTAGGGAACAATTCAACAAAATATAACAAAATATCTGTTTTGGGGAATGTTATGATGCATGTGGTTAGTTTAGAATATAAATTTCTTTAGAAAAATGATGACTGTGATGAGTGCAAGGAAGCTGGTAGCAGGTTTGGTGGTCACGGAGCAACTGAGAGAGGAAGGCATTTGTTTTTTATGTGGTGAGGTAGCACTGGTAATTGTACACATATCCATCAGTTGGATGCAGTGTTTGTTTTCATTTTCAGGTTTCACTGTTGCCATAATATGTGAGAAATAATAGTAGTTTCTTATCCATTAGCTGGAAAAATGTGAGAAATAAAAGCAAAAGGTTCCTGAAAGGGAATTGTCTTCTTCTAACTTGCTTTCCAGAATCTTCCATTACTGATTCAATTTTATACTTTATAAATCATCTAAGTAATCAGTTAGGAAACTGTAGAGTAATATATATTTTGTGTATGAGTAATAAGTTCACTATATGATCAATAAGTTACTGCTAAGATTTAAATTCAGTTGAGTATCACCAAAATAGGAAACTTATGTGTGTAGTAGGTGCTTAAATTTTATCACTTATAAATCAAAGTATGATACATTGGGGCACATAAAAAGAGGTAACCATTGCATATAAGTTACTCTGTCTTCACTCAATATTCTACTGAACTGTAAAAATGAAAGATGGTTGTTAATTCAGTAAAAAAATTATCTTTATGAAGATAAAAAATGGTCGTTTCTGTAGACTGGTTGTTGGTATATATTTCAATGGTCAACCAGCTGCAAGGAGCAGGCATAACCTATTGTATTTAATTTGCCATTTTTTTTGTTCCTCATTTGCCCAAATTTTCCCTTTAAACATGTTGTATCTGTATTAAGTTCAGGGATATGTCTTCTTTTCTTTATAAGCTTTATTGCTTGCAGTGCCTTATTAACACAATCATGCTGCCTTTTCTGCTTGTTTGTTTAGTTGTTCTAAATGTGATATTTTCCACTAAAAAGCCTCCCCCAGATCATAGTTTTTTGGGGGGTTTTTTTGTTTTTTTGTTTTTTTTTTTTCCCTTCTTTTTAAAACACTCGGGTTCTCAGTGTCTGAGGCTCTGGCAGCAGCACGTGGCTTCCTGAGTTACTCACACAGGGCACATGCTCGGCTCTTTATAGCTCCCGAGGGAGCAGCCACAAAGGACACTGTGGAACTGCCATAAGGGAATGTGGAAACATTCTCTGGCCGATGCCACAGAAACGTGGCAAACTGCTAGGAAGCAAGAAGCACACTCAGATACAGGACTGAGATCTGAAATGTCTCACCAGGCAGGACATAAGTACCTTTCCTGATTTGTTTGCAGAAGGCATTTGAGCTCTGCCCAGCTTTGCATGTGCAGCCTCAAGGGCAGGTGAAGTAGCTGAGGGTAATTAGTTACTGCTGTCTAAAATACTGCCACACACTCACAGAGCTGGGGGAACTGCGTTTCTCCTTCTATCCCATGCTAATTATGAGAGAATAGATGTAAGTTTAAGCAGCTTCAACAAGCTTTACATTAATCCTGTGCAAATTTCATGATAATTTAAATCAAATGTGTTTAATTTGACAATTGCATGCATAAAGCAACATTTTACTGAAAATGATAGGATCTGAAGTGTTTCCCAATTTCTGTTAGCAGTGGAATGTGATTCACCTAATTTAGATGATAATTCAATATATTTGAGAATTAAACTAGTTTTCTGCACTTGATGAGGGACACTTGGGTTACTCCAGCATCTGTCATTACATATCTTATATATTGGTCATCCTCCAGAAGGGGATACCTACTGAATGCAAAGGCAGCCAAGATTAATATCTCTGATCAGATATTAGCTTTTAGACACCGAAAGTCAGATCCCCATTCCTAGGGACAAACATTGCTGGTGTGCCTGATAATGCCAGTTGTAAATAATATTTCTCTTCTTGAATACCTTTTCTAGCTTATTCATGTAAAGGAACCCAAATGGATAGAGTAGCCATTCAAAAGATCAAGGGCCTGTAGGAAATCTGCAATTTCTCTGTAAACCCAGAAGAGAAAAACAATAAAGGCAAGGAAGAAGGTTAAAATCCATTATTTATAGAGGGTGTGACTGGTTAAATTGTAGAATAACTCTGAAACTGTTGATCCAAATATAAGACTTCACAGAAATGGACTTTAAGTGATATTATTTGTGTTGAAAATGTGTATGCTACATACCATGCTCTGTACTGTAATCCATTCCCAGCACGTTTTCAGGAATAGAATGAACTGCAAAGAATGTATTTCCAAGCAGTGTTCTGATGAAAGAGGAGGCATGGTGTATTGTCTGTCAGAAGAGCTAGTTCATTTAAATAGTTACCAGAAGTGTTCTAATTGCTCATTGAAGCCCAGAAATTATAGATTTCTACTAGTTAATATTAGGAAATGTGTGTGCACTTAACTTTCAGAGGGCTCTTCCCAAGGATTTTGGCCGACAAACATTTGTTTTAAGTCAATGCTGGCCTCTAAAAATAAGAAATGTGGAAAGGAAAAGTAATTTGTATTTCTCTAAAATAATGGTCAAAAATGAGTAGCAAGTAACAGACAACAGGTCAGTACACTGCATCATGCTGGAGTGTGATCCCTTCCTTCCAGAATAAAGCTTGCAAGGAACTGGAGACAACTTCTGTGTAAGTTAAACTTTCCTTGTAATGACAAACTATTACATGCTCTGTTGGTGTAGAAAATGGCATTTTCCTTTGAGCTGTGTTACTTTTAAAAATATTTGAATAATGGTACACTTATACATTCAAATCAATTTCTTAGAATAACTCCATGCTTTTGAAACAAAGTTGAGTTGTTTAAATGTATTTAGTCATGATTGAATTTTATTCTTCCATTTAATGAACACTGTTCAATCATAGTGTTCTATTGCTAAATTAATTAACATGTCTGTAAGTCTAATTGTGTACTTGTCAATCAAAATCAAAGGAAAAAGTGACAAAGAATGCCTGGTAAACAAAATAGGCTCATAATATGAAGTGAAAATAAATTGAAAATTAAAACAAAGTGTGTTTATCTACAGTAAACAGGGATTTTTTTTCTGTTTTTTGCTGTCCTAAATAATTTTTTTAAGAAATCATGTTTATATATTTTGTTAAATATTACAAAACTCTTTTATGCTTGTATTGACTGTTTGTCTGTGACTGACAACTATGTGCACCATTCAGCAACATCTAGCTACTGATCTTTGTCATAGTAGAGACATAGTTCACTCTATTGAAAGGTGAAATGATGCTAATTTTCAAGTATTATACATAACTTAAAGCAATTACATTACATAGTGCTTTGGGGCAGAGGTGGGAAGAAGTATCCCAGAAAGTTTTCCTCATAATTGTATTAATGAGGGTTTTCATCAGACTCTTCTGAATGTTCTTCTTTCAATCTTCTTGTCCTAATTTAAATTGCTATTTCATGTAATTAAAAAAAAAAAGAAAAAGATTTCTCCCTCTTTTGCTGCCCATACTGTGGAGGTATATTGACAATGGAAAGCTTATCTTAATAGCATATCTCAGA
The DNA here is from genome assembly GCF_003945725.1 of Corapipo altera. Taxonomy (NCBI): domain Eukaryota; kingdom Metazoa; phylum Chordata; class Aves; order Passeriformes; family Pipridae; genus Corapipo; species Corapipo altera. Next base: position 7,273,839 of record NW_020884902.1, read on the forward strand.
GACAACCCCACAGAAAATCAGGAAAAAAAACCTGAGATGGATTTGTTTGAGTCCTTCATGAATACACTGCAGTGAGTTCGAAAAGTGACACTCACATCCTTACACTCTGTTCACTTAGTTCAGATTGAAAATTTTTCCTCCATAAGTAATTGCATAGAAGAAAATCAAGACAGTTTGGTTTGAAGGATTTACCAAATGAGAAGATTAATAAAAGTTCCTGCTCTCAACATAAATTTGTACTGTAAACTACTTTAATGCCTCTGAAAATTGTCTCATTGCACTATCATGTTGACAACACTAGATTGAGTGAAGTAATTCAACATACCAGTACAAAAAAACCCCAGGATGTTGAACCTGTACTTTTGTTCATTTTATCTTCATGGAGACATTAGAGATTTGGGAGGAAATGGAGCAAAAATACGAGCAAGAAAGGGAACAATTCCTGAGATCTTCACAAAGGCTTCTTTTTTTTCCCCCCTCATATATACAGCATTAGCTTTTAATTCTGCCCTTTTGCAAAATAAGTTATTTACATTACTGCAAGCAAATAGTAAAGGGGGCATTAAAATGACTGTTTATTCAGAACAACACAAACTGCAGGACTGACACATGGGGGAGTTGGGGAGATGACATAGTGCCACTAATGTGACTGAAGTAGTTGAATGACTGACATTCTTAGTTGTGGTGCCCTCTGTCCCTTCAATAACACTGTGATGTTTGCAAAGCTGCAAGAGAGCCATTACGATGTAAATTAAAGTGTTTCATGAAATGCTCCACATACCTTTCATAATGTCATCGGCAATAACCCAAACAATTTATACACCACATATGGTTTAATATCCTGCATCATCTTAGTGAGACATTACACTAAAAAAATGCTCTAAAATAAATTAAGATTACAAATTAGGAAGACTGGACTAAAGAACCAAAGAGTACACAGATCACTTGCTGTTCAACAGTCCTAATGGAGAGAATGCATGTTTTTTACTCCTCAGAGGAGTGAGATTTTCTGCATGCCTGCAAAATCACAAGGGTTGAAACTGAACTGCATTGTGGGGTGAAGTTTTGCTTATGAAACCTCCTTTGCTCCGGGGCTCAAATTGTGTTATCCACAGGCCAAACTGCAGCTCTCCAGCAGTGTGACAGCTCTGGAGTTCTCCCTTTGTCCTGTGTGCATATCTTTATCATTTGCACAGGCACCCCTGTAGTACCACTGTGTACACAAGCTCCCTGCATGGTTCTGTTCTGCACAGGCTTCACCAGGTATTATATTTTAAGGGTAATTTAGCTTCAGCAGCAATCTTACCTCCAGCTCCCCTTAGTCATGCTAAATCAAACATGTAATTCTATTTGTATGGATCACTCACTACAGTGACTGTGTCTATTATGCCACTATAATGTCATCATCCTTTATACACAAGAGGGTCAGAACAGGTCTGGAAGCAAAAGTGTTGATCAGTAGTAGTTAGGAATAGTCCTTTGCTCTGGTAGTTGGAATATATGACCCAGACTTCAGAATTATTCATGTTATGGGTAATTGGAGCCTGGTGTGTGATTAACAAAAGGAAAAAAAAAGAAAACAATGAATATTTCTGAATGTCAGAAACATAATTTAAACAATACTTATTTATGGACATAAAGCCAGTAAGCTGACTCTTGAAGACAGCCAAACCTGAGCAAATGGATTGGGGACTTCCCATAGGAACTGCCTGTTAAACTTGTACAGGTGATGAGCTAAGGTCAGGATCACCTGGGAATAATCCTGGAGATGTTCTTTGTTCTATACAGGTGTCATTTTTCCTCTATATACCACAAAGCCACTTGGGTGTGTGGGGTGTACAAAATTGGTGAATTTAGTGCTTCTGATAGTTTTTAGAGCAACCTCGTGCCCAACGGTTCTTTTTCTATGCAATATCTGTTATGTCAGTTCAAAAGGCACTTTTAATCCTAGTGAGTGAATAGGTTTCCCAAAGAAGGTGAGAACTGAGGTATACTCAAAGAGGTGCATTTGCAGGACATTTGGGTATGTGCCCTTGTTTTTGTTGAGGGAAAAAGAGAAGTCCAAAAATACAAGCAATTTAGTTTTAAGCCAAAGGTGATTCAATCAAATCAAATGCTAAGATTTTAGCAGACTTCTGGGAAGAGAAGTGGTCTTTTATTATTGATCAATTTAACCTTGTGAACTTGAGTTGTAATATTGAAAATGAACAGAATACTTAAGTATGTTACTCTCAAATTTGATGTTCTTGGTTCTATGTGGTACCGAGATTGTACTTCTGCAACAAAGGAATTTCACTTGAGCATGAGTAAGAAATTGATTGAAAATACTCTGAACTGAGGGGATTTTCTTCCTAATTAGTCAAAAAAGAACATGTGGAAAAATTACCTTATAACCATCTACCAAATCCAAGGAACCAAAAAATAAAAATCATACTGGTTCCTTTAAATGATTTACAGCTGCTATGTTTCATCACCATGGAACAGCAGAAATAGACAATCTAGTGGCAATCCTTTAACCCTGCTGATTTTAGAATAGCAGATATTGTTAATGAAGTATTTTTGTATTTGTGAAAATATCTTCAGAATTTCTGTAGTTCTTAATTAAATTTCAACAACTCTGCCACGCAAATAGGTAACACCAAATTTGGAACAGAAACCATGTCAAGTATTTCCTTCTCTGTTAAAAGCATGTGGGTAATGCCATTGAACTTGGCTTTGAGAATTGTATTCTAAATACACTTAATAGCTGGGTTTTTTGCTTTATAAAGTGCAATGTGAACCTTCAGGGTGTTTCAGCAAGACAAATAATTAACAGTGGATTAAGGAGGCCACAATTAAAGGGAGCAAAACTAGGTAATGAGTCTATAGTATTTCAATGAAACTGTATAAAAATGAGATTGAATAAGTACTTAGAAACTGATAAACAATTATCCATCATTTTGGAGAAATAAAATTCTCACTGAAATAAGAGTGGCTTAACAAGGTTGCTCCTCCATTAAGGAGCTTCTGGTTCTCCCTGGGGCTAAAGTTCAATTAATGTCAAACTTTCATTTGGTGACATAAACACATTGGATCCTCAACTTTTTGCAGCACATTCAGTATAATTCTCAGCTTTAAACACTATGATGCTGATCTGTATGGTGTGCACAGCTGATGTATTTAGGTTATTTAGAAAAAAATTTTCATGTGTCTCCTCTCAAAAAGGATGAACCAAAATATAAACAGATGAGGTCCAAAATTTGAATGTTGAAAAGTTCTATAGTGTAAAGTCTATAAACTTTATGAAAAGAAATAGCCTGGGTAATGAAAGCAAAATTACTAAATCAGCAAGCTATCCCACTGGGGCTATATTCCTTGTTTTTCTGCACTGTGCCATGTAGACCTACATTCTGTGCCTGGGTTAATATCCAGTCCTGAAACTGCATTTAAGAAATGATTGCTGAGATAACGTTAGTTCTGTGTCTGTTACTCTTATCAGAACAAATACAGATGTTGATTGATTTAAATTTATGAAGTGTATTACTATTTATTCTTCCTAATAGCAAAATAGATATTTGCAATAAATAAGAGATGACATTTATTCCCTCTGCACTTTTGTGAAAGTAAAAGAAGTTTAGAAGGTGCTGACGACTCCATAAGGACACAAAAAACTGTGCTATTGAACCCAAAAGCATCCCCATAGTCTCTACCACCTGTTCTTAAGTCTTGCAACCAAAAACTGAAGCAGTCCAGGCAGTCCAACAGAACTTAATTGATCCCACTGTGCTGACATCATGCTGTATCAGGGCCACCACAGAACAAGGATGTCTTTTCGTAATATTTTAACACCTTCCAAATGTCAATATAAAGAAACTGCATTTTCTTGCCGAGTATATAATGTCTGAGTTGTAGTTCTTTTTACAGACATGTTATTCACAGTAGTTGCTTATTAAGTTACGTGTGCATCCACCCAGACCTGGCAGTTTATGAAGTATCAGGGCTTTATATGATGTCCATATGTTCTCACATGATATGAATGAAAGACTGAGTCTCTGTGAAATCTTTATTTTCATCAATGTTTTATCACCAACTCATGTTCAATTTAATATAATTTTGAAAATAAATGGTATTTACATATTGCAGTTCTGTAAGTAATATTATAATCTTCCTTTAGTATTTAACAACTTCATTGTCAGAGCTGCAAAAATGGCACTGGTAAAATTGTATTCCTTGCTCAAAAGGCAGGATATTTTCAGTTATGCCAAATGGGTCAAGGCTGGAAACTTTTATTTCTTTGTAATTTTAAAAATTTCTGTGTAATTTTCTTTATTCAAGGTCCCTGATGTTCCAGAATATGAATGAAATCTATCATTATGTATGTGAGAGATTTCTTCATTCCCCTCTGTTTTCCAAAACTTGAATGCTTTCTCTGTACCACCACTATCAGTTCTTGCCCTCTGGCAACAAGATCAAAATGAAAGTGAAATAAAAGGGAATAGAATAAGAATAAAGAATGCAAAAGAAGGATGAACTGGGAGAAGAGTAGATGAAATGATTAAAGAAAGGGAAAATAAGAGAGATGACAGATGTAAAACTGATGTGTAACAAGGTTATGCATATTTTCATACAAATTTAATGGAGACAACCAAATGAGTTTATTTCAACTTACTTGAAATTATGTGTGTATGTATTGATTCAGCATGATGAGAGTAGTCAAGTGCTCATTATATGTCAATGAAGTTCACATTCACCATGCAGGAAACTCTCAGACTAGTTTCTCAAGGAAGAATGTACTAATCCACCACTGAAAACCTAGAGGCTTCAAGGAGCCTCTCTCTAACCATCTGACTATCTTGGAATACAAATATTTGAGATTAATGGGTTTCTGTGGAGAATGGAAAAGATATTAGAAGCAGTTTGCTGATATGAATTACTGCAGTGGCTGTGTTGCTGATGACCACTGCACCTTCCCCAGAGGCAGCAAAAAGGGAGGGTTCAGGCACAGGCCAGACCCAGGGAGATGACTCGGGTACCCTTGGAGATAGAGATGTGACCCAACCGAGTGTCAGATGCACGCTGCCTGCTTTGAGAGACAGGTGTTTCTCAAAGCCTGAGACCAGCAAAGAGCAGTCTAAAAGAGCTAAAAAAAATTAAAGCAGTGCAGCAGCTACTCCTGATGGTATCCCTGTGTATTCAGAGCTTTCCTGTTTTATTAGGCTGCTTTCTTTGGGCGAGGTAGTTAATGGATTTTGTTCTATATCTGTATATATAATGCTGGTGAGCTTACACAATGACAGTAGTCTGAAAGGAGGAATGGCACACAGTCCACAGGAGGGAGCAGTCACTCCTTTAAACGATGGCTGATCCAGCGTGCTGTAGAAAAACAAGGATCCTCCCTGGGGATTCAGTCTGAATGCAGAATCTGCACTGTGAGAGACCTGTATTTAAGCCTTTTACAAATTGATTTTCTGCATGGTTTTTCAAGGATCAGTCCTGGTCTAACCCTGTGGAGAGATATGAATTAATAGCTCCTGTCTTTTGAGAGATATCATTCAAGGAGTTTGTGGGAGATCTTATCAACTGTGCTTATATCCTTATTTTCCATGTGCTGCTGTTCAGCAAGTTCAACCTCCAAACAACCAATTCTGTTCTGCTGTTGAGAATTCTCACAGATAAATTTCTTTCACTAGAGAAGTGGTTCAGGTAAACCCAGGAGCAAACTTCAGAAGGATGAGTAGAACTACTGGCAACAGCAGAGATAAAATGACATGGCTCAGTTGATAATTTTTCATGTAGAATATAGGTTTGAGCTTTAGATGGTCGCTGTTGGCTTCATAATAGAAATGGGCATTGTAATGCTTTCTACTGCTAATTCTTGCTGACATTTTGTAAACATGTTTTTCTCATTGATAATTCCTTTGCTCAAGGATAGACAAGGGATTGAATAATTAGGGTGTTTGAAATCATGATGGGTACAGGGAAAACTGTGTGTTGAAACCTGAATTTCATTTGTGACCTGCAATCCTACAAAATAAGAAACACTTGATTTTCCAGCCCTGTTTTAAAACTAAAACAAGAACAATTGTTTGTAATAGTATTACATCAGTACTGGAATATAAGATGTGAAGACAACATGACTTTTAAGTTTGCAGGAAACTTGATAATCCTGATGGATGGTAATCCAGCCTAGGAAAAGGGACCTAAATCAGGCTTTAGAGGCTCATTTTAAACTGGTCTTGCAAATAAAACAAAAATGCAGATTTTGAAAGTTCATTAAGTGTACGTGTAAGGTTAGCATTTGATCATGCAGAAAACAATTAATTTGTGTTGATCTGTATGTATGTTTATCGAAAGTATGTGGTTTTAGATGTATGTGGCCACAGGGACTTCCTCTGGCAATTGCAATCAAATTTTGCAGTGGACACTATAATAATATTTTTTCTTTTTAAAGTGATTTAAAGTTTCCTAGAACAAAGGCTTTTTTTTTGCTTCCTTTTTTTTTTTTCTTTCTCTCTCTTCTGTAGTGTGGTGAGGAAAAACACAGATATAAACATCCTCTTACAGTGTATGCCCTGCATCTGCTGTGAATTGACAGCTCTTAATTGTTTTCTTGCTTATTTGGACTTTTAAATTCTGTTCAGCCTTTCTTTCTTAATTAAAAAGGGAAAAAGTCCTCTGACTTTTAAGTAAAAGTTAAGTTGTACTATCCACCAGTAACTTCACACATTGCAAGAACTTGTCACTTTCTCATCCTTCTCCACCACCACTGCCTTCTCTCTGCTCTAGACTACGATTCCCTCTGCATCTGCAGCCATTTGTAGTGTTTTGTGGGAAGTAAATCCAGTCACACAGGCAGGAGCAAATCCAACAGTTTCATTGGCAGAGCCCCAGTAAGCCTGAACTACATTCTGCAACAGATGTTGCAGCATTACTGAAAATGCTGGGTCCTGAGCTGTATCTTCATGACTTTAAAACAGTACTATATGCACTGCCTGTCATTATCTTCTTGTGAAAAAAGCAAATAAATACATAATAGCAACTACAGAGAGATATTATAATTCTTTAGACCCAAAGTCCATCCACCTCTTCAGATAATGCACTATTTGAGGGGAAAGCAGCAGTTTTGTCCAACTCTTCCCTCTATCACCTTGAAAACAGGGAACTGATAATTGCAGTAAACTAAGGATGTTGGCCCTTCCTCTGTAGTGATCACTGTCATCCATGTTTGGATCACACTGATAAGGGATTTCTGTCTCTCTGCCAGGGAAAGTGGTTAAGGGCTCTGGATGTACCTTACTGATTTTTAGGAAGGCAGAAAAAGCTAGTTTCTCATTTTTTGATTTACTGTATTTCTAATGACACAATGTTGCACAGATTTTTGGCAGTTATATCCCCATAGATAACATGGCTAAATAATTACAGAAATAGTGACAAGAACACTGATATATGAATCCCCAAGGGAACTCAATACCTACATACATCACAAGTGTATGACTTCTGATATAGCAGGGAGAGTCTCTTGGGTTGTTTTGAAGCTTTATAACCATCTCTGCTTATTATAACCAATCTGGCTATTTTGTTCTGATGGTTACTAGTTTTTTCAGGAATGTGCAATGCTCACCAGTGTCACAATGTACCAATGGCAGTGCAAATCGTGCTACTGTTTCTCTGAACTGACACAGTTCAAAAATATCTAATGTTACTTTTGCATTTATTTTCCACATGGCTGGGTAAATACACAGTCTGTTTGCTGACCAATCCTTCCTTTCCCACTCAGGATTTCTTTAGGTGAAAATAAGTAGTTTTGAGATCTTGCTCTTTGCAACTTGAATTGTTTTTTCATTACATAATATGGGAACTTGAACTGCTGTGGCAAATGAAAGTTCATTCTTTTCTTTCTTGAAACACTTTTCTCCACAGAAGTAACCCGTATTATTTTTTTAGTCTATATGGCTTCAAAAGAAAACTGTCTAGGGTTTTGTCAAGATAGCTGGGAGAGATGTGTAGCCCACAGTTTCCTTTACATGTTTTGAGAGAGAGTTTTCAAGACTTCTCCTTGGAATTCAGAAAGTTCTAATTTTTTTTTCTTCTTCTTCTTTTTTTTTTTTTTTTCTTTTTCTCTAGTCTGCTTCTCTAGTTCAGCAAATCAATGTGCAGAGCACAATAACCTCTCACCAGTTCTGTACACCCAATCTATACATCAGGTCACATCTGTATCCAGCTTTTGTGTCACTTTCAGTCACATCATTAGGTAGATAATTTGGTGGCCAGCACAGTGTCATTAACAATGTATCCCTGGAAGGCAATTTGATTTGTTATTTGCTACCAGTTTTACTGAGACCAGCAAAACCTGACTCTGTCACCTTAATACATTAATCTGTTACTCATTGGCTAATAAGGAGCTGAACCCAATTTCCAGAACTGCTGAACTTCTGCAGCTTCAGTTGAGATAATTTACATCTAAGGCACTTAGGGACTGTGAATAAGTTAGTGTTCAGGTTTTTAATGTTGTTTTGAGCAGATGTTTAAGAGCTAGATTTGTTGGAGTTAAACAGTCAGACCAGTGTCTTGGTGCAAGCACCAGAACCACTTGCAGAAGTGCACCTGGAGGTAAGATAGTCATTATGACTGAGCCTTTCAAAGCACCATCTGATTATTAGGAGAGAAATAAGATAGCCTGAAGTTGCTTGGTGTGAATAGTGCAAGTGGGCAACAGAGATGCTTAAGCAGCACAGAACACAGCAGGTATAAAATATGAGGTATATGAGGTAGCACTTACTGTAATTTAAACATATTTTACATAAGTCCTAGTATAGTATTTGGACTGCTCTTAGGAATATATATTGGTCTTAGGAGAGCTACAAAAAATATTGGAGTCACAGAAGAAACATGCTGAAACTCTAGTTAAAGGAAGATCATACTATTCTCCCATGGCCTCCATCTAAAGGTAAAACCTCTTCATTATATGGTTACCTTACTGGTATTCCAAACCTATTGCAGTTTGTGGCAAACGTTTTGTTGGTTCCTGACAGGATCAAGATCTCAACTCTGCATTAGTGGTAAAAACGAGTTCACATACAGAGACATTGATCTGTTAACAGCATAACCCGAGAAGAACTCTCATTAGTGTTTTAGCCAATTCATACGATGGGCTGGAGCTACTACTGGTTTTAGTTGGTTTGTGCCTCGAGTAACACACTGACAGATGGGATACACTGGGCAGGATTTCTAGAACTGTCTGTGTCTCATTGTAGCAGTGATCATGAAGACACTTACCTTTATGTTCAGGAGTGCTCTCGGGGCTGTTTGAGTTGGTGCATGACTGAGGTGTAGTTTCTTGATTGAAAAAAAAGATGATAATAAGGTGTTTCAGCCAATGCTGAGTATTACCCTGAAGTATTAATTACATGAAGTTAATGGAATAGTTCAATATCTTACTCTGTGATATAAGTATGATTACATAAAACCCTATTTTATGTTATAAAATAAGAAAAAGTAACACAGAGTCTTCTCAAGTGGAATGAATGTTCTTCCTATCTGTGCTCTAGGCAACAATATGACCTGCTTATGGGACAGCCTGTACTAGCAGAGAAAAATAGAAGTCATGCAGGGACCAAACCCAAAGCTGTACTTTCAGAAAAATGCTGTAAGCGCTGGCATGTTCTGAAGAGTTTCAGCAAATGTTGAAAGAAGTCCAACAAACACAAACCCCACAAAAGCACAAACATGAAAAATCAGTTTGCCAACTGCAAAAATTCTGGATCCTTTCCTCTCACCTTATTCATTTACCCATAGCCTCAGTAAGTATTAATTGGCAGTTTTTCGGTAGGGCAGGTTCACACAAATTTGCAAGTAGTTCTATGACTTCCCAGAAGACCTCTATCAGAAATCAATAATTCCCAAACATAAGGTTATCAAGAAATAGCTGTACATGTTGCAGGAGAGTTGCTATAACCTATCCGCTTGTCAGAAGATCAAACACTGGTTTCAGTGCTGAAAATTAAAATAGATGTTTCCCATTTTCTTCTTCACCTCTTTGTGAGGTGCTGACTATGACAGGATTGCGGCAAAAGACAGTACTTTGGTAAATGTAGAGGACTTTGTGATACACTTAGGAATGAATAAAAAAGGTTTTCAACACTTCACTTCCTTTTCAGATTCTCTATCATCTGCTTACAAATAAATACCCTAGCTTGGTTGGTTTTGGGAGTTTTTCCCTTCTCCTTTCTCTTGCTCTGCTTATTGCTCCTCTCTAACTTCTGTCTAGAGCCCAGTGACAGTCTCGCTCAAGGCACCTCCTTACCTTCTGCATTATCTTCACAACATGTGTGTATTTGTCTTGTACTACAGATGTGCTGATAGTACACTCAGAGTAAAGAGAAGGGCTGTGAAATCATATCAGATGTAAATGATGCAAGAAGTGAAAACAAGGTGTAATGACTTATTTGAATTATGTTCCATAGAAAGAGTGAACATTCTTTAATAAGTATATTTTCCACTTATTCATAGCTTATACTTTTCCTTACTCCCTGGAGAGGTGATGTACTGAGCCTTGCTTTAAAAGTAAAACAGGAACTGAAGGTACTGAACTGCCTTTGTTCATATTAGTATTTCTAAATGCTGCTGTACTGAATCAAGCAGCTGTTGTCTAGAGAGCCATGATGTTTTATACTACCTTTCAGGCCTTTATCTTACACAGAAATAACAGCTTTTTTCTAAAATAATAAAATAATAATTCAGCAACTGCAATGTGCAGTTTAACAATATTAGAAATCGTGTGCTTGTCTTATACGACTGTGTTAAAGTTATAAACATTACAGAGAATGGCAAAGATTGATGATATAATTAATAATGTACTTAAAGTTTAAAAGGTAAAATACTTTATTTGCTCAATGGAAAGGAAGGGCAAAGCTAATACTCGGAGAATACAAAATATGTTGTTTCTAATAAGGGGTATATTTAAAAATAACAGCAACCTAAAGATCAAATCACAAAACATGGATCTATGCCCATTTGTCTTCAAGTTTATTTTCATAAATAGATGCATTTAGACAGTAGTCATGCCTTTCCTTTGGCTCATTTTTTTTCTTCCTTTTTCTTTTTTTTCTTTTTTATATCAAGACATTTCTCCTGTCTTAACATAAACTTCACTGCTCTGAAAAAGACAGTCAGTACTATGGACAGACTCCACTGTGAGTAATTTGAAATAGGGCAAGATCCTAAGCCCAAAAGGACACAGTTGTGATTCTTCCTAGAGACATTTTAGCATTTCCAAATGGATGATGTCATGTTTAAGTGTTGTAGCTGAAATGGGTTAGTCATGTCTCACGTACCATTGTCATGAAAAGTTTTGTTGGACAAATAGATTTACCTGGTAACAGTTACTGTGTTCAGACTCAGCTGCAATGCTGGGATGAAGAATAATTTCAACACAGGGTTCGTGTTGTGAAGTTTAGTGATTTTTTTTTTTATTATACTTTGAAATTTAATTTTAAATATTTTTTTATTTGACTAGTTGGCCATTCTTGTCTGCTACCTGCAGTTTAGAGAGCCTGAGACAGAAAGGAATAACCTAAATGGCCCTGGCAGCAAATGAAATTACAGCATACTGAAAAGGTCAAAGCAGTGCTGCTCGCAATGGTAATCTACAGAATACATGAGGCATTCCATTTCAAATATATCATTTTTCTGTCAGAAATTGCAAAAGAGCACAGCAAATGACAAGAAATGAATCCGTAACTGTTGGAATGAAATTGGAAAGGAGTTTAGACTCACCATGTTCCAGATAAAAAAATAACCATATGTACATTATTCTCAACAGCTGCACTTGAATTACAGGGAGAGCTGGTCCCCCATAGTAGACCTGTATGTTGGTCTTCTCCTCAGTGTAACAGCCTTTCTCCTATTTTGTTGTGAATAATAAGGCAATCACACAGAATGTGTGTTCAGCAAGAGTGTATTAAAAAGTGGAAATTGTTCCAGAAACGTAGATAGCATTCACAGTGGAACCTGATTAATCAGGGGGAAAACGGTAAACTGTTTATTGTTACAAAGAAAAGAGAACAAACTGAGCTCTGCTGCCAGGGCTGAGGAACAGAAACAGATCTCAAAGAGCACATTGGATGCTGTCTGCTCCTGCCATTTCAGAGGGCTGTCTGGCCAATGGAACATTTGGTGTTCATGTTATTTCCCTTTGCAGCTCATATTTCCCTGACTGGTGAAAACATATGAGGTGTAAAATGTCATTTGCTTTTGGGGATGCTTAGCTGCTACAAACAGGAAGCAAGCAGGTCAGGGAAATACCGTGAGCCAAATTGTTATAGGGAGAGAGACACAGAGCAATGCTGAGGGGTTCTGTCACAAACCATTATGCTTTTATAGTAGGTAGAATCCTCTGAGACAGCGAACTGAGAGATGATGGCCAGCAGGGATTACTAAGTTTTCAAATATGTAGTGAGAACTCTGTGCATGGTGAACTCTCCCCTCAGTGCTGTGTAAGGCAGGAGGACAGAGTGCTTCAAGCAGTGGTAATTGGCAATCCCTTGTGCTTCAAATGAAATGGTGCCTTTGATGCCAGGCATGCTAAAGCATATCTTTGCATTTAATTCATCTCATCAGTCTTGACTGCAGTTGTCAAAATTTTGCTGTCCATGGGGATGTGATTTTCAGTTTCCTCACTGGTGATGAAAAGAAGGCAGTGATAGGTGATGTTTTATCATCCTTCTTGTCTTTTGGTAACTCCTAATTTGGAAAGCACTTACCTCTGTGGGACTGCAGAAGCAGGACAGATCTGTGCAAAGGTAGTTAATGTGTCCCAATATTGCTTATCCTTTCTCCATGATGGTGCAATGCTGGGCACGCTCAGCACCCAGAGATCTGACTTTTAGAGGCAGGCACCTGGAGGTTGACAGGTCATGGTGGCTGCTAGGCCAGAATGTCTTCCTCAGGGAAACATTTCCAGGTCGTTTCTTTGCATAATAAAAACTTCCTATTTGTCTGTTCTGTATTAAAACTTAAAGACTACTGGGAAGCCAAAACCTTTCTGCTAAGGCATTTCTAGGTTAATTCCTGTCTTTACACCACATGTGTGCATTTGTGAACTTGTGAGATAATTTTATATCCAAATGGTTTATGCCTGGGTCTGTTCTGTGGTTTACTGTTTAAACTTGGCTTCCAAACAGTATTTCTGGGAGTTACAGCTAAATGGCATAACTTCCAAAGGTGCACTCTGTATAGCATTCTGCATTGGGTTTGTTTTGCTTTTCAGTGTTAGAAGTGGTTTACAGAGATGTAATTTTATATGTAGGTTACTTCACCAAACTTGCATTGCTTTTGCTGCTGTGTAGAGTCTCCTTGTCCATTCTCCAATTACTCGACTTTATCACTTTAAAAATAAAAAGAATAATAGATCTCCAATCAATATTTGGAGATTAAGTATGCTTATTAGCATTTGAAGTAACTTTTCCTAACTGAGAACAGGACAGCACATAATGCTGTTGCAACCTTTTCTAAAGGAGAGGAAAATGATATGGAGCTGTGGTCTCAGAGCCCTTGAAAGCAGGGGAATTCTCATGGCTAGGTGTCCTAAAAAAAAGAATATACGGTGAAGTCAATGGAGTTTTTCATTACTGCCCCTAAAGAAAAGACTCTTAAAAGACACATTCAACACTGCTTCTGGAGGAAGAAGATAATGATCCGGGAGATATTTCCATTATCTCTTCACTGTCATGAAAAATTACTGGGTGTGCATGGCCACTCTCTGCTTCAATTTGCTGTGTATGTAAATACCCTCCTTGAAACAGCAGGATTGACCATAGCAGAGAGTGGCAGGTGATCTAGAGAGCTCACCTTGGTCTACCTCTCTGCCTGTGGGCAGGACAACCTGTACCCAGTGTATCCCCCTGACTGGCGCTTGTCTAACTTTCTACAAAAATCCACAGCAACAGAGATGTAGCAATCGAGTTCAGTGGTTTAGCTGGAAAGTTTTTCTAAGGCTTTTTCCTCCGTAAAGTCATCCCATGTTGACCCTTCCCCTTTGGACAGGGGAGAACAATATCTTACCCATGTTCCTGCAGTAGCTTTCAAACAGGTATAACTAGTACCTCCCCTGACAATATTCTTTTCTCAAGTCTGATAAACCTCAGGTTTGTGATATGGATAAAAGAAGCATTGCTGTGTCTATTAGAAATTTCTTTAAAAAGTAAGGTAAAGAGGAATTAAACTACTGAAAGCTGGCAGGTCTAGAAAGCCTAAGTAATTTATAGGAGATAATGAAACTTGTATTGGTAAATGGTACAGTAACTGTTTAAATAAGCAGCCTTTTTAGTAAAACCCCATACATCATTTTTCCTTTACGTAGCTGGAATGCTTTTAAGGCTCAAGGTCTGAATTTGGATGGGTAAAGATTGAGTGGCAAACAATTCGCTGATGCTATGAAAGTGCTTGAAATGCTGGGGGGAATAGTCCTGAACTGACAAGCTTGTTTTCCTCTGTTCTCTTTTTGTGACAAAGACTTAGACACATTCATAAGACAGAATTTTCAAGGAGGTGGAGTAATCCCATGATCACAACACTCCTGAGATCTGTGGGGCTCTGTCTGTAACAGCACATCAGATATGGCCAGGACATAGACTTCGTTGTTGCTGTGCAATTTTTTTTACTGTTACTCTCCATGGTCCCAGGGCCAACTAAAACTTTCCTTCACAACCTCGAGTCATTGCAGGGAGGTTGAATGGAAGATGGGCTGTTCCCAGCACACAGTTTAGATGTACTTTTCCAGCCTAAGAGAATTCAGCCATGTGGATGTAAACTTTCCCATCCTGGCTGGCCTTCATGCCAAAGGACTGGATCTAGCAATAAAGATGCTGTGAATTGGGCTGTTGGTTAGAAAATGCTGGTCTTTTCTCACTAACCAGTGACCTTGGTCACTGCTGGACTGTAGGTTATTGTAAATGGCCTCTCTGTAAGTTGCCTTCCATTTACCTTCTTATATTCTTAACTCCTGTTCATCAAAGACCTCTTCCAAGTTCAGTGAATTTGGTATGTTCTTGGGAAACAGTTTAGTTTGGGTTAATTGGCGCCTTCTGAAGAACAATTTTCACAGATTAGCAATAAGGGCAAAATCTGTCTCCACTGATATTCCTCTGGATGTTGTATGTTTCTAAAGGTAGATCATTAACTGTTTCTCTGATGAACTTGGAAAACATGTCAGCAGATAAAATAAATGAGTTAATTTTGTCTGATATGTTTTTCCCTAACAAGGTGAAGTTCATTTTTTGTTCAATGGTGAATAGCAATATTCTGTAGCGAATGGAAGCTTATTTTAGAGCTCAGCAGGTGTTCAGAAACAATTACAGTTATTTCCCACATTGATTTGTTTACTCCATCTTTTTGGATAAAATTCAATCTCCCCAAGCCCTTTTTAAAGGAAAGTTCACTGTTGCCTGCATTGTTATTTCTAACCTCTATGGCTTCCACTGTACTCTTGCCTTGTTTCTGTCTCACTCTCACAGGCTCATCTGTGTTTGTTTCTCAGGGCTACCTCTCACGTTCAGAATGGCAGAGCTTTTCCTGTATTTAAAGCATCTTTTCTTTCTTCATCAAAACCCACTTTTGTCTTGCTGGTGCTGATGTATTCACACCACCACTTCTCTTCCCTTGCACTGTCACTTTCCTTATTGGGAAATGCTGGAACTTATTTTCTGTGTTTTAATTTATAGAAGAATTAACACAATAATCACTTCTAACATGAACCTTTTAAAGTGTGTGTGTTATTAATACCTGTCCATGCTTATTTTTCACAATAATTGTTGAGCCTTAGTATTAATTATTAAATAAAAAGATTTTTTCAATTTCACAAAAATAATTTAATTTTATAAAGCTACAGTTTTCTTATATGCCCAGAATTGTATAGTGGGCAATATGTGGCACAGTGTTAAGAGGCATTCTGACTCAGGAACTTGTCAGAGGTAGATATATTTCTACGTGAGGCTCCTTTGTTGAGATGGTAAAGAGATTAATGTATGACACAATTCTCCAGTAAGCCCAAACAGGGCACTACAGGCAGAGCTACAGTTTGTGTCTGACAAATAGTCAGCTTTCCATCCTTCATTCATCCTCTCTAACAAGGGAACGCAGAAAGTCTTGGCTTGTTTAGACTGGCAAATGCAAGTGAAAGTGAAGGTTACTGTCAGGAAAATCAACACTAAGCAAAAACAAGTGTTCAAGCTAAGGAATAAATTTATATAAACTTTCCAACAGTATATTGAGGCTGGAAATCAGAACATGGTTTATAGTCATCATACAAATAAGGTTCTGGAACAGCCTTTTAGTAGGAAGGAAAAAGCCCAGCTGGTATTTAGGAGGAACTTGATCAATTTAAGAAAGAGATTGGGATTTAATTATTTGTGATGGTAGAGAGAGTTAATAGTCAAGGCAGTCTCTTCCAAATCTTGTTTCATATGAAGTATCATGCTCAAAGTTTCCTTAACCAGTATGTCACTTGGAAAGATGGAGTGCTTTCTTTCGTCTGTTTTATCCTGGTGTCTAAAATACGAACTTAAAAATTTAACAGTGAATAATTTTGTTGTTACTTCTCACTTGGCCAAAACTTCCACTTACATCAGAGGGAGTTGCTCTGACTGAGAGTATCTGGATGTGTTTCCACATAATAAGTTCACGCCCCACTAAGGCTGAATCTTCACTGTACATGAAAATAAATTAGAAACTGGTTTTGAGTAGATGCAAAGAATGTCAGATGCAAGTGTTTTATTAATGTAAGCGGCAGTCACATTCTTAAAGTGTGTGGTGCTGGGAAATTTCCTCCAGTGAAATTGGATTGCTGTTTTATTGGAAGGCCAAGATTTTCAATAGCACTGTTGATAGTGACGCACAAACCTGTTCCCAAGAAAACTTTAGCAATAAGCATTCTCCTAAATGCATCAGCATAATTAGTATTTTAGAGACTGTTATTCTCAAGATATTAAATTATTATTTTATTCTATTTTTTTGGTTGGTTGGTTTTGGTTTTGAGGGGGTTTTTTGTTTGTTTGGTTGGTTTAGGAAAAGGAAAATTTAAATGGCTGCTGTCCTATGCATTGTACTTTAAATTCGTTGTTTGAATCAAGGATTGAAATCAAAGTGAATATTTCCGGGTTTATGTCAATCTTGAAATACTAAAGGATCCTTTGAAAGTAGGTCTACTCTGAAAGCTCGAAAACTTTCCCAGATAATTTGGATGGAAGTCATATTAAAACTCAGAACTGTTCTGAGAAAATGTTCGGAGCCAAATATCCTTCTAATTCCTTTCTGTGGGATTGGGTTTTAAATGCCATGACGTGATAGGGGCAGATACAAGTATTGTAACTTGAGCCTGTCGATAGGATAAAAGTAAAGTTTTTCTGCTTTTGTGAAGATTTAGGTTGTGTTGGCAGCTTGTTCTAAGTTTTCATCTGCGTGTACAGCAGAACTTCTTCTACAGTCACCTAGGGGACCTATATTTTAAAATTTGTCCCAGTATGTCACCATGAAGAAGCATATAATGAACCTTTAAAATACTTCATATTGCAATAAATGTAATACTAAGCAG
This sequence comes from Corapipo altera, assembly GCF_003945725.1. Lineage (NCBI taxonomy): Eukaryota > Metazoa > Chordata > Aves > Passeriformes > Pipridae > Corapipo > Corapipo altera. Next base: position 7,291,405 of record NW_020884902.1, read on the forward strand.
AGATCATTTATACATTATGTATGGTAATGCCTCAGGAATATCACTCTGGAAGAAAGTCAGAAAGGAGTGCAGCAGAATACTAAAAAATCTTTTCAGATTAAATTCAACTTTGTCACTTATGGGAGACACATCCCACTGAGGTGAGCAATCTCTTCACATCATTACATTTCTATTTCTGCCATTCTTTAGGCAAAGTGCTCATGTGATTGGATTAGACTGTCTCCTCCTGTTCTATATTTATGTGTATAACCTTTGCTCATGTTTTTTGAGATGGGTGTGTGTGTGTGGGCAGCCGATTCTGTGAGATCTGAGACTATTTTCTTCTCTTTCTGTCTGTAGCCCTGCTAGTAGAACAGCATAGGGAGCTGTCATACACTTCACTTGAATTTAACTTTCTGCAGACTTCTGAAAGTTTTTCTCTTCTCCAGTAGTTAACTCCTACCTTCAGGACTTATCGATTCAGATATTTCTGAAAGGAAAAAAAGGACACAAAGGGGAATTGCTTGAATATTGTTAAGATTGCTACTTATCAATCTTACCATCTGGCAAGCTATCATCTCTTCTACAGAACACAAGCACATAAAAGCAAGGAAAGCAAAGAACATTATATATTGTTTCTTGCCTATATAAACTAATGCTACTGGGATCCCTGTCTCCCTGTCCTCAGATACTGTCTGAAATGGTCAGGCCACCTGTAGTGGCAAAATAATTAAATTATAAGAGGAGACATTAGGAAAAGGGGGTGGTCAAGAACCTATACAAATCCATACCACAAAAAGTGAATAAACTGGTTTTTTAATTAATTAATAAACTTTAGGATTTTTATTTAAAGGTGATCAGTACATTTTATTCATCTACATCTATGTTTTTAGCAACTAATTTGTGTCTACATTTAAAGCCTACTTAAAGGAATAGTCATAGTGTCAATTAAAAAGCAGTAGTGAGGTGAAATGCCCATTTATTGAAACTTATTTAGTGCTAAAAATTTATGTTATTAATACATTTGGTATTCTTAAGTTTACCCTACTTCAAGTTCAGATATGTGGGTTCATTCTAGAATAGTTGAACACAATAGGAATTGTGATCAACCATTATTGATTTTCTCCTGTTTAATAAAAGGAAACCAGATTTCCTTAAATGATTTCATTAGAGGGAGACTCAATGTGAGTCATTCTGTGCTCCCCACTCAGTCTTGCCATCTCTCCACTACACAGAGGGTGGTTTTTCTCATAACTCTCCCAGCATCTCTTCTGGTTAGAGAAGAGTTGAGTCCTAGCAGATAATAAGCTGAGGGAGCTCAGACTGCAGCATCCAAGGATGCTGAGAGAGTTCAGCTTCATCGAATAAAAAAAAGAAAAGTGAAATTCCTTTGTATGTTTTGCAGTCAAGGGAGAAACTCTGGTTTTCCACCTTCCCCCTTACATAAATAACTCTGGACCAACTTTTACTTCTTTCAGTGTTTCTATTTCTTGATGTTTCCAAAGTTGTGTCTGTCAGTCCATAAAGAATAGTCCATCTCTCATTTGTTTTGCCTCTTTTATCTGTCTGAATTTGAGAAACCCACTGTGGAGGAACAGATTTTTTTCATATTATTTTTAATTTCTAAGAGTCATAAAAAGATATTTCTCCAGTGCTGGTTCAGGCGAGGCAAATCTGACAAGCCTGCCATTTTTTCAGGTGAATTTTGTGCAGTCAGTGCATTTCTATATGCAGTGAATCTTGCAAGCTAAAGGTATTTCTTCACCTAGGGAGGGTTGCAAAATATAATTTCATAACTGAGGTACACAGCATTGCACAGTAATACAGGATTTTTCCCTTTGAGGCAATGTTAAGCTTTTTCTTTTAGTCATGGAACGATGACAGGGAGGACTCTGCTTAATTCCCTTGAGAAGGGTAAGTTATTGGGGCAGGAGGGCCTACCCCAAAAAGACCTAAAATCCAGTCAGAGAATGCGAACAGTTCAAGCTCTCTGTGAGTTAGCGGTGGCACCAGTGCTGGTTTGGTGTTGAATTATACTAAAACCAGCCCGGTTCCCCAAACTTCAAACACACATCCTGCTTTTTGAAGCTGGATGTGACAGATAAGCTGGTAGTTGGCCTGTAAATTTGTGACTAGCACTCAATCACTTTACAGTATAAAAGTCCAGTCCACTTTCACACTGTCAGGTTCTTCTAACACAAACCTTCTTGGGCTCTATGTGTGGAGATTCATCCCTTGGGTGGGGATGCCCTCCAAGGATACTCCTTGAGGCTGAGAGAAAGAGATCTCCCCATGAGTGTTGGTGTGGGTGAGTTACATCAAATCTCTACTTAATAATTATTTCTTTTTGCAAGATTTAGTATAATTGCTACAAGAATGGCTTCGGTATAGTGCACTATCCTATCTTATACTATACGACGAGTAGTTTTAGCTTTTATATTTTGTAGCAAATAATTCTGATTAAGATCTTTTGTCCGATCATTTGTAGTAATAATTCATTTTATATAAATATTCTTATTTTGTCAGGCGTTAGAACCTGCAGGACAAAAGTGGTTCAATCACACCTCCGTAATTCCTTAAATTTAAATCATTGAAATAATCCGAGGCTAAGATTGGATTCTGCCACACTGAGAATCCTCTCTGAGATGTTTAGAAAGCGAGGGAGTCCTTTCTGGCCCTCATGACTCAGTGGCAGGGCTCTTTTCTAATAAATTTTGTCTAAGCCTTCCACTCACACCTGTGACAAATCTTTGCTTAATTCCCATGGTAAGTGTGTGCAAGTAGTTTGAGGATGAAGAGGCAAGAGCAGCATCTCTTGGAGGAAACACAGTGGTTTAGGAAGCCCTCACAGCCTCAGTGGGTCTCTCTGGGGATATGGTAATGGCAGAGCACTCCAAGCTCCACAATGGCCATTGCATTGTCGTATCTATAATGTGCATTTTAATATCCCCTTAATTACACATCTACTCAATTCAGTGAGTATTTAATTAACTGTTAGCTAATTAATTAACTGTTTGCTTGAGAGATATCATAATGCTTCTTCAAATGGAGTAAATAGGTGATAAGGGAGCTTTTGAAAGTGTAACTTAGGGGCTTCATGTATAAATATATATGTATATACACACATGTATCAGCAATTAAGCAGGAAGGAGACTTGTATGCAGAATGCTTTGAGAAACATTTATGGTGCTGAACTCTGACTTGTGACTTATGAATTTCTGGAAGGAATGGCTGAGACTAAGGAGTTCCTGAGTAATTTTCCTTTAAATGCTAAGTAGGACACAACTGCCTTTTTCTTGATGCTTGGGTACAGCAGCAGATATTTGCATGAGGAAACAGATATTGGCTTTTGAAGTGGAAAATTATTTCAATCTGTTGTGAATAAAATATTTCACTATACCTTTAGAAAAGTCTCCACTTTGGTTTTTTTTTTACCAGCTTGTTTTGCAGAAATATTCTCCTTAATATTCAGTGAAAAGTCAATTGTTTCAGCACTGATTTTCATAGTCTTTGTTTTCAAAATCATGCTCTTGAAATTACTTGAATAGCACTGCTGTGGCTAAATTACTACATAGGATGCTGTGTAGAATAAAACCCCAAGCACTCAGAAACTGGAGCACGATCAGATTTATGTAACTAATACAACAGTTTTGTTTTGAACTTTCTTCTAATATTTTTAATCCCATATGGTAACTTTCTAATGTAGACAGTATCACCTGGTGTAATGTTTTCACAAGATTGTGTTTAAGAAAAATCAATGTATTTTAATAGAAGCTATTGTTTGTTTGTCCTTCAGTCAACTAAAATGACCAGCATGGAATCTGAAGCAGTTAGAAAAGACTTGGGTCTGCTTCAGTCTATTCATGAGCAATGGTTTATCGAATTTGTAAGAGAATAAAGAGATAAAAGGGAATGAACACAATAGTATGAAGAAATAAACAGAAGAAAATAAAATAACTTATTAGTAATGCAAGTCATACAGGATTGGGTTTTTCTTTGACTCACTAATAAAGCACTGAAGCAGCAGTAAAACAGGAGAGCAGCCCCGACCCTGCTGTGCTGGAACTGGTTTTGAGAGTAAAGTCCCTTTCATCTTCCTGCCTGGGTGCAATGTGTCAGGTATTACTAAAGGCATTTCTTGTTTCTAATCACTGTGACAAGTCCCTGCCCAGTTTCATTTCTGTGGTTTATTTCCTACTTCTAATTCCCTCCTGCTGCTCTGTAGTCCGTGCCTAGAATGTTCTTAAGCAGAACTCATCTAGACTTTGCCAAAAGGATTACACTGTTGTCAGAGAGTCGATCTGACAGTTGTCTTTTACCAGTCCAGCACTGCAATTTCTTTGAATTTTCTACTTCCATATTAATTCTAGGTATTCCTAAAATTCCTTCCATATTAATTAAGGTATTTTAGGCTGTCCCCAAAATCAAAATAGTCGATGTGTTGGAGGATAGCATTTATGGAATCATAATTGTCAATGTGTTGTCTGGAAAAATGTTTGTCAAGGTTTATTAGGGAGGGTTCGAAAACATACTGAAATGTTGAAACCATGACACCGTTGCAAGCTCAACAAAACTGATATTTATTACCAAGAGGTGGTCAACAAAATGAAAAAACTCAAAAGGGAGGAAGGAGGAGAGAAATAAGGCCCCAGCACAACCTCCTCTGTTACCCAGCTGTTACCATAAAGTTATCTTACTGACCTAGCATACCTATAATTACCCATAGCAGAAACTGCATCCTTGGAGCTCTATAGTGCCTATTGGGTGCTAAACATTTTTGACTTTCCTATTCCTATTTGATTCCATTAAAAAAAAAAAAAAAAAAGATTAGAGGACGTGCTGCCACTTTGCTCCTTCTCTCAATATAATTTACAATATTTACTACTTAAGTGACATTAGTTGACTGATGCTTGCAATTGATGGATATAATCAATCAGTAGGTTAAGCTGTAGCAACTCATTAACCCACTGTGTCAACTGCTTGTGTATTTACTACTTCTCTGTCATCTTTAGTAATTGTCATCTTAGTGCTGTTCAACAAATGACTCCTACTGGGTGGTGTAAATCTGCTTACTTTCTTAGAGCTTTTGGAGGTTCTAGGAAACAAAATAAGTTTATATATGTCCCATTTTTTCTCACTATCATCTCTCATGCACGTAAGTACACAGTACACTGCTTAAACAGTTCCTGCATTGGGTAAAAACATTTGTGCATCCAAGAATTCAGGGCTGATTTTGTGCATTATCTCAGCTAATAGCATTGTGGTGCATTTGTAGCCTATTTGCTAACTTGGTGTTGCATTTAATTTTAATTTTAAAAAGAACATTCTTTACTGAAATACCAAAGTTTTCACTGCAGTTGCTCCAATGAAAGGCATTTCAAGTGGGAGAGAAAATGGGAAATGAAGAAAGGTGATAGACTTCGGCATTTATCTTCAGTTCACTGTCAAAGAATCCTTTAATGTTGAGCTATGGTCATAAATGAGATGTGAAAGCTGCTTCACAACTCAAAGATACATAAATATTCACTTGAATTTGGATGATTAGTTTTTTAAACATTGATGCATGTTTTGCATTAGATTTAACACTGACTCTATTGTACAATTATTATGTTACAGCTCTGATATCACATTAAAAATGTAGCAAACGTGGAATGAAAGAAAAAGCCTTTAATCATAGCTTCAAGTTCAAACAGTGGGTGATAACTTTTTAACTCACTCCATAATATGAGAAATAGTAGGTTCTCTTCAAAATTGTTCCCCAAAAAAATCTTCAGTAAACAGGATGGGTGTTTTGCAAACAGTTAGCAATTCTGACATAATTAACCAAAATGTTGCCACATTTTGAGATGTATTTTCGCATTACAGTGCCCTGCAGAGCATGTTCACGGCAGTGCAGTGCTGTGCAGGGCTATGTAGTGGCTCCTGGCAGTGGTGCTGCAGCCAAAGCTAAACCGCCTGGTGTATTTTTGATGTAATTTCCTGTAATTTCCTCACAGCTACACAGGGAACCTCCTTTCTTTGTTCAAGGGAATATTGCCGGCAAGCCTTGGGGAAGAGAGTGAAGCTTTTCCCTGAGATTTCAGGGAGTCTAACAGTACAACAGAGCTCCTGGTGGATTTTCCAAAGAGCTGAAGTTATTTATGTAACCAGTAAGGCTTTTCCACCGACACTCAACTTTAAATGTGGCTTAAGTGAAACAAAACCCTCTACCCCACATAACAGCAATAGGGTAGAGAGGGCTTGTGCACTGTGGGAGCTTTCTGCAGGAATTGAGTTATAATTACAGTGAAGGAAACAACTGTGGGATAAATACATGAACTAGGTGATTGCCACAGCATCGTATATGACTACAAATATAAGGTTTCTTAAAGGCACTGGCCTTTAAGTCCCTGTGATACCGATATATAAGATAAAGCACTTTGGGGTAGTCTGAGGTAAATGGATAAAAAAAGTAGAAGCTCCATGTGGGAGGTGCTTTGGGGTCTTTAGTGACTGAGGAGAAAGAGGCCCTGGCCTCCAAGTCATGCACATTTTTGTGGTCACTCAAGGCAGACAGTGGGAATGGTGGAACTGCCCAAGCAGAGAAATGTGATTTTTAAATGTGAACCTGAGAGAAATATGTAATATGTGTTTATGACACTCAACAACCAAATAAGCCAACTTCTGGAAGAAAATGGTAACAGAAATTCTTAGACAAGAGGAAATTACATTATTAGATTTGTCTACCAAACCTCTTTACTTCTACCTTTGTGTGTGAGCCATAGCAAAGATTTTTGTTCTTTCTCTTCACACTTCTGCTTGATCTTAGTGGCCTACAGGTCAACAAAACCACCTCCATGCATTCTATTGAGTATCTGCAGTAAAATTTCTCTCCCTAAAAGTCTCTTTTCAGGACCATCAGATTTGAGTCTTTGCCACAGAGCTTCAGATAGAGTGTGTTATTGCCAAAGACAATTCCAAAAATAAAATTAGACATATGGTACTTGGTAATAATGAATGAGCATCCAGGATTTCAATTTAGTTTTGGTAAATGCTCAGGAATCTGGGTGTTGGTCTAAAATAGAATTAAGCAGATGAAAAACGAGCTGGAAATTTTCCCCAGATGAACTGTGTCAGAGACTTTTAATCTTTTCTGGGCTTGCTAGAAAGAGTCATCTTTTATTCTGCAGTTTAAGTAATTATCAGATAGCCTGTGTTTTGGTTTTGACTTCCTTCTATTGAACTTTAAGCAAGTTACTTCTTTATTCTCTGTGCTTCATCTATTTTTAAATAGGTAATACGTCCTTTGCTTCATGGGGTCATTGTTAAAGACAAATCTTCTGAAATTTCTGAGCAGTAAAGTACTACAGTTATGTAGAAGAACTGGACATTTATCTCAGATTTGATCTGAATTCCTGTGGGAATTCTACTTTTAGTATTACCCTTGGGTTTAAAATTCTGACTTTTCAAAGAATTTGATGTTGTGTAGTGAAGGGAAAGAAATTAAAAGAAAATAAGTGTACCAGCTTCTGTTTAAGCTAATGAGATCCTATGGTTTATTCATGACCAGCTCTTATTTAATCTAAATTACCTCTTTTATCCCAAATATTTAGTGAGTAAAAATCTATTAATTTAAAAATCTGGTTTTTTACCTTCTTATACCATACCCTGTACTTGATATTGTTGTTTACCTCAACACCAACATGTTTGCCAAAACAGAATTTAATATTGGGTCACAGATTGTCCCTTTACAATAATAAAAATTATACAATGTGTTACATTTGCATGTATGTGGACATATATATTGGGAGTGCAAGTCAAGGGAGAAAGAAAATATTAGGTCGACATCATTTTAGTCTTTTTCATTCTGTTTGATGGGAATTGTTAATATATAATAAAACCAAAACATGTTGAAACAGTTTTACATACAGTAAACACATCAAAGAAACAAACTGGGTTGAAAGCAAAATAAAAATGATCAACAAAGTTGAAGCTAGCAGCTTGTCCACTGCATATAGGAAAATATAGACTACAACTGATTTTCATTTTAGAGGTTTGTTGTGGTATTCCAGATCTAGTTTCAAATATCTTTTTTTTTTTAACTGAATTATAGCAGGTTTTTAGTTTTTCCATGTCAGTGGTACACAATCCCTAGTCCTCATATGCAAATAAGATTCTCCTCACTTTGAAGGTCACAAGACCATGTTAATAGTCATAAATGTTACATGTCATAAATGAAATAGTTACTGTCTATTTCTCTTCCTCATTACATTTTGGTTCTCATTCATGCAAGCTACTGATGGTATTTAATTGGAATAAATTAATTTAGTATTTATCAGTCTTATTTAACAGCTTGTGGGCTAATTTTGAAAATAATAATTAATTTTTCCTGTTGTATAAATTTACCTGTTGTATAAAGTCTCTTGTGGCTCTTGGGCATTCAAAAGACCAAACAACAGACACTTTTCCAACCTCTTTCATATTTAAAAATGTAGTTTAATTTATTTGGTTAATGAGATTCCCTCACAAAACACTCAATTCCTTAAAGAGAGGTGAAATTAAGTCATCTTTTGAAATGTGGTTAAGTTCATTCCCACTGTTTTTCCTTGTTTTGTGCTAATTTGCGACGCAGAACAACTCCAGATTCTTTGGGGAAAAATGAAATTGGCACTCAGAACAACAGTGCAACTATGGGGCTGGGCTGGCATAAAATACAGCAATGCACAAATAGTGCATAGCATATATTTCTGCTATAGATAGGGTTTATGTGCCCCCTAGATAATTCCTTTACCCTCCTCTGTCAGCAGGTGTTCTCAGTAGTGTTCTTCTAACCCTTCTTGGGAAACAAGACTGGAGACTTGAATGCATTATATTAGTCACTGGTCTTCTCTAAAACGGGGTTGTATTTACCTGCTGGCAAATGAGGTTCTGTTTCTCTGAATAAGTTTATCTTATGCCTTGGTAGAGGAAGGAATATATCGTGGTTGATAACGCCACCTTTTCTTTATACTTTATTTCTGATCCTAAACTAGTAGAGCGGAACAAAGTCTATCACATCACAGCAATAAAAAGCAGGTGCAAATTTGCTCAGAATCAAGACCCTCTTTTTTTTGGGAGTTGATCATTGAGTCAAAGTACCATTTTTTCCTCTGCAGCCTCTGTCTCCCTGATTAAATTCTTGGATGATGGGGTAAAAGTCTTAGATGCTGAGTCCACCACATCTGTTGGCAGGTCCTTGAGGCACAACAGGAAGACTTCTATGCAACTACATTTGTTCTGAATTTGTTCTGAACAGTACTGGTCTCACAGAGGGACATCTGGAAGGACAAAGGTGTATGTCACAGGGAGCTTTCTACAGTTAGAGCTCACTGCCAGCTATTAAGACCACAAAGCCAGTAGAGAGGGTTCTTGACTTTGGCAACAAAACTGGTGTGAGAAGGTTCAAAATCATAGCACGTATTCTACCTTAGATCAGCATTTGGAAAAACCTGCTGAAGGCTCAGAATGTTAAGAATTAAAAAAAAAAAAAACTAAAAAGGAGCTCTTACAGTAGTAAGTACTGATATGTGCATGGGTACAACTGCTAAACAGTAATGTAAGGGTTATTTTTCTGGAATAACAAGTGCAGAATTAGACAGAGGAGGAGAGCATAGCTCCTCGCTCTGGAACTGTCCTGACAGAATCTTAGGGCAGTTGAGTAGACTATTCCCTGGATGAATTTTAAAACTGTGAACTAATAAATCTTGAGCACATATACCAGAGTGTTATGAAAGAGAAAGGAGTCCTAAGTTAAATGGATCCTCAATAGTAGTCCTATTCTGTAGTCTTTTTCTTATATATGCTGCCTTGTCCATCTTCCAATCTACTTCAACTGACTTATAAACTGCAATTTTAATTTCAAAGAGTATTAAATAAAATTCATCTCTCTTGCTGTTATCAAGCTCTTATTTTAATAATTTTAATACTGTTCTTTAGCAAACTATCTAAATAATGTCATCAGGAACTCACACAGTGTAATCTGAGACAGTTTAGAAGATAAGAGAAGGCTTTTTTTCTGTTTATTATTGGTCATGTCAAATTGTAAATACTGACAAAAAAAAGGCAAGGCTTCTCCAAGCAGGTCAAATACATCCCATTAGGCACTGCTTTTCTTTCTTTCTCTCTTTCTCTTTTTTTTTTCCTGTGGTTTTTTCTCTCAGTGTTAGTGAAAACATGCTCTGAAAAGATTCCAAAATGTTTCAAGACTAATGCTTTTGGGCTGTGAGAGATGAGTGAAATATATAATATCTTCAGTGCTGACACTTCAAAATGCTTCTCTCTAAATGAATTGCATTGAAATTGACCTCTATAAATCCTTCTTTACATTAGTTGTTCTGGAAGAATCTGTCAGTTTACACAAATCTCTCTCTCTAGCTTTTTATTAAAATTTTTTTTTATAACAACTTTTTTTAGTGGGATGGGTTTTGTATATATGGTCAACATGTCAGTGTGTTTGAGAGAATAATTATTGCGCTTAGTACTTGACAGTCTGAAAACAAGTAATGAAGTAAAACTCATGAAATATTTTTACTCCATTTTTATACCATACTTTGTGCTGGTTTTATTGTCTGAGCTGGATTCATAATTTCCTCTTGAGAAGTATGCAAAGGATTGATGTATGTTTTTTTTTTTTTAACTGACTTTCTTATGCATACAGTCTTTGGGAATGAAGAAAGACTTTTTTTTTTACACAATTTTGTGTAACTGTGCTTTTATTCTATCTCTTTAACAGGCCAAATAGCCTATTATCAATAAAACTCCAAATAGCTGTAAGAGAAGCTGGCTTTTTAAGACACCCTTGTTAAGATAAAATGCCAAGAGATTTATTGGCATAGTTCAGGCAGATGTTTTTAGAATTGCAATCATAAGAAATTCCTGCAAAGTGATAAGCAATTATTAAGTTGGACAGTGACCAATGAATGTGACATATGCTATGTAAAGGCAAATTAATTAGAAATGAATTCACATCTCATTTCTCAGCAATGGGCCGATGCTATTAGCTTATATAACCACATACACTACAACTCAGTGCTCTTTAAGTTTGCTGTTTGAAAATGGAATAAGCTGTGTCTGACTAGAATGCAGGAGTCCAAGTTGGGAGAAATCTGCATGTCACTGCAGTCAGTGAATGCTTCATAATATGACCAAAACTTTACTCTCTTTTTGGGGATGGCCTGGCCATCTGAGCATCCACTGGAAAGCAAACCATGCATGAAAACAGAGGATACCAAAGGTCTGTTAGAGAAGTGAAATTCATACAGGAAAATAATTTTGGGTCAATCATATCCACTAAGCTGGCACTTTGTCCGTTAAAACAGTCACAATCTCTTGGGAACGGAGAATGGGGCAGATATTTCAGCCTGGGATATTCACAGAACATAACAACATACAAGTCCCACATCTGCCCTCTGAGAAGTGACAGCATAATGCATTCAGTACACATTCTTTGCACTGACAGAGATTTTTAACTTTCAGTGCCCTACCAGAGAACAGGCAGAATCTGCAGTCATATGATTGTGTCATTTTGCTGCTTGTTTTATTTAAGAGTAGGGAAAGAATTTTAGCCTGTGTCTTATTTGTCAGAGATCACAGGATTTATGTTTTTTTAACCATAAGATTCAGTTTGCTTTGTAAGATTAGCATGGCTTTTTCACTCAGAAGTTTATTTTCAATTATAGTGACTTAGGGCTTTGGTCATCTCATTGTCTCTGCTGCTAATTTCTTTTGGCATAGTATAATTCCGGTGCAGGCAAACTTCATGGGTTGCATCTATGCCTGGTGTATAGAGGATACATCAACATTTCTGGTACTTGACTATTTTAAAAACAAACAAACAAACAACCCCAGAGTGGAAAGAGCAAATTGGCAAATTTTGATGGGAGACAGGGAAATTGGAAAACCATGGTGCAGGCTCGTGGGATGTGGGTGTATTTTAAGTAGTGGAGGTCTTATTCAAGCTACAGTATTTTGTTTACACTCCTATTGCACTCCGTCAGTTAAAGGCTTAGCTTTAAGGGTTTTTATCAGTAGCCAGTAAGGTAAGATTCCAGGGCTGTACAAACATGCTATTGTTGAGGAAATTACAGACACAGCCAACAGATGATTTGAATGATATCTTCCAAACTAACAAAGACAGTTGCACTCTCAGTTTCTGTGTGGAAACAGATCTCCAATATCAGCCCTTGGCTAACAAACTTTATCACTGTCTTCTTTCAAATATTTCCTTGGGAAGGTGTTTGTGGAGGAGAGCAGCAGCTGTCTATATTGTGAGCTAATGAGCAGCACTGTAGCACAGCTCACTGTGTAGATCTGCTGGCTATTTGCCATCAGGAAATCGGGAAAGGATATACCCATTGGACCTGCAGTGGAAAGAAACAAGCCAGGGGAATAAAGGAAAAGATTAGTGTGAGAAATGGTTTATTAAAGCTCATTTGAAACCTAATTTGTTCCAGCTCATCCACTGAGATCCACCTGGAGGTGATAGATTTTTGTGGTTGTATTGAAAATACCATACTTTAGAAGTCATTCTATGACTATGGGAAATGTAATCACTGGGTATATAGCTAAGAATTTCCTGAGATACATTTCAACACTCATGACTGTCATTAGTAGTGTTTTCCTTTACTTATTTTTGTGAATTAGTATTTTAGTAAACAACAAAAGACTACTGTTCAGGATTCTAAATAAACCCCCCATTTTTCAAGCAAATAGAGAATGGACTATAAGAAACTTGTTAAAAAAGTATGTAACAGGTTAACTGGTGTGTGTGAATGCATTGTGGAGTTTTATTCAGACTCCTACATGAGGAAGCTCTTCCAAATTCAGATATTCATCTCCATTCCCGTGCATTATGGAATTTGCAAAGGCTTCTGGGATTTATATCAGCAGAAAAATAATTCAGAAAAATGTTAATGTAAAGGTTAAAGCAAGGGAGAAAATCAAAATGTCACACTTCAAAGACAGCCATTGATTTGGGCAAGTATGAATATTAGACCCTGCTGATAAAGTACTGGTCTGGGGTTTTCTCTTCTGTGGTGTTTTTCTGTGTTTGGCTGCTCTGATGTCACTTCAATGAATTGTGTAGTTGCTGCTGAAATCTGCATTGCTTCTTTCCAGTGTGGCCAACTACAGAAGTAATGCAGAAGTATCAGCTAGAGAGTTCAACTATCTGTAAGAAGTAGGAGCAGGACTTGCAAAGTGTAGCATTTATAAACTGTCAGCAACTTTTTATTTTGCAAAACATTTACTAGCTCATTATTTGCAAATCTCCTTATGCTTGCAGAAGTAATAAAAGAACAAGTGCCAGTACATGTAATATTTGCAAGAATCTGATATTCCCATTTCATATTCAGGTTTGTAAAATCCCTCAGTCATGTGCTTTAAAATTTAGGAAATAATACTACTCAGATAAATTTATGGAAAACAGATATGGAACTTTTTGTCTGTGAAAAACATCACACTATCAAGTTGAAGTAAATTACCAATATTTAAGTACTGTTTGCTGATACTTCCCTAACTAATAGTTGCCAACTTTATTAGGCATAGGTTACCATTAGTTATCAGATCCTCTTTTGTACTTATTGAAACTTTGGCACATAAGAATTCTGTTCAGAAACAGCTTTTTCCCAAATTCCAGTTATATGATACTTGTCAAGACTTACTTTGTCACATAGAAAAGGTTGAATTCAAGCATATTACCAAAGAATATGACCTTGTCGCCTGGAACTGTTCCATGTCAAAGGAAAGGTTCCAGCCCTCTAGGGAGAGAAAGCCAGGCTGTCTGTATCATGGAAGGCAACATGGTGATGCTTTGCTTAGGCGAGTAATAACTGTTGTATATGGGAGAGATCATTCACCAGACATGTGATCTTGTGGGAAAAGGGAAAACCAATTAAGAATAGAAAGGAAAAATCAAATCACAACAATAAACCACTGACTCTATAGCTGAGCAATGCAAGCTTTTTCTAAAAAATAAACAAAAATATATAATTATGTATAATATGAGACACAATATGCTCCAGTATAGACAATACAGAAACCATAAGTTAGTAAAAAGTACAGGCAGAATCTCAAAGACAAATATAATGACAATTATCTAAAAGGCTGAGGCGGGCAAGATAATTCTACTTTTTCTTAAAAATGCCATTTTCCCTTACCCAATGTCATACTAATTTCACTTCCATTTCTTGTATTCCAAATGCTCCCTCTTTCTATGTTCTGTATGCTGCTGAGAAGGATCTCCTGCTCCCTACATTACATACAGCTGGGAGGAAATATGTTGACCAGGCAGTTACTGGATGGATTTAGTTAGTATAATAATTCAGTTAATTACCAGGGAAATTTAGTTACTATATGAGCTTGGTCATTGTCACTAACATTCCCAGTCCCCTCCAAAACAGAGGAAAGATGTCTGCCCTCATTTATGGCTTCTGTTTCTTGCATTAAATGGATGCTAAAGCTGCAAGAGAGTGGTTCCTGTTGTCCTGCAAAGTTACCAAGCCGTTTCCTTCTGAGCTGCTCTCCCTTTAGTTGCAAAGTAGATGTTTGTTTATCCTTAGCGTTCCCACACTTCTGCACTTCCAAATTCTTGTCATGTAGCTTTTTTCTAACGGCTTGAGGATGAACATCATAGGAAGGTAATCAGATGCTATTGTTAAGAGTTGTGACTTTCCGCTGTGAAAGCTGTCAAATACACCTGATTCTCTTTTTGAGAGGAGGGAAAAGTAAAAATTATGGGATATATTAATTCATGCAGCTTTAAAGACAGCTTTAAAATTAATTTGGCTGCACTTCTGCTTCCTTTTGGCCAACGACCATGTCACAGGGAGCTATTGTTTTTCCTAAGGTCCTGCTTCCCTCCTGTCTCTCTCGCCACAGGGCAGTGTCCTACCCTGTCCTTGATGCCTTTCCTGGGGGCAGCACTGGGTCCCCTGAGGGCTGGGCTGTGTCCCACCATGGGGCTGTGCAGGAACCATCTGGAACTATCTGTGTCTAACTCAGGACAGCCCCACAGCCCTGCTGTCATGTCCTTGCCACCCACACCCAGTATGGGCGTTATTTGACAAGATTAATAATTTTTGATATTTCAGAAATCTTTGGGGTGCCTTGGCACGTAGCTTAACCTTACAGGGCCAGGTGTGGTGTAGGTGAAACATCAGCACCTGATAGCAGCAGGCACAGGCTCAGAACATCTCCTGATCCCTGCAGACTTTGTCCCAGGCCTGCGTGCCCACTGCCTCGGGATTTCTCAGAATATAGTCTCTCCTACCTTTTCCTGAAAATCAAGCTAAAGATGACTAAGTAGAATGTTTGATATATTGGTATGTAATGAAACTCAGTGTTTCTTATGTGTGTTTTATCTGGGAATTCAGAGCAGCACTGGACATGCCACAGTGAGGGCTGTGCCGCAGCAGAGAGCAGCAGGCAGTCTTTGGGCACGTCTTTCTAACCACAGGGTGCCACCATCGCTCCAGCCCATGGAAATTGTGACAGCAACACAAAACGTGTCACCTGCAGATTCGGATGAACATGAACTACTTCGATCTAGTTTTCAAGTGTGATGTTTATGCACTGATATGTTATAATCACACAATAATATTTTTCTAACTTTGCGAAGACTTAAAGGGTGTTTAATCTATTCAAATTAGGGAAAAGACTCCCCAGAGAATTTAGCAATTCTCAGAAAGTGATATTCATATTTTCCAGCATCATATTGGCCTGAGTTGCTGCCTCACTGTGCCCATGTCAACCACAGGAGCCACCAGACTGTTCATGCAAATAAACAAGCAATGAGATGCATATGTTCTGTTAAGTGACTGTGGTGAAGAATCTGATAATATTTTCCATAGGCAATAACAGCTGCTGGAGTTAGTGAAACTAGTCTGGATATTGTGTGGCAGCTCATCAACATTTTGAGTTGCAAAACCAGAAAATTAAACGTTGCTTTAGGAAAAACAGAGCTTTACTTTAGCCAGTGGCATTCTGAAGCAGTAACTGTTATTTTCAGGTATTTTCAGTGAGGGTTGAGCAGCTTGATTCCTTTTTTTTTTTGGTTTAGTAATATTAGTTATGGGTGTCCACTGAAGCTAATGGATCTTTGAGAGATTAGCCTAGGGACAAAAATTTATTCCTCATATTATGAAATCCAATTAAAATTTTGAAAGTGCATGAAAATACTGTTGGTAGCTATAAAGCTGAAAGAGTAATGGAGTGGAGGAAGTTTTTCTGGATTTCAAGGACTGCTTAAACGTTTTTCACTTCAAATTAATTGGATTGCATGCTAAGACAGCATAGGGAGCCTAAGTTTGAAGCCAGGACACTGACAATGAAGTTCTGTTCTCACTGGAGTACAGAGTTACGCATTTTATAATTTTATTTTGGCCCTTCAGGCCTTTTACATTCTGGTCTGTCCTAATTTATAAATAATTTGCTGATAAAGATACTTTGGAATTCATTTCATAAACAGCAAAACTGGTACTTTTATTTCAGGGTAACATATCTGAGTGTTATACAAGAAAGTTCAGGTAGGTTAGATGTTCAGATAGTGAAGGTAGTGACAATAGCCTGATGTCTGTTTTGTTTTCTGTCTAATCCCTGACACTTACTTTGAGGGGTAATTTCATAAGAAATATTCTATCTGTTTTAAACAGCTGGTTAATTTAGTTCATGAGAAGCTATGTTTCTGTTCCTGTTTGTTTTTGCAGGCCACGTAAAAGAAGAAGCAACAGTGATTAGATCCAAAATGAAATGAATAGACTATTTTTAACAGATTGTAACTTAATGAATGAAATCTTAATGGCAAAGAGGCTTTCTAATCATTGCACAGCATCACAGCAATTTCAGGTCTGGGCTTCTATGATCTATTTAGCTTGTGGGGATTTGTAAAATGAAAATGTTTCACAGGTGTGAGACTGGCAAAATTGACTGATGAAGCACAAAGGTGTGACAGACTGCTGATAAATTACTGCTGGAGAGAAAGCCTAGATGACTATTAAGCCAGAAATACTCTACTGCTCTGACCAACCAGACAGTCCCAGATAGCTTTTATATATGCAGTTCAGTCTTTATCATTTAGGTAGAATCCAGCCCTTTACATCCTTAATGTTACTACTGTCCTTCAAGAAGAATTATTAGTTTATTTTGCTAGAACCAAATTAGTTCCTCTGTAAGAAGCAGCAACTACCTTGCAGGCAACCTAAAAAATGAAGTTTCATAGCATTCATTTACCTTACACTCAAGAAAGACAGTAGTGTTGTGAACTTTTTTTATTTCTGTCTTGAAAAAATGTCAAACTGCCTTTATTCCACATTTAAGACTATCTAACTTGTGGTCTAGTCTATGGTGGGACAAATTATGTACAGAAATATTGTATTCAGAAATTTTTTCATTCTCTGCCTTGATTTTGTCCTAAAATAATTAGGTCTCAGGTAATAGAATACTGTCTGTGAGTCTGAAGGAAGAAATCTTCAGCTCTGCAGTTTCATCCTACAGATGGAGAGAGGGTTCTGTGGTCTGGGAAAGAGGATCTGTTGGAGCATTTTGCACTGAATGGGAGCCTGATTTTGGAATCCTTGCTTTTCTATCTACCCCACAAAACCAGCAGAAAAATTAAAGACAAAAAACCCCAAACAACTACCACCTACCAAACCCACAACCAAAAATGCATAAGACATCATCCCAGTTTTCTAGTTAGGGCAGTTTTCTTTCAGGTTTGCTTCAAAATTTAGGCTGTTTCAGACAAAATAGTGTGTCCAAGGCAGACTGTTGAGGATCACCCTGCTGGCATCTGTATCTCTGATATCCCAGAGGCAGGTCTGGGATTGTGCAAGTCTTTATATGCCTGAAAGTTTTCAAAATTCAGGTCTTTTGTTTGCAAGAATAGTAGGTATGTTTTATAGCCACTTGAAACCTATACAGGCTTCTTAAAAACCTGCATTTTAAAATGTTTGATTGTGAAAATCACATAGTGTGGTGGGCCCATGAGCTCTGTTTTCAGGCCAGAGTTATGCTTGCATAAATGTGTATGGAATTTACAGATAATCTGAGAATAGTCTGGAAAAATGACACACCAACAATTTAATCAGTTGCCTACATACTGCAGCTGATTTTGTTACCAATTTCACTTGAGAAATGCATTATTTCTGTAATTTTTACTAAGCTTCTTAATGTCTGAACCAGATTTTAGACTCTCAGAGAGAACCTGTGTTTGAGCTAAGTCTCCATAGTAGAAATTCAGCCCAAAGGGGTTTTTCATGGCCAAATTATGAACTGCTGGAAAATAAATTTCATTTTGAAAATGTGGATTCAGCCTTCAGTGGCAGAGTACTTTGCTTTTCCTGCTAATAACGTAGTGACCTATATGTGCAAAGTTTCTTAAAGTATTTCTTGAGGCAAGTTTTTTCTGCTCTGGGTAGGATGGGATTATTATTTTGTATAACTTACTTGGCTCCAGTAAACTGTTTGATTAAAGACTTCTGGAACAGTAACAGATGCTCAGAAGTAGAGTTGATAAAACCAGAGAGTTCTAGAAGTTGATGCAGTTTAGTCTTGGGCACACTTTTAATTTATGCAAGTATAAGTTTAAGACATTCTTTATGTATTTTTTTTCAGAATGCCTCTAGAGAGGGTAGTATTTTGTTTTCTTTATGAAAAAAGTAATCTCCAAATCTGTGTAAAATGTAAAGGTTTTTTTGAGACTTTCATTGAGAGTGGGAATCAGTCTGTGATGAGATACATCCTCTGGGAGCAGGTCAGGCCTGAACAACTGTTTTCATACAGGCTATTGTATAAAAAGAAAAGTTAAATTAGTCACTGTCTTCCTCAAGCTGATAAGGACCACAGGAAGCTGTACACAATCCGTACTACCATGCACTCAGTTATGTATTATAAAGGACCTTTTTAATGCAACTTATTGAAATGAATAAGAATCTTACAGGAATCAACCCATTATGTTTAAAATAAATATATTTTGATCTGATCCCTGTAAGACAAATATGGAAAAAAGGATGACTGCTGTTAATAGAGGATGATACTGTGTAATGAGTCCTTGCAGCCAGAGGTTTTGGCCTGTTAAGTTAGTTATTTCATCCAGAAAAAAATGATAAATCATGTCAAGGTGGAGAAGTACTTTCATTGTTTAAAAATGAAAAGAAAATCTGATTTTAAAGTGTCAGGTTTAGGATTTATGAACAGGATTCCCATAATCAGTCATTCAGAATGAATTGTATTATTTAAGATGTATTTGCAGGCAGGCAAGCTGAAAATATTTGTGTGTACAATGCCAAGTCAGTTTACACTATCTCTCTCATCTAAATTGCTTTTCCACCCTATGCAGACAGAAACACACACAAACACACACAGTTTATTAGTGCCGAGTTCCCTTATGAATTAGTTATAAACCATGACAACAGTGCAAAACACCAGAAGGGGAGAGAATTTGAGGTTTTTTCTGTGGTATCAGCAGTGGTTGCAGATGATGGAAACAATTAAACCTGTTGTGGAGTCGCCGTAGATGATCTTTAGGAGTGATAATACTTAGGGGGTGACCAGCTATTGGGAATAGGCCCTAAAAAATCAGTCTATGCTGAGTCTCATCCTTCAATTATTTAGGAATGTGACAGTTTTGACAGACTTCCATGAGAGGGCAGGAAGGGAAAGAGCTGGGCGAAACAACCAGGCAGATGTATTTGTTCAGCTATGCCAAGGTAACTTTTGATGTTTAAGGAAGGGATTTTCCTTGGTTTTGTCTTTTGCATATAGCATTCCATAGCCCATGGTACTACAGAATAACAACTAAAATGCATTTTAGTGAAGCAAATATGTAAATAACAATTATGGTAGCTGTAACAACTGTAATAACTGTAAATAACACACTTGATCCTTTTTTGGGTCATAGTGTGTCAAGCTACTGGAGTGTGTGTCTGTAACTTTATCATCTTTCAGGGTATTCTTATATTAATTTTTCCTTATCCTTTTATCATTTCTTTTGACTTTTTGACATGGGATTTTTTTCCTGAAGACCATATATCCAGCTCTCTGCAATCAGAGATCAGAAACACCAAGGTTTATGTTCTTTGGGAGGATAGGAATGACTCTGAGCCAAGTCAGTGCAAGAAATGATATGACAGCACCACCTGTCTTCACAAAAAATCTGTTTCAAAAACTTCTTTCTAGTTTGCATATCTCAGTGTAACTGATAATGTAGAGATTTAGAGATTAACATAATCCTATAAACATCCTGTGTGTAAAGTGATTCTTGTAATGGCACAGGGGTTATGATGGGTTTATGGTTTCAGAGAAGCATGTGTGGGGACACTTATACAAATTACTGGCTTGTGTAAATGGACAGTAAATACAAGTTCCAGATTATGTGAAAGATAAGCCCAGAAACAGGGGCATGCAAATTAGATCCTGATATAAGACAAAATATGAAGGACAAGAAGGGAGGAGGAGGACAGAGACCAGATTTTGGAACACAATATTCTCTTTTTAAATTTAAGGACACTTCTGTTCAAACGACCCTCTTCATGTGAAGGAAGTCTCTAATGTTCTGATAATGTGGGCTCTGGCCTGTTGTCTCATGTTACAGCTGTGGTTCTTCTGTTGTTTATTTGATCACCCTCATTCCTGGGGTGGTACTTGATCCCTCCTCTCTTTCATCACTGAGTTATATTTTTACCTCGTGAAGGTTGAATTAGGCTTCTAGAAAATCTTCTAGATTTTTCGGAGCTCAAGGAGACTAAGAACATCATAATTGTTGCACTGTCTCTTAAGTCTTGCCAAAAAAAAAAAAATGTGTTGAGTTGATACTGCCTCCTTCTATGAGAGGGATACATTGGATTAAAGTTGTGAAGAACAAAACAGAACAGCTGAAATGGTCCTGCTTCTACCTCTGCTATCCTGTAGGATATCACAAACAGTGGGGAGTTGGGAAGACTAGTTCAGATGATGAAAACACAATGTTAATTATTTACACAAGCAGTAATCTTGCTTTCAGACGGACAAACAGAAATTAATCTGAAAGCTGGTGAACCAATTCTTGCTGCAAGTTGGAGAACACTGTAAAACTAAAACCAAATAAAACTCAGTACAGCAAGGAAAAGTAGGAGGTGGAATTTTGGGGTGTCATGCCAGACCTCGAAGTGCTATCACTGCCTCCTCTTCATGGGGAGAGAAATGGGGAAAGAATCTGTCTCTGATGAAATGACTGAACCAATGTTTTAGCAGCTGAGAATATGCCTCTTCTGTGCTACAGCCATGAGTTGAAATAGTGCCAGTTCTGAAGTGAAAAATTCCAGAGTAAAACTCACTACGTTTTTAGTTCCTGAGATGGGATTCAGTACACAAGAAAGGTAAGTTACATGGCAGCAGGAAATCAATTTATTTCCCTCCATATCTCTCCGTGCTGCTCTGTATCGCTATTTCCCTCTGTATCTCTCAGTGCTCTCTCTATCACTCTGGACATACACTATTTCTACACCTGCAGTTAGTGAGAGTGGACTGTACAGCAGATGAATTGGTTTGGCACACTCAGTTGCTCCATTTCTTCACACTGTTTCTTCAAACAAAAATCTCAGCTTGCTCTCCTTGCAATAAACGGGTGAGCCCTTGTTTCTAAAAGGAAGTTGGGCACTGCTAAGCTTTTTGGCACAGGCACACATCTCATGGTCAAAATTTAGAATAGTCTTGCCTTCAAAAGTATGCTACTGATTAGATTAACTGAAATTTTAATTTATATACAGCTGTTGGTCTCAAATGCATGCCCAGGTTGCTTGAGAGAAATCTGCTGAACACCTGCTGCTTAGTAGACCTGCCTACTTCAAGGCTGCTTTGTACTTCTATTCTTCTACTGACTTTTAAAGTTCAGGCTTTTAACCAGGTACTCAAACTTTCACATTCATTTTGGACTACTATCCCTTTCAAATTTATCAGCTATGGTTCTTATGTTACTGGGTTGGTAAAAAACCTGAATGTTTCCACTGGGAAGTAGAATTGTTCTAACATTGCAGAGTATACCATCAAATTTGGGTTGTGTTTGAAGCCAACAGCCAGCAGCCACAGTCTTGTTGCTTGCTTTCTTTGTGAAGATCAACAAGCAACAGTCTCAGCATGAGTGATACTATCTAAGGTAAACAGTATGCGAAGCTTTAGGGCATCCTCTAGTTGTTGCCAAGACACCAATGCTGGAAAACACAGGTGTCAAGTCAGATGCAGTTTATTTAGGAGTTTGGAAGCAGGAGCCCATGACAGCAGCAAGATGTAGAAGCTCAGTTTGGGTTCATTTGTACTAAGGGGCAAAAGGAAGAATAGCAACACCTTGCCAGAGCCTTCAGCTGTCTGGAGGAAAGAGGCAGCAATCAAGAATGAGATGGGGAGGGGGAAGGAATTGCTGGATTTTGAAAGCCTTTTAACCTCTGACTTGAGAGAAGGATGTGTGTCAAATTTAATGAAACAAGGAGACAGCTCTGGAAGGGCCTAATGGTGACACTTTTATAAGACAGCAGACAAAGAAGCTGTCTTTGCTGAATGGAAGCTGACAGTAATTTTTCTTTTTACAAAAATGGCAACTTAGTGTAAAAGAAAATAAAAATGGTAATGTGTAGTTATATGTACAACAAATCCCGCTGACTCCTACACCAGAACACGGGAAAATGGTATTGCTGGTGGCTTTCCATCATTTAATAAGTCTGTTCACACTCCTTATGTTTCCTTTTACATTTGGTTTCCCAGTTTAGTGATCCCTTTCACAGCAGTACTTCTCTATCATGAGCCAGCGGGGGGGAGAAGCTACTGTTACAGAATATACTGCTTATTTTAAACCAACTATACATTTTCGTCAAGCAGAGATGTAAGTAGGTACTTCCACTTATAAATGACTGGACATTTTATCTATCCTTCATAAACTGGGCTTGATCTCCTTCTCTCTACAAGCAAATTTGAAACTAAGTCTTACAGTAATTGGTTTTGCTGCTCAGTTGGTGTTGTACAGGTGTTGTTTATTTTTTACTGTGCTACCAAAACTTAGTTGATATTGAACAAAAATTTGCGTGTGATTCAGTCTATTGGCATCAATATCCACATTGAAGTGTGAGAGTTGTTTCTCACATAGTTAGTCTGTTTTGTCTTCTCCAAATTACTATACAAACAGCATATTAGATTCTTACAAGTTTTGCAAAAATACTGGCTTTTAAAGGCTTAGTGCCTAACAAGTGACATTTTAGGTGGATTTGGAGAAGGCAGATTAAATCTAATGTCACAAACATGGAGAATATTCAGTCAGCGGGTTCTTGCATATTTTAGTTGCACAATGGGTATGTAATATGTTTAGAACAAATGCTTTCAGCTGGAACAGGTTGAAAAATTCTCAAGAAAAAATTAATCATCAGAAAATACTGTTTTGTAAAACCTGAAACATTTCAGTCCAAATGTTTCTCAGTGACTTACTGTCCATAGATCCAAGGAAAGCTCTTAAGGGACTCTGCATTTGTAGCTTATTGATTTGTCTAGAAATTCTCTGCAGACAACAGACACATCACTTTCTCTGAATAGGAACAAGTTCTGAATAACCTTGTATGTACCTCAGATTTATTTTTATTAATAAGCTGTATAATATCAAAGAATAGTAAGAAAATTCCCTATGAACTCAGATCTCTTGAGGATCAGTTGCTTTTACCTTTTCTGTTCCACGGATGTGAGCTAATACAATCCCATGCAGAAATTAAGGGGGTGTGAATAATTTTAATTCTGCCTTCAAATTCTTTGAAGTCTTTTCTAGATAAAAAAAAGTGAGATGAAAAAGTGAGTAAAGGATATGGTCCTTCATGATACAAACAAAGCACTTCAAGTGTAGGCATGCTTTAGCCAGATTTAGTTCAAGAAGAATATTAAAAGAACCTAAGATGACACTTAGGTTTTTAGAAGATAAAGTCCCATTCTCTGGGGATTATTTCATTTAACAGAAATAATAACTTATTATAACACAAGTGGCATTTGATAACTAAAGAATATGCTGACACAGGCCAGGCTTCCAGAGAGGGCTTTACACAGGGTTGGAATAATGTCTCCAGCTGCTCTATCAGAATAATGCAACTGTCTTAGAGTTTGAGGCCTTGGTATTCTCTGTACTTTCTGCTGCAGATACTCTGTAGAGACACTGTAAGGTTTCTCCTCCTGAAAGTGTGTGACAAAACTGGAGAAGCTGCTTTTATTAAGAAATAGGAGCAATTAGTATTACTTTGGATACTGTGGCTGTCTCACTACCTTGATTACAGTTTCTGAGTTGTATTAGAGGAAGTTTAACCAAGGCCAAACAAGAGGAGCCAAGTGTTATTGATACCGGAATGCAAGCAAATTATGAAGATTAAGCTGAGGTATCCACATTCTCACAAAGAGAAATTGGAGAAGGACCATAAGGCAATAAAGTGTGGCTCACACCCAAGTCTTCTAGTAATAAATTTAATTGGCTTTTTTTCCCTTATAAGAGCAAGCTGCAATATTAGTAGGATTCATCAAATGCTGCTGATGTTATCTGACAGAAATATTTTCCTGAATGCATATTTAGATCTTGGGGTAAATATTTCATTGTTGCTTATCATACATTTTTATTACTGCCAGTGTCTTTGCTAGAAAATATGCTCTGATTTAGAATCATTTAATCTGGTTAGGAAGGTGCCACACAGGAATTTAGTCTACCCTCGTGCTCAAGCAGATCTAATAGGACCAAGTTGTGCAGGCACTTCTCGTGAAACCTCTAAGAAAGAAAATCTCACAGCCTGGTCTAGAATTTGACCACTCTTATGATTCAAGTAAATAAACCAACATTTTCTTGGGTCTAATTGCAGTTTTCTAGTTGGAATTTCCAGCTTGTGACTATTGCCCCTTGTCCTATTGCTGTGCTCCTCCAAGAAGACTCTGGCTCTCTTTACCCTGTGCAATGCCATATAAGCAGCCCCTTTCAGCCAGGCCCTGATAAACACAGGCACTACGAATTGCTGAGAGAGATATTTCTGTCTTGCACATTAACAGTTGCTCCCTTGGTTGCTTGGAAATTAGATGCTAGTGTTGCTGTCATCCAGCTTTTTGCTTCCTGACTTTATCCTGGCCCTAGCTGCTTTTCTTGATCCTCAGTTTCTGTTTTGATGCCTGTTACTGAACAGTTGCCCTGGTTCATATGATGGCTCCAGGTCTTGGGTGATGCTGCTCTCCTTGTGTGTGTGTGGCAAGAAAATATAATATTAAAAACAAGAAAACAAACCACCACAAACTACAAAATTCAGAGTGAAATGCAATGCTTACAGTATTCAAAAGCCAGTCAAACCAGTAAGTACCACCATCAATGTCTGAAGAGTCCAAACACCCTAATTTCATCTTAATGCAATGGAGTTTTTGATTAATCTTGCTTCTGTAACAAGGAGTTCTTTAGCTAAATACAGGGTACTCTCACCATAAATGTATTTGTCTTAAAAAGTTTGAGATTTAGGAAAAACTTGTGGAGGGAGTCACTGCACAATTCTGATAATTATTTACTAAGTAGAAAACAAACGCAATTTTTTTTAGGTACTGGGGAAAGGTGTTAAGATAATTGAGAGGACAAGTTGTCCTCAAGTCAGTGTACACCTGTAATTAACTCTCAGTTGATCTTTCTCTCTAAGAGTTTAGTAAAATGTGCTAGAAGAATATACCCTTTAACTATAAGCACCAGTAAGAAGAAAGGTATCAGGTACCCTGTCAGTCTCCAGATAGTTTGAAATACTGCATCTTTTGATTCTCTGGAAGATAAGCTTTAACTTTTTCGTCTTTAATGTGACATCTTTTTTCCTGTAAGCAGAGTGGCACTGCAGATGGCAAAATTAGCTGATGACAGGATGGTAGAAGTGAAAGAGTCCTGACTACTTACTGATACAGGCACTATTTTACCTTACAGTGGCACAGATCTGAGAGAGCTACTTCTGAAATGAAATTCTCACAAACAATAGGAGACCATGAACATATGGAATAATGATGAGATTATAAATAAAATCTGTATGTGTATGCATTTCCTATAGGCTATTTTTGCATTTCTGTAATAATTTGATTTCTTATGGGCAAGACTTGGGTCACGTTAAGAGACAAAGTAACCAAGAAGGCTGGCAATGGAAGTTAAGGAGTGCTATGTGTTGACAGTTCAGGCTGTGTTGTCTTTCTCAGTTTCTTCAGAGTTAAGAACTATTATGGTTTTGCCTGTGTAGAGTTCCAATGCTGGATTATTTGAAAGAGAGGGAGACTGGCATTGGGACTGAGTGCCTAAGAATGTCACTGTATGTAAATAAGAATCCATTCCCTGAATTTCCCCTGTTGTTATTTTTCTTTCTATGTCATTCTTTGCTACCATTTGGATCCACTGAAAGTTTTAGAAAGCTACTCTTACAAGGTTTGTTATTGGCAAAAGTGTACCTGGAAAATCTATTTCTAACTTTTGGCAGCCTTTCTTTGCAAAAGTATTCAAGCTTCAGAAAGAATTGTCCTTTAAGATAAAACAGTAACAATAAAAGCAAAGCAAGAGACCTTGCCCCACATAAGATAAACAAAGGAAAGAGAGCTTTTCAAGAACACCGGTCAGTTTGCTCCTAAATCTCTTTGTTACAGTGATTTGTGTTCCTAAATCCAGAGTTCTGAAAATCTCTAACTTCTATTACATCTATCATTTGACATGTTGCTAACAGCAGAAGAAAATGAAAGGGAAAATCTTGTTATTGGAAATGAGTGTCTAGCTGCTGGGGCAGATAAAAGTAAGTGTGGATAATGTACCACCTGTTCCCAACTGGAGACTGAAATCTTGTTACACATACTTAACTATTCCTTCTAGTTCTTAATTACCTTTAATCATTTTAGTATAAATTAACTCTCTGGCCATTCTATCTTTATAAACATTTGCTGCCACTTCTAATTGTAAAGGTTAGGAAGTCTCCCCAGTGGTAAGTTATGCTTTCCACTAAAAGTTAATCAAATGATTCACCATGACTCCTTTGTTCAATCAGTTCTTGATTTACAAACATAGAGAAGAAAGTTCTTGTCTGCCATAGCATCTAATGCTGGGCCCTTCCTGTTCACTTAAGCTGATGTTGTAGATGGCCAGTAGCAGTGAAAAAGACAGCTGGAATGATTTTTATTTCCCTGTGGGAACAAGGATATTTTACTTTTCTGCAGCCAGTTTGTAACAGAAAAAAGAGAGTGAAAAATTAATTCTCTTTCCTACCATTTTAGGCATTAGTATTGATCCCAATTTAGGATTGAAAGAATCTAATTTTTCTGCAATTTTTTGAACAATAGTTTAAACAAAAGGCAATCATTATCACTACTGCTGGTTAGTAGGGTGGATTTGACATGCTGTTTACAATCTGCTATTGATTATTGCACTGACACTAACATAGGGAAAGCTGCTATTTAGGAAAAACAGCAGTTTTGGTTTTGAGTTTAAATAGAATCTCATAATCTCTGAATACTTCATGAAGATATCTTCCTCTCACTCAAACAAGTTGTCTCAACACAATTCTTAATTCTGTGTCTTGAAAGAGAGAAATATAGAAACACACATTTCTAGCTGACCTCTTCTGCACAATTTCTGAATTCAATACCCCAAGAAAGTTTCTTTTTGACAGTCTATCTCATTAGCTAACTAGCTCATAGCAAAACTGAGCTATGAAAATAAGGACAAACTTAGAAATTGGGAAGAATAAAGTTGACCATAGCAATATTGTTACTCTTTTGGGCTGTGCAGGGTCTTCCCATTCAATCAGGCAGCATTCCACTTAGGAACTCCACATTTTCTTATCTCAGAAGACCTCATTCTAGTACATCTTAGAAGATCCCTTTTATCTCCCCACTCTTATTCTCACTGCAATTTTCTTATCCATTACTTCTTCATTTGTCCTTTGAAAGAAGATTTCACAGAAGCAAGTAGTTTTGACTGACAGTTGGAAAACACTCCAAGAGTTTTTACTGATACTGGAGCTCAGTAAAAATATCCTTCCACACATTCATGACGTGAGTTGCACCGGGGAGGTTTAGATTGTATATTGTGGAAAATTTCGTCAGTGAAAGAGCTGTCAAATATTGGAACAGGCTGCCCAGGGCAGTGGTGGAGTCATCACCGTCTCTGAAGGGATTTAAAACCCATGTGGATGTGGCTCTTGGGGACATGGTTTAGTGGTGGGGTTGGCAGTGCTGGGTTAATTGACTCAACGATCTTAAAGGTCATTTACAACATAAATGATCTATGATTCTGTGAACATCAGATTCCAAACCTACCCTGTAAAGTACAAGGGAGGAAGCACATAGAGACTTCACTTGCTGGAAAGTCATTCTCTGGAGCTCCCTGTTTGGCCTCTGTCAAAGGAGGATGTTAGGAAGACAGATCTTTGACAGATTCAGTTCAATTACCTTGTCTATCTCATTAGATAGATATTTATTTCTAATGATTAAATACTAATTAATTGATTGAAATATCAGAAGCATATTCACCATTCAAATATATTTAATCACTGCAAGTGCTTGAGTTTTGAATTTAATAATGTAATAATTGGTTAGGTACTTCAAATACTCCTTTTTCATTGCTGCTTCTGGTGCCTTCAGTAGCCCAAACTACTTGCAATTCATCAGTGGTGTCTGAAAAAAGGTTTTATCAGAATTCTGCCAGAACTTCCTAATTAGGTGTAATTAAAATGTTCCACAGTGATAGCTAAGTTAAAAATCTTCTTTTGTAAGCAACAGAATTAATGAAGATTACTTTTCTGAAGATTCCTCATATGCCTATGGAAGCAGCTTCATGTCTTCATAAATCTCCCCATTAAATTCCTCTATTGTCCACCCTGTTGCCTTTATGCTTCCCCATAATGTTCCCCAGGACATGCCCTGAAGCTTCTGTGATACTCTGCTCCTTTTCATGTCCCACATGGTTCTCTGGGCAGGAGGCAGCTGCCCTTGGCCAGGGCTGTGTGTGTACTCACAGGCCAGTCAGCAAATCAAACAGAACAGCTCATCTCACACTGCACATTCCTTCCCGTTATCCATCTGGAGATTCTCATAAAACTCAAAAAAATCCCATCCCCAAACCAAAAACCAACACCACCCCCTCCCCCCGAAAAACAGCCTCAAATCTCAAACCCACCAAAATCCTTTCTGCCTTTGAGAGCTCTTTCAAAGTTTGTGATTTGGCCAGTAAATTAAGAATGTGTGAAAGTGTGAAAGATGAACAGATGATGTGATTGTATAAGTCTACTTTCATTAAGAAAACAGGGCTTAAAATTCTGGTAGAGCCTTGCTGGTAGCTGACATTCTGTCTGGATCTGCTCTGGCACAGTCTGCTGTGGTTTAACAGACGATGTATCTTCCATGCCTCTGGCTCTGATGCAGCCTGTCAGAATCCTTTTGGGGACAACAAAGAAAAGTATTGATTTTTTTGTGTTTTTTTTTTAAACAGTAGCACGACAATTTCCAAAATTCTGTTTGAAACCTCTATTCCCTGGCATATATTTCCTTGAATTTTACTTTCTGTAAATATTTGTACGTTGTTCATTGGAAACAAAGAAGTGGGATACAAATGTAAGAGTGGCACAGTTTATAATTTTGAGAAAACAGTAATTAAAAAAAGACTGTGTTGGGTTTAAGGTTCTCTAAGTATTCTGAATAGCTTGTCTGAAATTTCAAAAGAACAATAAAAAATAATCACTTCAGGAGGCCAAGAACTTCTGGTAAAATTTTTTTTCTAAGTATGTCATAGTATGTAAATTGCATATATTTAAGAGGAAGTTATATATGCATCTGATTTTTTTGTTTTAAAGATGTAAGTTTGCTTAGCAGCATTTTTTTCTAGGTTTTCTGTTGTTGCCTCACTTTTAGGGATTACATAGATTCAATCTCCTTAAACTCAAGCAGTGATCTTTTTAATAAGTTGTCTTGGAATGACATCTGTGAGCCTTCATTTAACTACAGGGTCGGGTACCACCTTTACACCCCGTGTCTTTTAGCCCTTCTCACTGCAGATACACCTATTTCATCTTTGTGGTATGATTAAGAGAAACACCAATAGAATGCAGCATCTTTACTCCCTGCAGTCTTATTCAAATAACCATCAGGCTTCATACTTATATTTGAAAGTTCATAGCATCTAAAAGTAGATAAAATAATCATTCATGCTCATTCTGTGGTTTATAATTGAAGGGGCGACTGTGACCTAGTTATTATTATACACATAGGCACTGCTATCTAACCAGTAAGTACTTCATATAGGTCATCCTTACTCACCTTATCTCACCCTACAGGAGTTGTCTTAAGAAAAATAATCTTACATCAGATGTCTATGAATCATATCTTACATAATTTGCGATATGTATAGAGCCCCTCTGCCATTTCTTCTGTTGAAAATTCCATATCTCAGCATCTTAATTTAAGGCAGGTTGCAAAGAGCGAGCACAAAAACCTTGCACACAGGTAGAAAGCTTTTTATCTCCCCATAGCTTTATTTTTATTAGTTTTGTTTTTATCTTTTCTCCCTGTGTTTCCATATATCAGTGGTAGTGCTGAATACTAATGATAAATATTTGTAGGCTCAGCCACCACTACATGTTAGGAATGTAGGCACTGAAGTCCTGAACTGTATTCTCTGTGTGCATGCACAGGAGACCAAGGTGCTTTTTGATAATTATTTGCTGGTGTGTTGTTCTTCCCCTGGCTATAAAGGTTAAGTCAATTTTTTCTGATTCCTGTTAGCTGCTTTTCAGTCAGCTATGCTGGGTGAGGAAAAAAAAAAGTAGAGGTTAAATTACAGGAGAGTGGAATTTCTGGGTTAACATGTTTAAATCATAGCTCCGCTCTGATGATAATTTGAGTGTATCATATTAATAGAAGCAGAGTAAATTTAAAGGGAGTCCATTTAACACCACTGAAATTACCCTATTAACTTTATAATACAAAAGATTTTTTTTCTTTCTTTTACACTGTAACTTTTATTGCCTTCAAAAGTCTTTGTAGATGGTACCCGTGAATCACCAACAGATGATTCCCCACCAATGGACTACTTTTTCTTCTGAGAAAACTCATTTCAGCACATGAGGGAAAGGAAGAAATTCTCAAGTCTTTACCCCCAGTGCTAATAATGGCATCTTCTGTGTTTTTGCACAAGGAATTTTCTTTGCTTTTCCAAGGCACAAATGAATGAAATAATTAATTCACTGACCAGCTCATGAAATTGGGCTCAGTAGAGCAGATAATGCTAATAACTGCATTAAACCTTGCAACTGAAAGCAGAATTTAGCCTGGGGTTTGCAGAGCACTTAAAGGCATGCAGTGAACTGCATGTGTGTGCCTTCGATTATCTCTGAGTTATAGAGGCTGGGAGCTGTGCAGGAACATTACAATTGCTTCCCCTGGAGAGATTTGGATAATGCTTTCCATTTTGCCAGAACTGTGGGAAGTACTGAAAAATAGCTGAAAAAGTGTGGGTAGCATTTGTATTTCCACATGGAACTTCTGATTGTATTGATTAGGCTCTGATACAATAACACAGTTCCTCAGGACATGATTACATTTCACTGTGTCTCAGTACCCCCCACTGTCCCCAAGTTTTGTGGTGTATGTAGCAATAGATTTCTTGGATTGCAGGGGGGGGAAATATCACATAATAGTTGAACCATGTAAAGGGTGTGTGAATTCAACTGCCAGCTGCAGGCAGATACAATGGAATGCCAGGATATTTTGGGAGCAGCACATCTGCAAACAGTAAGACCACCTCCCGAAGTATAAAGAAATAGTAGTGATGGTAGAAAGGTTTGGCACCAAAACACATTTCAGGAAATAAAAAGGGAATTCCATATCAAGGTGAATGTGGATCTTTGGGATCAAAAAAAGTTGAACTAAATGCCTATATATTTTTCAGGAATATTCTCTGAACTTTACGTGTTAATTCTAAGTCTTGATTGAAGCAGCAAACCGGACCCAGCATTCTCAAACTCAGGTTGTAGGGATATTAGAGATAAAATATAAGAAAATATGTCATTGCAACAAGCGGGGAGGAGTGTGTTTGAGATAGGACAAGGAGGAGAAGGCAGAGGTCTGTAGACATTTGAAATAAGAATGATACATTCAAAAGAGTTGATTGTTCACTCCTCTGCTGCCCCTTTGGCTAGAAATTCAGTTTAAAATTCAGTATGCTCACTTTTGATGATGCTTGCCTTTGATGCTTAAATTAGGGATGGGTAGTATACATGACTCTGCCTTTAATTTGGATGAAGATTCATGCTTTTGAAGAGAATATCCTCATTATCTCTGATGCTTTTGTTTCAGAGCATGCCAGCTGGTTTGTTCTCAGATAAAACTAAATTAGAAGATGTACTCACAGAGTTCACCTGAGGTGCCCTAATCATTAATGAGCACTTAGGCTATAAATATTCCAAAGTAAAATCCCTAAAACACATATAGTCTGGATACTGCATCCTCAGCACCAACATCTTACCTTCTGCAGTGATCTGCACTGCTGTTCACTAACTGGTGTTGGAGACCTGGCAAGGAATTCGGTGTTTGTGAGTGTGCCAGTGTGAGAGAGTGTGACATGAGGGCAATGGATCTCTTTTTCTCCCAACAGAGTATTTCCTTTCAGAGATTTTCAGTCCTTTTCAGCCATGAAAAAGACATACATCCCCATGAAAGAAAAAACTGTGTTTTTATGGAAGTATTTGAAAAATAAAAAAACTTCATTTCTTGCCTTTTGATCAGTTAATATTTGTCTAAATTGTACCACATGGCTTCTGTGTATTTTTTTTGATTATGGAAACTTTTATATTTCGGTGGAATTGCACTCAATTATGTCTTTCATCCAGGAATAAATGCAAAGGGTCAAGGTGATTGAGAATTTCTCTTACTTCCTGCTTATTAAACCTGTCTAAAAGTGTCACTTTTTTAAAAAATTCTTGGAGCTTCTAATGGCAACTCTTATTCACCTTAGTTTCAAATGAGAGCCTTGGGGTTGTGTCTTAATAAGGTTGGAAATGAACTACAAGCAATTCTCAGAGTTAACACTTGCTAAAGAATTGAGGTAATTTTAAAGCATATCTATCCTTAAACTTATTGTGTCTTCAGTAATAAAAATGAAAGAGATAGTTCAAGTTAAAGCTTTTTCACAAGATTTTCTCATGAGATTTGGCAAGACAAGTTTACCACCTTAAATCTTAGAAACATTTCTACTAAATATATCATAAAATATATCATATTTATATATCATAAAATAAAAATAAAATAAAAAAGCAAGATGCTTTTCTTTTCTGAACCTCAAAGAAAAGTTCCAAAGTCAGAACTGACTGGGTTTTTCAGCAAGGATTCTTGTAGGATGTGAGATGCTATCCAGACTAAAGGGAACAGTGTGATTCTTGCATACTTGAGTTCACAAGGGTTATATAGCTATACATTTTTTACCTTTGAATGTTTTTGTTGAGGCAATGGAAATTCTGTTTTCTAGATTAACATGGAATATGGGAGGTGTCAGACGTGACTGTTTAGGCTTTGGATATCTTTCCATGATGGTACCATTATTTCCATTTTGCAGACTGGAAGAAGTCAGCACATGCAGAGTGAGCTCTTTAGAGATTGATGTTGTTCTCATAATGGCAATTTCTGAGTGTCCATGAAGCAAATATGTGAGCAAATTAAGGCAACTTGCTGCAAAAATAGATCTAAACCACTCTGAGATTTAGCCCAGCAATATTTACTCACATATGCATAGGTAGTGCCTGTTATTTTTTTATGCATCCCATCAACAGACAATATTTATCAGAACAAGAATCTCAATATGAAAAGTAGCCACACTATAATAACCAGATTATGGAGTTTTTTACCATGACCAACAAAATAATCACCTGGTCATTATTTCTGGTGATATATTATAGACATCAATGAAGTCCCTTATTCATCAATAAGAAAACTCCTCTCTGTTTCTGAATAATTATCTTACTTTACCATAAATCTATACTAATTTTATGAATGATTGCAGAGAGACATCAGTATCAGTAGTGCAAAATAGACAGAAGTGGATCACCCTGGTAATTGTTTGTGACTAAAAATTTTTTTATGAAGGTCATAATAAAACCAATCAACTTCTTATTTTTATTTCTTATTGTCTTGAGCATCAAAGCTGGTCTGGCAAAAAAAAATTAAATGTGTAGGGAAACAAAAGCGCCTTATAGATATTTTACCAACTGGTACCTCTCTGATAAATTAGGTAAATCTATTATATGATCTCTTTACCACTCACTGTTGGAAACAAGCACAGGGCAGGCTGGCTGAAACACTTCTGTGACCTATAAACAAAACACTGTGTGTTGGTAACAGGGATATTCTTGAGTGACTTGAAAATTGTGGTAATGACTGGAAAGGTTAAGTGGTCACATTTACCTCTAAAGATTGAAGCAACCAGTCCCAGGCAACACAAGTACAATTCAGGCTTCTTGTCTGTATGATGGAGTGGTACCATAATTAGAACTACCCAGATCCAGAGCTCTCCCTGGTTCAGGATGTCATAGATCACTTTCATGAGCAACAGCAGGGCTGTATTAAGGCACAGGCTGCCTGGGCACCTCTGGGATATGTCTGTATTTTGTGACCTAGAGGCTCTGTGGGACAGCAGAACCTTCAGGCTGTGTGTGTAGGAATATACAGTTTTGCAGGAATTGCAGACTTTTGTATTTAGCCTACCTGCTGAACTACAAAGGGGCAGATCAGCTGCCCATAACCAGGATGACCCACTATTGTCTGAGGGCATGAAAGTTTTGTGAAATATTTCTACCTCTTTGCAAGTTTCAGAAGGAGCTGTCATATGCATGTTCTCTGTGTTTGTATAACCCCAGAAACATTTGACAGGATGCACTCCCTAAAATTAACAGGATAAAATAAATATATTTTTGCATTATTATTAAATATTTTATACAGTCATTAAAACCACAAATGCTGCCAGATTCCAGCAGCTTTACATATTCTAAAATTATGATCCAGTAAAAAGAAAACTACTGCAAGGTTTTCACACCAGAAAAATCTCCAGAGGACCTAACCTTAAACTCCAAGGAAGCAAGCAAGGAGGTAGCTTATCCATCCTCTTTTGATCCTTCTTTCTTAATAGCTTTTTCCCTGTTGTCTTCTGTTGCAAATACTGAAATCCTTCCTTTCAAGTATTTATTGCTTTTGTCACTGTAAGAAAAAATGTGAACCCAGTGCTGAGACAATCAAATAAATCTTTGAAAGTGTTAGAAATCAAGTTGCAGCTGTTTTTCCTGTTTATTAATGTGAGTGGCTGCTTGCTGTAATATTAGGCAAGTATTTGTCACTAGCTGATCCGTGCATTCAGTTGCTAACACCTGTCACTGTAGCATCCAACTTCTTCTTAACTAATTTCCATGCTATTTTCTTTATAATATTGTTTTTAGCTGCTGATATACTTTATGGATAGTTGTGCAAAACAGCAGCCTACTCCAAAACCAAACTTGAACAAAGATTTTACATCTCTAGTGAGGTGAAATGTACTGAAGACTAAAATAAAATGATCAGACTCTGGATGTGCAGAAGAGAACAAGTACTGAATTAATTTACTGTCCTCAGCTCATACCAGCTTATTATAGCTGGGCAAATTCCTCAACGATTTGCATAAAAGGACAAATTTTAGAAAGGTGTACAAAGCATGAGTAATCTACCACACATCTATAAAAGAGCCAGAATTCAATGCCTCTCAATGAGAGTCTGATAAACAACTTTACAATTGCTTCCACTGCAGTGTAAATCAGATTATCTACCTGTTATCTGAAAAGTGCTGTGAGGGTACAATCTACCAGGGACACTGAAAAATATGTGCTACTTGTGAATCATTTAAGGAAGAACCTCTATAATTTGTGGCCTGGAAATCTGCACTAGTAAAAAGTTTTCATGAAGGAAACCTCAAAAGCTAAAGAATGTTGTCATAACTGCTGCCCACAGGGGAAAGAACTCAGTAGGGTTTTTCACCTTAGTAATCCTGCACTTCTTAGGTGTTCAGATACTGTCCTGCTCCCTGTTGTGCCTCTGATCATTTGTCTGCTTTCTCACTCTGAGTATTTACTATTTATTCCTCTTTGCCAATGCCATCCCTTCAACAGTGCTGGCAAGAAAAATACTCCTACACAGTGGACATCAGTGCCTTAGGAAATAGCCTTTCAATTAACCCATGTCACATGGGTTGTGCTTATTCTAGGAATAGGTAATTTACTATTGAAGAAAGGCTTTTAAACTATAATTCACAGTAAGAGGTGGATGGGTGTGATGTTCTGCCCTCAAGCCACGATCATATAAATAAAAAAGGGAATATTTGTACTAAAAGAGGTAGAGTGAGCTTCTGTGGAAGACTTTTTCTTTTCTTCTGCAATACTTTTTGAGAGCTTTGAGCAGTCACATAACCAAGGAAACGAGAGCTTATTGTGTAGCATGATTTTGCTCAAATACCATATCCAGTAAACACTAGAGCTGTTTTGCTGGAATATGTCTGGCTCTGACGATGAAAACATTCTGGATTCCCATGCTTACCCAGAAGGATCCTCCCTGAGGCTACAGGAGCTTCTGGAGCTTAGGCAAAGTGGGTAGAGGTCAGCCACGTGTAGTCAAGGGTCTCCTGAAGATAGTGTGGAAATGAGGATAAGATTGGGTGAATGATAGATTGTATAGGAAGAGTGG
Source organism: Corapipo altera (assembly GCF_003945725.1). Lineage (NCBI taxonomy): Eukaryota > Metazoa > Chordata > Aves > Passeriformes > Pipridae > Corapipo > Corapipo altera. Next base: position 7,328,116 of record NW_020884902.1, read on the forward strand.
CAACAAGCCAGGTACAATCCTGGGAAAAACTAGGGTATCAGGGTCCTGATGAGCACTGAAACAGATTAATTCCTTGGGTTTTATAAACCTCTGGGGCTGTCTGTGATTTTGGACTGGGGGAAGTCAGAATTCATTTTGTATGTTTTGTAAACTGTTTTAATGATTGTGTAGTTTTTGGGGGTCTGCGAATTCTCATGAAGCTTTCTGAGTTTCTAACAAAAAACAGGTGTTAGTTTCTATTGCTGTGAAGAATATGTGCTCAATATCCCTTAAAATATCATGTGCATTGTTATTGCATATCGTTTGCCTTAGTACTGATAACGCTGACATTTTTTTCTTAGTTCTGTAAAAACAATTTTGGGTAATAAAACTATTTAAATAGAAGAAACCTGCCAGAAATGCTTCCTATCTGTACAATTCCCATAATAGCTATGATAAATGCTGGTGCCATCATTGGGTTAGAGCAGGCACACCAGACAGACTGTGCTGTACCCTCTCACAGAAATTCTGACTAGAGTTTGATTTCAAACAGACTAAAGCAGAAAACCTTTAGCTTTATGAAGCATGGTTCTCATTTCTTTACAGGCCATTTCCTAGCTTGTAACTGTTTTGCATCTCTTTCACTGCAGAGCTTTTTTAGATAATTCAACAGCTTAATATGCAGACTCTTTTAAAAAGAATGTTGGTAAATCCAGCTCTTCCTTCTTCACTCTTCCTTACGTAGTCCCTGTGCTCTTACTCTCCCCAGCATTTATTGTCAGCATTTATTGCCTACATCTATTTCTGAAAATATTGTATCCACAACAGTTTCCCTACTTTCTGTATTTCTGGTGTAAGCAGAATTATAGTTGAATTGAAAACCATTCCCTGTCAGATTAGTGTAACTTCAGATCATGCTACAACATTTTACAGGTTGTAGAGAATATTTGAATTGCACAAACTGTGCATTTAGAAATCAGTTCTTGTCTCTTGCCACACAAATGGTAGCACTGATTTGCATGTGAAAAGATCCAAAGAAAGGTTGTGAAGACATTTCTTTTTTTTAATATCAGCAAACTTGCAAAAATGAAATGCTTGCTCCCAGCTCTCTGCAGCATGTCAAGTCAGCAGTAGGCAGTGCACGTCTGCTACTGTAAAAAGAGTAGATGAGATTCATGCCATTACTTTAGTTAAAAGATCAAATGTGTGTGAAACAAAGCTATTATTCTGCCATGTCTTTATGCAGAAAACATTACTTTTTGTATTGCATTTGACAGTAACTTTTCTTATATTTGTATGATTGTAGAAGTTAATGTCTTAATATTGCTTAGTCATCAGTTGGAAAATGTAGCATTTAATTATTTGGAATTTCAAGTTTGCTAATATTTCAAAAGGAGGATAGCACCAGTATCCTGTTCAAAGACTCCACAGTAAGGTTTTTGATTACATATCAGTAACTCCAGCCACAGCTCAGAAAAAATTGTGTGGTCTTTTCTAAAATGAAATAAATCTTTAAAGTGTTTTCTTAATATTCCTCTCTCATGCACATATTCTTATACAGGAATCGTTTTTAAAAAGAAAGGAGAAGAAAGTTTGTAGAAGATATAAGATAGACTTGGTGGCAAAAGAGAGGCATGGAATCACCGAATGGGTTAGGTTGCAAGGGACTTGTGGTGTGTTCATCTAGTCCAACCTCCCTGCTCAGGGAGGGTCTTTCTAGAGCACATTGCACAGGTTTGCATCCAGAAAATATGAATTTTCTGCCTGATTGGTCACTTTACTTTTTTCCCCCCCCAATTCTGGAATGAGAAGGAAAAGTAAAACCAATGATGTAAATTCAGAATATGTTCTTAGTATTTTCTTGTGTCCTCTTTGTGTATAAGTCCAGTGTTCTTAAAAAAATACAAAAAACAATTCTCAAAGTATGTTCAGGTTTCCTGGTACAATTATCATTTTTGTGTTATAATGTGAAGGGTTATTATCAGTTTTGCTCAATCCAGTCACAATGACATTTTGCTTCCTGAAGGCTGCACTGATGCTCAGAGCAGCTCTCTGAGTATGGCAGTGTATCCTGATCAGTTCAGCATCTTGGCAGGTTTCCTGGCAGGAAGCAGAGGCAATCTTTAACTTTTCTTTTTTTTTTTTTTTTTTTTTTTTTTGTAATTTAGACAAGTATAGTGTGCTTGCTTTATGATCATGAGTGTGCTGCTTTTGATAGTTGAATTTCCAGAGCTACAATTACAGTACTATTACCCACTGATTTTTTACAAGAATCAGTGCAGCCTATTCAGGGTGTTCGTGAAAAAAAATAAAATCCAGAAGATGAAATTTGTGTCTACTATTATAAAGATCAAAAAAAATCAATGTTAAAAAAAAGCAAGTCATACTCTACTTTTTCTCTAAAAGAGCCATATGGTATCCAGAACCTTAAGTTATGAGATTGTATATATATTTAACAAAAACCTATTCTCAGTTCCAGGTTCCATAGAATCCGAAAAAATCTGATTTGCTGCACTAAAATGGCTTAAATGTGAAAAAAATAGCAATAAATAAGTTAAGTATTTATTTTAGATATTTAGTAATGAATTCAGCCAATACAGTGAGAACAATGGCAGAATGGTAGGATCTGGCACCACTGTATTATCCTTATGCTCTTGGAAGTTTATTCAAAAGAATTACTGAAAAGTGTTGATTGCCAACAACTTTGTCCTTATTTATCCTACACAGTAGAGAAAATAAATGTGCTTTTATCTTTTGTTTATGGACCTTAAAAGAAGGAAAGGTTAACACACGGTGCGGTTTTTGTTAACAAAATAACATGACTTTGCAGGAAGGAATTTCAGAGTGAACAGTTTTGCCAAGTAAATGACAATTTTCAACAGTCACTATATAGGATACAGGTTTTGTGATCTGCTTTATTTTTAGCCTGGGAAAACAAGCACAGGTGTAAAAGAGAGACAATGACTTCCTTTGCTCAGCGGATTTATCTCTATCTGATAATGATTCTGCCATATATCCTGGCATTGATACATAACCATTTTAATTCAATTCTTGGACAGCAGTCCAGTGTCTGTGTAACTAAAGAAACAAAGAAAGAGAACTCATCTTCCTCAAAGTTTATCATAATATGTTATTTATAGGTCATGTATTTGTTACCTATAAATCTTTTTTAATGCACAGATGGAAGACCCTTCTAACCTGATACATTCAGGTAAACAAAAACACTGATTAGAAGGAATTCTGTAAAGAGAAGAAAAAGAAATGCATGAGGGGAAGAAGAGTTTAAGGGAGGGAGAATATTAAAAAAAAAAAAAAGTGCAAGCTTGTTAGCGTGGGCATTTCTTCCTGTTCTGTGACCTCAGCACCTCATGGGTGTTCAATTCTTATTGGAAAAGAATATTACAGTGAGTTTTCTAGCACTGTAGAATATCTGCCCAGCAGCCAGCTATCTCTGAACTCTCTTCTCTGACCATGCAGGCATTCCTCTTTCTTTTATTTTTTTTTGTTTGTTTCGCATATCACTTAGTTCTTACTGCATAATGCTGCAAAGTGACTTTAATACTGATGACAGTGATATACCACCCCAAGTTCTCAAAATAATCTGATTCAAAGTTATTATATTATCTCTTCCACTTAGGTAAAAAAAAACAAAGCAAAACTCTTATTTTGTTGTATATACTCTTTTGGAAAAATTAGTCAAATTCAACAAAACTTGTATTGGACTGTGATGTACATCAATAGCTCTGTGAACTCAACAATGAAATTCAACAGGAGCATTATTTGTTGAGTTCCAAACTGGCTTTTTTTCCTAGCCATAAGTTATTTCATGGTACTGTACACCTTTTACAAGAACAGTGAAAATACCTCCATGTTCATTTTTTTATTATTATTTGGAGAATGATAAATTCAAAATCTCTCTTAAATATTTTTTATACCAAGACAAATCACTGTGGGTCACCTTCACGTGAATTTGCCCTGAATGATACACACAAAGTTCCTTATTCTTGCTTTTTGTATATTTGAAGTGCATAGATACAATATATATACAATATATACAATAAGAATTGTAACTTCTGGAACAGGAGATGTGTTATTAGGTCGATAAGAATTGCTGTACTACTTTAGTGAAGAAAGGAAAAAGAGTTCTCAGTTTATTTTCTGATTTGTTTTAATCGTGAATTTTTCCTTTGTTTTGCATTTTTTCAGATGTTGACAATTTCAGATCACAGTTATACCACTGAGTTTTCATACTTTGTGTCACAGAATAAGCAACTTCTCAACATTTTACTGGATATCAAAGCCCTCCATAGGAAGCAGAACCCTTTCATACTGGTCACCAACAAATCTAAGCCAGAGCATTGTCTATCCTCTCTTTCCCACAATTATTCAGTGAAAGATAGAATTTGCTAATAGCCACTATTCACATTGCCTTAATGAACTAGCACTACCTGTTTTTATGACTTAAGTTACAGTAAGTGGAACTTAGTTCTAAGGAGTTTTTGTAGGAAACAAGATCTCCTTCATTAAAAGGATATACATAAACACACAAATATAGCTAACCCACCTTTTGACTGTGCCTCTTTGATCAGAGTGCTTTCCAGCCTCTCTCTTCTGAGGATTTTTTGGTTTTGTTTTCTTGTCTTGTCGTTTCCACACACACACATACCCCAGACAGACATACCCCAAACATTTAAAACAGAATTTTACCATCTGGTCCAGGTCAGCAAATCTCCCTGTAGCACAGCATGCTGCCACTTGCAGGAACTTTGCTTGAGCCAAATTTAGTGGTGTCATAAGTGGTGTAAATTACATGCCAGTAAATCAGTGCAAGTCAGCATGAAGGCAATTTAGATACTAGAAAGTGTAGGTTATAATAGGAAAGAATCCAATTTAGGTATGAAATATAATGGAATGTTGTGTAGCTGACCACTTCATAAGTTATACTTTTAGGCTCTGAAATCACGGTGTGGAAAGTTGCATCTAATGGCATTCAACATAACACAACATTTTCTATACAAAACCCCCAAAAGCTCTATACAAGCAAAAAGAAGAAGAGTATTTTTACTGATGACCACAATTAGAAGCACAAAACAAGGGGAGGCAAAGGATGCTGAATCTGTGGCGTATAAGAGTAGGAAAGCATTGTTACTTGTTAAGCAGATGTTTTGACCTTACTAATTTGCTGATGAATTCTGCCTTTCATTTCCATTTGAGAACTGTCTCAGGATACTGCTTTGTGATCTTAATTTCCCTAATTACGGCCATTGCTTTCGTATCTGCATTTAAACTAAAAAGTTATTAAAAAGAAAAATATTAATGAAGTGGCCAGATTAAGCACACAGCATGTGTGGGTTCAAGCCAAAGATTTTAGACTCTGCAAAAGGTGGATGTATTTCACCAAACTTTAGGCCTCCAGTCCTTTATACACCCTGTGGGAAATACCTGCCTCCTGAAGGTGATTTCTCCCTCCTTACTGCATTTGTCCAAAGCAGGCCCTTCCTGTGTCTGAACCCAGGTTTCTCTTTCTGTTCACTTGAAAAGAAGCTCTGATGGCTACACCTGACTCGTTCATAGCGCCTTTCACATTTCCAGCTCGCAAAAGCCTGTTTTAATCCAGTTTATGGCATCTATGTCAGCCTGTTTTATGGTTCATCTCTACCAGCTTTACTGGTAGAAAACCATGTGTTAGGAAATTGTTAGGCTTGGCTTTACTTCACTGAGCCTGGGGGCAGGAGGATGATAGAGGCTGTACCTGCGTTAGCCTGAAGGCATAATAAGAGCAGATCTGTGGAGTGAAGCTGCTGGTGCTGGGAATTCAGTGCCCTCATCAAATGACTTCTGTGAACCTCAGGCACAGCTGGTGAGAGCTGTGCAGGTGGTAAGACCAGGCTGACAAGTGGAAGGGATGCTGTGGTTTGGTTGGTTATACTCAAGATCAAGCAAGAATACTCATGAATGTTCTTCAAGCAAGAATGTTATGAATGTCCTCTTACGTGATGGAGGCCTTGTACATTCCTCTTGATGAGGAAAAAGATTTTTGAAACCTCCTTTTTTGAGTGGTTCACTCTTTGATAAGATGAATATTTTACAGAATGGGATTCCTTACTTGTACCTGCATTCAGTGGTGCAATTCTAAGCCTAGATAACAGACACTGCCTGCATTTTGTTGTATTTCCCCGCTTCTGATGATATTTGGAATGGTGATTTTTGGAAAACACTGCAACTTGTCTTCATCTATATGTGATTTAGCACTTCAAGATAAAAGTCTGCCCTTTTGGGCAACCAGCTGGGAAAGGATTATAATAGACTACACATGGTGAACTACTAGCATATATAAACAGCTTTTTTTTTTTTTAAGTTCTCGTCTTCAATATTTAGCAACTTTTCCAGTCTTTGTTTTAAGTGGCACCTTCAGCAAATTGCCAGGCAGGTACTCTGTTTATGACAAGATGATGGAAGAGGAACATGGTTAAAGCCAAATGACAGCAGGGGTCCACCTCAGGTGTCACTGTTGTAATGTCTGCCCAGGTGCCCAGTCAAAAAGACAGACTCATTTTTGGCATTTAGTTCCTTTCTGTGAAAGGTCTGTGTGAGCATTCATGATAAATGAGGGTGAGGTTTAACAAATGTTCACCACGAGGGAAAATACGATTTTGTGAGTCAGAGCCCAGAAGCAGGTAAAGGTCAAGGAGAAAATGTGCTTTATTCTGAGAGCTTCTCATGGGCTGACTCAAAAGCTGCATGGTCTGCAGTCGTTCAACTTTATGATGTCTTATGCAACTTTCCCTACTCTGTTGTCTTATTGTGGCTGAAAGCAATCTAATTCATAGAGAAAAATAGGTTGTTATACAGCTAAAATGTATAGCTGCAGGGATTCTAGTGCAACCTCTAACCTCTTGGACCATTATTGTACCTTTACAGATCTAGTTTCCTTCTTCAGTACACACGGGCCTGTTATCTATGAGTAACTGTATTCATTTCCTCAATTTGACTGTTTCTTAGATAAAAACATCTGCTACTTTCTCACAAAGCCAAACTTTTGGGTAACACATTTGACTGTCTTAAATGTCTCTTACAAAATTGTAGTATTTTGTTCCATCATATATCAGTGTTTCATTTGCTTTTGGTACCTACTTGATACCGTGTTTTCAATGTTTTTTTTTTTTTAATTTGGGGTTGAAAATAATCAAGAAAACTGTTAGATTATACTCACTTTTTTTGGTAATTAAAAATATACCTCGTCAGTTTATTAATATGGGAAATACCTAAAATTGACTTTCTAGTTGTAAGAGGAAAAGGCTGAAAATATGAAATATGAGCATTGATGCTGAATGAATGGATGTAGACAAATAGAATACAACAATATATGTAATATACTATCTATATCAGTGAGTGTTGATTTGGAAGGTTGGCAGCAAATTAATGTTGATCCAGCTGTATGCCATTGATCACTTCAATAGAAATGGAGTTTGGCTGGAAAAAGACTATAACTCTTAATGAAAGACTTGTTTTCAGTACTATCACAGGCAAAATAGATTTTGTTGTTGTTGTTTTTGTTTTTTTGACAACAAAATTAGCACTTCGTTCCCAAAATATTGAATTACAGAACAGAAACTTGGACCAGAGTCCTCCCTTGCTTACTAGAGTGCCTAATATATTACATTTTCTGACTGTTTTAAATGTCTTTCTGTTCCAAATAAGTCTGTCAAAACTGGTAATACTTTCTTGAAATACTTGAAGTTCAGTATACAGGTATATTTTAATAAAGAAAACAAAAAGGTTCTTGAAATGAACCATCTGTTGATGCAGCAGAGAAAGCAGGCCCAGGTTTGTCAGCAACAGACACATTTATGTTTACAACCTGCATTTTTCCACATTTTCATTTACTGTTTCCTGATTGTTAAGGGGTCAGAGAGGGTTGAGTTGAATTTTATTTTATTCCATTTCTGATTTCACCAGTAAGGAGTTTCACTGATCTAAATAGATTGAAAGATTAGCTGAAGGTCTTATGCTGCTTCATAAAGTTTCTTTGAATTCCTTGTGATTGATTCCTGGAATAATTTCAAATAGGTCTTTGTCTTCTTCCTTCTGCTGCATCTGTTGAAGTATTTAAACTAATGAAGAATTTATCTGGGTTTTTTCTGAAGGAAGTCCTGCCTTCTGCCATTTAAGGTGCAATTTTTAGATTTACCAGTCATTATTTCAACTGCTGATCAATAATTGTAGGTATGACCTGAGCTGAACACATATGTAGCTTGATACAGATTGCTTGACTACCTCAAGGAGAAATTTTATTTTTCAGCTGTGGGTCAGCTCCTGTTTATGTGAGGGTTTCTGGGAAATGTTACTCTCTGTTTATGCAAGATTAAAAATGTGAATCCTCTTGCCAGTCTTCTGCCCATATAGTGAGATTGTGGGAAGCTACTGCTCTGATGTTGCATGTTCACAGAGCTTTATTCCTGAGTGGTTCATAAATGGGAATAATCTGCATTGTTTAAAGGGTCGTGGGCCAGGGTTACAGTGCTGAACACAGTCTATCTTGTCACCATTTAATTCATGTTGATTTAAATGATTTATTATTTATGTCTTGTTGCACACTTTTACTCATTTAGCATTTGCTTTTTTACCTTATTATTCATTTTTAACCACTATGGTGAAAGGCACTGTAATTGGTCCACTCAAACAATGCCAGTTATAGAAATGAAGGAACTGTGCAGGACTCAATAAACAAGCTGATTATGGTTAGCTTAGAATCAAAAGAATATTTTTCCTATGAGAGGCCTAAAAACTTGCTTGTTTGTTTGTTTGTTTTATGCTTTTTTGTTTGCTTCTCCGAACAAGACTACTTAAAAAAAAATGTAGCAAGGAACATGAGGTTTCTTCAAGCACCAGTTAAACTGTCAGTTGGCAGTGACGTGGACTTGGTTAAGTCTTTGAAAATGGTGTAAAAAAGGTGACCTCTGACACCCTTCTTAGAAAACCACATACCTCTGTCTGTACGGGTAAGGCATTAAACTGATGCTTTAATACTGTTAAAGGTAGTAGGTATTTCTGGACAAAAAAAGTTTATGATCCTGTTCTATTAAGAAATATGGAACTATAGCACACTCGGAAATTAGTGTAACATAATCTGCTGATGGAATGAATCAGTTGCTGGACCTGCCACAAATTCTGACTGTGAGTGCAATCGACCCGTTCCATTTTTTGCTGGATGAGGTCAATCTCTACATCTCCTTATGAAATACAGTATATCAAATACTACTGCCCTACATATATCTAGTCTTATAAGTGGCCCTAGCATGTCTAATATAAGCTGGACACCAAAAATTTCTAATAGATGTTTCTCCCAAACATGCTGAGCACCAGGGCAGGGGAAAAAGGTCAGAGAGTTAGAGAAAAATGTAGTCACCATTCCCAGATTTATTTCTGCAATTGCAACACAGTGAAGAGGAAATAAGAGCTTGCACAGCTCTACACATTTGAAATTCATTTAGCCAGAATTCATATATTCTTCATTCGGTACTTTCCCTTGTGCAAGTAAGATTCAAGTTTTTTTGGCAAAGGGATAGAACTACACCGATTTAATTAACTGCTTTAATATGACTGCTGCTCACAGAGCCAAATATGCCTTTAGTTATTGTAATGTCAGTATTTATCCAGAAAGTGCACTGAGCTTGCTAGCTAACTGTATACAAGAAACATAGACAGTAGCAGCTGCTGCCTTTGATTTTCATCAAACTCTTCATTGATACATACTGAAAACTCTTCTATTCCACAAAGACACTCAGCATTTTTATTGCCATAATTTGTGGGCAGTCTGAGGTATCTTGAAGTCTGATTATCTTTCAGTGGTTGGGATACTCAGCATTTTCTAAATTCAGAGCTCTACAAGATCATTTGATGATTACTGAAACTGTTGGCTTGCAACCACAATTTTAATAGGGAACTGCTTAACCACACATAGAAGTCATTAAAAAAACCCCAAAGACAACATGTCTTTCATGTGTTTGCTCTTTATCAGTGTTCCATATGTTTATTCTCTTGGTCTCTTGCCGTCAGGATATGCAGTTTAACCTCTACTGGTATTTTAGCATCACTGACAACTGCAGTTACTTATGGTGCAGAGTAACTCCATTAATTAGTTTTCTACTTCCCAGGTTCTATTTGAACATGTCAGTGCTGTATATTTGATGCTTCAGTGATGAATTCTTTTCCCTAGTAGGAATTTTAATAGTACCTATTACTGTGTCAGAAATGGACTAACTCTGCTAAGGTCTATTATTGAGCATTTCAGTGATGTCAGATTTTGAGCTTTGACATCATGTTGAGGTGAGCTAAGGCTAAGCAAAAAAATCTGGCTTGGCTTCTGACAAAGTGAAAACAATGTTGAAGTAATACTATTCTATTAACCAAATTTTTGAAGAATCTAAAATTAGAAAAGCTTTGGGATTCGCACTGGCAACATGTCACAATGTGAAGCACTCCAGAGATGCAAGAAACTGTACATCTGGAAACAAGCATAATGTAATATTAAAATTTTCTGCTCTTTTGTTATTTTGGCTCCTTGGATCCCTTTGCCACAGGAGTTCTGACTTGTTAAAGAAGGAAGTAAGACAGCGTGTACTGCAACTTTTTGTCATAATTATTTTGTTCAAGAGCCTTAATAGTGTTCATACTGTTATCCCTGGGGTTAAAATTGGCAACTGAAATGCACTGAACACTGGTACCTGAATAATAGCCCTTGCAGTTGACTATGTCACCTGCTAGATTCTCAGTGGCACTGGTTTCAGTGAGGGAGAGCACTATTGCATGCAGTGGAATTTTGCAGGTTTTCTGCAGAGTAGATGAGAGCAGAGTTCAGTGGCCTCAAATTCCAATTAGTGGCTGACATCCCTTGTTAGAAAGTTGTCAGTAACTTCTGTTTTGAAGTTGACTTCATTATCTGCAGTATAACCTTTACAACTGGGGACATGATGGCCATTTGGCTAGGTCTTTGAGAAACTTTATCTCTGAAAGTCTGTTTTGCAGACATCCTGGTTTTGCTGCCTGTTAGAAGGGCTCCTTTATCTTACTGAGTAGCAATCAAATTAGGAGGTGGAATACTGTATTACTAAGGCCTAAGGAGGGCTTTTTGTGCAAGATCCAAAAGAATCAAAATGCTGCAAACAACCAGATTATCCAGCTAAATCACAAATGAACATATCCTCAAGTGCTGAAAGATTGCTGCTTCCTGGCTTCCCACTGAACAGTTTATTACGTACAAAAATTGCACTTTTACATCCCACTTTGATATGCTTCTCTTTTCATGTTTGCATAGTGTTTACTATTGCCTGTTTTCTCAGCTGTGCCTAACCTTGTCTGAAGTTTTTAATGCAGCAGTTCTCACCTTTGTCAGGAAACACATCTCTTAGTTTTTTAACTGTTAATTCACACAAAGCCCTGGAAACTACGCTCTCACCTCGGTTGTGTGAATTTTTCTGCTGTTATAAGTCAGTAACACTAACACTGCAATCTGTCTGAAGTTGCAAATGTACCTGAATCCTGTACAACTGAACACCAGGTCACTCTCAAGTCTCCCAGAAATCTGTGATAAATGGGTAGCTGTACATCTCCTGTCAGCTTTGATGTTGCAGCACAGAGAGCAGCTATATTCCTTGCTAATGCCAACAGCAGTAGAAGTATTTAATTTTTTTTAGATCTAAAGGTCTAAAGCTGTGTATATTCTACCATACACAGCTATAGGCACAATTAACTGCTCACCAGAATCCTAGTTAGAATGGTTAGAACTTTGCTCCATCGTCTACTTCCTTAAAACTCTTGCACCTTAAGCCTTTTCTTACCAAGTGGACGAGTATTGCATATCAATCTGAAAATATACTTTTGCCTCTTCACTTTGCACGTCAATCTTATATCGAAATATTCCTCAGGTCAATTTATACATCTGTGAATCTGGCAGGAGAAGGCCATGAATTACCTCTTCTGGTTTATGCAGAAATAGATAATTTATAGTTCAATAACCTGGGCATTATAAGCAGTTCCAGTTATGTTATATATAAGTTAGTTTGACAGGATACTCCACATGGATCCATGATACAGGGTTGACAAATATCTTTCCTAAATACCAAGAACAGTTCAGCTGAACATATCACTGGACTGTGCCGATCACAAATGAAGTCTCCTTCAAAGCCTTCAGTCAGCACCCCCTCAGCAAGTTCCTTTCAGTTTACACCCTGCAGCACTTGAAGAAAGTGTATATTTAGCCAGTGACAGAGCAGCAGTTTCGAATAGGCAACTTCATCTTGGTCACTTCCCTAAGGCACCAGATTTGCCAATTTGTTAATGCCCTTTGCCTGGAGCAATTTCATACTTGGTTTGTCAAGCACATTTGTTATGTATGTTCAGGCAAAGACTGCAATGAAAAATACCTTATCCTGCAAGTGCTTCCATCTCTTCAGTTCCAAACTTAGAGCTGAAGCTTTTGCATACAAGCAGTAACTGATATTTAGCTCTTAGCAGTTTTTTATCTAAAGTTATAGAAGACTTTCAAAAAAGGAAAGGAATGTCAGTAAGGAAGGAGAAGCAAAAGTATCTCAGGTTAAGTGGGACAAAAGTCACAGGAAAATGCAGTGTTAGAAACAAAAGTATATCACCAGAAGTGGTAAAAGCAGAGAGGAATATGTTCAAATTTGGAATAAAGGTCATAGAGGACACAAATGTCCCAATGTTAATGGCTATTCTTATGTTAATAGGAATTGTTTATATAATCATATGTATATAATGTACATATTAAGTATATATAGAATATATAGAAAATAAAAATATATTCAGATTGCAATTGCATTTTTAGATTGACAAAAAAAAATCTTAATTTCGTCCATCCGTGTGTTTAAAACAAAATGAATAAGACAGGCTTCCAATGGAGGAGCAGCAGGCTTTTTGGACAATGTAATTAACATGAAATTGCATGTAAAAATTGACTGGTTTTAACGTAATGATACAAAGATCATAAAATTAACTAAACCCTTATTAGTTGCAGAGAATAGGTAGAGAAGAAAACTAGAGAGTTGTGTTTAAAAAGGGGTCATTTTCTTTTTGGCAAAGGCTTGAGTCCAGCAAGAGTCAGCCTAATCCATTAGTTTGGGAAATTTAAGAAATGCAGTAAAATGTGTTAATTCAGCATATGAGGATATTGAATTCTCTTAAATCATGAGTCCAAAAATGGTAATCCTGTACTCAAGACCGCATTTGTGGCTGTCCCTTGAATACTGCAGACAAACAGCTTTTTACTAGAAGAGAAGATAGGCCAGTGTTCTTTTCCAGGAGTTTTTCTCATAGGTTTGTTTGATTTTTTACCCAAACTTTAGTTCTGGGTAAACTGTGAGTGTGCTGACCTCAAAGGAAGTGAGGGACTATTGAGATCATTTGGGAAGAAGATTGTAAACTGGAACCTGGAAACTAGCACTCCTCATTCTTGTCCTAGCTGTGAACAGGCATTCATAGACACATGTCCTGTTGTTTGGAATGTGTTTAATGCTTGGAATAGTTTGTTTATATTGCGATAGAATTTTTCTGAAGAATTTTTGTATCTCATCTGAACAGGTTTAACACAGACCATGGGTATTTCTGGAAGTATTTTGCCATCCTTTTGGGAACTATGGATCTAGAGATAAGTTAAAATGAGTCAACTAAAGCAAAAAAAAAAAAAATCTATATTTAAAAAGGAAAAATGTAATTAGACTCACTACTGTATAAATAGCCCGGGATGCAGAATAAGTAATTTCAGTTCCTCCAGCTCAGTTACTGCTTTTGTTTGTTCTTGTCTGTTCTACAACAATCTCGTGAGATTTTCACTATCCTATTAGGAGCTCTAGTTGCTCCCAATATTTAGAGTAAATGTACATTTACCTTCCAAAAGCTGGTTTCTGTGGGTAAAAGCATGCTTTGAGAGCAGCTACTGTTACTGACTGATGTTAGTGGATACAGACTGGCAATCCTGCTTTAAAAGACGTGCTAATAGTACCTCGTCTGCAGAAAAGCAGTATCACCAACACTTTGAGAATCAATGAGATCCTGATACACAGTTTATATTTTGGAGAAAAATAGCTACTTGAAAAGCTCTTGGGTCCAATTATCAGCTGGTTCAGCCCCATTCCATTGATCTTAATGTTTCAAAGGGAATGGAAGATTTGAGACCCTGACAATACAAATCGTTGTGTGCAAAGAATACTCCAGATGTAGCAAATGTATAAAATAGGTAAATGAAATATCACATACATCTATCTTCTGTTTGAAAATTCCATTTTGTTTTACATAATCACTTATTTAACATCCTCTCCCCTCATCACCTCCTTTTCTTGATTGGCTTAACATCCTAAAATAAGTAATTTATGATTGCAATCTTATGGATTCAGAACAACTGCCTGGATCTGTGGTTATGGTCAAACTGCATGCAAATAAGAAAAGAAGATGAAAATGCTGGCAAGTGATTTTAATGGTTCACTTTTTGTAACTCCTATTTTACAGCTCATTCACTGGCTGCACTGCATCAGTTTAGAACAACCTCTGAGACAATTTCATGTGCTGAACTTTATTTCCTAGTACTAATCAATGGAGGAATATTAAAGCGGGCTAGAACTGGTAATTTTATAACTACCTTTTGTGGGGTTTTGTTGGTACCATTTCAGTAGTCAGGAGACAAGGCAAGATCCTGCTCCTCACACTATCCATGTGCTGACTTTGAGGGAGCACCATTTGCCAACAAAAACAAAGGACGTAATCCAAGGTTCACAAAAAGCAGAGTAAAGGTGTCTGACATTTCCACGTGTGTTCAAATGACACCCACATGTGGCTGCCTGGACGCTCAGTGGCCTGATGAACTACTGGTTTCCAAAATTTGGAAAGGGAAAGGTAATTCAGCTTAACTGACCCTGTAAATATTCTTTTCTACAAAAAATACAGGAAAGGGTTAAAAAAAGGACAGCCCAAGTGGTATTTTCTAACGGAATATGGTATTAGTGATATTTTAGAGTAGGAAATAAATGTTGCATGGATCCATTGATTGTCCAGTCTGCAGTCTCATCGTGTTTTGGTGTGATGAACTGTTTGTTTTGTGGTATAAGACCTACATCAAATGCTATTATCACTTGATCAATCTTGAGTGATATAAGGCGTGTAATGGGCTACTGGATCAATTAGGAAGTTAGATCACTTTATCAATACAGCAGTGCAAGATTATTTTAAAAACTGATCTCCTTTCTTTTACATGGTGTGCTTTGTATGTCCAAGGCAAAACTGAGGTCAGGCCTAAATTATACATGAAACTATTTTATTGTCAAAGCAGCAGTCCTA
This sequence comes from Corapipo altera, assembly GCF_003945725.1. Classification (NCBI taxonomy): domain Eukaryota; kingdom Metazoa; phylum Chordata; class Aves; order Passeriformes; family Pipridae; genus Corapipo; species Corapipo altera. The sequence goes on from NW_020884902.1 coordinate 7,343,443, forward strand.
AAATTGAAATTAGGCTATTATTGAGTTATTCAAATAAAACTAAACATAATACAAACAAATGTTGGTACGTAGTGCCATTTTTATGAAGTATTTGAATCAAGCATTTGTTCTAATTAATAAAAAGTCTCTAAGCAATTGCCTAGTACCCAAATTCATCTTTCTTATCTAGAGTTTCACCCCTCTAATTTGAATAAATGCAGCTTGTTAAAGAGTGCTAGAGCAGTCTGCTTTTGTGAAAAGAGAACACGGTTGTTGGTGAATTAATTAAAAGATGATATCTACAATTGCAAAACATATTATGAAAATTTTCAAGAGAACATCCTAACGCTGAGTAGGAAAAAGATAAATAACTGGAAAAGGAGATATTTTGAATTAATAGGATTCTTTGGTCTTTGAAATTACTACAAATTAATTCTTTGAATAGCTTCTGGAATTAATGTTGGTATGGTATGGTGTGTTTTTATGTGATGTCTTAACTGTAGTAATTAATCTTATTTTTAAATCTTCTGATAATATTTCTGATGATTTTTCACTTCAAAGTAGCTGCAAGGACACTTTTTTAATTATATGAAATTTCAATATAAATTTATAGCATATATAACTCAACAGTTGCAAAGATAAACCTACAGGAAAATGTTACAATTTTGACAGAATTTAGTAAAAGCAGTGGCAAAATATCAGTCAAGCCAGGAAAAGATGTTTTCTGAACCAGTAACACTGAATGAAGTTGTCACAAAGGGGTCTTAGTACATAATGTGCTCTCCATTGGCTTGATAGAAGAGCTATTTGTAAGACAATGGGATCCTTTCCATGGACTTCCCAGCTGACTTTGAGTCAGTTGCAGTAAACTTTGACGTGTTTTGAATCCAGATGTTCTCTTTTGTGCTACCTTAAGTTGAGCATTATTTTTAAAATAACCTAAATAGTATTTTTATCTAAATATTATTAGGCCTGTAGGTGTACTAACACATCTTTGCCACTGGAAAATCTCAGAAAACCAAAAATTAAAAAAAAAAAAATTAGTATTATGATAGATAACCATACTCATTTGTTTTAAGATCCACGGGAATTCTAGCACAAATTTCACATATGACTTCTGTAGTCCTTTTGCTGTTTGAATATCTGTGGATTGTAAAATCTAACAAAATATTTGGGGTTTTTGCATATCTCACAATTTTATTCTTTGAGTATGTCAAGGCTATTGGTAATCATATATGAAAAAAAGGAAAGGCTATATACATAGGATTGCTGAATTTATCTTTTTTTTTCTTTACATTAATATGTTTCAGTCAATATGGCAAACAGATACTGGATATCAAAATCTTCTCAAAAGCAGTTCTTTTGGCTGCAATTTCATTCAAAATCTTTTGGAAAAACACCTATTTGAGCCTGATGGTTTGCTCCACATTTTTAGCTTTTGTTCAGTTTTGAACTTAAATTGTGATCTGATCCCTTGAAAACTATCTTCCAAAAAGAGCTCCCATGAATATACTTCTATAAAGTTTCCTCTCTTGACTGCTAGGTAGTAACACAGCTGTTGAGTTCTTCAGCAGGAGAGTTAAATGGCAAATTAATTTAGAAAGTATCTACAAGTTTAAATCTCTGCTTTTGCTTGTCTGAAGTGCAGATTTTTATCATGGGGTTTCCTATAGCATCACATCCATAGCAAAGCTTGGGAGCCATGGTAAGAAAAGCTGCCCTAGTGTGCTGTGTGTAAATATGATAGAGATGACCAATGTAAGAAATATATGAACAACTGGTATTTAATGAGCTTTTTGCTGTCAGGATGAACAGGACAAATAGAAGAAACACTCTATAGACAAATGGAAACTCCTAGGAGAGTGCAAAGGTCTTTAATAGTTTCTGTGTCTCCTGAATGATCAGGCCTGAATTGATATTCTTTGTATATGTAGTTGTGGCATTCAGTGGTATTTGTACCAATATATATGTAAAAGTTTATAAAGAAGTAAAAATGACCAGGTGTCAGGGATAATTTGGAAGATCACAAGTCTACTAACTCTTTTGGGTATTAGGTGATATCAAGGAATTCCTGACTGAGGTATATTTGAAGAAGGTAGGAAAGAGCACTGCTTCAGATGGCGATGGGAATGATATTCCTTATATTCCATAAAACAGCCCTTTTTCAGTGTTATACCCAGAAGCCTAACTTTGAAGTTTGACAAGTAATTCTCACATCTATTTTAGTACTAAACTTTTCTGCCACTGATCTGTTGTGATGGATCCGAGGAAACCAGCAAGTCTGTGCTGCTCACAGGTGTGAATTTGGCTTAGTGGTGTCCATTCCCACCCAGCGGGGACAGAGGTGTCTGGGGCAATTGCAGGAAAGCTGGAGGCTGACAGCAAGGGATGGCAAAGGCTGTGGGAAAGGATGGCTGGTCAGGCAATGCCTTTTCACTGGGAGAGCAATCAACAAAAGCAGTAACAACATTCTTTGTGCAAGGAATAAGAAGCAGAGGTACTTTTTTGTTCCTAGCAAGCCCTGGAGCACCACAGCTCAAAAAAAATGTTACTAATTATCAACAAAGGGTACTTTAGTGGCAAACATTGGCACATACACTATCAACCAGAATTACTGAATTATTTAACACGTAGAAAAGGTACCTTGCTACAGCAAATATGACAGGAACCACGTGTCTGTGGACTGTAATGCACCCAGCTCATGCATGCTTTTCATGGGAGGTATATGTTAGAGAGCTGGGCAGTTTAGAAAGAAAAATGACATGACTGTGTTGGTAAAGAAAACCTAAAGGAGTATATATGAATAGCAAATACTAATTTTCACATCCAGACAGAATTAATTTAGAATACTCTCATGTGTCTGTAATAGAGTTATCCAGCAATATAATGCTTCGGAAAGATCTGTGTCATTTCTAATCTGTGGAATGGAGCCAGTTGGATACAAGCTTTAATTAATTATATATACTGATTGAAATTATTAGAAATAGCTAAAAAAATAAAGTTATGAAAATGTAAAGCCATTTACTGTTTAGATTGCAGTGAAATGAAAATGTGAACTGCCAATTAATTTGGAACACTACTGTAGGAGTAGAATTCTGAAAGTATTAGTATTTCAGAATAAAATATTTCTTTAAATATTCAAAATGACAGTAGCTTCACTTTTGAATTATGTATTATCCCTGTCAATATAAATTTATTCATCTGTGGACTCGGCATTAACAGGAACATTTCAAACAAAGATAAATACTTGGAAGAAAAAGCTTGCTTCTTAAAATGAGAAACACTATGTATGACATTTAGTTTGTCAAGGAAATTATGATAAATAATTCCTAGCTCAAAGCAGAAAAGTGTGATTAAGCGATTTGAAGAACTAGTGGCAATATCCATCCTAATTACTTTCCCTGTGGTTGCATAAATATCTTCTGAAAGCATAGCCTTGCTCATAGCAAAACACAAATGTGATAATCGACACTTTCAACCTGGGGCAGCAAAGACACCTCAGCAAACAGCTCAGTTCTTAAAGGCTGCAGCACAGTTTTTGTGCATGTATGTTCTTACTGCACATGGCAAGGAAATACAAGTTTCATTTTGTCCTTAGAGGAGTCAAGTTTGCTCCTAAAGGGAATGGTTTTAGAAGAGAGTCCTGCTTTCTTTGCTTTCTCTTCCCCCCTCACAGAACAGCAGAAAGGGGCAGTAAGGGGATCAATATCTTCATGTTTAAAATTAATATTTCAAGCCAAAACACAAAGGTAGAGAGAAGATCTTATTTTTGTCTCTAAAAACTTGAGGTTTAAACACTGTGGAGGTTGGAAGAGCTATTGTAGATGATGAACAATGCTGACATAACAAAAAATGAGTACCCAGTGCCCCTGAATAAATTTATGGTGGAAATTAGGAAGAACTATGAATGGAATTAGGATCTGGAGTGGCCATTTACAGGAGCAGAGGGGACATGAGCACATTTGGTGTTAGGATGGATTTTATTATGCTCAGAGTTATGTGATGTGGTTGTCTGCAGTAGCTGATTGGATGACTCTGTTATGTCTGATGTGCTTTACCCCATCGTTTCAGAGATTCATTCCACCCAAAGAAAGCAGCTACCTTGGGAGATGTAAGCCAGGAGAGAGTGACAATGTTTTAACCAGGTTGAATTTAATGATCACAACTGTAATGAGGCTTTGAGTTTAATCTAGTACGTGATAAGTAAAGGATGACATGATTTAAGCATCAAAGCCATGCCTGCCTTTCGTGACAATTATTTGTTGGCAGCTGTGCCAGTATATCTGTTGTGAGGAAGAAGATGCCTTTCATCTCCCTAGATAAAAAATAGATTTTGCAGCTGAGTATTGAAACCTTATCAAATTTGTAATCAGTAGTACATGTAATTAAATGCTGGAGATATTTACAATTTAAGGACCCCACTGAAATCTTATATAGAAAAATTGATGTCTAAGAAGGTGAAAACACATTTTGCAGACTATGTTACAGTGCTGGTCAGATAAGACAGCTACAGTATGTAGCTCACTAGCTTCTATGAGTCTTTCATATTTTAGAGTTAGTGAATATCTTTCTTGGCACTAAAACAGGTGTCTGATTTGTTTCCTATTTCTAGAATTTTATCTAATATTAAGACAGAACCTTAACTCAAAGTTTTTGGACAGAAAGTCTGATAATAAGTGCATTTCTGACAAAGCATCTTTTTTTCTTATTAAACAATAAGAAGACTAATTCAATTTATTAGTTGTACCTATTTTTAAATACCTGTTCTGACTGATTTTGAACAGGAACTTTTAACTCAGTATTATGGCACTCTTGAACTGCAAGGTCTGCCTTGCTTATGCAAAGTAACTTGTTGTTTCCATATCTAATTAGACTGATGTTTAACATCATAGAGAAATCCCCTTTTGTGGTTGTAGAGTTATGACTCCTAATCTTTATGTTTACATAGTAATGTAGTTTCAGTATCCAAAAATTCCTTCACCTGACACTTGGGTCTCTCTTTTAGAAAAAAATAAAACTTTTCTCATATTAACACTTGTCTCATACAGAGAAATTAGGAGTCTTGTTTAACGGGTCTTGTTTCTTGTCTTATAGGAGAAGGCTCATTCTTGAGAGGTGTATAAAAGACTATCTTTCCAGGTAGGAAAGGACAGCTATTGATCTGTTAGAAGAAGAGTTAAAATCAACTCTGTTCTAAACTGAGGTTTTAAGAAAATCTATAAGGCTGAAGGTAGAGGTTTGGATATTAATAAAAGGTTAAGGAAGATTTAGGTACTCTAAATTAGTATCCTTTGCTCATAGAAGCCAAGTTCCAGGATACATGATTTTGAGCTGCACTACTCAGGGCCTAGGTTTCCTAAGAGTTTAATAGCTGGTGACAGAAGAACGTAATAGTTATGAAATATAAGAAAGTATAGAATAAATAAACATAGGGTTTTCATTTTCTTTTCCATGCCTCTAAATCTTTGGTAGCAGCATTGTCTATATCTGGGTGGTATCAGAACATTCTAGCTTCATTTTTGTCCTAGAATTCATCTGCTGTTTCTGCCAGTCTTTTGGGATAGTACTTCACTCCAGATCATGTGTTCCATTACGACAGTGGGGCAGTGGTCTCTCCTCACTACCTGGACACATATACACTCCTTAGTGGTACCAATGAAAGCAGAGCGTTCTCCCACTAAGGTTCATAAACAGTGCAGGAGTCATTAATAGTGAGAGCTGGTATGGAAAAAGCATCTTCTGCTGATTAATGTTTAACTAGAGATTCCTTATTATATAGTGGGATAGAAGAAGAGGTTCTGAGTTTTTCATACCTATCCTTAAATTTATGGGATATTGGACCAAGCCACTGAGGTCCAGATGTGCTGATCTAACATTTTTAGCTCAATGCTCTTCTTTCTTGTGCAAGTGAAATGTATTTTGGAACATCTTCACCGTTGGTGGCTACCTAATAGCAGATGGCAGTTCATCTCTTTTTCTAGATGGAGAAGAGAAGAAAGCAGAATGAACACAGGAACTCATTAGTGCTTGTCAGGTTCTTGTTAGCTTCTCAGGACCCAAAATATTAGCTCAATTTCATTCTGGACTTTGCCATATATATTTAGGTACCCTTAAATGTCTGTTGACACAAAAAGGCATTATATGGCTGACAAAATGCTGTGAGAGCTGTGTAATATTCACATAGGATTCACTAACAATTAAGGCTTAACAGCATAGCTTAACAGAACTTGAAACATATTAAAAATCCTTGCTTGTGTTCCCATAACGTCGCATTTCGTTGAAGTGTGCATAGAAAAAAAGTAGTGAAAGACTATGTTCTAATATTAATGTTACTGAAAGTTCATATATTTCGTCCCCAGGTGCCTAAAGTTTGGCATCTAATCTGCATTTAATATTAAGATGCATTTTCAAAATTAGTTTCTAATTTAGATGTCTAACAGTGAACATCCACCACGGAGTCAGGACTAATCAGAACTGCAGCTTTCGCCTAAAAAAAAGTTTTGAAGGAACTGCTCTAATTTAGAAGGTAAAGATAATTTGTGAATGGTGAAATACTCTGTGCCCATTACTTTTTTTCTCTGAGGGTGATAATGTTATTTTAAGTGGAAAATTCATTTGAAGCCCCTTACAAAAGATGATTTTTGACAGCTGATAATAATGGGGGTTGGTAATGAAAATCAATTGCACGTGTTTCTATGAGTTAATTTCCACTGCAGCTTGTGAGGATGAAGAGATTGCTATTATTCATTGATCCATAAGGACATACATTTTCCTATCCTGTGGCCTGTAGTCTTCTCAGGGGAAACTGAGCTCGTGCCTGCACTGCTGTAAATACCTTTAATGCATGTGGTGGGGAAGAGCTTCCGAGGGAAAGAATTCTACCCAACTCTCTGTTAGTACATTGTGCACCCAATGTTAAAACATATGTGTTTTCCCAGGGTGGTTTATTTGTTTGGTCAAGTTTGGCCTGCTGTAGTTTTTATTTTATTTCACACTGTTTGTTTTCTTTTGTACCAGATCTTTAACTTTGCTTCAAGATTTTTTGGTCCTTGACTTTAACTTCAAGTTTCACAACATAAATCCTGTTTTTATCTTCCCAGCGCACTTTGAGATCTGCATAGTTAAATAGAATGAGAAAATTAAATGTCAGTGCGAAGAGCTATACTGACCTTTACACTTTCTTTTTGCCTTCTGAAAAACTTTCATCACAGTATCCATCCCCAGCACCTAGCACAGTAGATTCTCTGTGCTTGATTATTGACTTGTTGATGTTTCTGCAATGAAATCTTCATGCTTGAAAGGCAGGGCAAAATTAATTAGTATCTGTGAAGGGAGGAAATAGAACTATTAAGGAAATAATTTTTAAAACTCTTGGTGAATCTGTATTCTATACACTGGAAAGAAAAAACCTACAGAAAAATGTGATTCCAAGGACTGAGATGATGTGAAATAGAATTTGAAGGTACTAAGTCAATGCCTGTGATATCATTATCTAATAAGAAGTCTAGAGACAAGGACGTGTAGTGATAGGACAAAGGGTTAATGGCTTTAAACTGACGGAGGACAGGGTTAGACTGGATTTTAGGAAGAAATTCCTCCCTGTGAGGGTGGTGAGGCACTGAATAGATTGGCCGGAGAAGTTGTGCATGTCCCATCCCTGGAAGTGTTCAGTGCCAGGTTGGACGGGGCTCTGAGCAACCTGGGATAGTGGAAGGTGTCCCTGTGCATGGCAGGGGATTGGAAAGAGATGATCTTTGGGGTCCCTTCCAACCCAAACCATTAATGGTCATCTGCATTCTCAGCAGCTGTAGGAGGAAGAAGAGAATTGAACCACTGAACTCTGTCCCTTGCAACGGCGAGCAAGATTTGCTAGGGAAGTTGCAAGTGCTTGGAAATTTCTGTTTCCTCTTGCTTGATCGCCTTCCTCTGAGTGCCCCTTAAGCCACAAAATTATTTTGGTTTTAATATAGAGATTTAAACTTGGGTTCAAATACATCATAACTCTCAGAATTACTTTCCTCCTTGAAGTTATGGTAATTTTCTTTTGAGAGAGGAATGGTATAATTTGAATTCCAGTGTGTGACACTCTGAAATAATGTTGCATGGTAGATTACTCCTATAGGCATTTAACAAAGTTGTCACATATCACACATCCTGGAAGAGAGGCTATAATGGGAAGGTTGCAGATGGTAGCCTATTAAAATGTATTCTTTAGCAAGCTTGGCTGGCCAGTGAAACTGAGCCAAGCAATGTGCTCTCGGAGAGATTTTCTAGCTGAAGTTATTTACCTTCAAATGTACAAGGTAATGAGAGAAAGTAGGTTATAACTGCCTCTGGAAAAGAAAGACAAGTACAGGACTTTTGTAAACTCATACCTGCCCTGGTTAATGCATACAGTCCCCAGGATAAGTGAAATTATAATAAATGGAACAACACATTTCACAGTACAGGGGCAGGTATTGCAACATCTGCTTTTAGGTGCCCTGTGCTGCTAGAACTCAGCCCAGAGCAGTGAGTTTATATTCTGCTGTGTAACCTGTAGGCAGGAGGAACCTGAGAGAGAAGACCCAATTAGGAGCCTGAGGAAGAGAGGACTGTATAAAGTAGCCAGAATAATATATATATATATATATACATATATTTGTTTCTATAAGTGTTTAATTAGGTTTTATGATAAAGAAAATAAAAGGTGGTTCGTCCAATCCTTTTTTTTTTAAAATGAAACATTGCACTTGTAGTGATTATTTGCTAGAAAAATATAATTAATCTTCAATTACCATGAAATTGTCATCCATTCCCTTTCAACGTCTCTGACACTTTCAGTTCCTCTAATCAATGTCGTGCTGACTAGTCTCACATTGGCAGGAGGTGAGAAAACACCCTTGAAATAAGAATCATTCTTCTCTGTTGAGTACCAGGGTTTGCATTTGAAATTGAGCTAATGATACAGCTAGCTAGGAGTTGCTTTTATTGGGCGATGAAATGAATATTATTTGATTTTAGTTCCATCCAGCCCTTTGTGCAAAGCTTAATTGAGGGTTTTTGATCAGACAAGTAGTGGTTAAGATTGCTCAAGATCTATCCTGAAAATGTTTTTCACTGAAACACTGAGGAAATGTCCTCAGCTTTCCAATTGCACTTCCATCTAACCAGGGAAGGAAATTGAAATAATGGAAATGTGATTATATATTGATTGTATTGTTATATAAAAGATGGGGTGGGGTGGCCCTGATGTATTAAATTAATTTACAAATAGGTCTGAATGAAACTTTGAATGTACAAGTTGCCAGAAGTAATGTAGGTTTTCCAAGTTTTAAAAGCTCAGCTTAACTCTTTCTTGTCTTCATGCCGATGGTGACCAGGAATGATGCAGAAACCTTCTTACTCCTCTGTAACTGTCAGCTCTACAAAGTTTAGCAATAGTTACCCCCTTCTGCAACTTTGAGATTGTGAATTGTGAGAGTCTCTGCATGTGTGCAAGAAAAAAGGGTCATTACTCTGCCTTCCTTCCGTGCTGTTAAGAAAAGGACACTGTAGCATTGCGGAGGTTACAGTACCCTGAAGTCATACTCTTATAGCAGAAGTTGTCTTGTTTTCCTTGTTTTTCTGCACCCCCACCCCAGTCTGGGGATGGGAAATAAGAATTGAGTAAACTTTCCATTGGCTGATTAGTTGAGCTCGTATTTTCCCAGTATTTATGTGTTGGTTGTCTCCATCCTCCAGTAGGTGCCAGGAGACTTCACAGAGTTCTGGACTGAGCAGACACAACCAGACTATCACTTCCCATGTTAATAAAATGTAAATTATTTCATTAACATAATACTGAGTTTAGAATATCCCATTGAATAGGCTGTTCTATCAGCTCACTTTCAGTGTTGTATTAATTTTCACGTGCTGTGTTAAGTACTGTGGATGCCTTTGTTGTCAAATACATTTGCTGGTAGGGAAAGGGAAGTGATTTGGGCTTGAGAGAGAGCAAACATTCGTAACCTCTGGATATATATTACCTTGGACTTTTTAAATCACTCTCTCAGTCTCACTTCTTCACTCAGAAATAACTAATTTTTTTTACTTTGGGAGAAAATTTTGAGAAGAGGCGAAGAGTAACAACACTGTGAGCAGAATTTTCTGATTGACCATCTAGAGAAACTCCGCCTGGAACACGAGGCAAAACATTTCTGTAGCCGAGCAAAATTCCTGATGGATTTGTGAAGGATAAACAGTGATCTAATCTGGAGCTTTCTGCAGCCCCTGAAGTTTCCTGAGGTGCACAGCACAGTTGGTCTGTTGTCTCTAATTAAGAATAAATTCGGCTGAGAGGGCTTTTTTATTGTTTTATTTTGTTTTAGCTACTTTTAATGTGTTTAACTAATTCAAGTAGATGTTTGGCTGGATAAGCTTGTGATGATTTGATTTCTAGTTTTATAGCAAAAGTGGGATGCGAATGAGGGCTTGCTTGAAGTTTATTCCTCAGTGAATAATTCACTAGGTAAGTGTTTGATGAGAAAAGACCTGTACAAAATAATATCACCAGAATCTTTTACCAAATTGCTCCACAATGTGATGGCCTCATCCACTTCTAAATTCCTACCATAGGGTACCTTTAGGGTGGAGTAAGTTTGTGGAAATGCAGAAAATGCAGAACTTGCTTCTGCTTGACTGGGAGACACAACTCCATGATTTGTCCTCCAGATAGATTTCTATTTTATTTTTTCACCAGTGACAACAAGACTGATGAATATCACTCCCTAAAATGGAATTTTTAGAATTTAACAAGTAGAGGTAACTTGTACTGCAGAGTTTTTAAAAGAATTATCTAAAGCATTTTCTTGTCCACATATCTACTTCTAAATAAACCTTGGGGAAAATTAAGAAGGTATAACTGCCCAAAAGAAAGCTAGGCAAGTCTTAATATTAAAAAGAAGATCACTCAGGCATATGTAAACATATATGAACTGATGCCTTAAGCCCCTAATGGTTTTTTTATTTTTCTAATATTTGTAAGCCTTGTAAGTTTTAAAAGTAGATTCTAAAAGCAGCAACCCTCCCTCCTTTGTCCCTTGTCCCTTATCCCTTTCCCTCTAGCACCCTTGTTTACGCATTCCTTAACCCTCTTACCCCATTCTATGCTCCCTATATCAATCCTACTTCTGAACACAGCAGAAATGTTTAGTCTTTTGTCAAGGCAAGGCCTAGATTGTTGGTAGAACAGCGTATCAGGGCCTAAACCACAGAATAGGTCAAGAATTAGGTAACTATGTACCCTTTGTGCTCTGATGATGGTGAAGATGGGATGAATGGGGGGGTCCCGAAATACACCCCAGACCCATTTTAAGGGGGTGGACCCAGGGCGTACCAGAGTAAAGGCCACAGGGTGGACACATCTGGGATTGGCTGGATGGTATTATAAAATGTAACCACTCAGGCACGACCGGCAGGCATCTTGTAACATCTTCTGCCTTGGCAAATAAACCCTTTCTTATCTCACCCCTAATTAACTGCTCTGGAGATTTTTTCAGCACCATAAATCCCACGGCAACAGAACACAGGTGAATTAGGGAAAAACTTAACTCTCTTAATGAATATTACCTTTCAAATTTCCAGATATCACTCCTGATAAGTTATAAAAAAGATTCACCAAGATTCGCTTGGCATTTCTGTTAGAAAGTCCCTTTACAGATGTCTTATTTCAGTTCCGTATGAGTTACTTGTTGGGATTATATTTTTGCATAATTATAGACATCTGTAAAGAAGTTAAGCAATGTTAGATGCTTTATCTGGTAGAAGGAAATTTTAAACATCAGGCCAGTATTATGAACTTCTAAACTCAGGTTTGATTTTGCTGCTGAAGGGGGTGAAAGTCCTTGCCATAGAGGTATCTAACACAGGCAAAATGTTGTCAGGGGCTCTAAATAGCAGGACACAAATTCAAAGAAAAAAAATTCTTGTGAGCTCTTGGATATCAAGAAGCTCCCTGTGGTTGGCAAAACCCTTAAGCCATGCCTTATGAAAGTTTGGAAACTATCACCATTCCTGTACTCTTCTGTCTGCTGCTGATCCCTGGTCAAGACATTGGGTAGCACAGTAGGCAGAGCTTTTGTAACCTACCCCTCCTTACACAGATCACTTTGTGAGCTGTGATCCAAGAGCACTCAGCCCACCTGTTGTGCACCGAGTTCAGAGTGCTTAGAATTCATGACCAAAAGCCACTGGTTCTTTAGCTTAAGAGGAGTTCTTAGAGCATCGAGTTCTGCATCATTAGTTTGTATTGTCTCATGATGGTCAGAAATTGCTTTGAAAAATTGGTTTCTGGATGGTTAGGTTTTCTTATGACCCCATTTTGACTTCTCACCTTCAGATAAACAGTGTAGGGAGAACAAGGGTTTGCCCATTCAGAGCTGGCTGAGTAAATCAGGTATATATTCAGTAAGATTAAAATGAAGAAATAATGCTTTCTGTGAGGACTTTCTGATGAAAAGCTAACGTTTCAAAGGGTAAAATTGCCAGCAAATACAATGTCATTTCTGCTCAGAGTGCTTTCTGGGGAAAAAAAAAGGTAATCCTAGAGAAGTCACTGGTATGTCTAAATGATTTTGGGAATGCATGCTTTGAGATTCTTTAAAAAAAAAAAAAAAGAAACCTTTTCCCCTTCAGCTTATGAGTCTTTGAGTCTTGTGATATATTCTTACTGCATTTGAGTTACAGTAGAATTAATGACTTGATCTTAGATTTACTATTATTTATTTCCTGCCATGAGCTGCTAAAAGCAAGCAATGCAAAAATCTCATAGTTACTAACACATTCATAAATGTGAGGGCACGTCCAGGAGATTTTTATTTGCAGACCAAAATCCCAGAATTTATAGAGTCTGTCTTAGTTACTATTGTGAGGAAGGGGAAAAAAAACCCAGTGAACTCTATTAAAAAGATTGATGTATGGCTACAAGAGCTCTTGACAATTGAAATTTCTCTCTGAATTGTTGTTTAACATATGTATAGCAAAAGAAATGCAGGGGAAGGAACCAAATTTTCTTACGAATTTTTGAAGCACTTTGAATCTAGCAAAGTAATAAATGGTTGAAACACAAATTCTGTGCAGCTGAGAAAGCAAAACATTTTACAAAGCAAGAATTCATGCCAGGAAACAAAATCAAAGTGATTTCCCAGGTATTTGAGCAATAGGTTTGCTATATGGCCATGGTAGTGGGCTCTGGTCATGCTGCTCTGATCTCTTGTTGAGCTGTTAATGGGACAAGATTTTTCTGTTTTGAGCTTTCAATCTGACAGATTACCTTTCTGTGGCATGCATATTCCAGGAAATGTCCTTTTAAAGTTCTCCTTCTCTTCCTTAAGCTGAAATATTCCTCACTGGATGAGACTGGCAGTCCTGTGGACACCCTCTAATGCTGGGCATCATTGGAAACAGTTTTGTCCCTGAAAAAAATTTGCAATACATAACATATTCACTGTTGATTTAAATTTTGTATAACACCAGCTGCTTAGGTCAAAGCAGTACTTTCTGAACACCGTGGTGTCATGATGCTACCTGCTAAGTTATTCCTTTTCCTCTCAGATGTTTACACCTTTCAGGCAGGCTGTTACTTTTTCTTGCTTTGCTGTCACTTAGATGGATATTGAGTACTTTGTTCTCCTACACACATTAACATTCCTGGTAATGTTAGTGGAAGCTTGAGGTCCTCAGTAGCACAACAGACAAGTTAATGTTCAATCTTTCAGTGTAAATGAATCCTCTCTGATCTCCAGTAGTTTCATTTGTCTTTTACTGTATACAGCTTACCGTGGAATTTCAGAGCCTGAATTTTCTTCCAGTTACACATCACTTCTGAATCTGTTTTCTACGCCAGGAGCAAGTAGCCAAAATCTTTACACGGACATGTGTTTTCCCTATATTGTAATTTTTATTTGCTAATATCTAGTCTGTCTTTTCTCATATGTATTTATATATACAGAGAGAGTTCTGCTTCTATTTAAAAACTCTGTATTATCTGAATGGTTTTAGCTTAAGAAGCATTTTGAGAGACTAAAAGTTTTGAGTTTGCATTTATTAAAAAAAGAGACTTTATTCAAAACATTTTGTTAATTCTCTTTTTAAAACTGTGTCCTCTTCTAATTGTGATTGAAGAACCTCCCAGCTTTTAGAACATATTTCTCAGCAGCACTAGATCATAACATTATAGTCTAAACCAGACAGTTTTAACAGGCTGTGTTTAAAATTGTTTACATATTTATTGCTCTGCTTTATTTTCTTAAAATGTTGTGAAATGTGTTAAAGTAATACCTGGATTTGGGTGTTTCATAAGTTCAATTCATCTATCAAGTCACTTTTACACATTGTACAGAGGTGCAATGTGAGTCTCTTCCCATTCCAAACAGTAACTATGTTAGAAAATTGGGAATATTTTCAGTCAGAATTGTCAAAACATTCATGACCCCAAAGACCACTACCTCTTCTTGTGTAGAAATAATGTCTTACTGATGGACCAGTGTTCTCCAAAGTTCTGTAATGGTCTTGAAGAAGACACTGCAGACCCTTGAATAATATTGATATTAATTACTCCCTGATGCATTATGCAGTAAGTGGATGATAAAGCATTGTCATACCTTGACTTAGTAGTTGATGCCCCTCTGTCTCTGGGGTTGGCTGTGCAGGTGGGCCAGTTGCTTGCTTTGTGTCTATACAGGTTAGCCATCTGCACCTCTCACCCACCTCCCACCTGCTGGATAATTTATCATCTATGCAGGGAGTCAGAGATGTCACTGACCAGCTCTTTGTGTGCTGGGCTGATGTTGGTCTTGATTTCATCACCTAACAAAGAGAGTATTTCCTTTCAATTGTTGTTATTTGCTTCGGCCCAACTGTTTGCTTGGCTTTGGAGGAGGTGGTTTGACAGCCACCTTTATTCTGTAACGTTTTATTCAGCAGGGTTGGTTACAGATACTCCAAGAGATAAATGGTGGTGAAATGAAATGATGGCTCATCTAATATTCAATTGCATATATGTCTCTCGTTTGTTCACCTTGGCCACCTGCCCAACACAAAGAGATGCTTATTGTTCCCTAAATAAATTACTCTGGTTCTAAACTGCTTTGCAATTTGATATGAGTTCTGTGTTTATTTGTTGGCACAGGCTGCTCTAAAGATATTCAACCGTCTGTGATTTGGCTTCTGTTATACTCATTACCTTGAAAAGTAATTATGCAAATATCACATTGCATTAAATACAGGCGGGTTTTTACTTATTTATAAACATCTCAAAATTACAATTTCAGAGCATGCAGCTGAAAAATGTCTGCACAGATTGAGAGATGGTGCTGCCTCCCCACCCATTGCTGAAACAGGGCAGCAACCAGTAGATAAGCAAAATTGTTCCATTCTTTGCCTTGCCTGCTTATTGAAAGGAGGAGTGAAGTAAATTGGGCTGTGGACATCCAGTCACCATGGGATTTGGCTATGCTCACAGTTCAGTGCCTGCCTATTGCATGTAAAGAACTTAACATATTTTTTTTTCTCCCATGAAAATAAAGAGGCAACCCAGGAGAAAAAAACAAAGAGAGCTGAGATAGAGATGTTTGAAAGATAATTTGTTTGAAAAGAAACATAGGCTTCCATCAGCCCCACAATAATTAATAAAAACCTTAAAGCTTGTGGATTTAGACAGGCTCTGATCTCTCAGTGATATTGATAAAATGTTGCCCTATTCAAGTGATCTGAGTCAGTGTTTACCTGAAATGGAAACTGGGAGCTTTGCTCGGCTGTTGCACAACACCATGCACTGCAAATGGCATCTCTTAAGAACTACTGGGTACAGAAGGCTGCTATCACCATGGATAGCCAGGGGATGCACAGGGATTTTATACAGTTGATCCAAATTTCAGTCTTATCCGTCTACAGAGAAATATCCTAAAAGGAATACCAGATGGGTGAGTATCTGGGGAACTACAGGCCATCAGCAAAAACTCACACATCCTTGAAAAATGTGTGTAATGTTACTGTCTGGGGAAGGGGTTTAGAAAGTCAGGAGTATTAAAGGAAAAATTGGGCTTTAATATATGGGGAGCTGACATTTAGGTTTCAGCAAAAATCTAGCAAAAGTTTTAGAATGCAGGTGCTTTTAAGGTGTGATGATGAGGCCCCTTTTATGTTTAAAAATAGGCTTCTCAAAATCAGACAATGCTGTAATCGTTTGAAAGGTTTGAAAAGACAACCTTCCTTTAAACAGTCTTTACTCCTATCTAGGGACTTTGTTGAAAGAAAAGCATCCTGTCAAGGAAAGTGCACAGAGATCTTGGCAAGAACATACACATTAACTGAAGCATCACTAATAACTCACTGGTTAGTACAAGACAGAACTAGGTGCACACAGTGTTCAGATTTTAGCTTTCTTGCCTTTTTGTTTAGATAGTTCTTTTACCACGTTAGCCACCCATCCAGTGAGTAAAATACTACTTTGCAGCAACTGTGCAACTGAGAGGTGCAATGGAAAAATGATATATTATTAATAAATATGCCTAAGTTTTATTGTTTCCCCTAAGGAAAGTAGTAGGAGGTCCAAGATTTCATGGGCAGTGTTCGTGTTACATTATTTTCCATAAGCAGATTTGTTCTGTGCTAAAGATAAGACACAGACATACAAATGCAAAGCAGTTTAAAAGAGGTGGTAGTGGCCCTGATCTTATTTCCATTGCTGTGTAAATGCCCTACATGATAGGACTGGGACAAAGGGGAAAAGAGAGAATCTACTCTCTAAGAGTTATGTGCCACTGACATCTGAGACAGCTTCTTCTCTTACCTGAAACCTCAAAGGACAGCGATACCTATATGTACATATTCAAGGATTCCGACTTTTAATTCTGTTTTCTGTGCTGTAACTAAACCTTTCCAAAATTCAGCAATTCAGCTTGCGTTAGAGGGCTAATGTATAATTGGGAGTTACTAAGACAGGTCTTGGCATAGTTTATTGCAACAGCTCCTTTGAGCCTATTCGCTCAAAGTCTGTTCTTGGTAGAGAATTTTTAATTCACCGTTGCAAAGCCCCGCAGACCGTAATGGCTGTGTCGTTATGTGTAACCATTTACATGATGGGCCGTAATAGGTTCTTTGGAATGGCTATAACCTATTGTGTCAATTGGATTTTCATGCATAAGTACTAAATTTGTGTGTTGAATGTCTTTCCATAGTATAACCTGAAACTTTAACGGATGTTATTTATTCCCTTTGTCTTTCCAATTTAATCATAATGCTTTTTTACTGTGCATATTTAATATTGGGGTATAGAAAGGCTTATGAATTTGACCAGTAGAAATAATCTATCTCGTGATGCTTGTCTGAATTTCTTTTGCAAAGCATTCATGAATATATCTGGAGTTTTTTGAGGAGAGAAAGGTGGGAGAATAAGAAACAAACCAAAAAATATGTTTTGTGTGCCACATGCTGATACCTGGACAGTCTTTTCCATTTTGGCATAATACTGAGGTTGATAGCAACTTGTGCATATATCATCCTCAGTAATATATTTATGTTTCTTGCATTCTGTGTGAATTGTGGTTTTTTATGAGTCTTGGACGATTTTGTTTTCTGCCTCGTATGGTTCCCATGACTAAGGAAGTAGAAGGATTTACAGTATTTTCTTTTTCTGATTTTCATGAGCCTTGTTGTTCCTTCTTTTAACTCTTTGCCTGCGGTGAAATGGCTACACTTGACTTATGTTTCAAGAAGCAGAAATATTGTGATAGCTTCTACTGAAAAAAGGCAGAGTTGATATACAAATCTCCACAATTGCTCTCCACCTCTTCTGAGCAGGAATTTTGCAATGGCTTAGATGCTAGGGAGGCACACTGGAGGCAGCAGCCAGACCAGAGCTGGGAAGGTGGTTTGCTATCAAGATTAGCATCTGGTAAGCAAACGAGCAACCAATGCTTGGTAGACTTAAGGCTTGTTCATTGCTCTAAAGCTGTGTAAGAAGTATATCACACTGAGCTCCATAAGCCTTTACCCACAGATAAAGAAATGGAGGACAAATGATGATAAATATTCTTCTACCACTTTTTGCTTATAGATAGGAGTGTAATCTGATTTATTTATGCAGTTACTCCATTGACCGTGTAATATGGATGTACATTTTATAGTCATTCAAACTCTCTGGCTTAAGAAGTATTTCTAAATACTACACACTACAAAAATTACAACTGTTATGATTGATTGGGAATGAGAAATATTGTATTTGAGGAATATATTATTTGAGGTAGAGGGAAAACTAGAAGCTGACAATGCCAAAGGAAAGGACTCTAATATAATTTTGTTTATTTCTTCCTCAAAAAACTAAACGAAGATCACATAGTAGAAAAATTAGCACCAGAAATATATAGACAAGAGCTGTCTAGAATAAAAAAGAAAAAACGGGAAAGCTATATCACTTAAATTAACCCAATATTTTCAAAGTTTCAGGCCTAATAAAATTCACCCAAGGAATACAGACAAATGTCTGAAATAGTGGTTTTAGGAGTTCTTTTTTGAGAACACATGTAAAATGTTGGAAGAGGTACTGAACCAGATGAAAGTTAAGATTACACAGTTTAGAAGAAAACCTAAAAAAATCTCATTTTGGTTGAGACACATTTTGCACAGAAAAAAAGGCTTTCTAGTGCTTGCTAGAGAAATCACAGCACTTCATGCCCCTTTACACAAATCTCACAGGTATTAAGTGAATCACTACAAGATGCTTTAGAGGGTCTATTTGTCACAGATATTAAGGAATTACAGCAGCACTGAAACTGTGGTCTGCTTGCATGGTCTTTTACAACCTTCTTATTCCTGCTTTATGAAGCCTTGTTGTCTTATGTCATTCTTTGGAACCAATAAAAGTTTGGCATTTTACAGAATGACTGGAAATAGCAGCTATGGATTATCTGCCAGTGATTTCCCTGCAGCCCTCCTGTGCTTTGTCCTCATCCTGGTGGCTGCACTCATTTCCTCTGCCTGATGGGTTTTTGTTGCTGGGGTGGCTCACTCTTGGTTCCCCTGGCACTCCCTGTCAGGTGCTTTTTCCTTGGGCTCTGACTTTTTGAACATGATTATTCCCAGAGTAAGGGTCTTCATCTCCTTAATGTGAGGTATGTCTGTGCTGCTATTGAGACTATAGAGAAGAAACAAGAGTATGAGTTTGAGCACTTCAGTTAAAGTAGTGTAAGTCAGAACAAGTGCAGCAGTTGCAAACCAATACATTTAAAATTTAGGGCCATGCTGCATTAAAAGGTGCTGTACTGCATGTTAATCAGCTGGCTGTGCTTACAAACCAGCCAAACTTCTTTGCGTTTGTTTAAAAAATATTTTTCTGTAACAAAATTGGACATGAAAAGAACTGTGCTAGTTAATGCTAAATCTTTGTCCTAGTCTCCAGTGACTTGGTGGGCTGGTGAATAGGAACTTGCCCAACTCTACACTGTTCCATTGGTGTATCTGCTTTCCTGACCATATTATTGAGCTTCAGCCTCACTTTTTAGTCTGTTTTTTATTTTTGTGTCGGTTCTCTGCTGGACATCCTGACTCCTCTCCTAATTAGCCTGGCTCTAAGCAGTAACTAGCTTATTAGGAGGTCCAACTGAGAAGTGAAATATGTGTTAATAACTTGGCTCTGCTTAAAAGAAAAAAAAATATTAAAAAATACTCTATCACTTACACTGCCTAGGGGAAGTGGGGAAAATACAAATGAAGTGGACAGAGAGGAGAGTAAGAATGGAATAAACAGTGGTCAGCACAAGGAATTAAAGCTCTGGTAAGTAGAAGCTCCCTGCAGTCAGGGAAGGAGTGAAGAAGTTTTGCCTTCACCCCAGAAGTTCCTCCTTCTCACCAGATTAGATGATTTGTAATATACTTTAGAGAAAAATAGAATAAGTGGGTTTTAGAAGCACTCATGAAGAGGAGGAAAAAAAAGGGCTCCCAGCAAAGAAAACAACAAGTGTAAACACTTCATCTTAAATTGAAATTTGAAGACAATTCTTGCTGCTCTCCTGCAGAGAGGAGGGGGAATATGCTGCCTACGTGCACTTCAGAGGTGAAAAATTTCTTGAGCAAAGTTGCTTGCTGTGTGTCTAAGCTTGCACTTGAACTAGAGTTGGAACTATTGTGTCACAGACTGTTAACTCAGTTTTGCAGCTCTGGTTTTTTTTTCTTTCTTTATGTCCCTGTGTTTGTTGTATGCTTATCTCTTGTGGTGGGTTCACCAAAGTGCCCACCAAGCCACTTCAGATGAACAGAGGGAGAGAAAATGTAAAAAAGACTCATGGGTTGAGATAAGGACAGGGAGAGATTACTCATCAGTTACTGTCAATGCACAAAAAGGACTCAACTTGGGGAAATTAATTTAATTTATTACCAGCCAAATCAGAGTAGGGTAATAAAAAATAAAACCAAACCTTAAAAGACCTCCCACTCACTCCTCCTTCTTCCTGGGCTCAGCTTCACTCCCAGTTTCTTTTCACTTTCAATTTCTTCCCCTGAACAGTGCAGGGGGACAGGGAAGGGGAGTGCAGTCAGTTCATCACACGTCTCTACCACTCCTTCCTCCTGATGCTCTTCTCCTGCCCCAGTGTGAGTTCCTCTCTTCACATATCCACTGGTCTTGCCCGGAACCTGCTTCAGTGCAGGCTTCCTGTGGAGGTCTGAGTCTCCTCTGGGCATAGAATCATAGAACGGTTTGGGTTGGAAAGGGCCTTAAAGACCATCTTGTTCCAACCCCCTGCCAGTAGACCAGGTTGCTCAGAGCTCCATCCAGCTTGGCCTTGAACTCTTCCAGGGATGGAGCATCCACCTACTCCGGCAATGGGTCCTCCACATACTACAGGTGGATCTCTGCTCCTGCCTGGTCTGCACCAAAGGCTGCAGGGGAATCTCTGCTCTGGCTCCTGCAGCAGCCTCTCGCCCTTCTTCCTTACTGACCTTGGTGTTTCTCTCACATATGTCACTCCTCTCTCCAGCTGCTGTTCTGCAGGAGGCTTTTTTTCCCTCTTCCTTCTTAAATACGTTATCCCAGAGGCTTTACCACCATCTCTTGGCCTTGGACAGCAGCAGGTCCCCTTGGCTGGCATTGCCTCTGTTGAAAATGGGCTTTCTTACAGAACAGAAACAGAGCAGTTTCTCACAGAAGCCACCTGTATCTCCCCCCACTACCTTGCCACACAACCCCAATACACCTCTTGTATAAGAATAGAGACATATTTGTGAAGTTGCATGAGGCTCATCTTTACTAGTTTTCTCATCAGTAGTAAGAATGCACAAGTCTTATGAATAGTATTTCTCACTGAAAATTCCACCTTTTACACCATAGCAGACTGTCCCTTAGGCTGTTTCTTCTGTTCCCTGTTTAAGTTTTGCATATTTCTCTGTCCGTTGTTTTGGAAATGCCTATGGCTCTCTTAAATGCCCCCTGTCCTACTTTACATATCACAACAAGAGTCAACAAAGTTTTCCATTGTCAACAGTTTTTCATTCAATTTTCATTCAATTACTTACCAGGGATTTAGAATGCTTCTGCCTACAGGCTTACATTGTTATACCAACTATTTCAATTATTTTTCTCCCAAAGTATTTTCATTACTGTATTACAGTAGGGGACCAAAACATATCAGTGCAGTTGTAAATGAAAAATAATTCAATCATTTGGCTTACAGTTAGAGGTGATGATAATAGTGATTATAATTAACTTAATTTGCTGTTCATAGTTGTTTGCAGAAAATACCATGTAGTTGCTAGCTAATATGCTCCATCTCTGCCTCAATACCTGATCCACAGACATTGTGGACCTTATTAATGTACCCATAATACTTGGTGCAAATAATGGTAGTATGCTTTCTATTTAAGAAACTTTGTAGAATGAATCCTGTTTTCTTCAAATTAATTAATATGAGCTTGTATTGCAAACTTCAGTGTATACTGTACCTGCAAGCAGTCCATTTGTAGCAGGCACTACTTGCTGGGAGAACATAATAAGTCACTCTAAGTCAAAGTTTTCCCCCTGCTTGATTCTCTGTCTGAATAATAAAAGTTTACAAGTAGGAAAATGAATTTGCAATTTTGCAATTAAAACTAAAGTGATCAGTAGCTTCCAGCCTGGTTTCCACAGGGGGCTGTTCGGACGCAGAAGGAGGTGTTTCTAGAACAGCAGGTAAACCACAAACACTGTACTGAGTGATAATAACAGGATGTAGAAGAAAGTTGCATTTGGCTCTGCATTTGGTTCTTGGATTTGAAGACACATCATCACAGTTTGCACCACCTTCTCACTGAAACAGCAGTGCTAAAATATATGGCTTCTTAAATGTATTAGCTTATTAAGATTACAACAATGGGATGAGTTTGGGATTCATTTGCCCTCAGTACAGTCATTTTACTGTGAGAGCAGCCTGCTCCAAAGCATAATTATGACACTGAGATGGAAGAACTGATAGCAGAAAACAGGACAGGATAAAATGTATTTTAGGATAAAAATGACTGTATTGAACAGTGAGAGAGATTAAGCTGTTAAAAAGCTTTGTGAGTAGAAATAACAGTGTGTAGCTGAGGCATGTAAAGCAAACTTACTGTAAAAACAACTGGATTATAAATGAACAAAGTGTTAAACAATGGTCAATAATTCCTCTATCCTCTTATGGCTGCTAAGCAATGGAAAAACAAACTGCAGTTTGATCTACGGCCATTAACAAGTAACTTAACCTTGCAGTGCTACAGATTTGCTACATAACTGTTTTTACGATCCTGGTTACAAGCCTTAATTTTTAATACTTTAACCTCTTCGAGATTCCTAGGCCTAAGAACATTACATATATGCAAATGGCTATTTTAGTAAATTAATTAATGAGATTGCCTTATGTTGAATCCTACATTTTTCCCCCTTTAAACAGTGAATATCAGAAGCTGTTCCATTTAATTAAGATGTTAGACACTGATCTCACCCCCTGAGATGCACTTGCTGTTTTCCTGGGGATCCCCACAGGAGGTAGTGATGCTTTTGATGGCACTGCAGCAACCTGCAATAGAACACTGACAGTGCAATGTAGGATGCTCTGCTTGAAGTAGTAGACTGAAACTTTAAGATGTCACAAATCTAGGTCTTTCTATATTGATCGTATGTATTAGATATTGCTTAGATACCTTGATATTTTCCTTTTTTTAATTAGCTACACCTGATTATTTTGTTATTAATAATGGAAATGTGGCTCAACATGATATCGCAGTGTTTCATATACTTTTTGCCCTTGAAGTGTCATACAAACTATGTGGCTTCACAAGTTTTTTTTCTCTTTAATCTTTCAATTTTTTTACATAATCCCATCGTTAAATAAGGAAAAAAAACCTACATAAGTCAAATCTACATGAGTTAAGGAGTTAAGTTTAAATCAGTGGTATGTATCATGTATCTCAGTTCCTCTCCATGACCAATATCTGATCTTTTCTTTCCAGCAATGATGGTTCTCCCTTTTTTTTCACTTGTCTTCATTCAGCTGACTTTTCTTTCTACACAGTTTTTATCTTGTTGTTATACAATTCTAATAAAGAATTTGGCTTACAACTGGAATCTCAAAGGAGCAAAGTATGAAAACTGGTATAAATAATTTTGTTTCAACTGAAAAAAAAAAAGGCCTATTAGTCCCTGTTGCTTGTGAAACTCCTATGTTCTTACATAAAGTAGCCGGTGGTGAACTTTTTCACATTCACTGGCTGCTTTGAGGAATTCTATCAACCAGTAATGAGTGAGTGGTGGTCAAGAAGACAGGGATTAACAGCACATAGTTTCTGTATGCTGCAGGGTACAATAGGCAAGGAAAATATCTCAGTTTTCCTGCTACAGGATGATGAATGATGATGATTAGCATGAATTTGAAACCGTTTCCCACAGCATTCTCCTAGAGAAGCTGGCTGCCCGTTTCCTGGACAGGAATTCTTCACTAGGTGAAAAACAGTCTGGATGGCCTGGCCCAGAGAGTGGTGGGGAATGGAAATGAAACCAGTGGTCAGGACTGGGGCCAGCTTTGTGGACAACCTGGAGGAGGGTATCAGTGCACCCTTGGTTGGTTCACAGACAGTGCCAAGTTAGGCAGGAATGTTGATCTACTGGAGGGCAGAAGGGCCCTGCAGAGGGATCTGGACAGGCTGGATTTATGTGACAAGATCAGTTGTATGATGTTCAATGGGGCAAAGTGCCACGTTTTGCCCAGAGGGCCAATGGAACCCCGGCCTATATCAGTAATGATGTGGCCAGCAGGACCAGGGCTGTGATTGCCCCTCCGTACTGGCACACCTCAAATCTTGTGTGCAGTTCTGGACCCCTCACTACAAGAAAGACATTGAGGTGCTGGAGCAAGTCCTGGGAAGGGCAACAGAGCTGGGGAAGGGTCTGGAGCACAAGTCTGATGAGGAGCAGCTGAGGGAGCTGGGGTTGTTTAGCCTGGAGAAAAGGAGGCTCGGGGAAGACCTTATCACTCTCTACAACCACCTGAAAGGGGTTTTTAGCCAGGTGGGGGTCAGTCTCTTCTTCCAATTTACAAGTGACAGGATAAGAGGAAACAGTCTTGGATTGTGCCAGGGGAGGTTTAGATTGGATATCAGGGAAAAAACATTCACCTGTCAAGCACAGGAATGGGCTGCCTAAGGAATTGGTGGAGTCACCATCCCTGGAGCTATTTAAAGGATGTGTAGATGGGGTATTTGGGGATATGGTTTAGTGGTAGACTTGGTAGTGCTGGTTTTTTAATGGTTGGACTTGATGATCTTAAAGGTCTTTTCCAACCTAAACTATCCCATGAACTGAAAAATTGAAACACTTTGTATGCAGACCTGATAAAAACCTGGATATTTAGATCTTTGAGTAAGATACAAACAGTAGGGCATGTTTTCATAGTTTTGTTTCTAGCACACTTAGTCCTAGTCAGTAGAAGATATTCTTTCTTCCATATTTTCGGCTGCATTCTTCCCTTCCTGGTCTGTGAGCACTATAGGACTGTGCAATGGAGAGTAAGTACACTTACTACATAAAGTTTACTCCAGTTTATTGCAGCCAGTTCTATTTTATTGAAATCCTCCCTATGTTTCTTTGTATAACTTTACTTTTATTAGGTACAAAGCTTTTGCTTTGGGGTGGGATAAAATTTGTTGTACCTGGTGGAAGTAAACTCCTTAGTTGCTATAAAGGAGTTCCAGCAAACTCCTCAGAGATTGGGAGGAACACCAAAGATATTCTTAGTGTTCAAAGGGGTAAGAATAGTTTTACCATTAAAGCTGGTACATTTGTGAGGCCTTTTTGTGCAGAGTGTAAGCCTGGATACTGTCAAGAAGACATTTCTTTCTGTGGTAAGGGAGTGCTTGATTTGCTATTCACAAATGATAGTGAGAGAATGTGGTGTTGAACAAGGCAAGTTGCTGCCCCAGAGTTGCAATTTGTATGGTATTAGAGCTTGACTAATTAGCAGATGCCAGATCAGGGTTTTGTCTTCATTCTCATTTATTACTGTGTATTTATCCCTAGAAAGGAATTAACATAATTCTTCCTTTGTCCTAAACAGACTTTTTTTTTAAGTATCTTGAGTTTTGTGAACAAAAATGTTACCTTTCCACATAAAAATGTGAATAGTTTGAGTCCTCCTTACAAGGAGGAACAGAAAGGAGTATTCCTTCAGCTAAATAGCAGCAGGTGAAAAATCAGACCAATGTCAGTCACATGAACCTGTCTTCATTTCCTTGTAACTACTTTTTTCTTGTACTTCCATTTTCTTCTGTGGTTTCTCTTGAGAATTTGAAAGCAAAGTTTGTCTTACCATACTCAGAAAATCAATCAAGTCTACCGAAAGAAATGACTCAGACACTAACTGGTGTTTACAATCATCTTTTTTTCCTTGACAAATCTGTTGGAGACTTCAGACTATAATTGTAATGGAATTTACAAATGGCTAAATGGGATGATTTTTTTTTTTTTTTTTTTTTAATGTGCCTTGATTATAACTGGCAAGTGAACACCAGCACTACTTCTGTTCTGCAGATCTGCTGCTTGGGTAACTTTGAACAGAAATTATATGTGTCTCTTGTTTATGCTAAAGTGTTTCCCTTAAGCTTAAATAGCAAAAAAAGCATTGTTTAGAGCAACAAATCTTGCCTGCAACGAAGCTTCCTATGCTCTGCAAGTATATGTAAAAATGTGAGGAGGAATTACTACATCCTAACCAAACAGCTGTGGGCCTCTATCATTTTCCCGCTGGGGAATGAAGACTCTGGTCTCTGAATTCCCAGTGAAGATACAAGTTCCAATGAACCTGTGCTGGAGCAGCACAGCTGCTGTGCTGCATTTGATGTTCCAGCCCATCGTCTACTCCAAAACACAACTGCCACTGTAAATCAAGGTATCAAAATGCCTGAACCACTCAAACTGCAGTAGTTTGGAGTACATTCTATAGTTCAATGCTTTTTGGGGGGGTAAAATGTCTGACTGTGCAGTGGATTGAAAAGTGTGTTTCAGAAGAAGTAGAGAAGCAGCAGAGAAATTGTAAAGAAGCAGACAGAAACAGTGCTTTTAAAGACTAGAATTATGTAGGCAATTATATATTGTTTTTCTCACTGTATAATTCCCCTTGAAGGAAAAAAAAAAAGAAAAAAAAAACAGACAAAACCCCAAACCCCAGCCAAGCTCATACAACAGTGTTTAAGATAGATATGATTTCTTAAAAGCAAATTTTTTTCAAATTCTGAGACTAGAACGTGCAACATTGAATAGCATAAACCAAAACCCATCAAGATAGCTGGGCAGCCACTAGCAAGTTAATTTTCTATTGTATTAGTGTGATGTGAGAAATGTGAAATAATCTTAGTGCTATTTTATTTTCTTAAACAGAGTATTCAGAGATTTAACTGCAAGTCTTATACAGAAATGCATATATTACTCAAAAAAGGCAGACTTTTTCTTTTTCTTGGTACAGTAGATAAATGTGCTGCTGATTTCTGTGGTGTTAGAATTTAAGGATATAGGCTTATTTTATGTTCTATTTCAGAAGTGTGTATGTGCTACCAATCTATGTCAAGCCTTTGATAAAGTTTAACATTTGTTTTTCAACCTTCTAATGGAGAAGAATTATAAAAAAAGTGAAATTAGGGGGCAAGCTTACCTACTACTTGTAAAAAGGTAGTTAACACATTGAAAAGCTAATATTTTATTAACTGAAAAATAGATCTTTTTCTAGTCTATCTAAAAAATAGTTACCCTTAAGCTATTGATAAAGCAGCATTTAAAATAAGTTCCTGACATTCTCAAGATATGTTTCTTTCATTTGATGTCTGTTTAAACTTGCATAACAAAAAAGCAAAATTAATTTTTGAAGCCTGAAGTATCTTTATGGAAACCTATGTTATGGAATAAAGGAAAATTCATTAATTCATTCAGAACTGTAATGTTTATATTAATGCAGCTCTTTAGTCTTAAAATGGGTTTTACTTTTGACCCATTTTTGCAAGGAGATTTCAACACATTTTGTTCATTAGAAGCATTTTGTCACTATAATACAAGATCATATGGCAGAGAGAAGTGAAGGTGAATCAAAACATATGGTTTCCTTTTTTCTTTTGCATAAGAATCCTGGTGGGCATAAAAGCTGTGTGCCAGAGGCATCAGTGAATTGTGATTTGATGAAAGCCAATCTGTTTGACAGGAGCTAGTTTGCACAAAAAATTTTTCATGAAGTTGCTATGATCAGACCTCCACTCAGAATAAAAATATTATCTTTATAGGGCTTTGTATCTCAAATTCTTGTTAGGAACATTTGCTTTAGTAGTTGACACTGTTGATGAGACAGTTAAATCTGTTCACTGTAAAAGTAAACAAAGGAACTGTGCTTGTCTTGGTAGTGTTTCGATTATTTAGAAATTGTATTTATCCCTGTAATTATTTCATCTTCAGACTGGGATAGCAGTGGTTTGTTATTCATGGTACATAGCTGACAAAACTATTGCTACATGCAAAGAGAAACTTGCAGTGTTTTTCCCACCATTCTCAATATGTTGTATCAGTATTTTAATCTCTCATGACTATAGTAGAGACTACTATGTAAAATGTTGGATTATGGGCCAGTCTTATCAGCATCTAAAGCAAGAATATAAATGCATGTTGTTTCATTTAGCAAATTAATTAAAAAAGTATTTCAGGTCTCCAGTGGCTTTTGTGTAGTGACTTGTTTAGTTTGGAGCATGTACTTGAAGTGTCCTCCTGGATCAGTGTAAGTGTAATCTGGCTGACATTGCCAGATTTCTGTTTTAGGAAGTGTCGTGATTGAAACTTGGGCTTTGACTGTTTATACTCACTCTGGGAAAGCATCTGCCTCCAAAATGGATTCCTTAGCCTAACTGAGGTGGTTTCTCCATCATATTTAAAACTTACTTCTTGAATCTTAGTTGTTGTCCTTTTAGCTCAAGTAAAGCTGAGGCAGTCTATTTTGGGACACAAACTTTAACATAGTTACTATAGAGTAAGGTAGCCTCCCTAATTGTCTCCCAGCCAGGTTGACTATACCTTCACTGTCCTGAAGTATGTGTACAAATACAAATGTTTGGAGAATGACCCAAAATTGAATAGAGAAAGAGGAAAGCAAATACAAATTGAGAATTCATCCACTTCTCAACAGAAAGCAGGCAATAGACCATACTGCTGTCCTAAACTGCTTTCAGAAGGTTATTAGGAGATTGAAGGGTATTCCTACCGACAGATTTAAAATTTGTCAGTACTTCCAGTTCCATAAAGAAGTATTAGTTTGTCTGAATTCTCAACTTCAGCATATAGTATCCTTTCACCTACCTGTTTTCTCATTTTGTAACTTTATAACAATGAACCATTACATTTAGCAAATGACTTGCAGGTCCTTCCTGCTTTCTCAGCTTTTGTCTGCAGATTGGTCCTCTTTTGTGTCGCAGTGTTTAACTTAATGCATTATTACAAAATCTGATATTACTTTATTCCAAGTTAGAGCAAAAAGGTGACCTTTCCTCTAGAGACTCCACGCACTGCTTGTGTCAGACAGCTCAGCACTGTCTCCCTTTACAGTAGGATATGTCCTCTAAGGCAGTGAAGGCAACTGTGAAGCACAAAGCAATTTGTTTTATATAACTAGCTGTACTACAAGAGTCTGGGGAGCTCAGGTACAGATTAGGACACTATAGGAACCTGAAGCTAATTCACTGACAGCAAGTGAATTTGGCTTGACTATGAACTTATAAACCAAAGTTCTGAAGATCTAGTGAATAGAGTGGGTGGGAGTGCACTTCAACATACTTGGTGTCGTATTTTGTATTTATTTTTGATGAATCACTGCAACCTCTTCATTCTGATGATACCCTGAGTTTCTGAAATTCAGGGATAGATCATGTGATTGATAAACAGCTGCTGGTGTCAAACCAAAAATAACTTTCCCAAAATGCTATTCACATGCTTCTAATATTACCATCCAAAAAAATGAGATTAGAAGAAAAAATTATCTTGTTTTCAAGAATATTTCAATTTCTTATTTTGACCAAAACTTGTTTTTCCTAGGAAGACACAGAGAAAATTATAGTGAAGGCTTTTCATGCCAAGAAGCAAACTTAACCATCTCTTTACATTAGTCTAGGCTAGACCAATTTTGCCAGTTTTGCTTCTAAGAGGAAGGTAGTAGTTTTTTTTCAAAGAATTTATAGTATAAGTGGGACTGAATAAACACTGTAGGTGGTAGGCAAAGGCAGTGAACCTTGAGAAAGCTATTTCTTTCCTTCAGTGATGAAACAACTTCATATTTCTGACACTTCTGATTCTTTGGCTCCTAAATATGATATAGAGAGATGTGTGAACTGCAGTTTATAATGGTTTATAAAATGCAGGCATAGACCTACGTTCCATAATGCCTAAACTGGCTTCTTCATCTTGACTGCATTTAAGCAGTCACTAGACAGTAAGTTTTCTGTACAGACATGTTTCAACACGATCAAGAAATTTTAAGTGAAGAGTGAGGCCTAAATATCTGCAAATAGCAGTGTCAATGTGTGGCAAATTGAAAAATGTTTTTTTATGTAAAGATAGACACTGAATCTTGGAGTATTTACTAATTTCAGGATCGTTAACTCCTTTCCTTGCATACTGGCTGTAGCTGTATTTCTAGTAAAATGTGAGTAACTGTAAAATGGAATGCATACCTAGGGCAGTGGGGAAAAGAGGTGTAGTGGTCTGTGTGATGCAGCCTGGGTGTTGCTGTATTACCCAAAGTCTAGCTTGAAATCTCTTGCAAAGAAACAGCTACATAAGTAAAGTTGTCACTTGCAGGTTTAAGGTCTGCGTAGTAACTGCAGTCTCTGCCATGAACAGGGATTTAACTCCCCTGCTGGCAGTGACACTGTCAGCTCTGCTCGTGACTACACTGTTAGCTTTATCCAAAACCTTTCCTTGCAAAGTTCCTCCTCTGTGAACATGCTTTCATCTAATCAATTAATATTTTGTGAGTGTGTTTTGTATATCTTTATTCTTATGAACATCAACAACCATACATTGAACTCCTCATCTTGTCACTTCAGGCTTGAAGAGCTGCTACCCAACCAGCAGAGGGTAGAGCTGTCTCTTGCTGGCCCGGGTCATGTACCAGCACTTTCCTCATCCCTCTTTTATACTGTTTCAAATCACTTTTAACACTGAACAATGAGGCTGGGTAAGATCATCTCACCACTGTGCCAACATGACATGTCTAGAGTGCCTTTCAGTAAAGTAAAGTAAATGAAGGATCTTTTTTCCTGTTGGTAGGCACCATTCTGAAATATGAGGTTATACACACCTCTCTTGTTCTGGCTGCAAAACTGATAATTTCCAGATTTACTCTTTTGTTATCCTTAATGTCTGACTTTTAAAGATCATACTGTGGTTTGTAGAGAATACACAATCCTTATACCCACAATGAATGTTAGCCATCAAACTGGAGCAAAATCAGAACAATTCTGTTCAGAAATAGGAACCTGCCAGTGAAATATCTCCAGAGCCAATCTCTTGCTCCCTCATTCAAAGAACCACCTGAAAGACTTGTGGTAAGCTGCAGTCAAAGGAAAAAGAAATATTGTATCATGTTTCTTTTCTCTGCGACCATTAAGATAACAGGCCTGGAAATATACTTTTTAAAGAAAAAAAAAAAGTGAAAGTGTTTATAGCCTTGAAATTAATTATTTTTATGCATACATATACTGACAAATATAAGTATATGTATAATGAAAATAAATTTTTAAAAGTCTAATTTGTTTCCAGTTACATCATGGGGTGGGAGTGAAGAAAAAGAAGACAGAGGTAGAAGATTTTAGTCTTCAAAATTGTTAGTGTGACAAACTTCATAAAGACATCAGAAATACATAACAAAACTTATAAAGTACTTATGGAGTTCAGCAACTGTGAAAATTGTAACTACTGGCATTTCGGGTAGTATAAGAGTTGTAACTTATTACAAAAAATGACATTTTTATTACAATTGCTGTCTGTAACTGCTATTTGGTACACAAAAGGAAGAAGCATGCCTGTAAGAAAAGTAAAAGGCTTTAATAGTGTCTTGAATGGAGATGATGTGAGACATTATTTTTTCTCTTACATACTCTACATGTCAGTAAGTTATAAAATAAAGGTTATTTTTAATTTGATTCGTTTTAAAGCCAAAGTGTGAAATGTTCACATAATCCTGTCTTTGTCCATAACCCATGACATATGCCTGGAGTCATAAGAACTCATAATGTAGAGTTAGAGCACACTGTAAACATTTCCTTCTCTGGGTTATTGCTTGTCTGTATGACAACAAAGTTAATACAGCATAAAGTGCATGAAGAAATTATGTCACTATGTGAGTTAGAGAAGTTAGAGCATACCATTATTTTGAAAAGCTTTCCACATTTGTTTCCTTCCATGCCATTGCTGTAACAAGCAGATTTTCTGTGAATCCTTCCATCCATGTAGAAAAAGTTTCAGAAGGAGTCAAGATCCAGCTATCAGATCCCTTTCCCTAGCTCATGTGAGGATGATTGTGTACAATTTGTCAGAGTGATGCTGCTGAATGTGGAATATGCAAAACAGCCTAACCTGAAGAATATATTTTGTTTTGAATAAGCCATTGCTGAGATGAGTGTAAAGTTCTCAGTTTCTCAGCAAAATGCTTTATCCTAATAGCTAAATAATCACCATCTCCTTTAGGGGTATGGATAACAAACAGAAAAATCTGGAGAAGGAACTGTTTTTATAATTTCTAAGGCAGAAAAATTGTAAATACAGTTAAGACATTGGTGATCCAGTTTCAATATTCCATAGTAGACCCCTGAATCTTTTCCAACACGTTCTCTCTTTTCCCTCGCTTCTCAGCTCATCTCCTCTCTTTGCTCTGTAAGGTTTTCAGTCTTGTCATTAATTCTGTTTTTGCACAATGCCTGGTACCATAAATCCCTCACCCTGGCTGAGATCACAGTGTACCACTTAATTTTGTTTTGGCACAGAGTAAATACTGCTTTTATGCTGAACAATGCCGGTGTGTGCCAGACAAATAGAAATAGAGGGTTAGGAAGATATGCTCCATTAAAGCCAATGGAATTGCCAAGTACTCTTTTTCAGGCTTAACAAGAACAGTCAATTCCTCTCCTCTCATTAAAAAACTACCACAGACAGTGAAGGTGCTGGCAAAGGCAGAGATGTATAGCCTGGAGACAGTAAAGGCAAATAGATTACCTAGAGTTGCAGTACATGGTGTGAGATATTACTTGAAGATTCTGTGGACTTCACAGTTAAAAAAAGTGTTTAATATTTGTTTGGGGAAATAAACCTTTAATTTGTCTATGAAAAGTAGCAAGAATAAGATAGAAATATTGACTCTTCTGGACAACCATTGTGCAGGCTGTGGCTGCCCACAGTGCATTCTACCTAGCTCACAGCTTTCTTCTCTCAGCAGCAAATTCCCTACAGTATTTGTATAGCACAGTAAAGAGAAGTGTTTTGATTGGGTTTTTTTTCTCCTCTTTACCTTAGAATTAATAAATAGTAACAAAAAATTTTAACCACAAAAGCGATGAAAATAGTTGTTGATACCTTTCAGCCGTCTGTAATCTATAACTGCAACCAAAGCTTGAGCTGAAAACTGGGTTGTCTGCTTCCTAACCCAGATTTTGCCTCAGTTTTAGAAGGATTTCTACTGTTTTGAGGTGTCTTTGGTAGCCAGTCTTTCAGTGGGAGAATGGTGGACAGAAGGAAGCATATATACCTGGGGCATATTCACAATGACAAGAAAGCATAGAGGTCAGCACCTGTGGTGACAGATAGTTCACACAGAGATGCACCTTTTATTCTCTGAGAAAATTGTGTCCCTTTATCTCTAACCATGTATTTCTAATGTTTCTGCTCTTCTCTGCTGCCTTGTTCCCCTACTTGTTTCCTGTAGTGGCAGCACAACAATAAGGATTTCATTAACAATAATGTACATCTACAGAGTTTTACGAATTGAAAGGCACTCTAGGTCTGGTAATCTGTTTTCTTGCCTTGCAAGGTGAAGGGCTGCAAGATTTAAATGTAAGTTTTGCAGAAGAAACGCAAACTGGAGGTGACATAAAACACGAGGTGTGGAAAAATACACTCAGATACAACCAAGTACACTAGAATATCAAAATGCAAAATGTTTGTAATTCAGCACTAACATCATAGTATTCTTGATGTAAGGTTCCATGCATTCTGTAATTTCTTTGGGGGGGAAGAGTATGTAGAGCAAAATGCAAAGGAAGAAATCAGAATGATTTCTAACATGCTCTTTGATGACTAGTTTGAGCTAAGATGCACAAACATATACCTTGGAGATATACTTTTTAAAAAATCAATCATGTCCATTGATAAATTCTCCAAGTCTTTCACTATAATTTGATTTATAACAATGTAGCATAACTTGAATTTTTGCCTGTGTAAAAACAAGATCAATGTAAAGTCACTATTACAAAGATTTATTCACGAGTACACAATAGATTCTGTCTGCCTAATTAAGTCTATTGTATCAGAACCAATTCAATTGGGTTAAAGTTTGTGCACAGACTGCCTGGCAAGTGCTGCATCTGCAGTACCATTTAGTTATGGCAATTTGTCAGTGGCAATCCTGAATGATGAGATGTTAGAAACACAGGCATTTCCTTAACACTGACAATGTCATTTCAGATGTCCTTAATGACATTATAATCTTTTATTGTTGTTGTTTGCTATCTCCTTCCTTCCCAGAAATGCCTCCGAGGCTTTTCAAAATAACACAAAACTCAGAAAGTAAAAGTCACACATAATTCTTTGCCTGCTTCCTCACAGCTTTGTCTATAGAAAAAACTTTGCAAAGGAATAGGGCTTGCCTAAAGAAAATTAAAAAGTATGTGAAGTTGCTTATCTAAACTCCTAGTTCAATGACACAAAGATGAAAGCTCTCCATTTCAAGGACATCTATTCAATTTATGAAGATAATTACTATGATTACATCTGTGTGTCTACATAGTGAATAGTATTCTGGGTAAGAGGAAACAGTTGGTGTCAGAGCTCACTAAGAAAAGAAAAAAAAGAAATTAAAACATGCCAAACTTTTATTCTCTCTGTATTCCTGTGGTATCCGTGTTCAGCTGAGATTAAAGAACTTTACAGCTTTGTGCAGAATTCAATCATTTTCTTGGAGGGAAGGAAAGGTAGCTGGCAGCTGTTTAAGGTTATCTGTTGAGTGATTTTGTAGGACTAAGGTGACACAGATGACCCAGTTAAGATACCATGTAGCTTTTTATGTTGCTTCTGGTTTGTGGGTTTTTTCCCTTCCCACACCTTTTTTTATTAGTTATTATTATTTTTTCAACTCTCCTTTACTTTCCTTGTGTCTAGCATACAGTGTGAATTCATGGTGGCTAGAGACCAGCGTGTCTGGCAGGGAGACAGTGAAGTTCTTGGGAGCTCCCAACTTAGACCTCAATGAGTTTGATTTCTGGGGATTATTTTATCTCGCTAATCCAATAACATATTGTTGTACTTCTACCTTGAGATTGGCTATTTTTCATTCTAGAATTCAATCTACTGAATCAATTTGATGTTGGTTTCTTTCTGGCATGCTGTCCCAATAGAATGGAATATTTCCCTTACACCTACTATGTTGCACTGAAGAAAGACAGCTCACAAGCACTTGAGTTGGGAGGGGCACTGAGAATCTATGGTTTATGTGCCCAGATATTGTGGAAGTTGAGATGATAGAGACCTGTAGGCATTTGGAAGCATTAAGAGGGCAAGACAAAGAGAATTCTTAGTGAGAGCAAAAGAGAACCTAGAAACCTAGTCAAAAGTAGCTAGAGCCGATAGTTTGGTTTTTGAATCCATAACATCCAAATACATCAAGAGAAAGAGAAGATGAAGTCCAGTTGGAAAACAGGGTCTTTGGATGAAGTGGCGTAGGATACTTCAGGGGCAAAATGCCATTCAATTAGCTTTTTACTGATGTAGTAAAAAATATAGACTAAAAGAATAAAAAAAATTATTTGTAGATGAGACTTGGAAGTCAATTGCAAGAACTGTGTTTCCAGGAAAAGCAGAAAAGCTATTTTTTCATATATTTAATTTGTTTGTGGATACTAAATTGTGTATTTTAAAAAGCACGTGTATCACACTTCACAGCAATCAGGACTGAGGCTCACTGAGTGAAGGTGCTTCAAAGCCCTATATCTGTCCACTTTTACCCAAAGCTTCTGGAAATACTACTGTGGTCAATATTACTATTCTTCAAAAGGATCAATGACCATCTTCATTTATTTGATCAAAGATGCAGAAATGAAAATACAGGTGTATTTCATTTTTAGCAAAATATGATGCTGCTGCAGCTGAAGCAGAAGAAAGTATCCTTTGTGGTGTGTACAGTATGTATCATTATCTTTGTGTGTCAAAATCTTAATATCCTGTATGTGTGTGTTTTATGGATATTTCCTAGGGATTTTGTAATTCCGTTTCCATTTCTTTCTCTGTTGGAAAACAGAACTGTAATACAAAAGTAACATATTTTGAGTTTTTTATCTTTGTGTGTCTTTTTTTACATTTTCTGTCTGAAACAACAAATTAGTACATTGTTTTGTCCCATACAGATGTTTTGGTATCCAGGTATCCTACTTGCTCATTAGAAGTTGGAAGATCCCTGCAATTAGACCCCAACTACATTTTATTCCAATTTTTCATTCTAGTAGATAGACTAGAGCAATTCAATTGGAAGGAATCTGCACCATCATCTAGTCCTACTGCCTCAGCATTCCCCTTTCATTCTCAAAGTCAATAATGACAACTTCTGCAGCTACTGTGCCCAAAAGGAGCCACAAGAAATTGATTTTAAAAATTGCATTTAACAGAATGTAGATACATGACTATTCAGACTCTTTAGAATGGTCTTGCTGTGTGTGGTTGCTGCTCCCAAAGTTATGAGAGGAAAATTCCACATAGACTAAACACTGAATAAATGTGCAGCCTGGGCCAGTTCTGAGGAGTTCATAATCGAAGCAAGAAGTGGAGATACGTTTATTATTCAATTAAAATAAATGGAAAAGCAATATTTAAGAGCTGTCCTAACTCCCAGGACTATTATGTAGAAGTAATACATGGTTTACCCAATATGTTGAAAGACAACAGCTGTTGTGGTGTTTTATTCCTATGTCAGTGGCTTCTGGATCCATTTTTATCTATGTTACAAATGTCTCTCAGAATGGTAGTATTGACTAAAACAGAGCTTACTTATTCTTTGAACTTTTATTCTGTAAAAATGAAAATAAAACCTCTAATTGATTTTCTGCATAGAGCGTGGAAAAGCAAAGCCCTGCCAAAATCATCCCTTGTTAGGCATCAGTTCCAGTTCCAGCTATTAGGATGAAACCTTTCAGATGAGACATTTGCAAGACTTTGTTGTTGTTGTTTTGGTAAGCTCTAGATTGTTTTAGACAGTTAAAAACAAGTCTCAGTCACAGTGTTTTATAAACCAGACACCTTCCTATGTCAAGGATGCTTTGGTGTAATTGCAGTGAACGCTGGGATAAAATTACCATCTTACAGCAGGCATTTGGCAGATAAATAAATGCTGGTTACAGGTGAGAGCAGCATAGTACAGTGGAGCATCCCTTGCTTTTCCAGCTAAGCTATGTTGTATCTAGAGCTCAACTGCTCCCCTCTCCTTGCTCACCCCCACACTGTCCTTTCCTTCGTGTGTGAAGCAGGGATATATTTCTAGAGCTGGAGGAAGCACTGCCATGCTTGAGTGAAACTGAGCCTGGGGTGATCTGCAGGGGAGTGATTGTACAGAGCAGAATACAAGATAGTGATTTGTGTCCTGCTGGGAGCAGGAGCTGCAGTGTTGCAGCATGGTACTGAGCGAGCTCACCTGTGAGCAGCTACACGGAAACAGGGAATTGTTACTGGACACTGGGCTTGAAGTGAGACTGAGCTCACTTGTATGTTCATCCCTGTTCTCAAACAGCAATATTTTTTAATTTAAGAGACACACAGCCCCACTTAAAATCATCCAGTACAACTGGAGCTTTTACCATGAAAAGAATTATTAAATCTTGATAAATGTGCAACTTTTCAGGGCAGGTCAAGGGCGGGAGGTGTTTTTTAGCAGGAAGAAATTGGCAGTAGGATTAAAATGAATTTTTTATTTGTGTAAAGTCTTACTTGTGACTGCTCATTTCTGGCCTGTGTCGCTTGGGAGCAGGGGAACTGCCATAGTGCATCAGAGCAGTTATTTGTCAGTGGCAGCACGGCCTTGCCAGCAGTGACTGACATCAAATCCTTGGGAAGAAGGCAAGGGAAACCTGCAAGGAGGCCAGAGAGGGAAACACTGATTGTGAGGAAAGTGAGGTTTTTTTCTCCCTCCTGTTTTTGTTTTGGTTTTACCTGGCTGAAATGGATTAAAACAAAGCTCCAAGTCTTCACCTGTTTGAGATGGCATTCAAAGTTTTCCCCTTTAAAAATGCATCAAAAAGTAGAGGAGCTACTTAAATAAGAAGGCAAAGGAAAAAAGGTATTCAGCTGCATTAAAATGTGGATCTAATGCAGTGTAGGAAAAAATACTTTTCTTGTTTACCCTACTAAGAAAATTATTATAAGGAAAGCACTGCATGTGCTGCATCTCCCTCCTGCCTTCCAGCCTTCACCCTCTTTGACCACCTTTCTCCACAGATGATAAATGTGTGTGTGCTTCAATGTTCTTTAAAGACAGGCTTAGATTCTGCTTCCCCTACATTTCCAAAGGGAGATATTTCAAGGAATGCTTGATAATTTGCCCAAATCCAGGGCAAATTTAGGGACTGTATGTAGCCATAAATACTAAACACATATTGTGATGCAGAGCAGTAGAGTAATTCAGAAGTTTTCCACCAGAAGTGCTGTACTATGTATTGGAAGTTGATGATGACAAAACACTTAGAATTGAAGAAAAATATATTTCTCTTAGAGATTTTTTCTTCCCTCTGCTCTGAGCCTCTATTTTCATATTTTCAAGAATTTTTATAATGCCAGGCAAACTATTGACAGAAGGTAGTTAAGATCTCTGCATTGAACCTAAATGCCAAAATAGGAAGAAATAACTTATTTTTCAAGGAGAAAAAAATCTCATAAGACTGATTTGTGTATGTGGAAGACAGTAAAAAAAAGTGTTTAATAAATCCCTCTGCAAAGGAATGGAGTCTTTGTGGGCTTGGTGACTACCATGGATTTCTTTTCAAATTGAAGAATAGTATAACTAATGGTGGATATATTGGTTCTGATGCTAACACATATCCATCGCTGGATTAACGTACAGAAATAGTTCCAACTGTTATGGTGAGAACTAACCAAGTCTCCTTCTTTTCAAATGAGGATCCTTAGAAACTGAGTTATGAACTACTCCTACTCCGTATCTTGCCCATTACATCTTGAACAAGCTTTTTGTATTAGGCACAGAAATGCAGCTTCAATAACAACGATCTTAAGTCTGCTGGAAAATTTTAAATGAAAGTCAGTTGTTTAAGGTGACACCACTCCCCGGGTGGAGGCTGTTTGTAGGTGGAATCCTCTTTCCATACATGTTGTGCTAACATGTTTTGCTCTTCTTTGCAGTAACCAATCTGTGTATTTCTTATGTTGGAAAATACCAAAGGGTTTTCTCTTGTAGACCATTGCAAGTTGTCCTTAGTACTGTCAGGTTAAATGACCATGAAACACAGTAGATTTTTAAGTAGGTAATGAGTAGTGAAGAGATTGATTGATTGAGAAGTTTGCAGGGTAAACAGGCAGAGAAGAGGGACATGACTGAAAGAAGAGATCACATGTGCAAACAGTTGGCAAAGAAAAAAGTAGAGAATATAATAGGGCTAAACCACCATAATACAGGGGAATGCAGTACTGGTAATGACTTGCATTCCTGCAGCATCTTTCATCCTGAATTGTCTTCGAACACCACAGAGATCTCATCACTCATCCCTCCAAAGCAGTCACCTTTCAGGTGAAGGTGAGAAAAACAGATCAGAAATATATGGAGAAGAAAGATTGCTAAAATCTAGGGAAGGAGAAGCAGAATAGGCAAACCTATTTTTCAAGAACGTTTTGCAAGGCATCCTACTCATAAACAAGTCATGGTCCTGCACTGGAGGCATGTATATTACATCATAATTTATATTGTGTATGGGACCTCATCTAGGGAAAAACAGTTGTCTCATCTACAATGAAATTTGAAGACACAACCCCCTGAGTACTGGATTTTGGTGCTGGTCCTGCCACACGCAGTCATCATCTACTGAACATGTCCTAGTTTCCCCAGGGGATGGCCATGAGGGAACTGTGATCTCCAGTCAGTCTCCGGTTTGGACTGTGGATATAACACATTAGAGAAGAAATCCACAAGTCACTTCAGACAAAAATGTCATTTCAGTTATAACTGATAACTTAAAACATTGTGTTCATCTTTTTTAAAACAGGAAAATTATTAAGGCAATACCAATTTTGTCTATTGTTTCCAAGAAATATGATAGGCTTGTGAGTTGGAAGGGTTAGAGTTGTTCACGTTGTGGGTGCAGGATCTTTCATCTCCTATGCACCCACAGGCTGCAATCATTCCATATACCATGGGATACCCTATAATAGACCTGCAGATATAAGTTGTCTTTTGGGAAAGAGAGGTGTTATCATATAATTGTATGTACATTCATACCCCCAATTCCCAAACACAGGCAGGAGGATTCTTTTTTTCCCCTTCTCATTACATATTTCAAATTCCTAAAGAACAGACTTTCATTTTGCAAACAAATAGCCAAAGCCATCTTAGACTGTCAGAAAGAGAGACTATTACAGCGCAGGAAACAGCACTTCAGCCTGACACTTACTTCAGTAATTCAATTAAGAGCACTGGCAGTTTAGGACACATTCAGCTGCATGGTGTTGCAGGGAGCTGTACTCTGCCACACGGTGGCACAAGAAGGGCCAAACATTAGATCTTCAGTTCTGCTGATTTTTGTATTCAGCACGTGCAGTGTGCTGGGTGTGCGTGGGCTGCTGGAGAAAATTCTCTCCAAGTTGCTGCGTAGCCGAGTCTGGACGCTGACTGATTACACCTGTCACATTTCATTTTTAGACAGGTTCATATTAACCTTCCTTTCTGCAAAGTGTAGTCCCCTCTCTCATTGCCTCAGACTGAATTTCTGAGGAGACACCTTGTGTTTCCCCTTTGAAAAAAGGCAGGAGGGTGTATGCTGTTTAAAAAAGTGATGCCAGAGGACCTGAATCTTCTCCACGTCTCCTTGCCCTGTCCCCTACTGCCATTCTTCCAGCATCAAGATATTCTGGTGTGTAATTCAATTTTAAGTAGTAGAAGCTGCACAGTTCTTATACATCCTGGTCAACTGGTGCATGAAATAAAGATACATGCGCAGCCCTGGAGACAGATGCATGTCCTTTGCACCTGAGAAAAGCAAGTGACTGTTACCTATTTATTTAAAAATCCCCACTCTGTCTTCCAAATTTCATTTCACTCCATTCAGATTGAAATGCTCCCTTCTTGTTGCTTCTGTTTGTATAACTTCCTACTTGTCTTCACAGTAGGTCTGCTGCAATTTTTTGGGTTGAGGAACAGGGAACACTTTCTGTTCCCACTTTGTCTTCTGGTTCTGAGATTTATTCCCACTATCTCTGTATTTTTATTTTGATAATTGATACTTTACCTCATCTGACCTGACATTCTCTCTCTTTACTTTGTACCCATATTTGTACTGATATTACTTTATCACCTATGTGTTTAAGTGTTTAACTAAAAATTTCTGTAATAAATTAAGCTATAAGAAAAAACTATTTTCATTGTGAATAAACCCAAAATGTACAATCCAGAATTGCACGTCTAAGGCATTTGTTACACGATGTAGCTTTTAAAGATTTTTAAACCTTTTAAAAATGTCTATACAACGTGATAGTGTGTCACTGACAAGGCTTCAAGGATTATTGAGTGATTCTGCTTAAATTTTTGCAGCCTATATGTGTGCTAGAATGCCTCTTATGGGTTCTGAAGGGATCCCAGTACAATCTGTAAACTGTAAGAGACTCTAGTGAACCAGGGGATACTATTCAGCAACATCCATGAAGATGAACATGGCTGAACACTGTATTTGGGCAAAAGTAACATGTCTGACGTGTTTGCTGAAGGATGAGGGTTCTTAGATGGGAAATCTGGAATTCAGT
Source organism: Corapipo altera (assembly GCF_003945725.1). NCBI lineage: Eukaryota > Metazoa > Chordata > Aves > Passeriformes > Pipridae > Corapipo > Corapipo altera. The sequence goes on from NW_020884902.1 coordinate 7,385,174, forward strand.
TTATTCACTTGGGGAAATCTGTAAAACCAAATTAAAACAGTTGTTCCTTGATTGGGCTGGTCTTGTGATGTTTCTATAAAACAGGACAATTCAGATTTTTTCTGTGACTTGCGCCAAATCTCTCACTCTTTGACTCAGACTTTGTCTATTTTTGTCAGTGAGGCCACTGACTTATTCTGACTGAAAAATTCCCCTGCTATTTAACTTTTACCCAAAAGTGTTTTCTCTACCATGGAGTTCTTAAATGCAGCTGTTACTTGAGATGTAAACTCACTCTATGATGTAGCAGAGACAAGTTTTGAGTCTTTACTCAACAGCTTTGCATAGGATACTGAGAGATTTCTTATTCATCTATCAGAGCAATTTGTTATCATCCTTGAATATTCTTCAATCATTATAGTTGTAATAGTTTCTCTTTCTCCTCCTCTCTTTCTCTTAAGTTTTGATATTCTAAAATGTGTGTCTGTCCCTTAAAACAGTAAAACTTATTGTTTTCTTGCAAACAATTTGGTTTATTCAAAAGCTCAAAAGAGACATTTGTAACAAGGTCAAGGACGTGATCTGATGAGTTCTCCAGATGTCAATGAAATGACAATGCTGCTGTTGCAGGAAAAGAAATGACCCCTTTCTTTAGAAATCACTGCTGACACACTGAATAAACACCAAAGTTATATGGTGTGCTTCTGTGTACAAAGTTGCTTCTGTGTGAAGTGAGCTTTTATTATTCTCTGCAAACAGGATAACTGCATTTCTAAAAGGCCTCTGTTATCTGTAAGCAAATTATTACTATACAGAAAAAAGCTCCAGTGTTAAGCCCGATGGGGTGTGGTTTATAATAGACTCAGGACAGCAAATATCATGGTGGCATCAGTCTCCTCTAACTCAGAACTATCTGAACTTTGAAACAGGTAAGGTTAGTTTATTCATTAGACAAAATATTACCAGAGGGCAAAAAGCCTTTTGTTTAATTTTTGACTCGTTTTTAATTTTATTAGTACATTTCAGAGAGTTTAGAAGACAAAAATTTTGGAATAGTGAACTGCTGGATCACAGGTGACAATCAGCATCAAGTTGCCAGCTTCATCAATGGGCAGGATCTATTGAAGACAAGTAATCAACCTTTATCAGGGTAGATGGAAGGAGCAAGTGAATATGGTGACACTGGCAATAATAAGCATCAAAAAGAGGGATTTCTTCCTAGTATACTACAGAATATCAGTGATATAACGTCATCTTAAAATGCGTAAGAAAATAATTTTATGAAGAGAGAATCACTAAGGAAGGGGGGTTTTGTGATGTTATAGTCCTCAGTCTGTTGCTCAGTGAATGTGAGTTGAGAAGACTGATAATTTGAATTTACAGGAAGCATGTTCTAAACAGCATACAAATCTGCACAATGCTCGAGATTCAATAAATTGCCCTGGGTCAAGAAATCAAGTTGCATGTAAAGAGTGATTTGTTTCACTTCCTGAAAATCAGGCTGGTTTGTTACAGTATTTCTAGAAAGATACAAAGCCATTTCCACCAAAGATTTCTATCCCTGTCCTATCAAATATACATGATTATCAAATATTCACCCTAGCCTATCTTGTATATACCTATTATGGGGCTCTTTTCTTGTCATAGCTGTTATAATTAATTCCTTACAAGTCTGACAAGGTAGCATAACTGGAAAGCTGGAATTTTTAGCCATGCTTATCTGTAGATTTACTGCTTTGGACATCCATGTAGAGTGGGAAGAAAAGTAACCAGATTTGAAACTGCACTGCATTTTACCAGAGCCTATCATAGAGGAAAGCAGCTCACTTCACAAAGTTTTAATCAAATCAGGATCAAAGTAGTTAATTGATTTATTAATGACAATCATTAACCAGCAGTCAATGAAGTGCATATTCAGGATCATTATCAGCAATACAGCATAACAAGCCATAATGATAGATGTTTACAGAAGGTTTATAAATGCAGATTTCCCCACACCCTCCTGTGACTAATCCAAACAATTTAAAAAGTGCCAGCAGAGCAACTGCTGGTGTTTTCAGGCCTAGTTTTAACGTTGCTCTCTTCCTTTGCCTCTTTCCCCACTGCTACATATTTCCCTGTGAATTTGCTCCCTGTGTGCTGTCAGAGAGGTGACACCACCCTGGAGTCAGGTTCAGTTCTACCTTCTGACTCCAGAACAGGAAAGGCACCTTGAGCAGAGCTAAGCAACCAGACTGGAGCTGGTACTATTTTTATTTATCTCTTTGTTTATCAGAAGCCTTCTTTTCCCCACTAAACACATTTTTACTGCCTTGTCTCTAATTTATTCTATGTCAGAAACTAAGTACTAGATATTTTTTTTTCTATTTGTGATGTGAGCCTTAAAAATTATAGATGATTCTATTTCCTGGGTAGAGGTTATTGAAGAGTAACCAAGCTCAAACTCATCACTAGTCTGTAAATGTTCTTGGGGATATGGATGGGAATGATTATTCTTTGTGGATGACCTATAAAATTCCTCAAAATGTGGAATTGGAGATTTATATTCTTTTGTCATACATATTCTCTAATTTACTTTTGCTAGTAATACTCTCTGGACCTATGGACAAATAGAAACGCAACTAAAAGCTTTTACTTCTAAATCAGTCTTTTAACTCTTTCCTTGTTTACAAAAATAATTTAATTTAACCAGGTTCCCAGCGTCATTGAATTATTAGAATTTCTACAAATATGTGTGTTGCTCATTATGTCGAAAAGTAAGTCTTCTTTGTGGTCTATTTAATTATTAATTACTATTGCAATATTTATCCATTTCTTATCCATGTTTCCTGTGTTTGTAATAAGCTCTGGTCTATCATTATGTGTTTTATAACATGGAGGATTTGGGGATTTTCTTTTTCTGCATTAGATGCCACACAAGCCCGAATTTTCAAATTTCTTAATTTCAGGTGCCATCCTTAAGCATCTAGCAAATGTCTGATCTCCCAGGAGTACTGAACAGTTAACTGTAAGAATCAAATGCTTTTACAGTGACTGTTGTGTGTAATCTTTTTTGTTTATTTGTTTTCCCCCCTGCTTCATGTATTTCATAGTAAGGAATTAGGAAATTAAACACCGGATTTTTTTTTAGTTTTTCTCACATTTTTCTTTCTTTTTCTTTTTTTCTTTTCTTATCATCAAAATGAAATACTGTCCATATTCAACTTTCAAATTTGGAGATTAAAATGAAATGAAAAACCAAAATGAAACAGAATTCTCTCTGAAGTGACATCATGACTTATTCTTACATTTATCAAGGTTTTTGCTCTCTAAGCTGCAACTCTGTGTTCTGAAATGTTAATAAGATAAAGTTAAATCCTCTTTCCATTACTCTTTATACATCCAGATTTTCAATATTGTGTATAAACAATTAAAAATGCAAATATGCCCCTGTAGTTGTGGGTAATTTATAGCTGCAGTTAACATAACTATGGAAAAGATAAAAATGATGCTGCACTTACCAACTGTACCCAAAATTACCCAAAATCTGTACAGGTTTTTTTTTTTAATTGGGCAAACACAAGTTTTTTCCCATGTTGTAGACAGACATATCATATATTAGTGTTCACTGTTATGTCTCCCTTTATTAGCTGGACTCCAGATTTTAAGGAAACTTTTACAGAAAAATTTGTTTGCAATCCTTCTCCAATTATTCTAGGTACACCATCATGTTTATGGTAAACTTTCCAATAATTTTTTTTCTAATGTATAAGTAAAACACAACTACTTTGGTTTCAGAAAGTACTATACCCAAGTTCTAGTGATTTGCTCATGAGTAATGGGTTTTTTTTTTTCCTCTATCCTCCTTTATTTTTACCTCTGTTCTTCTTAACTTCCTTTTATCATTCAATTACCTGAAGGAAAACTGTTCCAAAAGCTCTTTCCTAGCATGATGGTCAGAAGATAACCTTTCAGCATAAAAATGGGATAAGCTTTTTATAACTATATTTACATGTGGGGCTTTTTTCTGCTTTGGTAGTCAGAGAGCCATGTACAGGTCTAAAATCCCCTGAGCAGCAAATTCAGAGGAGGTGAAAAGACATAAAACCCCTTACAGCTGTAATTTCAAAAATTATTTTCACCTTTTGTTGGCTTTGATCAGCAGGACAGTCTAGAGACCAAGGTGAAAAAATTCATGTGTTCTGTGGTGACAGTTAAATGCAGGAAAGTAAACAGACATTTTATGTCTTCCCTGAGCTGCTGTTCAGTGTTGGAAGCACCTGGAATCTGTAGATAGTTCTCCTGCACCATGTGGTTTGAGATAAAGCAGAGTGTGATAACCCATAAAACTCAAAAAATTACTGTTTCAAATCAAAGACCGGTATAGGAGCTACATAAAGAACAGGAAGATTAAAAACATAAACAAAACCAAAAGTTGGTATGTACAGTTCAAGATGAATTAGAAGGTTTGTGAGATACTGTAAAAAAGTGTCTGTAGAACATAATCAGAGTGACATCCACTGCAGTGAGGAGGAGTAGCATTGTGGGCATGGAGCATGCAGGTGGAATATTCTAATTGCTGGAAATCAGTCACTGCTGTCTGGTGAAGGTAAACACATCCTTGGTGAGTCATTGCTAAACTGGGTGATTCTAAAACACGAGAGAGCTGAGGAAACACTGCTCTGCCAGGACTGTGTATGTGTTTGTTAGGCCTTTGTGAGTAATGCTGTAAAGGGGCTGGGTTGTGACCTGGTCCTGAAGAATGTGGTCAAAGCTGAGGAAAGCTCCAAAGGCAACAGGGTTGCTACTTGCTGAAAGAAATTATTCCTAAATAGAGCATTTGAAAGATACAGGACTGAAACCTGGTCAGTTCTTTTTGTGTAAAGTCCTTCAGTGAGGTAAGACAGTTATTAAAAAAGGAAATGCTTTTTCCGAGTCACAAAAGCTGCGTCTGACTTTTTGTCCTTGCACAATGGTGCACATGGAAGAAGTTATTGTCTGTTACCTCTGGGATTAAAAATGCAGGCAGAACTACAAGTCCTAAACACACCAATTATTAAAGTAAAACTTTAAAAGAAAAGAATCAAAGCTATTGGTGATCCCTTCTCCTGAATATAAAAGACTTTCTGTAAAGTGACTGATTTTGCCTTTCATTTCAGCAGCTGTTTATCAGTGTTTGACAGCACCATTTTCATTATCAAGTTCCAGCAGACAGTAGCTTTGGCTCATCACCATGTCTCCTGGGTATTTCTTGGCCATGTGATCAAACAAGGCATATTTCTCAACTTACCTCCTTTGATATCACATAAGGTATCATTCTTTGGAGTCATGTTGTAGGTTGCAAGTTGATGAGAAAAAGGATTCAGCAGATGCAAAGCAGCATAGGTGCCTTGCCTTTGGCTTCAAGGATATAATATTGCCTCGGAACCAATAAAAAATTAGGCAGTGCTATCCCTGTGGCTGTCACTCTTCTGTGTGCAGTTTCTGAACAGAATATCTTTTAGCTGAGGGGTTATTCTGTAAGGGGAAGTTTAGAAAAAACCTGAGACTTAGCTCAGTATGTACAAAGATACTAATGAAAATCTACCTCAAGGTTATTTGGCTCATCATAAATTCTCTTCCCATTACATTTGCTTTCTAAGGTTTTATACAGACTTAATTGTTGTCCTGGTTCAGTAAAGTACATACACATTCAAAGCGCTGGAGTAGCTCCATATAGAAAAAAAATATCACAAAGCTGTTGAGCTATTTTAGCTTTGTATCCACATGCATTCCAATTTACAACCCAAATGAGACTAGGAAGTGAAAATTAAAGAATAAACTTGATGGTTAAACGAAATGTTATATAAGAGTTCTCAGTGTATCCATCCAAGTTGTTAAAAGTGTTCCACCTCTTATTTTGGCAAAGTTTGTGTGCTAATGTGCTTCTGGTGTGTTCTTATCCATGCTGGAAAAATTTGTAGCCCAAGCCATGCTAGACGTTGTAGAAACATGAGTTAAAGTAATTTGCTCTTTTATTTCTCTGTAGTGACTTATTCTAACTAACCAGAACAGAGTTCCTTGGTTTTTTTCATACAAGACTATCATAAGAGTAATGCCAAATAAAATAATCAGAACTTTACAATGATAAACCTCCTCGCAGAGTTTTCACTCCTTACATAGTACACATAGTGTAGGAACCCTAAGTAATATTTGCTTCATGTAGACTTTCAGCAGTGTAACTTCAAAGATAAGGAAAAAAAACCAACAAACAAAAAAAGAGAAGGAAAGACGAGATCTAGTTCTTTCTACTGGGATTAGATATAATTTGTCCTAAAAGATCTTTCCATGAATAATATTCCACTCATGTTTTGCAGTGAAGAATTGCATAATGTGTTTGTTTGCAGTTCCTTGTTGTCTAAGAGGTAATTACTTCATAGCATTTTGTTGTTGAGGATGACTTGTACATTACTGGAAGGAAAAAAATATCAGGATTGGTCTTTGGCTTTAATTAAAAACTAGCACACAGAATATTAGAAGTTTCTCACTTCACAGGAGTGTCATACAGTGCGAATTATTTCAAAATTTTCTTGCATTTTGTACAAGCAATTGCTGTTTGAACATGTTCTTTTGCAAACTATTCTAGAAAGGAATAGTTGCTTGTATTACCCTGGAACCACCAGACAAATGTTAAGGCTGCTTACCTATTTAGGCTGTTACAGTCAGAATTTTGTTAAGATAGAAATGAATAAAAGCTACATAGTTGAAGGGATATAATTCATTTGTTGGACTATGTAGTGACTCCAAAGGAGTCACAGGTCCATGCATATAAGCCTCAATGGCAGCTTTTTAAGTGCACCTTTAAATTAGCCGGAAGATCCGAAGTCAAAAACAGGCTGCAGTGGCTACTTTGAGGAGTGCTGTGTATTTTGCTTGTCTGAATGAACCTAGGAAATATGCTGTTTGCATGGCAAGGAATCATCAGAGGTGTCTCTGTGAATGACTTAGTTGCTACTCAGGTACACCCAGAACATTCTTTGTCTCGGGAATTCTAAGATGAAGACGTTAGAACAGTGGCAGGGTGACTGAACAAAGGAATAACTAGATGATGGGATAAATTTGGGTCAGAAGTTCTTTCCTCCCCATTGTATTCAGAACTTTGTGTATGTGTCATATGCAGACATGGCTTTTCTGCTCCCTCCTGTGGAAATACATCCTGTGGAGATGTACAAGGTGTGTTTGCTGTGATTCTACATTTTTCTTGTTTAAGAGAAGGAAGGTCTGTGTTCTTATCCCACTTTGGTGTCCTGTTGTCAGCCTCTGTCCATCAGGTTCTCAGTCTGCAAAAAGAAAATGGTTTCATTTAGCCTAAATCTTGACATATAGCCTAAAATTTCCTAAATAGCCCTGAAAGTTTGGCTATGTTGCCATCTGGTATCTCCAGTCTCAATTTTTGTTCTGTATTAGAAAACAACCCTCAGAGATATGAAGGATTATATTTTTTTTTTACATTTTTTCTGCATGTATCAGGAGGGTGGGCTCTTATTTAAACAGAATCAGTATATATATATATATATATATACACACCAATCTCATTAACTTTGACAAGTATTATAAACTGTAAATTACAGAGGACACAAGCAGACCTCTTCAAAATATAACCCTATGTCAGCTTTTTTTGTTAAAAGAAATTTCAGTAAATCCTGCATTGTGTGGGAAAATTTCTGAATCTAAAGCAAAGAAAATACTTGCTTATGCCCTTGAGAATCAATACTTTTAGATTTTATGCAGCTCCAATTAAAACATAGCACACAACGGATACTCAGGCTCAAAAAACTCAAAGTTTTTTATGTAGTACAGTGTTTATCCTTCACTACTGGCTTATTCATGAATAATGGATATTTTATTTGTTATTTAGATAAACAATTTTGTGCCTGCTCCACAATATTCTGCTGTTTGTTGAAGTTGTCAGAAGTTGCCCATAATACATGAAGTTAAATAATAGTTAAAATTAACAAGGTCTTTTGGTATCTCCAGGAATGAATGGGAAAGCTAATGAGGGCAGAGCTTCTGAAGATGTCTGCTTCTAGTTGCTGGGGTTAGCAGCAATTTTGGTATCACATAATAGACTTAACAATTTCTCATCTAGAATCCAAAATTTAAATGCAGTTGCAGAGATAACATCTCCATCTGCTTTCTCTGTGGTGGGGAAGGAAATTTTGTCAGCTATCTTCTGTCTATCTCTTGTTAAGATTACATATATACTTTTTGCTTGCATACCATAAAGCCAGAAGAAGCATATCAAACTGGATCTTCAAAATAAGTTTTGTCTCCTTTGCTCATTGAACTGTCCATAAAAATGTTAGTGAAGCTGTGTGTGCTGTTATTAAATCACTTATATATCGGTCTAGCCTACGAATTTGGGATAATAAAGCAGGATTACTTTTTCAGAAACTCGTTAAACTTTACTGAGTTGTATTACACATGTAATAATTCTAAGTTTTCTACTGCAGAAGCAGAGATGAGCAGTTTGTTCTTCTCTGGTTTAACAGTTTCTTTATTTCGATGTATCTGGTTTTGCAACTGAGAAAGGAAGATACATGTGATTCCTCTACAAGCTTCTGAAAACCTGGAGCTTGCAGAAGGTATGACTGCAGGATGAGGTGAGGGCATGCCTGGATAATGAAACTGAGCCAGAATGGGCAGCAGGATCAGAATAGATGTAAGGATAGGAATTATTCTGGTGTGTGTCAGCAATTATGTTGAAAGTCCTGCACTGCTCAGGCTGGGGCTGCCAATTCCTTCTGTCTGTTGCTGCATTTTCATTGTTGCCACCTCACACACAGACAGGAGCAGCACACACAGCCATGATCCATCTTTGGTTTGCTGTGGAGACATGGTTCCTATTGAAAAATTAGCAACCCTAAATTTAGAGCTGCTTTGTGAGTGCAGAACTTCTCAAAGTTTGGCCCTACAATCCTTTGGGCTCTAATTCTGTAAAACAGGGTTAATCACAACAATTTTTTAATCTACATTTTGAATTTTGAAGTCTTTGTGGCAGAGACTGCCTTTAATAGAGTTCCACTGTCAGAGAAAATATTGAGATGCCTCTTGATTAGATGTAATGAGTAACAATCATACACACAGTGCAAATATATCTTAAACATTTATAAATTTCTCTTCCCTTCAGCAAAGGGAAAGCATTCTCTCCCATGTTTTTTTTTATCTTTTGGGCTTTTTCTATTCTTATAGTTTGTTGGCATGTGAAATGCTGTTTTGGTTTTTTTTGGCCAGATAAGTTTTACACTTCTGTAAATCAGGACGTTATAGCTTCACAAAAGGATTTTCTTTCTATTACTATTTTGTTCCCATTAGTATATCCCAAGCATCTTTTAATATTTTCTTTCCTGCAGAGGAAAACCAAATCAAATCTACATGTAGTCACTCAGAGCAAATTGACTGGAAAATACCAGTTTCTGCTGTAGTTAAAAGTAATACTATGTTATTATAGCAGGAAAGGGTAAAAAATCTGCAGAGTAATCGAAAAGTGTGTCTCATAAAGAGCTGCATGAATTTATTTTTGCAAATATTCAAAAAAATGAGCCTGTACCCTTTCTTCAAATATATACCTGATTTTTCAAAACTCATTTATTATTGAAATGGTAGGAAATAACTAATGCCACTTATTAAAAAGTGACTTGTTTTCATAAGAATTTGGAAATTATTATTGATTTTGGTCTGATGCAAACAAAGTTATTCTAAGTTTGAGTGTCTGTTATATGGAGCAGAATTTAACAGTATGAGAAACAAACATCTTGTATTCTAATTGAATTGAACAAATGTATACAAGAGATTCGTTTCTTTATTATTGCATTTTTCAAGAATAGTTGTCATATGCAGACACAACTTTTATTTCTTTTTCTCTCTGACAATTTCAGCTTCGCATCTCTGGGGAAATAAATCAGCAGAACATTGTCTGTGCTTTTTAGAAGCTGGAGTCTGTAAAAAAAGAAGGAAACGCAATATTGCTTCTGCTGGTTTAGCCAGCCAAATTTATTTCTTTCACCCATATTTTTTCTGATTCTTTAAAGATCAGAAACAACAGTTGACCTGCTGTTCCTTTGGTTTCCTGGCATGGAACAGACACAAAACACAGCATTGCAGCCCAGAGGGGCCTTTGCTCCAGAAGCCCTGTTCCTTTCTGTGAGGAGCATTAGCTTTCTGATTCGAAGGGTGCACAAGCAGTTAAGTCGGCTGGCGATGGCTGCAGCTCACCCTGCTGGGCACATTACCCCTGAATTTCCCCTTGATACAGGATCATTTCAGCTTTGCCCCGTGTTCTGTCTTATCTGTTTCACCTCACAGCTGCTGCTCTGTTGATATTCAACACTTCCTGCCTATGTAAGGTCTCATCCTCTTTCTTCAGATACCAGCAGTGGAAAACTCTGGCATTAAGGACCATACCCGTGATCTCTTCAGCACTCTGGCAAGGCGTGGCTGTGTAGTCGGATCAGATGATCCAGCTCTGCCTGTGCTCTAAGTTAGAGGGATATGAGCCAGGTCTTTGCTCAAAGGAACATATAAGGTCACAAACAGGCATCCCTCATTCTTTCTCCGTGGTTAGATTAATGAGACTAACAGCTAACAATTCTAATAGCTTTGAAATAGGTTTGTGTCCCTGGCTGGAGCACACCTCTTTCCCAGTTCCCAGGCAGAGAGAAGTGTGAGTTAGAATGCTACTTTGTAGACAAAGACTTTTCTGTTTCTGTTCTTGTCTAGTCCATATAATCTGCAGAGTCTTGTCTCGTTCTACAGAAGGTTTACAATTTTCTCCTCTTGGAGATGGGTAATATCAACATTTCCTGTTTTTTTTTTTTTAAGATGGATCTTGTTCAGCCACCCATTGCAATACAGCTTTTGCTAAACTTCCTTGTGTTCATGCAGTAATTTTTTGGGTGAGAAATACTGATTATACTTAATTTGTGTTACTTTAGTTGTTGAATTTTTGTTCTTGAGTGAATACAAAAATTAAGACTGTGATGCCTGGAGATGGACTCATTGGTAAGCTAACTTGCTTTGACAGATTTTTTTTTTTAATACACTTACGTAGAACTAATTGTATGGGAGTTTCTTGTTCTCTGGTACAAGTTTGCCTTCATTCATGACAGCTGACAGCATGATGAAAAATGTCAGGAGTAATTAGCCAATACTTGCTAAAATCTTCCTGAGAGGTCATTGGTCATCCAAAGCAGCCATGCAAGAGAACACATAAGCACATTTTCACTAACCTTTAGGGAATAAAGTGCTAAAGTAATCTGCAAAGATACATAGCCTATTTTACTATATATAGGGGATACCTTTCAGTAGCCTCAATTCCCTTGAATCTGCTTCACGATTTTCTTAAAACACTTTTAGTCTCATGGGCTTAGAGTTCTGCCTTCTCTTTTACCATTGATTTGTAAGCAATCTTGATGCTAAAGCTTTTTTTCCTCTTGTGTTTTTTTTTGAGGATGCATCCAGCACTTTTGCTTGATAGGATGAAAGAGTTCCCAGGGCAAATCTATGCATGTGCAAGTTTAAACTTTGGGTTCTGTGATCATTCATACCACTGACATTTCATTCTGTTCAACTTCAGGGAAATCCTATTTCAAATACAAAAGCAGGGTGAGAAAAGACCAGAGGAGAACTCATCTAAAAGCTGAGATGAATGGCCTTATACCCACTTGTAATTGCACAGTACCAGCTTTAGGTAATAGGATGTTATATTTTTGCATTTATACAAGGATAATTGGCTATTCTATTTCTATCAAATGTATTTTGAATACTGAGTTCCCCTTGACAGTTATGAATTTACAGCTGCATGAGTCCACCTGTTCCTATTTTTTTTCCTGACAACAGCAAAAATTGGACTAGAAAGGTTCCCAAAAACTAAATATTTGCCAGATTTTGAACTCAAGCTTTTTCCATTGCTGCAATATTTTAAAGGGAAGATAAAAAATAGCTGTATGTTCTCCTTATATTGTCCTCCCTCTTCTACTTTTCTAGTCCTTGCAAAGAATTTTGAAGCCTTTAAATGCTGCTACTGTCTCTCTTAAAGACATTCTCCTGGTCAGGTTTTTCTGGGAGAGTCAAGTGATGCCCTTGGATGTTCTGGGCTAAAAGAAATGTCCATGTGCTTCCTGAAACCAGCCACCCAAAAGGCTGTTCTACTGGACAGAATTGAAGCAAAGGAAATTTTGTTAGAACTGTTTGACTGCATCCAGTTTAGAGATTGTAGTGATAAAACAGTTTGTCAAAAACAGTTTGTTATAGTGGCAGCACCGCAGAACAATCCAGATACTACCTATAAACTGCAACAAAAGGATGCAGTGGGAAAGATTTTCAATACAAGCAACTTAAATCCTAAATTAATTTCTAAAATAAAATATGATAAATAGCCTGCCTTAGTGCATCATACATTCATATTGATAGTAAAAATAATCCTAAAAGCTATGTTATTGAACAATGAGATTCCAACCTTCCTGATTTTAAAACAGTTAAGTAGCTGAAAGTCAAGGAATACAAAATTACTGGGGAGTTTCCTTTCAGCCAGGATGAAATTAAGCAGGTTACTTTGAGAGCTGGTTGAAACCATAAGTTTAATTAATTAACGGTTCAGGGCACAAGACTGATAAAGCAGACTCTTTGTGGAAAAGAAAAAACAATAATAAAATGAATTTTTATACTCCCAATAAAATTAATTAAGTACTGTTTGCTTTTAATAGGTTTTACCCCTGCTGCTTTGCCCACCTTTACCTGATTTGCTAATTAGACTGCATGTCATCAAGAGATGATCGAGTCGCCTTGTAAAAGGAGTCCCTGCAGAGACTGTCTGACTGCCTTAGGCTAGAAGTTTTCAAAACAGTTAGAAAGAGTGCAGCAAAAAAAGAGAAAGATTGCAGCTCAGGAGAAAGCAAAATGAATGAGTACAAAAGGAACATGGATTTTTGAAGCAGTTAAGTTACTAAGATGTGGATATAATTGTGCTATTTTATTAACCTTCTAACTATACAGTGAATTTTCTTTCTTCATCATCTTTATAGATACCAGTCTGTGTTCATTAAAGTCAATGGATAAGCTTTTATGGGCCAAATTCATAAGGTTGTTTCGACAGATAGATTCCTATCAGAATTAGGCTCCTCAATGCTATTTAAAATCTCACTAGATGCTAATCTACATCCCTAAGCAGTTTTAAAAGTCATCACATAATCATTTTCATTAGGTCTGTGATCAGGTTTTCATCATCCAGGCTAAAGGAAAGAAAGGTTTGGGTGATCTGAATAAAGCACAGAACATATGTAATTTAGACAGCAGGAAAATACAGTGAGAGTTCATGAGTTCAGCTGTGGTGTTTACTTAGTTCATATATATCAAGACTGTTTGGAGACTCCTTTCATTTTTAAAATTGTTCAAGTTTGTTTGGCTACAGTAGAGAAAAACTTGTTTAAAATTAACTTGATCCATAGAAAACCAGCAGCACCTGTGGATGCCAGGTAGGCTTCAGTCTGCAGCAGGAATCTGGGGGCAAAGCAGTGGATGGGGGACAAAGGAAGGTTGAATTCTCTTCAAGCTTTGTAGTTGGGGTGATGACTCCGGCAACCTTTCTTCCTTCCTGAGCTAAATCCTTAATGTTACTATTGAAAAGTGAGTATTCAAATAAGCACTCGTAAGTTCATAAAGAATTGCCAGGTGTGGTCAATGCATGGTCAGTCCTGTCTCAGACATCAGCACTGTAGCCTAAGGCAAGAATATTGGAACAATGCAAAGATATTGTTTCATCTTCTGATACAACCCTTTCACTCCACAGAGATATACAAACCTAGGAATTCTTGAGCTGGAGACAATATTTTCCTACTTAATGACTCTTGAACAAATCATAAATAGAAAAAAACCTCCATCAGCTTCTTTTTGAACCCTTTGAGTTTTCCTCTGTCTTTGGAAACCTAACCCGTGGAATCAAGCCTGGCACTAGCTTTTCCTCTGGTGACAGGAAAAAGAAATGTGATGCTACAACCACCAGCAGAGTGACCAGGGAAAGTAGAAAGCAGCTACATCACCTGCTTCACATAGGGCATTCATGTTCTATGACCTCTTAACAGCCTTGTACTGGCCACAGATTTGTCCTGTTTCTGTCCTTCGGTGTCTGTTTGTCCAATTGGGTAGTCAGGCAGGTCAGGGAATCTCTGTCAGGTTGAATTTTGGGAGAGTTACTGAAAACAGAGGTTCTACAGAAGTGCTGGACTTGATCACCTCCTAGACCAATGAAATTAAAGCATTATTGAAGCTCCTTGGACAGGAAGATTAAACTTTTTCTATTAAATTGAACTCCTTGGTCAAAGAAGTGGAAGATTCAAAGCAGACAACGTATCAGTGGTTAGAGAAGGTAATTATCCTTGAGGTAGTAAGAGAAAAATCATACCAATTTAAAGCTTTTACCCAAGAGAACAAAACTTTTCCTATTAGAAAATCTTCTAGTAGTGCCTTAGAGATTCGAAAAAATCAAGTTCAGATACTGAATGAAGATGATCATGTGCTTCTCTATACTTTATACTGTGTGATCCTGTAATACATTAACCCAACCCTTCTTTTTTTTTTTCCTAGTCATGCATTTAACAATGTGGTAAGCTGCAAGTAGGGTGTTTTTTTTCTTAGGTTCCTTCTCATGGATTAAGAAAAGAAAATTATTTTTTTTTTTGTGATGTGGGGAAGAGGGAGTCATGCACATATAAGGTGTGCAATTTTAGTATTCCATGTGAGGACTGATCACATTTAGATATGGTTTGGATAGTCTGGTCCTGATTCTCTGCCCTTTTTACTGATTTTGTATGGTAGCTAAACAGTGATGCTCTCACACTGTTGGGGTCCCTTCAGGTAAATGTGCTTGAACCCCTACTATCCTCACGTTGCTGAGGAGGGTCTTTTGCTTTAGTGAATACTATTTTTTTGCTCTGCTGATGACATCATCACATCAAGTAGTGTCCTTTGAATTGAAAGGTTACTCCTGATCAAGCCAGTTTATCGATTGGTTTCAGTTGTTCCACATTGCATTTCCATTACTCATAAGTTTGTGGATGGAATGATTGCCAGCTCTCCATAAGAACATCTGGTTAGGGATGTTCTTGACTTTTTCATTTTGTTCTGAACAGCAATTCTGTCATCATGGCTTAAAAAATTATCATATGTTTATTAAGGCGTATTATCATGTCCATGTTCATGTTTTTAGCACTATCATTCTGATTATTTTATTCTGCAGAGGGTGAATGTCAATTTACTCTTTGTTCTGTCACTTTGGATCACTGGCTTAACCCTAAGAAAAGACTTTTACAGCTGAGTATTAATCACCAAATTTATGAAGGTTTAAGAGGCATGAAGAAAACAGGAAGAATTGGGTACCTTTGGAATTTATGTTGCACATTTGTCTAGATCTTCACCAACAAACTGTGTTATTAACCTGTATTATTGAAAGGTAGTTTCACATCTCTGTTTCTCTCTTAATGTGCTTCTGTACCAGGGCTTACAAGAAAATATTACAGCTAGTAACTGGCCTCTCCGGATATTTTGTTTGGAACCCTAGAACTTTAGAATCCTTTTAGGCAAGTCCTGACTTTATGGCCATGTACCAAGCTTCAGGGATCTGCTGACTGTGAGAGTGTCTGCCATGTAAATTAAACAATGTGGATTAGATGCAGTGTCTTCAGATAACTGCTGACCAATCTTAATGTTTGGTTGTCACGAGAAAATGGAAAAAAACCCACATAATTATTTCATTTTTAGACCAGAGATAAGTAAGAAAGAAAAATATGATCCTAGTGCTTAGTAATACAGTGAAGGTGTCTGCAAGGTGCAATTTTCCCTCTCAAAATAAGTAGCTTCAAGTAATGCATAATAAATATCAATGTGAGCTGTGAAAGTGATGAGAGCACTGTTGAATTAATAAGGATACTCTTTCCCTGTAAATTTGTTTCTTTCATTATTTCATTCTTTCACTTATAAATCACAGGATGTTTGTTAAATATTCTCTTATTCAAGCACAAGTAGCTTATCAAATACCATACCTAGCACGTCTTGTGGTCTTTTCTGCATCTGAGGTTTAGCATAAGAAATGTCAGAAGAATAAATGCTTTATGTTAGACTTGAGGCTAGAAATATAACAGGCTTTTAGTAATGATATATGATCAGAATTATGCAAAGATGATGAAAAAATCTCAGTGGAATTTTGTTCAAAAATGTTTCCCTTATGGGAGCATCCTATGAAACCAATTAAGATTAAACCCAAGAGGATTCTATTGAATTTGTTCCAAAGAGATACTGTATGTAATAAAGAGCAATTGCTCTTTTTGTAGTTTTTTTTTTAATCATCCTTCAGAAGATCATGAATAATTATACCTCTGCTAGTAAATCTCAGAGGCTGTTTTTGAAAATCTGCCAGAATTTCCCAGAGGAATTAATTTCTGTAGGTTTGTTTTGTTCAGTATGATCATATTCTTTTGGACGATTACTCATTTCTTTTGTGATACTTTTGAGAATTGAGTATTTTCACATAGGCTTGAGGTAGATGAGCCACGTTACTTTCAAAATTTTGGTTCCTTCAGAAATTCACTTCACGTCTATACTTGAAAAACCCCCTCTACTATAATATACACAAAAAATTGGCTGGTTAATAGCCAAGATGGTGATCAGCTACAATTTTTCTCAAATTGCTGAGAATGTCTATGTATCCCAAAGGTTATTTGTAGTTTTCTCACTTAGTTGTCTGATATAATCCCTGTTGTCTGTCTGTTCTTTTATCAGGATTTTGCTCAGTACAGTTCAAATCTGTGCACCAGTAACAGAGATGTGTTAATTAGCCCTGTGATGGAAGTATTGTGTGATTAAGCTTGTTTGTCCAGGCTTGTTCCTGTAGCTCAGCACAGTCCCCTGTGCTGTGCCATGTAAACATAGCCAGGGAGATGAGCCCTGGATTGACTTCCATGGGCCATGACATGTGGGCAGCACACTGGCACTGAAGAACTTGACTGGTAGCTGATGGCAGCAACTTGTCCTAAAATGTCCCTGTGCTATGTTTGTGAGTCTCTGCTCTTCCAGATGCAAAGGTTTTTATAGGGCAAAAGGATTAGATGTTTTTCTGGTGGTTAATAGTTCTTATCTGGAAATTCAATAGTTGGAAGGAGTAGTTTAAGTACTGGTAGTTCCTTGGGGAGGAGAAAGGAGGTTTTCCTAAGGCAAGCTTTCCTGAAGGGTTAGGGTCTCTCCTACCATCATTTCCTGCACTTTTCCCAGCTGATTCTATTACTTTATATTCTATAGAACTTTT
Source organism: Corapipo altera (assembly GCF_003945725.1). Taxonomy (NCBI): domain Eukaryota; kingdom Metazoa; phylum Chordata; class Aves; order Passeriformes; family Pipridae; genus Corapipo; species Corapipo altera. The sequence continues at coordinate 7,402,464 of NW_020884902.1, forward strand.
ACTGTAAAGGATAGTTGCTATGTTTCTTGTTAAATCTGTTCTTCATGTATTCTGATTTGCATAAAATACACTATTAGGGGACCTCTGTCAAGCTTTGCTGCAGAGTAACTGGAACCTTGAGCAATCCTTACTGTCTTTTGAACATATGAAACGTTCTGTTTCAGGTTAACTTGTTTGGAAAGATTGGGTAACTGTGGATTTAACACTGGAGGTCCTTAGGAAGGACAAGCTGAATGGCACACTTAATAGAATTAGGAACTTAGGGAATGTGTAAAATACTATCATTACAAGACTCAAACAGTTGAGATTTGAAATATTTCTGGACTACCTGCCTCTGCTGTACAATGGCCAAAATAGGCTGCCTCTTCTTAAAGTATTTATGTAGCCAAGGAGCATGACTAGAGATGCAAGTGACATTAACTCAAAGAGAAATGAAGAGTTTAAGCAGTCATGATCACACCAAATATATGATAGAAGGAAATAAAAATTAATCTCAGGTGCTAGGACTTGGTGCAAAACAATGGAGCTATTTAGAAGCAAAGTATTTATACAGTAAGTCAGGAGATACTGGGTTTTGAGCCATTAAAGGTCAACAATTCCTCTATAGAAACAATAAAGTAGGAATGCTATAAGTATTCCATTGAAGTAGAAAATGAACCTTTCCTTGGCTTGCCAAAAGAAGCAAACTGGATGTAACACACAGACTCACTGTTTTCTCACATTTGTGAAAGCTGAGTAACTGGAAGAAGACTTGGCAATTGAATAGCCTCTGCATGTAACTCCTTAAAAGTCAATCACAACCCTTGTAAACTGGAGCTGGACAAAATGAATGCACTTAAACAATTGTTGGTGCCTGTCGACCCTAATCAGGCAGCATCGATCAGTCTTACACTGCACAGCACTAATTACTATAGTTAGTCACCCAGTCCTTGTGCCACTTCCCTCACAGACTCTGCCTTCTTATTGTCCTTTTAACCAGATTCTCCCACCTCCTTTTCACTCAGATCTCTGTTGTTCTGTAAACTGCCACCTTTTCATACTAATATCTCCTTTTTTGTATGCTCTTATGGATCCATGGTAATGTTGAGGGGGACTGTTCCCCTCATTCTACTGGACACCTGAGCTCAGAAATAAATTAACCCAAGGTAACGAGCCATTCTGTGGTAACTTCCAAAGAGTGGAACCACCTGGTGCTCCTAGCCTTATAGAGAGAGAGGTCTGACCCCATTTTGAACATGCTTTGGAATAAGAGGAAATACATGAAGCCAAAACCAAGGCTCATGCTTTGTACTGGCTCTTCCTGTGAACCTTATTGCTGTGATGAACACACTACTCCTTTCAGTTACAGCTCCACTTTCTCTTTGCTGTAGAAAAGCAATCACTATCAAGGCCCTGATGAGCTAGGGCTGCTTCTCTGTCTGTAACTTAATTGTATGTGCATTTGTAGCCTTTGCTCTGAGCGCATATGTTAGAGAATGAGGCACCTGCAATGCTCATGAAAGAACAGACCAGGCCAATGTACACCCTACTCGCTGAGCCATGGCTGTGACCCACATGGCCAGAGAATGTCACAAGACAGCTGCTTCCAGGGATGGGCTGCCTGTGCAGTACACACACATCTCCTCTGGGATGCCTGCCTGACATCAGTGTGACTGCAGGAGGGTATGGTGTGTTTGAGAATGGTTAAGGCAGACCCATTGTAGTGAAAGTACCTCAGTTGTACCTGGCAGTGCAAGGCAAGTTGGAAGGACTTTCTCTTTTAACTAGCAGGTTTTATGCTAGAGATTTGTAAAAAAAAAAAATTGATTCTGAGAATGTTTCTTTCAGTGCAGTATTTACTGGCCTTTTGTCTAAGCCTGAAACAAGATAAGTTTTATGTAAAGGGGAAAAATATTATATCTGTGGGGGAATTATCATTCTAAAAGAGGCACTTGGTTCTGAGGTGGATATACAGTGGAAAAAAATGTTCTTCTCTGTCTTGCTGACACTTCTAGGAATAAAAACAGTTGTTCTGTTTGTCCTCCAGCACTTTATTGAACCAGAGCTTCAGAGCCTGGTTCACTTCAAATTCATGCTTAATGAAGCATAACTTGTATTAAGAGCAGCTAGATAGCATGATAGAAATTTCAGCTGGACCACAGAATCTGACAATGGCTCAAGGAGCAAAGACTGGCAAAGCCCAGTTTGTAATGCACTCCAGAGATTTCAATTCACTTCCTAATGACACTGCCCATGAATCACTGCCCACATAAGCAGAAGCCTGTTTCTGGGTATCAAACCCCCTTTAAAAGAACCAAACGATGTTTTAACAACAGTATCAGTGAGGCACAATGCACAGATATTTTCAGAGAATCATGTTACAGAATATGGAAGAAAAAAGTCTGGCAAGTATTAAAAACCAACCTGACAGTTTTTAAAAGCTAGGGGAATGTTTTTAATAGTCAACTCTTCATTTTTGAAGATATTGGAGAGGCTTTTGATGTCTTGGATACTCTAGGGGCTTTTGTAGACAGCACTGAGCCTGAGCTAATAAGCTGTGTAAAATACAAGGTGACTGTGGGGAGCATTGTACAGAGATACCCAGCCTGACTTTATACCTAAAGCAGCTCAGACACAGCAGCCTTGACTAGACCCAGCTCTGTGCTCTGCAAACACAGCTGCTCAGCTTCTTGGCAGACCATGGAGTTAGTGCACCTGCATTTATTTGACAGCACACCTGAGGTGTTAAGCCCTCTCCAATCCATCTGCCTTTGCATCAAGCCATCTTGGGAGCTACTTCACCTGTTGTACTGTTTATTCACAGATAAACTGCTGAAGGATTAATCTGAGTTGATTGTACTTGTCAAGTCAGAGAGGCTAATGAGTGGCTTATATTCCCATCTCATCCTCTGTACCAAAAGATCCAAAATACCTTACAGAGTTAACTAATCAATATATAAAGTGCATTACACAACCAACATGTGTTTTGTTTCATCTAGTTATTGATCTTTGTTTGTTGACTGAATAAGAGTCTTAGTTTAACACTAGATGTTTACTGAGAACTATAGGGGAAGAAGGAAAGAATGGTATATGAAGAGACATAAATTCCACTGAGGTAGAAAAACAGAATCTGATAACTCCATGTGATACAATGTCTAGTTTGGATTCTTCAGTTTCTAAAAGTCCACAAGTCCAGTATTTTGCTTACACAAGCTGTTAAAAAACCCAGCAACCAAAACAGAAGCAAGTGTATTAATAGGTGAAATCTAGATACTAGGGAAAGCGTATGAGTTCTGTCATTCAAGAGCTTCATGAGGGATCTCATCAAAATATGTAAATATCTCAACGGAAGGTATAAAGAAGAGGGGTGCTGGGTCCTTCCAGTAGTGCCCAGTAACAGGACAGAAGGCAATAGGCACAAAGTGGAACACAGGAGGTTCCCTCTGAACATCGGGAGATACTTTTTTACTGTCAGGGTCCTTGAATGCTGGTAAAGGCTACCCAGAGAGCCTGTGGAGTCTATTTTCTTGGGGGTATCAAAAACTATCTGAATGTGGTCCTGGGCAGCCTGTTTGAGGTGTAGGGGACCCTGCTTGAGCAGGAGAGTTGGTCAAACTGACCTCCAGTGGTCCCTTCCAGACTCAACCATGCTGTGGTTCTGTGATATGTGATTACCTTTGGAGAACCAGGGCAATAGTAAAATGGTTTAGCTTTTAAGCTGAAGTGTCTTACCTGACATAGTAGGTAGTAATAATTTTTGGGTCTTGGGGAATCTGTGTATCTCATACAAATTTCTAGCTATGCCATGAATCTCCTGGTGTAGTCTGGTCAAAAATTTTTAAGCTTCCTTGGATTATAAACTATGTCAAACACTCATCAAAATTATTCCCAATCTTCACTAATGCCAATACCACAAATCCCATTAAAGTTTTTGCAGTTAAAATGTCACCTTTTAGAAATCTCAAAATGTTTTTCCTAAACAAAAACTGATATTTAGTTTTTAAAAACAAAAAAAATCAGTGGTGTAAAAAAAAAAGTCTGTAAAACCCACAATGCTTTTCTATGTATAAATGTCAAATAAATGCAGAGTGGTCTCAATTTTCACACATGTTGCATTAACCACCTGTTTTGCTCCGTATATGGATTTGCTGAACACGCAATTGCTTTCCTTGACTGTGCATATGAGCAAAACTCTTTGCTTGAGTTGGGTCTGAATGCTCAATAATTGTATTTTAAATTGGAGAACATTATTTGTTATTGTAACCTGATCTGCACAAAAATAAGTACAAAAGAATGCATCAATCCCTTTATTTAAGACTTGTATTTTTTCTGTGATTACACAAGGGCCTGAGAATTGGACAATTTCCCAATTCAGAGGCCAACTAGCAAACCTACATTTTAACCTTTATTGGTTTTAAAAACTGTATTAATAGTCATGTCTAGTGTCCAAAGCAAGGCTGAATCTTTTTTGTCAGCACTCTAGCAAATCACTCCTACTCTTTCACCCTCCAGACTGATTTATTGTTTGTTTCTTCCTTTAGTGCTCCGTCATCCATCTCCACATTTACAGTCAGGCATTTACTCCTGTTGCCTGTGATGGTCTGGTTGAAGATTTTGTAATATCTGGTTGCTGGTCCTGAACCTTCTCCCACAGCTCCAGCTGCTGCAAGTGGTAGGATGACAATGTTTTTTCCTTATTTTCATCTCCAATATTAGCAGACTTTCCAAGGAAGAACAGGTTCCCTGTCAGTTCATGGGCCTGAGTGTGTGTCTGTCCTGTGGGTATTGATTTTCATCACATAGAGTTTCTAAAGCAGTTGCTGAACAAAGATGATGTTTCTGGATGAGACAGTCCAATGATGGCCAAAATGGTTTTCAGAAAGCAATTGTTCAATGCCTTGTAAAAACCAACCTACACGAAAGTGCCCTAAAATGCAACCACTTCCAGAATACAGAGCAGACATGTTTCAAAATCCTAGCTAATTTCTTGCTCTGTCACCTTCAAATAAAGGTAGTAGTTAGGTTTCATTTTCCCTGTGATAATTATTCCACTTAAAATGGATGTATTTACAAAATAGTACAATAAATACCTGTCTTCACTGAAAATCAGCAAGCAAAATAACTTGTGTGTACTCTAGACTTTTGAGACAGTATAAATAAAATGGATGCTTCCTGCCTTAATAGGCTTTTTACCTCAACAATTATTTTGACCAAGTGCCTCAGCTTTGCCTTGGCATTTACTTAAGCAGCAGAGGACACATATTCTGCAACAATACTCCAGTCTCTGAATGAGCTCCCTCAGTTATCCTAAATGGGACTGAAACCAGCTGTTTAGGACAAATGACATTTATTTATTGTGAAAAGAAACCTAAAAAGACAATGTTGCCATTAAACCAAAGAAATATATGGGATACAGACTTTGGACTCAAACTTCTCTGCTCTCCTTTCCCAGTTTCAAGTGTCTCGTCAGCTCTGCGGTTGTTGTTCTCCACTAAACGTGTAGGATGGTAACTGACAGCTTTATCCTTGGATGTAAGCTCTAGTTCTTACCTTTTACTGGTCTCAGAAGTATTTCAGGTTTAAAAAAAATAAATAAAAATGTCACCATATAGTAATCCCTGGAGTGAGGCCTTGTCTCATCTTTGGATTGTCCTTGTAGGAGGATCGCCTTGTCAGAGTGAAAGTAGGCATCAACATTTAGATTTTACTTTTTAAAACATAATGTGCTAGGAGAAGCTACGATAACTGTGCATTTCAGAACTACTCTTGCTGTTCTGTCTGTGCCTCTCTGCTTCTTACTGTGTTTGATTTTGTCCTATCAGGAGACATCTCCCACCAGTATTATATATTTTCAGTTCTTGTTTGTGTAAAACTGTGGCTTCCAGTATGTATTGAGGAATTTAGGACCATAAGAGTAATTGCATAGATAATATGGTAGAAAGTATTTCTAGCTCTTTAAATATTTTTGGAAATTCATAGTGCTTCTTTACCTGAAAAAAGACATTTTGTTGTATGAAATACTTTAATAATACTCAGCTTAATATTCAGAGAGTTTAGAGTAGTTTAATGAATTTCTACAGATCTCCTAGACCACTGTAGGTCTGGTCCTAGTGTTTATGAAAACACAGATTTTTACAGTCTTAGATAAACAATATTTTTTAATATTAGACTTACCCTAATATGTAGAGACTGCCATATCTTTTTGTCACATATTTAAGGAGAAAACTATATTCAGTATAAATAAAGAATTTCATTAGGACTTGATTGTGACTACTGCAATTATCTGCTTTCTCTGAACAGAGCTGTTCACTGTTAGGCAACTGGATGTCACAGTCTGATTCAATTTGCAAATGAGCTGTGTGAGAACAAGAATTGCTTGTAATGGCAATATTTATGATCTGCAGTAATTGTATTCAGTTAGTCATCTTCCTATATAAGCTGTTATGTTGGACTGACCACAGGCAGGGTGCACACACCATACAGTAGAAAAGATAACTAGAAAAGGTTTTTTAGATCCATTTCATAAGTGTAAAAAGTGAAGAACAAGGGAGGATGAAGAATCTTACGAAGATGAGAGGCAAAAAGGTCTAGGTTGGTATATTTGAGGCTCATCTCTATCTGCTCTGCCATGTCACATTCCAGGTAGCATTCCAAGTGTTCTCCATGCTATAGTCTATAAGTAGGAAAGATTTCCATGCAGTAGGAAAGATTAGCCCCAAAATCTTACAAAGGAAATATTAAACAGGCCTCAACAACAGCTAAAGATCAGACAGATAGTGGAAAGCAGTGAGGTGAAGCCAAGCAGCCAGATAAGGAGCCATCCCTTCTTGAAACTTTTATTCCCTACAGAATGGCTGTTTCTATCTTGAGTAATATCATCACTCATGAGTGACACAGAAGAAAAGTTCAGAAATGGGAAGGGTTCTTTTACTTGAAGAAAGGCAGACTGTGGATGACACTACTGCAGGTTCTTCCAAGCATTTAATCTCCAGAGAGATTAGTTGAGTATTTGGTCCTTGCTGGAGTTGTTAACAGTATAGCTAATTGAAATGGTGATTCCTGTTGTCATAAATATAGAAAGAAAGAGACAGAAAGGTACTGCAGTTAAATGCAGAAAGCTCTCAGATACTACAGTAAGGGGGAGACACAAGAATGTGTGTAAAATGAAGCAGTACAACCAATCCTCTCCACAAACTGAGCCAATCATCTCTTCAACAAAAAAATACTGTTCTTGTTCTAAAGATGTAACTGAGCTTGAGACATCACTGAAACTCTGTCTGAAATTCTAGCATCTCATTCTTGCCTATTTTATGTGAAGACGTAAACTTCACAAACAAGATCCATAGTTTTTGCCCTCTTAATTGACCACCATACTGAAAGACAGAAAGAGCAGACGGAATCCTTCCTTTTCCTTTCCTTTCCTTTTCCTTTGAAAAAGCAGCTAGCAGAGCTAGAAAGGGTTAAAAATAAAACCGTGCTTACAGATTTTTAGTAATCTCAGAAACACTGTTGCACTCTTTCACTAAATGGTAAATTTCTAAAGGTTTTGCTTACATTTCTGCATGAACTCTGTTTTAAGGATGATGCTTGCAACAATGTGCCTAAATATCTTCTTCCTTCTTTTATCTGTGATTACATTCAGGGAAGTTATAGTTTTTTATTTTTTAAGGTCATACTAGAAAGACATTTTGAACCCTCTAATTTAAAACACAGGGAAAAAAACCACCTGTTTTTCCTCACTCCAAGGTCTGTAGTAATTTTTGTGCCTAACACACATCTCTGTCAATGTCTCTTTGTAATGCCGTTAATTTTACAGCACATAACATTTTACAAAGTCTTGGGAAATTTGGAGATAGCTGTGTGTTAATTTTGTTTTACAAGAATCTTTTACACAGATTAATTTTTCTTTCTGAACTCCTGCAGCAATTTTTATCACTCGTATATATTTATAAATCCCTTTTTGGTGGTGGTTTCATTTGAGGAGATATTTCTGACTGAGAAGTTTGTAGGATTCACACAAGTCCCACTGAAAAAGTTGCTGTCTCTAGGAGCTTCCCTGCTGGAAGGTACTCTTTGATTCCCTTGGTAAGCTTTCCCCTAAGTCCTTTCATGCAGAAGCAGCCAGGGAAATTTAAAAACTGCCTGTGGTCTTATTTACTAGTCTGTCTCATTTTTGTTGAGAAGCATCAGAATGTAACTTCTTTCTTGGGGAGAGTGACAGAAGAGGCAGGAGGACTGTGAGTATTTCTGACCTGGGCAGGGAGCAGTGTGGAAGCTGGGCGAAAATGTTTCACAGAATCACAGAATATGCTGAGTTGGTTGGAAGGGATCCACAAGGATCATCAAGTGCAAAGTAGGGCTACTGTGTGATTCAATTTTCTTTCTTTCCTCTTTTATTTTATCAACTAATGACACACAAAAAGTATAAACCTAAATTGCACCGAAGGATGAGGGGAGAGGGAAGGCAGTCAGGCATTGCTCTCTAAGGAGGGAAGGATAATTAGATTTAAAAACTCTTTTTTCTATTAAGAAAATAGAGCCTTGGAGCCATGCAGGCTGATGGTGGGCCCAGCCTTTCTGGTGGCACACTCAGCACAGCTACTCCTAAGTAATGTTTCAGACCCTCAGGAAGTTTTAATATTAAAGAGTGAAAATGACCAGATTTAATCACATGTTATGCTAAAGGGGATAACCTTTCAGGACTGCAGGAAGTATTATTTAAATATGTCTTCTTGGCTCTCCTTAGGTAAAGAGGAAATGGAACTTTATACAAAAGTCATGTTTATATGAATTTGGAGTATGAAGGCCTGGCTACTGTAAAATTCATTCCTCTTGTAGGTTGTTAGCAGTGACAATTAAATCATGGACCAGTATATATCAAGAACTATGAGGCAAATCCCTTAAGCTGACGTGCCCAATGCTATTAGTTTAACTTCTGTAATAATACAGCTGTGTTATTCTTCTAAACTCGAAAATTGTACACAAACACAAAGACAAGGTGGTGATTGGACAAAGGTTGGACTTGATGATCTTTTGAGGTCTTTTCCAACTTAAATGATTCTGTGATTCTGTGAAGAAAAAAATGTAAGTTATTTTATAGCCTATTTGAGGCAAATCTTCAAAAAATTACTTAGGTATATAGTTCTCCTCTTATATATAAAATGGATTTTGTTATGCAGTCCAAATAACAACAGGTCAATAAGATGTTAAAAATCAATATCTGTCATCTGTTTATACACATTTAATTTGCTCTCAGTCATTACATATTTTGACTTGCAAGAAAGTTGTGTTTCATAGGACGTTTTTAGGCTATTGCATATTTATAGAGAAGTATGATAATGCTTTATGACATTTTGCATATACTTGACCTTAGTACGTGCAGATTTTTGACTGGATAGGCAAAGTTATTTTCAAAGTATATGCTTTATCCACTGTGTATGCTATATTTAAATAGCAGTTAGAAAAGTATTTCTGTGTTCTTTGAACTGGGGAGAGTTTGAAGTTTCCAAAACTCCAGCCAACCATGGGATGCTCTGCCACTGAAATCAGTAGTGCAAAGTCTGCTGCTGCTTTCAGCATTTGTTGTATTCAGCCCAGCCCAGCAAGGGTTGGAGACAGTGATTTGGATGTTCATGTTAAGCTTTTGCTTGTCACTGAGACTTCTGAAGTGGGAGATGACCCCTTTTGAAAATTTCAAAGAACTGAATTGCATCTCAGCTGAATTTGGGAACTTAACTATACGTGGCTAATGAAGTGTCTATCTTGAGTTTTCACTGTGTTGTGGCTTCTAGATCATACCTTGTGAAATCAGTGTAACATGTTGTTAAAGAACCTAAGGAGACAACAAGGAGGGGAGCTTTAGACAGAGCAGAAGGGAAGAAGCAGTCAGGTGTATTCCTGTATGTGATAAGATCCCATATATCACTTACATGTGCTAATGCAATTCATAGGTAGGGGACTCAAAATTATGTTTTTTCCCTTTGTACTATTTCACATTTTATGTGTGTAATACATGGCATATTCATCCTTCTCTTTAATATTTTATCATCTTTGATCACACCAAAATGAAGTGTAAAAATAGATGGCTATTAAATGCAAATACCAACAGCTCTTCAAAAAGTTCCCTTTCCCTTGCTTCCCTTTCCCTATTTTCAGCAGCAGGATGAAAAGTTATGTAGATGTTCTAAAACTGGACTGAGTTTTTTGACATGTGGCATATTCCTCCATAGGAATTAGCAAAAGAGCTGACAGATATGGACCAGACATTTAACCTTTGCCATCAGAGGCGTGTTACTGTTCAAGGGTTATTGTTCAGGAAATGAGAACATCCCGATAATTGGTGAAATAAAGATTACAGAACATTACCTTTTATGTGAAATTCTAAAATTATATTTATTGGCCAATTCACAGAAAGTGCCATAGTGACCACGAAAATGAATCTGGCTTTATACATGTACAGGACGAATTTTAAAATAACAGATTTATTTCGATTATGCATTGAATCAGTCATGTGGAAAACATATGGATAGTAACAATGTTGAATTCATAAATGACTGTGCAAATTGACATGGCTTTTTGAAAGACACCACTATGTCATGGAAGGGGTTTTGTACAACTTCTTCCCACTATATGTAAAGTTAGGTTTCATGTACTGTATTATGTGTCAAAATTTACTGTACATTTTCATATAGAAAGGGCTGGGGTTTTTTTTTTACACAGCAGATTTATATCTGTTCAAAAATAATTTCATATTCACCTTTTTAATTGCATATAGTCATTTAATTCATCATACTGCATAAATGGTATAGATTCATGCTTTCAGAAATGCAATTAGCATCTGCAACAAGACATTTCAAGATGTGGTTTATGGTTGTTTCACATAAACATTAAAATATTTCATATAAGAGCATCTCTCCTGAACTGAAGAGTCTGTTGGTTTGAGACATATTTAAGGAGTCACAACCATACAGTATATATTTATTTGAATCCCTTCTCTGGTATATTTTTATTATCAATAGAAGTGGCCACAACTACACAGAAATTGGACTGCTAGGAAGCAATCCCAAGCTACAAAATACATGCTACCAACTGCAGTTACTGCTCCTCAACAAGAACTAATACACCAACATGGAAGTAATCTGGGAAATGATGAACTGTTCTACATTTTTGCGGGCAGATGAGGTATCACTTTTACTGTCAAGCTATGATGAAATATGAAATAGAATTGTCCCAGCCAACTAGAGCACAGCTGTTACATTCAGCATGATGAGAATTTCTCACTCTTCAAAATCCTACACTCTCAGTAACATATAAAAGTTTTAATAACTATATGGTTAATTTTAATTAGAACAACCCCTTTCACCGAACTGCAGCAATACTCAGGGTAAATTTCTGATTCCTTCTCTGCTGCTCATCACATTTTAAGTCATGTTTTACAGTTCCTTGCTCAGGAATTACTCTTCTTTTTCCTCTCCCTTTGTGTTGCAGCCTCCTCACCTTGCAAGGCTCATTCATCTTCCCACTTAGTCTATTAGACTTCGGTTACTCTTCGGTTACTCTGGCTCATTTTGGAAAGGTGAGCAGAGAAGGTAGAGAAGTGATAAGTGACCTAAACCCGATGGCAATTTATCTCTTCCTACAATGTAGTTTGCACAATGCTGATTGACACCTACTGGGGACAGAGATGTGCTGAGGGAAGTGTAGAGTCACCACTGGAAGCCTTTGTGTTCCTGCTTTCCCTTTCACACCAGTCTTGTAGACAGAGCAAATGAGGACGAGGGTTTAATTTCCCTCGGATCTTAGTGATTCAGTGGGCCTTTGAGCACAAGGATTTCAGTTCTGGGTTGGCTTCCAGGTGCACAAGCCAGGAGCAGAAGGAGGAAACAGATCAATTAAAAGACCCAAGCTGACTGTGTACATCCTTCCTGCTTGCCTGAGTGATCAGGGTTCTGAGCCAGAGGACAGAGGTTTGCTTGAGGCGTGCTTGCAAATGAACCATCTAGTCATCATGCCAGTCAGAGACCATAAATGCATCACAAAATTGCAAAATAATGCTTGGCAGTAATCAGAAGAGCTGGCACAATTCTATTTCTTTGCAGCAGTTTAGCACATGGCTGGAAATCTTGAGTACTTGTTTTAGAAAGCAGGTGCATTCTACCAGTGAGATTTGAGGAGAAGCAACACAATCTGTCTTAAATGAACATATTCATAATAGTTACTGTTTAGTGTAGGGAGACTTAAAAGCATGGGCACTTGAATGACACTGTCTGTTTTTACATTAGTGATAGCAATCTCATTTTTACAAATTACAACTTTGTATTATTCTTTGATTGGCTCCAGCATTTATTGTTTGGCTTTGTTAAATCATACTGACATAAAAGACACTGCCAAATTCATATAATGAGAACTCATCCATAGATTACAGAAAAGATTTTTTTTAAAAAATCAAGTTTCATTTTATTGTTTAACCTTTGACAACCAGTGACACACACCAACAGAGAGCACCTAACAGAGTGAACTGACCGTGACTAATTTAAGGAAATTCCAGGGGCTTAGTTTTTGTATTAATGATATTTCATGAAAAGGTAAGAAATACGAGACTGAAGGAATGAACTGGGACAAGGAGGGATTCACAGCATCTCTAATAACTGAGCAAAGGCAACGAACTTGATAACTATCTAAAAATATTCAAAGGATATAAATCATGGTTAGAGGAATTATTTAGAGTGGTGCAAAAGGGTATAACTGGGACTAATGAGATAAAAATTACAAAAAGGATTATTTAAATTCATTTTCAGGAAAAGCTGAAATGGTGAAGCCTAATAGACTCTAGAACACTCTCCTAAGGGAAGAAGTAGAAGCCTCAGGCTTAAAAACATTTAAGTAGGTTGAAGCACCCCCACCCCTAATACTAGAAAATATATTCTAGGAACGATTCTGCACTGTTAGCATAATACTCTACCTGCACTACTTTTTCTGTCTACTAATTCCTATTTCTAGGATTTTATGAGTCTAGAAGCAACTTCTAAACACACTGAAATTCAGATGAAACAGTTCTTAGGAAGCCTAGCCATACTGTGTATTACTCTGCAAAGCAATAACCCACCATGGTATATCTTTCCATCCCTGTTGTGATAACCCTTTGTTCAGAACTGCCTGTTAACCACAGTCAGGAATTTACTCAGGATTCTGGTGGTGCACTATTTGTAACACAATATTTAAAACTCTCATCTCTTTTCAGATGCACCTCACATTTTTAGATCAATTTGTGGAGAAGCCAATAAAGGTGCCAACAGCTGATTCTGAGAATCAAGGTAATAACTTCAGCTCTTGAATTTGTTCGGGGACGATCGTTACCCCTGAAACCTTTTTGTATTACATACATTTTCAAAAATCAAGAGTCTTAACTATGTGGTCACTTAGGAGATTGAATCAGCACAAAAATTTTATTTAAGGGCCTTCACAATATGTAGTATAGTCTGTCTTGGGTGTCTCCAGTTCTCTATCAGCCTACAGAGTATGTTGGGTGTAGAAAATCTCTAAAACTAATCAACACAGTTGTCTGTGTCCAAAAGCTCCACTTCCCATCTCAAATTAAAATGTGTGGTACCTGTACCCTTGAATTTGAGTCACAGCAGACAGAATGTTTTGCCCCAAACTCCCACGGGCCTTCCTTGGCCCTAAAATCTCCTACTTTAATGTACGCACAGTGTAGCAACATCTCTCCCAGTCTTACTCCCTCCCAGCTCTGCTGGAGGTAATGTAACTGTAACTAAGGAAGCAGCTAGAGACAATATCAACCATGCTAAATACCTGGAGGTTCTAGTTCATTACCACAACCACCACCTCCATGGTGTGATTAAGTAGGTGATTTTTTTTTTATACATATATATATACATGTATACACACACATGTGCTTCTGTGCATACACATGGATGTCATCTCAGAACCCTTCAACATCCCATATTCATTCCTTTTCTTGTTCATTCTGATAGCTTTAGTTCTGGACATGAAAACAGCATGTTTTCATTTGCTTACCATTTGATACTCACACTTTTATTTTAATGTCTCTTTTTTTCTACAAGATTAAATTCCAACTTTTTTCACATCAACTGTAAACTTTAACTCTTTCTGTTATTCATGCAGTATTCTCTTCTATCTTCCTGTTCACTCCTACCTAAATAATAACTTGATTTTATAAAAGAACTGATTTTCCAAAGAAAATCACATTCCAAAGAACCTGCCCAAAAAACACATTCCAAAGAACCTGCCCAGCTAAAACAACCATCCACCAACATCTATACGTGTGCACATTAAGCAGATTGTAGACAAGAATTTACTGCCAGTTTTAGTACTGGTTTGGAATGTCATGGTAGTCACAGACTTGGTCAGGGTTGTCTGATCAAATCATTTGTATCTGTTTATATATTTAGGGGAGACAGTAGTAGAAAATAAAAAAAAAATTGTAATTTTAATTTTTTGTTTCCCTTAGGATATCCTGAAATCTTCAGCCAAAAATAGATTTATGGCTTAATACACCTAAAGACACTTGAAAGAACTTTATATCCAATCAGGAAGTTACATGCCTCTGAAAACCCAAAACTATATCCGGATTTATACAAAAAGAACAAGTAGGGCTGCAGAAAACCTTTTTACTCCCATGAAATTTTCTGGGTTTCTAAAGTATGAGGATAGAACATGGTTGTAAAACCTTTGTTCCCTATTTGGAGACAGCTTCTCTCTGCGTCTGGCAGGCTTTATGCACCTTGCCTAAGGAAAGCTGAACTCTTTTATTGCACAATGTACTTAGCTGGGAAAAAAATCCTCCCGCTTTGTTCTCAGAACAGATATAAATAGTGACAATACTCAGCCATGTAGCTTCAACAGCTGATGAATGCACAATTTCCCACAAGTTAGTGCTGAAAGTAGGCATGAGGGCTTTTCCTGAACACTGTTTTAATGATTGTAGGGCTTCACACTATTGAGAGTGTTTCTTTACAGGCAATAACTAATGAAGCCCCAACCCAAAGTTCTTGACTGTAACCATTGTGTCATTCCTTTGGCATTTGCTCCACAATGAGGGATATAAGCAGAGCTGCAAGAGAATTATTGAACCATAACACCACCAAGCTCTTTGATGATGCTTTTCATCTACAGGGCTCAAAGTGCTTTGTGAAGGATGTCAGGCTCACTATTCCTATTTGCCAGCTGAGACATGGAAACCGTAAATACCGAACCACTGTTGATACCTACTCAAAAGGCAGCAAAATGCCTCTAGGGAAAAAGGTTACCTGATCTGGTATCTGCCTTTTTATCACCAGGAATGAAGTTATAAACATACAAAACCTTCTGGATTAATTTTATTCTGCTAAGCTTCAATAATGTGGACTAGAATTGTTTATTGTTTTAAACCCCTTTGTTAGACAAAGGTTTATGAAATTAAAGACGTTGCTCCCCTTTCACTTTTGTGCTGTTCAAGGATTTTGTTTTTTATTTTACGATTATGTCTTCTTTAGGGAAAAACAAAACCAAACTATACCGGGCTTGAACCTTGCTACTCCTACAAAGGTAATGAAGTATAATTACTTCCTGAGATATCGCTAGAGTAATTTTCCCTATATATTTAGCAGAAATATTTATTGAGATTCAGTGTGTCAAGAGAATACGAGTTTTGCTCTGCTGTAACTTTAGTAGTCATCTTTATTCTTTGTGTCTTTATTCTCCATACTAACAAAAAACCAGCTGGATTCTAGGAGAGACTAACATCCTAGAGCTGAAGGAAAATCTGATCACTGGATACACAATCTTTCATTGATTCATCTAAGACTGATATCTTCTTCACTGGAAATCTGAAATGTGCAGCATTGGGGAACCTGATACATTCCAGTTTAGGCCACTCCCCAAACTGCTTGTTATGTCTTTCTCAATTTTTTAAAAAACATTTGACCCAAATGTACAAGAATCTTACAGGATCACTATTTGCTTCTGAGTGCTGTAAAAAGTATTTATTTTCTATTACAAAGTGTTGCATGGTTTGGACATAAGCATGGGAGTGCTGGTTTCTGTGGGAACACCGCGATCTCTGAGGGACAGGGCAGCTGTCACTCTTACACTGTTTGCAGTGGCACTTCTACACTGGGAGCTTTGCAGACTGTGGGCAATGAGGCTGTGGCATGAACAAAGCCTGTCATTCTCTGTGCCTGAGGAGGGAAAATCCTAATGTTATTGTGTGTTTGGTGATACTGGCTGAAGCTTGAGGAAGATTATATTTATATAGCACAGCATCACGCACAATTAATAGGAATAAGTTTAGTGATTTAAAAGGTGGTTTTATTTCTGCTGTCTTTGACAATCTTTTTGATGTTTGTTTTTTGTTGTTTGTTTGGCCTTTATCTCCTATCTCCCTTAGATCTGCCCAACTGCTGAAGGAGAACTTCTTTAAGCAGTTGTTCAGCAAAGGTCAGCAGCTACAGGGATCACCTAGAGGTGCATTAACCCCAAGACTTGTGGTCAAAAGTAAGTGAAACATCTAGATGAGTCTACTGCACATTCAGGTTCCCTCAAATATTCTCCCTCTTTTTATTCAGTAATTTTATCAGGCAGAACTTGGTGATCCAGGATATCCCCAGTCTCAGGGGGGATATCAGGTTTTAAGCTATTCATTCTTTCACACAGTCAGCATGTGTGAATTAAGGAAAGACGAAGCCCTGGAGATGTACTCAGTTTTATTTCCTCTCCCTCTCTAAGTATCCATATGTTTTTGCAAACATCCTTAACTTTGTATTCCAATCTGTATTCCAGGATGCCAGGAGCAACTCAGTCCCACCAGACCTTTACCTGCTGTCACCCCAGTACAGTCTTCCATTCCCCTGTTCTGCTAAGCCTGGAGGGTTGGAGTTGGAGTGCTGTGTGTGCTGGCACCAAATCTTTCAGAGGAGGAAGCGTTGTGTCCAAAGTGCTGGGATCCCTACCAGGTAAAAGATTAAAGCTGCCTCTGAGGTTACAGGTCGGGGAAAGAGACAGGGGAGACACAAAATAGGTGCAGGGCTCAAAAGGTTTTGCCAAAGAGAATTAAGGGCTGCTGCTGCATTACCCTCTGACTGGTCCTTCACCTGGGACTAATGATCTCCAATGCCATTATTTTCAGTTTAAGGTCAGGTAGGAACAGCTCCTGCAATGGAGACAGTGGATTTCATCCCCACAGGAGGAAATTTATAACCCTCTAATCCTTTCTAAATCTTATTTTCTTCCAGAATGAAGTAAGGATGGTGCACAGATGCTCAACAAGCTCAGCACCACAACATAGCAGAAATGGAAACTAACTGCTCCTTCCCATTAGCCCTTGGCAAGGGAGATCACCACCAGGTAAAAAGCAGTCATGCCACCACTGCAGGATATTATTACCTGTTTGAATGAACAAATAGCAACAGTTTATTTTAATTATTTTAATTAGTACGTGTCAAGAACCCTACATGTCTATTTCTGGTTTGAACTGATGTCAGCCAATGTAGTAAATACTAAGATTAGCCTCGACAACTGTGCATTTTAAGGTTTACTTGCAAAGATAAAACACCTGTAGAGGGAGCAGAAGTGAAAAAAAAGAAATGAGAGTTATTAATCAAGAATGGCCATTTGTGCAGTTATATTAATTCAGATAACATTGCATATCACCATCTGGAATTTGCATTTGTAGGTTTTGCAGCTTTTCCTAACCTTAGATTAGAATTTTAAAGACTTAAAGGCATCATTGATGTGATGTCATTTTAGACCTGTGCTGTCATGGATTCCTGTATTATGGGTGCCTCTTCAGAAATGTTTTCTTTGGATACATTTGTTTATTGCTACTGTAAAAATATGTACCTCGTGACATTGAGGTGCTGGAGTGAGCTCAGAGAAGGGAATGGAGCTGGGGAAGGGTCTGGAGCACAAGTCTGATGAGGAGCAGCTGAGGGAGCTGAGGGTGTTTAGCCTGGAGAAAAGGAGGCTCAGGGAGGACCTTCTTGGTCTCTACAACCACCTGACTGGAGTTTAAAGCCAGGTGGGGGTTGGTCTCTTCTCCCAGGTAACAAGTCACAGGACAAGAGGAAAAAGCCTCAAGTTGTGCTAGGGAGGTTTAGATTGGATATTAGGGAAAATTTCCTCACTGAAAGCATTGTCAGACATTGGAATGGGCTGTTCAGGGCAGTGGTGGAGTCACCACCCCTGGGGGGGCTTTAAAAGATGTGTAAATGTGGTACTTGGGGACATGAGTTAGTGGTGGGCTTGGCAGTGTCACGTTAATTGTTGGGCTCAATGATTTTAGAGGTCTTTTCCAACCTCAATCATTCACTTATTCCAGAGAGGAAGGGAGAGACTCTTGGCTTTTGATTAGGGGGAAAAATCCTGTGTGTGTGTGTGTGTGTGTGTGTGTTTGTGTGTGTGTGTATGTGCACACATATGTGTATGTGCTCTGGTTTTTTTGTTGGTTTGTTTTTTTGTTTTTTTTTTTTAGCAAGTAGTTGACGTCAAAAAATAATTCATGGAGGGGAGGAAATATTGTTAAAATTGTTTTAGAAAAAGTGATATTTTTCTGATTTTCTATAAGTAGGCTTTTGCTCAGGAGTCCACTGCTGTCAGTGCTATACAAATATTCTAGGGTCTATTTTGTGAACAAGTATCTCATTCTCACTAACATTTTGTGAAAAGTATTTTTCTGTTTATTTGAATGAAAAAGCTGCATAATGCACTCCAATGAGTAATCTAAAGTAAGTACAGTGAAACATTTTAGTTTGCTGACTATCTTTTTGCAAACCAAATTTTAGTGATAACACACATGCCTGTATTACTTTGCTTAGGTTTAAAAATGTAGGTTTATTTACAGTAGAGAAAATACTTTGTTTGCTTCTTGTGTAATGTATGAGTACATCCTGAAAAGATTTGCTTCCAGTAACAAAAAGATAAAAATCTATTAGATGGAGAAACACACTGATGAATTCACAAACATAAAAGAATTAAAAGCTGTCAATAAGGTTGTAAATTGCTGTTTTCAAGTTGCCCTAAGGTTTGTTATGTTAAAAAAAAATAAAAATAATAATAATCAGGAATAACAGAAACTTAAAAATAATTTAAATCCAGTTTTAAATCTGAAATTGACTTTAAAATATCTACTTTTTTAAATATTTTTTTTTCTGAGCAGAAAGATTTGCTGATATGCACTGAGCAAGCACCACAAAGAGCCTGCTTCATGTCACTAACAAAAATTACACTAGGAAATGACTTAGGGTAGTAGGGTGCTAGGAAATGATCTAACATAAAATTTTAGTTCAGGATATTCAGAAATATGAATATTAATTTTTTACTAAACAGAAATTTTGGACATTTTTAGAGTTGTCATTTCTGCAGATAAATTTTGTTTATGTGGGCTTGATTCTGCAAATATTCTTCTAAGTTTAATACATGTGAGAGAATAAAAATGAAACAGGACTGCTAACATAAGAAAACTCCTGTATTGCCAGTCTTAACAGTCATGTGACAACATGACTGTTGGCACAATAAATAAAAGCATTGAAGATCTCTAATTTTAAACTTAATATAGAGTTTTTTCATTTACTTTCTAATTATTAAACTACAAGGCCTAGTTGCTGTCAGTATTTCTCTTCAACTATCAGATGCAAGAACTGGAATTAAAAGAACTCCCAAACCCACAATATATTCTCTATATTCCAAGATATTCAGGAGCTGCTGATAATTTAGTATTGAGGGGGATGGATACCCCAAAGATTGCTCCATTTACTCTTTGCAACACCAACTCAGGGGTGCTCGGGAAGATCCTGTTGTGGTAAGACTGCTTGTTTCTCTGCGGGAGAGGAGCATAGGAAGCAGCTCATTTTAAACAGCAAATTACAAAAGCAGAAGTCAATGATGAAATTGTAAATGAAGTAATTAGGGGAAAAAAAACCCCAACAACAGACAAGCCACTAAGCAGCATTCTCTTCCATGCCATTTTGTTTTTATGCATTAGAGCAGTTTTCCTAGCAAGTGCTGCAGCATTTGGGATGCAGAGCAGTTGAAGATGCAAAGGTACTTATGGAAAGGGGACAAAAACCACACCACACAGACTTACCAACACATTTTACGTAGCTTTGCTTTTTTTTTTTTTTTTTAAACTTTTTAAACAGTGTTTAAGAAAAATATGCTGTGTTACCATAACAAACTAAAATACTCTCTCAATCTCTTAAGAGTTTAGTTTTTGTTTTCAATTATTTTGGTTCCAGGTAGGTTTTATTTCTCCTTGTTCTACTTTATAAAACCTTTTCTCAACATAAATGGCTTCAGGAAGAAGAAATAAGGGAGAATTATGAGCACAAAAGAGAGCTGACAGTTGTGTATGCTGTTCCTTTCTTTTGTGCCACTATAGGTGGGCTGGGGTACAGAAGAAATAGGGCATAATGTTTTGTAGTCAGACAGGAATTCCAGCTGGCATTCACTAAACAAAAGGGAACATTTTCCTCATCTAAAATAATTGTTTAAATCCCAGCCATACATAGCTATGGAATAATGGGGTCACTTATTTTCCACTACTTCAGTGTGATGCTGCAGCAAGCTAATGATTTCATGGGACAGACAGTTTAAAGTATCGATTTGCTGCAAATTGCTCAATCCATAACTAATGAGCAGCTCTACGGATTTGCAGTGAATCAATCCCATTAGAATTTACAGTTTGCATACGATCATATTACTCAATCTGTGGACGCAGAACAAGTTGGGTGGTTTTTTGTGGGGTTTTTTTGTAACCTTCAGCAGCCCCTTGTTGCTGGTTTTTATTAAACTCTCTTAAATTTCTGTCGGTAGGTTGGACAAAAATCCCTCTCTTGAGGGTCTGACAGCATGCCTGAAAAAATACACTGTCCACTTCTACATAGGCACACACACATTCCATGTGAGGTCCTAGATATTCCCTTGTAAGGGACAGTTAAATCCAAGAAGGCAGGACGAGACGACAAATGGAATTCAGTCTCTGCCCCCTGTAGCACTAAAACCCTGCCCCAGTTTGGAGGTGGATTATCTTTTACACCTGTAGGAGTGTGAAGTCAATTGGAAACTTATTTAGACCCATACAAGTAATTCTTCATAATAAGCTGAAATCTCTCTTGTGTGGAAAAAAAACAACAAACAAAGGCAAAAACCTGTATGCGTCGAGTGACAGGACTTTTGTCACATATCTGTAGTATAGAAATAGGAAATGAGAACCATGCTTGCTAACAGATCAGGTCCTACTTACTTTATTATTACTGGGTAGGCCAGTAGGTTTGTACCATGTTTTCTCCAGGCTTTGTAAGAAAAGGGTCTGTTCTATCATTACCAATTACTACAACAAGATCACTTTAGGCAAAACAGGCAAGCAGAAGTTCAAATCCTGTCAATGAATTCATAGACTCTGAAAAACCATTGTATTGGTTGTTACAAAAGTGTGATATGGCTGCAGGGCTGTTAGTATGGGAGTGTTGAATCATCCCACTCCAGCTGGGCTTGCCTGGTGGCATTCTGTTTGTCTCCCTTTTGGACAATCACTTCCTCTTCCTCCTCTTCTTCCTCCTCCTCTTCACTTTCATCTGATTCAGCACTGGTTGTGTCTTCCTCTTCATCTTCTATGTCTTCTTCCTCACTCTCCTCTTCTGTCTGGTGAGGCTTTTCATATTTCTACAGTACATTTAAAGAAATGAAAGAGAGACAGTAGGAGAAAGCTGCTTTCTTGCTAACCAGTGGCTGTGAGAATATGAGCATGTAGTCCACATTTAGAAATGCTAAAATCCTGGGAAAATCATTCCACCATTATGTGACTATGAGGCATCAAATCTGGTATGATTCGGTAGCAAATATTCAAAAGCTAATGTAAGAGGAATAGAATGTCAACAACCAATATCTTTGTTAGTCATGCTGCCAAAATTTAAGCCATCAATGTCAGTTTCTTTAAACTCTGATCATTTCCCCTCCTTTTAGTGTATTAGTGCTTACATTAAAAGGTTAAACCAAAGAAACTATATAATCTTGGGTACTTAGGGTACAAACATGGATGGAGAGAAGTGTTGTTGTACCCAAGAATTCTTCACCATCCTAATTAGTGATTATATATTACAATAAATATTAAGTTCTCAATTATATATTATCATGGTGTGCAGAGCCGAAAACTGAGATGGGGTCCTGAGTGCATATACAACTGTTCTGCCAAGGCTGAACAACTGTTCTCTGAAAGAGGCTTAAAACTCACTGCTGAGTGAGCTGCCAGCCCAGGCAGTGACTGCTGGCAGTGCCATGATCTAACATTATGCCTCAGGTATGTACCTCCATAGGGTTGACGGTGATGGTCAGAGCAGAATCATCCCAATCCATCTCATTGTCTTTGCTTCCCTCCTGGTCTGCAGAGCCGTGCTGGTGAGCTGTGCGGATCCGATACACGCCCAAGGTTATGACAAAAATGAGGATGCTCACACAGATTATGATCACAATGGTGGCCACACTTGGAACAACTGCAACAAAAGGTGGCAAAGCTTACGTTTGTGGAACAAATCGCCTAAATCCCACTAAATACGCTGTGAATTTTTAACCCATAGCATCTCTTCCCTTGGACTGAGAATCAGGACAGCCATCTGCCGTGTGCCTGGGGCTTCTGAAAGTGTTGACAAGTGCCCACCTACTAAGGCAAAGCATACAGGAATGGTGCTTACAGATACCTTATAATGAGCATTATAAATCAAAGCTAAAAAGTGAGCATGCCTACCATTTGTTCTCTGAGCCACTTTACTACAGAAGACAAGTATTTAATCAGTGCAGAACACATTACTTTCAGAACAAGTGCTTTTGCAATAAGGTTCCCTTCTCTTACTCGTATGTTGACCCCTTCTGATCACAGCTGAGGTGTCAACCTCACGTGAGAGAAAAAGTGCATCTCAAAGCTTATAGAGGTTTCAAACACTTATACTGTGATTTGAATCTCATTCTCCAAGAAATAAAATAATGCATTGCCACTACACTTGCTTGTGTTATAGCCTTTCTGGGAGACTCCTGAGGATTCAAGACATTGTTCCTCACTGTTTGGTTGCGCTCTGGGAAGCCTCTGCCTCCATCTAGCCACAGGAAGAAATTGCTCTGAACTACCATATATCAGCTCCATAAATAGGTTAGTGGAGAAGTGCTGCAACTTTCTCTGTGCCCTTGTTCCTGAGGTACTGCAGTTCCAGGAGCTGGAGTAGTTCTATAATGCATTTTATCACCTAGCCCTGCCCATAAGAATGGAAGTCTGAAATCAGAACAATATTAAAGAAGAAAGAACTAGTTTGCAACAATTAATTTAGTAAAAATTCTGTTTCATTTTAGGGAACTGTCTGTACAAGTGTAAAGAAAAACAGAGTAATCTTCTAAGCATATTTGTATATAATTACTTATAACCACCTACACTTTACATCAGCTTCACTTCTTTACATATGTATCATTCAGCTAAAAAGATTTCAGAATCAAACCTTTAAAGAGGTATCTCTGCCCTGGGTTTAACTTTATTTTAAAAATATATTTTAAAAATATATTTTAAATTCTGTTTTTAGTATATGTTAATGGCCACTGCACATGGCTAGGTGAACCTATCTTCTCTCCAGAGAGCTGCAGACTGAGGCCTTGACAGCAGCTAACAGAGCCATCGACGCAATTATATATTTAAAAAATAATACAAACGTTTTGTCCTTTTGTTTAGAAAAGAGCAGGCAGAAATTAATATGCCATAGAAATACAGATGAACAAAGACAATATGACCATAAATATTACCCTTCATACCATTTAATACTAGAAACAAGACATTTTCTTAACTGTGTGGGTCAGAGTACAAAACCATTAATGAAGACCTTAAAAAAGGATACCCCAGGTTTTAATGAGAGAACAGAATTAAATGTTACCTTCTTTTACACTTGTGCAGCAGTCTCTGTGAGGTTTTACAAGCTGTAACTCTGGACCTCAGGGCTTTTGTCTGTTGCCCAGGCTAGCTCACAAGGGAAACACTGACATACCTGAATCATTATGAGCAGTCTCTGTAAAGGTGTCACATACCTGAGTTGTGAACAGCACTTACACTCCCCTCAGGGTGCTGAACAGATTGGAGAAATTGTGGTTGTACTATCATATGATTTACATGGTCCATGAAGTTGGAGTTGGAGCTGTGTAGAATATTAACCTGATACAAGAGAAAAATAAGGGATTAGATACTAAAAAGTGTTTTATATTCCAAGCCTGCTGGCTCTGTATATTAAGTTACATGAGCAGATAGAAAGAGTATTACATAGATCTTAAAGGCCAAATTAACTCTTTTTATGCCTGTAAAAAAATACACAGCTTGAGTTCTATGATGAGCAATGCATTCTAACATTTCTAGCTGTTCACTATGAAGTGGCACAGAACAGGACTTTATTGACTTACCTGTCTGGATAAGGAATGACTTTTTCTTTTCTCAACACCAATTAGCTTTTAGGTGTTATCTAAACATAACATGTAAAAACTTTATTTTATTAACAATTATTAAGTTAATAACTGCTTATAAAAACAATTAACAAGTTTTGACCCTATTGCTAAAAAGGCCCTGGCCATTCCTGTGGTAACTTGGTATCTGGGCTCTAGGCTGGATAAGAGAGTTCCTCTTAACAGGTCCACCAGTCCTGCTGAGGTGAACCAGCAGTCATCTCAGTCCCTGAGCCACTGTGCTGTATTGGCCTTAGAACCAGCACACGTGGACTCCACAGAGGTATCTAAATATTCTTGTGGTTACTGACCAGTCTAAGGAGTGGATCCAAAGCATTCTGTGTAACAGAAGTAATTCTCTGTGTTAGTGGAGTTTGAGAGAAGGGTCATCTCCTCAATTCACAGCAGAATAGAGACCCACACTGAGGAATGCCCACAGAAGTCGACTTCCTATTTGAATGGAACTTAGCATCTTTTTCTCTTTTTGGTTACGCTTACCTGAGCGCGTCAATCATTTTACATATTTTAAAGAAAACACCATGCTGCTGAAGCTAGGCCAGTGCTCAGCCTCAGTGCTAGATAAGAAAGCTTGACTGCATAATTGCTTACCTCCAAGTTGAATTCATTGCTCGTGTAACGCCCGTTTAGCTCAGAGCACTTGACCCTGAACTTCCTGTCGAAGGTGGCAGCGGTGTCCCAGTTCCGGTACCGGATCTGCCGCAGAACCTGCTCGTAGTTGAACATGCTGTCCACACCTGCAGGGGGGGCAGAGCAGGGACAGGCTCATGTAACATTGAGCAGGGGAGGCCATGTGACATTGCTCTGTGCAATACATGAGAGACTAAATGCTCACAGCAAATATGAAAGTTGGCAGAACGGTCCGAAAATGAGAGAGTGTCAAATACTCCCTGATAGAGCCTCTGGCTGATCCTAGACTACGTGAACAGAGTCTTTGGAAGTGAATGTAGATCCATAATGGAGAGGGACAAATACAACAGCAGAGATGCAAAATAAATTACTTAATAAAAATTAAAAATTGGCCAATGAGTTACCAGCGCTGTACAGGAGGAATCTCCTCCTACCCACATGTCCCCAGGCAACCAGCAGTAGGGCAAGAGGGCACAGTCTTCAGCTGCAGCAGGTTAGACATTAGAAAGAAATTCTTTACAGATAGAGTGATCAGGCATTGGAATGGGCTGCCCAAGGGAGGTGGTGGAGTTACCATCCCTGGAGCTGTTTAAGAAGAGACTGGATGTGGCACTCGGTGCCATGCTCTGATAGACAAGGTGGTGTTGGGTCAAAGGTTGGACTTGATGATCTCAGAGGTCTTTTCCAACCTAGTTAATTTTGTGATTCTGTGTGATTCTGTGATGGTCCACAAGAACCCCACATTAAAGAAAGCAGTGATGCCATTTTCCTTATTTGGGGAGTAGCAGGAGGAATGCTGAGATTCCAAAGGATAAATACAGCACATCCAGAGATCAAGAAGTGACTGTGCTTTTTGAGATGCAGTCCTTCTTGGAATATTTTTACGGCTAGTAAATCACAGATTTATGCATAATTTCTTACATATTAGTGCTTTCATTCCAATAACATAATTGGTGTGACAAAATAAGGGAAGGCAAATTCAACGAACATACCGTAGATGGAATATCCTGCTGTGGAATTTGTGGCATCTAGATGTTTTCCTTGGAGATCCACATGATCTAGTTCTAAACACTCTTGTTCAGGATCTAGTTCTGCGCCCATGACCAAAACATCACAGAAATCCAAGTTGTGGAGCATTTCCTCTACTATCACTGGCTTATCAGCTGTGAACCCATGGCACATATGAAAAAAAGAGGGAAAAGAAGATAAAGGATTACAGAACAGCTCAGTCATTTTATGTGCTTTGCATCAGGGCTTTCAATTTTTGCAAAGATATCTGAATTGTTTTGTGCTGATATTAAATACAGGATAGTTGAAACAAATCAAGAGAAATGTCTTGTCTGTTCAGGTGCCATGATGATGGAGGCCTACAAATACCTAGTGAGATAGACAGAAAATATATTGCTCTGTAATGAAAGGCATCCAAGAACATCACTGGAAGTAGAAAACTGAAATTTGATCTTGGAAATAAATTAATGTAAAAAATTCTGGTTTTCAATACTGTATCAATACCAGGCTGATGCCACGCATTCATTTTTTTCTCAAGGAGAACCAAACAGGAAAAATACACATCAAATATATCTTTGCTTGGATGATTCTCTCAGACACTCTACTGCCCATAAAGAATTTGCATTACAAAGAAATGGCCATCTAGCCAAGAGCAGGGTATTATCATAAATGGCAAGATCCTGTGTTGTGTGACCTAAAGAAATGAAGTTATAAACTGACTATCCTTCAGTACGTACGAGTTAAAAAAAAATAATTCTGTCACGGGAAAAAGAGAAATATATCAAGTTATCATTTAAATTCTCTGATCAACTTAGCACAGAGCGTGTGGCAGGACTGCTTAAGCAGCTCCCTGAGGGCACTGCAGACACAGACACTGCAATCTTGGAACTTACTGCCCATTTTGTGCATCTCATTTTAGAGATACCTTTCCTTCCTTTGGGGAAGGAAGGCACAGACAGAAAAGCCTTATGCCCTAGATTTTTTAATCCTAGTACAGTAAATTTGGGTATCTGATCTCTAGGTACAGCTCTAATCTGCACAAAAATGCAGACCCAATCCAAATTTTCAGGCTTCAGGGAATCCATGCCCCTAAACTTGTAAATCATCACCAATTTTATCTTCCCCAGATCTGTACATCTAGTTACTGCTTAGTCTAGTGCAACAAATACTGTTCAGAATGACTCCTCAGATTACTACACCTTTCATTTACCTTGCACACAAGCATTCAAAACAAAGACTCCTTTCTAGACAATTATTTTAAACCTGATTTATCCTTTGAACATTCACACAGCCTTGAATAATAATACACACATTGCTCAGCATTAGAATAAATTGTCATAATTGAAAAACATCTTTTAAAATTATTATATTTACATTTTACAGTTTGGAAACTGAGGCATGAGATTACCTTCTCAAGTATCATCTACAAGTCAATATCAGAGCTCGACACATAAGAACAGACTAAAAATTCAACTATCAGTCAATTACTGCTTTTCACTTTATCAGTACAATTAACAAAATTCTGTTACAAATAGATTCTAATGAAAATAAGTTATTCAACAGAATATGAAAAGAAGATTTTGAACTAGGGAAGACACTAAATATAAAATCTGTTTTTTGAATCACATTTTGATCTGGCACTATTTAATTGAATTTCTTCAGTACATCATTACAGTGGCCTAACATTGCTCAAATTAATTTGGGTGAATTGACTTCCTTTGCATGACTTGTTTGCACTATCCCTTAAAAAGTAAGAGGGCTCATGTTACAGAATAAATAATAACATTTAAAAGAAAGACACAAACCTCTGTCATGTTCTTTTAAGTCCACTCGATGCTCCATTTTAGTGACTGTGCTGACAATCCTGATGTCAGGTAACAAAATAACACCTCTTTCGCTTTCAAACTGTGCAGCTGGTCTAGCAAAGTGATCCATCCCAGTTATTGTAATCTTGGGCTCATTGGCCTGAAACACCATTACATAGGCATCTATATCTGGGATATTAATGCAGACATCTTCACCAAAACATCTGAAAAAATATATTATTCATTAACTGCTTGTAAAACATTGCACATCAGAGGTGTGTGGCACTTGCAGTGCCCAAACCCCACCTGGTGGCTCTCAGGTCACTCTGTTCCACACTGTGAACTGCCACAATCAAGGACCTGTACCACCATGTCCACAGGCCAGCAGGGAGAGGAACAGCTCTGTTCCCCTCATCCCCTCCCACTCTGACTACTGAAATTATGTAGAGACAAGCTCAGTCTTTCATAAGGCACTCACTTGTTATGATAATAATATTTTGATGTTTAACTGACATTTAACAACAGTAGTGAATAACCATTCACCAGAAATAATTAGATGATAACAACTATAGTAAACCTAACATTAAATTCTGAAAGTGATATCTAATGAATATAATATGGTTATCTTGTCACATGTGAATAAAAGGGCCTAATTACCCATTTAAATTGGTCCCCTGGCAAATACTGGCACCCTCCAGTATTTACAAGGGAGAAAAGGTTCCTGTAACAGCATTTTCATCTGAATCAGCACTGTGCTTTGGAAGTGAATCTCTTGACAAACTCTACCTTATTTCATCCTGGCACAGGGCTTGGGCCAGCCTTGGAGTGTGCAAACTGGACTGATTCCAGTTAAACTGCATCAGAAAATGCTCTATAAATTGTTTGGTCAGCCCACAGCACTGGACTAAACCTGGTACTTAGTGAGAACTGTGCACAGAGCAGGTGAGAGTCCACAGAACTCATGTTGATTTTCACTTTAGACCTTCTCTCCCCTGCACTGTACAACTGTGCCCCAGGGGAGCGCAGGAGTGGCTCTCTGGCTATGTAGAACTGTAAACATTATTGAGCAGGTTCTGGCACAAAAATAGAAGGACACAGATTCCTGTTTAACACCCATCACCAGTATTTCAGTGACAGCAGGCATGTGAGGATACAGACAGACAGACTATTCCAAGTAAAGCTACAAATCCTGTTCTGTTAGATGCAATAGGCCTGCTTTAAAAAGTCAGGGTTCTACATATCTCAGAAGGAACTATAAACATTTAAAATGAAAACTAAATACGAATGCCATAAATGCAAGTACTGTTCAGTCCAGACTACATGTTCCAAACTATAAACAGAATGCAAGTAGATTACATTAACAAGAAAGGTTCCTTAAAAGGATAATATCAAAAGAAAACCACCATGTGAATTGGCATAAAAGTAAATTAAATTAATCCTTTATGCTCAGAAACAAAACAGTATGATTTATCAATTTAATTTAGCCAAAATTCTTCCTTTTACATGTCCAAAGAAAAAAGTAATTCATTAAAAATGTTCCTAATCTAATCAATTCAGCTGAAGTATAACTTACTGGACTTTAGATGAGACTTTGAGACGCCGTACGCCTGCAGTAGGGAACTGTCTGGAGTTGATGTATGAGACCTTTCGGAGAGCTTGATTTATATTCTCAATGTCATCTCCTTCCATGACAAGGACTGACTGGGAAGGGTTGAAGTGATACTAGGAGAAATACACATAATTAGTGTTTAAGGTACCAGGTACAGAGTACAAAATAAGACATTTTTAAGGAACATTGCACAGACACAAGTTTAAAATCTAATGATTTAAGAAAAAAAAAAATCATAGTAGCTATTGTTGGCTGAACCCACATGTTGTTCCCTAAAACATGTACTTGTGTCAGTTTCATATCTGAAGGACTACTGTTATAATTAATTTTGGAGTATATTTCCTGGTTTTTGCCTTATCAACTTTGCTGGTGCTATTTCTGCAGCAATTTCTGATACTGTATATTTTTGAACCCTGTAGAGTTCCAAACCTTAACTTACCACTGTGATTATTATTACTATGTAAGCTTTTTAGGTTAAACACACCCTCCATATAAAAACATGGGCTTGAACCAGACTAGCATGCAGAAGCATATTTTAGCTGCTTTCTCTGTGGCTTTACCCTGGGCTACCTTTCTGAGATATATTTCAAAATGAATGAACAAAACAATTATAACATTTGCCTCCTGCATCTTCATTAATGTCAGACACAATAAAGGGGATTCTCAGTTCTGTCTCATGATCAATAAGGGTGTCATGATTTAAGATGGAGTTGCTGCTTGCACAAAGCCAGCTGTTCATTTGAGCCAACAAACCCTGCAAAGTCGATGGCTGCTCTTGTAGCCCTGAACTTTCTCTAGTCCATTGCACTGAACACAAAACAGCCTCGCTGACCAAGAAACTTTGCTACTATTGTGACATAGCAAATGATTGATTTTTCTCTTCATCATAATTTATCCTGATTCCATTTCTTGTCTCTTAATTGGTTCAGCAAATCATCTGCATTGCAGAGAAAACCAGCTTAACCCCTTTGATTTTGTACCCTACTCTTGTCAGCACAAACCACAAAGAAATGTACCCTGTTCCCACGTGTAGTCCCTTCCTGAAGCTGGATATTGATTATATGAACACGTTCTATTATATACGTCTGCCTACACTTCCTTACAACAAGAAAGGTTAAAAAGCAAAAGATCAAACAGACTGTGAAGAAG
Organism: Corapipo altera; assembly: GCF_003945725.1. Classification (NCBI taxonomy): domain Eukaryota; kingdom Metazoa; phylum Chordata; class Aves; order Passeriformes; family Pipridae; genus Corapipo; species Corapipo altera. The sequence goes on from NW_020884902.1 coordinate 7,433,139, forward strand.
AACAGAATGAAGCTCAGGGCTCTCTGTCGAACAGAACATGGAGGACTGCGTTTAAAGCTGTGCAAGAAGGTCATAACACACTGAAGGGTATTTTTAACAAAGAGAACTAACACGAGTCACAGCCTGCATCCACTTATTTTTGCTTTCTGTAAGCTAGCAGTAGTAGAGAATAAAATTAGCAAAAGGAGACTCTAGCTGCCAGAACAGCTGGAATGCTGCCAAAAGGACTGGAGAAAGCCCTAATCTGAGCCATTTTTGTCTTTCTCATTAAAAAAGGCTAAAAATAGCAACAGTTTAGACAGCGTTTTTGAGAGCTGTTACAGATATCTGAAAATTAGGCTGCAGACCAAAAATGTCCAAGACTATCGTGTCAGAAACTGTGTTACAGTTGCATTGCTCCTTCTCAGGTGATTAAAGGGTGAATCTTCACGAGTCCCAAGTGCCCAGCAGAAACACCTTCCAACATCAGTTATGCCAACACTGAATCTGCAAAGCATCATGTAAATAGCCTCACAGAACCCGTCACCTGTGCAGCTGTCACACGTGCCTGTCTGAGATCAGGTACATGTATTTCTGACACCAGAACACCTTTCTCTCTAATTTTCTGTTCAAGGTCAGGCAAACTGCTCTGCTTTTATCTGAGCTTCTTTCTGTCAGCCCCCAAAAGAAACCCTACCACATTCTATCTCTGACTGCTCCTTTCATGTTGAGCTCCTGCTGTTGAGCTTGCTGAGGTAGTAAAAGCAAATCGGTAACTTTAAAAAACCCACTGTGCCTCATCTCTATTTCAGAAAATGAAAATGTTTTGAAGGTTCGCAAAAGGAAGAAAAGGCAGAAAACAAGCCCTCGTCTTCCTTTTCCCCACACCACTGCTGTACTGTAAGGAAGCCAATCCCCCATGCTGCAGCAGCAGTGGGTGACAGAACAGGGATTTTTCCAAGCCCATGAAACTAGAAGACTCAAATATTGTCAAGCTGCAGAATGCAATAGTGGAGGACTTACTATGCTTTCAAGCACCAAGAACCAAGTGCTTTAATTCACGTAAAAAAACCCAGCAAAGAACTTACTGTTGGGCATATACTCTTGGGTTCTAGGAGTCCCTACCTGCTCCTTGTATGCCTTGCCTTTTAAAAACAGGTTTTACCTATCCCTGTGTCGTGTTGCTGCAAGAAGTAGCAATGTGAAATTCTTAATGATGTCCTTGGTAGGATGATAAAACAGCGATTCTTTGGGGTGTTTTGCTCATATATAAAAGTCAGAGCCAGCAAAACTCCTCCTTCTCTTTGCACTTTCAATTTGCATTTTTACCCTTCTTTTCAGAAAACATATCAGCTATACTACACACTGCAACCCATCACCCAGACAGACACTGGAGTGTATTTCAGGTCAGCCTGCTATCTCGTACAATGAGAGGTTTAGCTAATGAAATGTAGTACATGGCACTCCCACTGCATCCTCTGCATTAAGTGTTACAGCACCATCTTCCTCCCAGTTGAGAAACACCACACTGAAACCACACTGTGCAGTTTCACAGGATGCAGAGCCTGCAGCCAAAGTAACTTCCCAGTTTGGAATTTGAAGCTCAGCTCCTTTGGAAGGTGGTATCTGTGTGCTAGGAAATAGCTTTACAGTGCATTTACACAATAAGCACAAGAACACTGGTCACCTAATAATGGCACCAGTAAAATGCAGCTCATGTGAGCATTACAGAAGTTACTGCCAAGATCCTACATATGTATCCAGAGAACAGAGTTTGTCTGAATGAATGTAAAGTAATCTGGCCACTATGTCAATTGAAACAGGATTTCCCTCCATTTGTTGTTCTCCAACCTCAGAAAAAGTGCCACATTACCAGTAAAGATATTCATATGCATAATGAAGGTGGATAATGATTTATATGCAAATTTATAAATTTAATTTCTTGACTTTAGGGGTTTTTATTGTCCAATTTTCACATACCATAATATCTTCCTCTTTGAACACACTGAATTTTTCAATGGTATTCCATTAGGACTTATGTTTTCCTCTGTTTTAAAACTACTTGAGATCAAAATTCAATATATCTTGTCCATTTCTGTAGAACTACCAAAATAAGCATGAGAACACAGCCTAGTAATTCACAGGGACTCTGAAATATCAGCAGTGCCTCACTTTCTGAGCATCTAGCTTAGCAATAATGGAAACATTTTTCTTTGCAGTGTCACAGCTCTTCTACTGTTCTGCTTTTTCTTTGCATGATTTTATGGGAAATTACATTGCTTCTGGGAGTACATTTGTACTGTGTGTACTCTACCTTGGGCTCTCCACTTCATAAATCAGACCTAAATTTTTATCAAAGATGATGTCAGTTCATCCCTCACCTTTATTCCTTGGCCAAGACTCTCAAGAGAATTAATATCCAGACCTTCCTTGCAGGCCTGCAAACAGGAAATCACTTTCTGACTCTCAATTTTCCCTGGCCTGATAGTAAGACTGGCCAGGCTGCCATGGAAATACTGAGCAAATCTGGGCTTGGTGACTTCACCTCCTGCAAGAAAGCAAATAAAAAATGATTATTGATACCAATACACAAACCACACATCTAACAATTCACTTTATGTTTTAACACACTTAGAGAATTTATATTTGTTTTTGCCAAGTGTCTTTGAGATCTCATTTACTGTGGTAAGTGGAATGCCTTTGTGGGTTGTTGGGTGGTACCTGGTAGCAGCCTGTCTTTAAGATTCTTGTTTTTCCAGGACTGTGTTCAGGTGTTTATAAAGCTGTGGTAACGAACTCTCAGATGAACCATAGCTTCCCAAATGTGCAGAAGGAAGCATATAATTTTTAAAAATAAATCGATTAATTTATTTTAGTAATCAAACACCAGTTTAAGAAATGCTTAAGGTCCAGTGTTTATTTATACAGAAACTGTATTTGCAAGTGTTCCATTACAGGATCACTTACTGTGTTTTTTGGAGAAGAAAGGCAAAGGTATCTGAAGTTCTCAGTCATGGCTCTGTGTAAGCAAACTGCTACAGTCCTTATAACGAGCTGTCTCTCAGGATATGGTATAAATTCCAGCAGTGACTGTGGGCCAATGCGCAGCACTGTACTCAAAGGCTGACAGTGCTGCCCCTGGCCCAGAATGGTTCATTTGGTGCCAGATTTTGGTCTTGTCACTGTACCTTGTGTTAGAGCCTCCAGCCTTCACTCCAGGTAGCTTCAAAGGAACACTGATCTTTAGGAGCTGTCAATAAAAGGTGATTACAGACTGCCTGCACCAGTGATCGTAGCATCTAAATTACTCTTGGGACATTTAGTGATTTACTCATCCTCCTTCAGGAGAGTTTTTAGAGCTTGTCTTTCCTGCAGGTGTTAGATCTCACAGTGCATGTGAATTACTGCCTACCTTGAGCCTAGGAGGACTGAGGGAGCCACACAGCAGTGAGACATGCAGACTAATTGGATTAGCAGTTGCTAAGCTGTTGATAAGCTGTTGTAATTGTGGATAACTCATCTCTATGGTGTTTGTAGCTTTAGAGTCAAACAACCTGGTTTTGCCAGGCAAGTTACCTCAAGCTTGAACTTTAGCTTGGAAATCTGTGTGTGGAACGGGGTTAGGATAGGAATGAAGTGGCAAATTTTCTTTAGGCTGATGTTCCTGCCTGAACTTCACTTCTGGTCTCTGCAGGAGAAGCATTATGAAGAAGGCTTGAGTTATTTTATAGAGAGAAGAAAGTATACACTGGTGTACTGAGAGGAAAGAGGTGTCCTGCAGGCTTTTTCTTCACAGAAGTAGATGGGTTTTGTTCTTTTTTCTTAACATTGCAGCATAAACCGCCCTTCTTTTTTTTTTTACCCCAAAGGAAGGTCCCCAGGAGATTATTCTTGTGCACTCTCTCATTCATCTGTCCATTACACAGAAAATTTTCTCTGGGCAGAGTTTTGTTGACCTTTACTGTATGTAGCAGCTAAAGTTCAGCCTTTCTTATACTTACCAAGACAATTATTTGGTACATAGGTAGTGCATTATGGGGACGTTGGCCTTTCAGCATAAATGTTGTTATATTAATCTGTTTACACTGTCTTTAAAAGAACATGCTGCCACTAATACAGCAGCAATGTATCTGGACAGAAAAAGGTAAGCCAAATTTAAAAAAACAAAAACCAAACCTCTCCCTAAAAAGAAGACAAGGAGAAAAAAAAACAGTCAAGAATGTTCAGAAGAAAAAGGAATTTGTGTTTTGAAGCTCCACATTCTCATATCACTAACAGAATTATGAAAACAGCAAATTCTAAGGCTGAAACACCAACTAATCCTGGAGCTTTGAAATTTAGAGATCTACAGTAAGTCTGCCAGTAGGTCTTAATAGTTCTGAGGAGATGCAAAATAAGCAGTCTCGGGCTATCAACTGCTATTTCTTTTTTTTTTTAAAGCAAGTATTTCAAGAAAATGTGAGTGAAAAATAGCTGGGAGTAGCCAGCCTCGTGTTGTGTGAGTGGAGAAAATCTGCAAAGCCATGGCCATGGTTATGGCAGGCGATTTGGGCTGGGACAATTGCACTGGAATAACTGCAGGGACAGTGAGGGAGGATGCAGGCTGTCCCCAGCACCAAGACAAGAACAGCTGCACTTAATCCATTCTTGAGAATTGCCTGAGCTGTTCTAAACTCTTCTGAAGACAGAGGCTCCCCAAACAATCCACTCCAATGGCCACAGAGTTGGACATTTATTCCTAATAGGGAATGAATGTGAGCTGTCAAAATATAGCTATATCATCCCTTTGCCAGGCTAAACAACGACTTTTTTTTACATCTTCCGCCTAACTCTGTAGACTATGAATATTCCTGTTGCTTTTCCTGGTACTTTTGTTATTATCAGAAGTACTAACCGTAACCTAGTGTTCTTCTCATCATTATGTGTAAAACATAGGACATGCCTGCTCATCCTGGGCAGTGTGAACACCAGCTTTTTCCACAGGAAAAAAACAAGAGCCCTTAAAGACAGAATACTGTCTCACACTTTATTAGAAAAAACAGACTGCTAAATAAGCCTTCCACCTTTTACCAGTGTTAAAGACAAAATTACATACCTGCCAATTTAAACCTCGAAGGTGAACAGTGCTCATTATATCTGACTCTTCTCACAGCTGCTTGTAATTGCAGCATGTTGATATTTTGATATTCTTCTATCTCAGCATCTCAGAATATTTCAGCTAAGTGAAGGATGTTCCAATCACCAGTAATTATTAGATTGCAAATGGACAAAATCCAATGCAATAAAATTGGGAAGCAAAAACCAAAACTCACTCTAAAATTGAAGGAATGGCCTAAAGCCAGTTTCCTACAATCCTGCTTTCTAGTTTTGAACAAATGTTTTATTCATACTTGGTTTTACTATATTAGTATGTTTGAAATCTGTCTTTCTTTCTGCTTCTGCAATCCGATAGTCTTCGAGTATCTGACCTCAGCTGGTCAGTGGGTAGAAATTTAGTCTAGGATGGCCAGTCTCCAAATCCTATTCTCTAAAATTCTTAGCTCCCAAGATTAGATGAGTATGAATGTATTTAATCCAGCATGAACATAGCAGTTCTATTGCATGTTTAAACACAGTGCATAACTGTACCTAATGCTCATAGTAATATTTTTACAGAATATTATCCAAATTCTTCTAAATACTGATTTTTTAAATAGAAATCCTTTGAACCTGAGCATGATTCATTTCATGCCTGTGCAGCTCCCCACACAGCTGACAGGCAGCTCAGAGCCACTGGCTCCACAGAGCAGGAGGATGCTCAGTTCCACTGTCTGGATTTGACTCAGTACTGAAGTTACCACATGCTAAGAATCAACTGAAGAAAAGACATAAGGTACTCCCACCAGCTTTTACTGCTTTAAGACACTTTGAACTTAACTCTTGGTTCTGACACCATACAGCCTAAGCAACAACATTTTGGGGATAATGAAAAACTAAATAGATTACACAAGCCTCTGGAGCAACAACTGAGAGAACGAAGTGGAGCTGCAGTGATAATGGCCTTGAGGTAATCCAAGTGTCCTAAAATTTATTCTACTTCTCTTTGTCAGGGTGCAGTGAAAGACACAGTGACTTGTAACATAGCATCTCCAGTTTCTATCCAGAGGTCAGGCCATGCAGTTAACCTAGACTGCCTCAGCAAGTTTCACAGGACTTTTTTGTTGTCAGGGTCTTTACACTTCCTTGTAAGTGAGATACTACTCAGATACAGCTCACCTCCACAGAGATGCTACCAAGATCTGAAAGAATAAGAAAACATACTCCTCAACTACGTTACATGTTGTGTTTCACTCAGCTCTGTGTTTATTGATTACAATGGATTAATATGCTGTGAGTGCTAATTCTTGGGGGACAGTTAAGTGGTTAAGACTTTGATAAATGATATGGCCAAGAGAGGAAAACAGAACCTTCTCTACTGTCAGGGAATTAAGTTAATGTCTGTAACACAAAATAGACTGAAACTAGACTATAGAACAACATCACTGATTCTCATAACAGTTCCTTGCATAACAAATTTTCGAAGCTACTGGTTTTTTTCCATTCCTTAAATGTAAATGTTGTGGTTATCATCACAGTTGTGAGGCAGTACAGGCCATGGTGTTATGCAGACCTTGATGATAAAACTGCCCATTGCTTTTCCCACCTGACCCAGCACGCACCTCCACTCCCAAAGTCTGGTAGATGCAGGAGGATGGATGTTGGCTTTTTGGCATTAAATTAACCCTCATAAAGGGAAGATGGTGTCAACAGACTATGGGAGGCATCCAGAAGAACCATCAACATACATAATTATTCACTATAATGCTGTTCACTGCTTAGTCATTGTCAAAGTAGTATGCATCACAGTTTTCACTTGCTAAAATAATAACTCTTTTCCAGGCTGAAATTATTCTATGCTGGTTCTGATCTCTTTTGCTGCTGGAATTATTTAGGTAACTAGAATTATGTGGGTGTGCTGATGGGTAGTGTCCCATGATAAAATTTCAAACACAGCAGATCAAACATAGAAGCAACCTATTTAATCCTAGATAAGTAGGTTGCAGATGACCATGTTACCTGGGGAGAGCTCAGTTGGGATGACTCCCTTACACACATGGAGGAAAATAAATGCTTCTAGTATACATGTCACCTTCTTACAAACAGGTAGAGTCTCCCAGATGGATAACAATTTAGGGGGGTTAAGAACTGCTGCCTGGCAAACACCTTCTAATCCCAGACAGGAAGAGATTCTATTAAATATAACATTGGAGAGTCCAGGGGAAATGGAAGAGTCTCAGGGTTCAGACTTCATGGGGTTAAGGTGCATTCAGTAATGAAGCAGAGCCTGCTTCCATGACACTTTTGTTTTTCATTTTGCATTGAGTTGATATGAGGTGTGACAGAATTTGATTATTACCGAATTTTAGAGTTGTTGGTTTGACTCCAGAGATGTAAAGTGGTCTTTGCATTCACTGACCAGTCTCCAAAGAACAATCAGGCATGTCAAAACAAGTGACTTTATTGAGCTCACAGATTTTGTAGGCCTTTTGCCCTACCCTAATAATGAGCAAGTAATTATCAGGGCAGTCTAAGTCCAATGGGAAATGATGAATCAAGAGAACTTCCAACTGAGATGTGATTCTTAAGATATTATAGACTCTGGTTACTGTACTGAGCCAGATAATTAAAGAACAATCGATTATTTAGGGTCCCAACATAAAGATTGAAATGAATCTGGGAGCAGCTGCAAGACATTCTGGCTCTGAAGTCCTCAGTTCCCAGCCTCCAAATTTATGCCATCTTTTTGTTATGGCAGTTTAGGGAGCTGGGTTTAATTCCCAGACAAGTAGATTGGCTGTTAAACAGGATGAAACCTAACACAGATTTCAGGAGAAGTCCCAATTAGTGACTTGGGTTTTTATACTCCCAGAGCTTCTCAGCACAAAAAAGTTTTAGTGGGTTTTTTTTTTTTTTCTTTTTTAAATATTGCTTAGATAAAAATTACTCAGAAATTGCTCATCAAACACGGCACTATTTAAGTTTGCCCCTGCTCTGGGAGGATACCATAACCTGACAACCTCACACAGGCTGCTTTAGGCTTTAAAGCATTATCTGAAATACGACAAGTACAGAGAACACGAAGGGCTACGTGCTCTAAAGTATGCATATGCTGACCTATCCCTGTGCAATAGGTCCTTAAATCAAAAGCAGGTATAGCTTACAGTATTGAAGACAATTTTTCTCACGATAAGAAAAAACTCCATCATCTCTCGAAATTAAGCCAATACATTTTTGTTATTTCCAGAGGAACTGTTGGAAACTCTGGCAATCATAGAAAAGTGTTACAATCATATATCTCAGAGTAGATTGCAGTCCAAGCAACATTAATGTTGCCCAAAAAGCTATATTCCTATTCTCCAAAAAACATTCTCATGCTGGTGTATAGTGTTCCCTGCAGAAATTCTATTAGATAAGGGCCATATATCTAGGCTAAATTGGTGACAGTTTTGAATGCAAATTCAGCTCTCCAAGAAAACACACTCCTAAACTAAACCATTCACATCTGTTTGTATTTGTACTGCAGCTAAAATTCAGCAAAGATCTGTGAATTGCACAGAAATCTGCTCCATCTTTGTTTTGATGAAGACAATACAGCAAGAACACTGCTGTACTTAGAGAAGCCTCAGTACAGAGATGTTCAGCATCACGTTATGTCGAAATCCACCTAGGTGCTCTTGCATTAATTTCTTTGCTTTTATCACTCCTGAGAGGTCTCAGGTTTGTGCAATCTATGTCAGCCTCCAAGGCAGGATCCAATGATGTCAGATGTACAGTAGAGGTTATCTTTATCTGTTGAATATCCTAATTTCTGGGGAAAGCCCAAGGTTGAGGGATACATGCTGCTGCTACACTGCCCGGTTTATTTGTCTCTCCTTGATCTGATCCCTCTCCAACTTTTATGGTTCTTCTTGCCTTGAATAGTCAGTCAGTTCTCTGACTGTACTTTGTGATTTCTATGCCAGCAGAGGGCTGGTACACAAGGTTAATAAGGTTACTTCACAGAAGGACATTTTAAGAAACCTGGTTTCCAGTCTAGGTTAAAGAAAGAGGAAAGTGACAGGAGAATACAAAAGAAAATTAGAATAGAAACCAGGAATTACTTAGAAAACAGGAACTACAATAGCCTTCTGTTGTAACCATGATAACAGAGTTTGCCCATTGACAGGCTTCTCCTAAAGCCCTTCCCTGCACAGAGTCCAGCATAATTACACTGTGAGGCTCCACACTCTCGAATGAGTGGCATTATTAGAAACAGTGACTTACAGCCATGGTAAGCTACAGCATAACCTTGTGACAACTCATTAACTTGAGCCACTACTTTCCTGACAGTGCTTTAGGAATGATACATAAACTCCTTCCCTCCCCAAATGCATTGTATGAACTCAAGACCTTATCTTTCCAGAGAAGCCATGAGGAAGCCTGTTTTCAGCCTGTGCTACAAAAAATTATTAGACTACCAAATCACGTAACTTGTTCTCTTCTCTTGTCTGCTTTTGCCACTGAATGTATAGCAATAAAGGGATCAGAGTGGGAATCTATAAACCTTGGTTTAATGGAAGAAATTTCTCACTCTGTAAAAGGGTCCATTTGCTATGTCCTCAGATAAACCAAATCAAAAACAATGAACTCGGAGGAGAACTTACTAGGGTAAGCTCTTGTAGAGCACGCTCCAGGATAAGCTAATGATTTGCTTGTATTGCTTAGGAGAATGAAAAAGGACTGCAAAAGCTAAAACAGAGAATAAGAGCAATTTTGTAGTAGATCAGGAAGTCTGATTCTATTTTTGCTGTGACACAGATTTTTTTAAGTGAGCCAAGGAAGTGTCGTCTACCCTCTTGATACTGCACTTTATCCTCACAGAGACAGGGTAACTATTTCCTGCTGCAGAACTGTGTTACCTCCTTACTGTTTGAAAAGGGCTTGACCATCTTGAGCTAGAAGGGCAAAGCTAAAGTATCTTTATTGCTAAAGAAGAAGAGAGTAGTAATGAGAACCAAAGCTGGGCCTGGGACAGTCCTCTCCTATCCCAATGGACCATATCTGCTTCCAGCATCCATTCAGGGAGGTAGGGGCTCAGAGACAGTGCCAGGTCACACTTCCCACATGTTCTCTTTGGTGGCTCTTTTGTTCTGAGAAGCACACATGCATCAAGTCAATTTTGTCATTTAGATACCAAGAGAAAGAGTGATTTTGCAAAAAGTTTCTTTCACTGTTAGAGACAGAACAGCACTTTGGCTTTAAATAACTTGACCTACATCAAAATCATACCCTTGACAATCATCTGTGAGACCACTGATGTGACCAAAATTTTAAAGATGCTAAATTTTAAGTTATATATTTAACCCTGAGTACCTGCAGAGAAAGCTGTCAAACTTTACCAGTGTACAGAAAGGTCTAATTTCAGGAACAGCTGCACTAACACTTCAAACTGTTCACTTTTTCCCTCAGTTAGCTCAGTAAGAGTCCAGTTTGCTTAGCTCTGTGGTCACTTTTAACCTTTTCCAGGCCTTGTGTCACTGAAATCACAGCTAAAAGTCAGTTAGGATTTGCTAAGTATGAAGGCTGGCACTCTGTTGGAGATGGGCTGCAACAGGTTCAGAAGTTTCTGTTTCTAGCTCTCACTGCTCCTGGGTCACGTGTAACTGAACCAACATAAAGTTTAGCCTAAAGATAATGCTTTAACTCCCACCCTCAAATAAACTACCCCCATTAATTTGTAGCAGTATTAAACATGACCTACCCAAAACAAAAAAAAACAATTCACTCTATGCTAACCATTGTGAAGGACCCTAAATCAATGAGGTAGCTCTACTTAGATCTTCCCTTTAATGAGGTACCTGAAGAAAGAACCAAGGTTTTTAAGTTAAAAAGGAAGATTATACCACAGTAACATCCAGAACACCTAATTTTAATTAGATAAAATGGATATTGATGATGCTAGAATAAACTGTACAACATTCCTCATGCCCAATGTGTCATTAGATTTGGGAACTATTCCCCAGGCTTGGTTTCAGGTAATTAGGTGACTTCCTGGGCTGCAGTAAACTTTACCCAGTGCCTGACAGACCCTAGCAATGTTCTCTTCTATCACCTTCAAAGCCTGGCTTTCTGCTTGTTCAGCCATCTTCACATTCTGCTTGTCTCCAAGACTCTGCTCTTCAGGAAAAGGCTAATTTTTCCTCCTTTTAGCAGAGTCTTAGCACTCAACTCACATTATTTAAAGAAATTTTGCATAAAATTAGGAACAAACATATCAGGCACACTTTTTACACTGCCGAGACAAGGGTAAAGATGTAGGAGAGATTTGCATATTCCACCTTGAATGCTGACACAAAAAAAAAAGCCCCAAACCGAGGTATAGTGAGCACATCATAAGCTAAAGTTTAAATATATCACATAAGCCTGAGAGATTGCACATTTGGTTTGTTTTCATGTTATGGTCAGGAGAACAGCACCAAACTTAAACTGCTTTTATATTTCACTTGAAGAGCTGAAGGTAGAGATAAAAACTAACCTAACTTTTCATAATGGATGCTATAAACAAGGCTATAAAAGTCAGAAAACAGTTACTCAGGCATTGAAATATTAATAATAGGAAATAATAATCTCAAAGAAAAGCATTCCCTTTCCATGTCTAAGATTCCTGCATGATATAACCGTGAGAAAGATAAGGAGGTGGTGCAAGTAGGATACTCACTATGTAACCTCAGGATGAGTACCACTGTAAGTGATGAAAAGATCAGGGCTGAAAGAGTTACAAGAGTTACTCAGAGGATACTCAGTCTCCTAAAGAAATAATTCCCAGTTTCCAGACCAGAACTAAAAATTTTCATATTTGAAAGGGCAAACCCCTCATAGCAGTAGCAGATTTTCCTATTAGTGCTAACAGAGTAAATGATAATTCTTCTTCCCCTTGATTTTTCATTGTTCTCTAAATACACTCTTCCTGCTCCCTGCCAGTTCTTAAGCTGCCCCACAGTCACAATGACTTACATTTTCCTGTGAGCAAATCAGAACTGGTGTGTTAAAAAAAAAAAAAAGGAACATTCCTTATTCTGCTTTATTTAGTTGTGCCAGTGCTTTGATGAAAAGGGAAGGAGGCAATCTTGGCAAATGAGAGCTAGAAACTTCTCATATCCTCTTAACAAGGAGCCCCCTGAATGGCTTATGACACCTAAATCACTGCATATTTTACTAAAATAAATCATAGATTGTTGTTAGGCAATTTTATAATGTTTGAAGTTGTAATTGTTTAGACTATTCTTACTGGATAAAACGCATTATCCTAAGTAGACCTAGTTAACAGTTTCACAGAAAGTATTTACAATCAAATTACTTATTTGACAGAGCCGCTTTCTCCTGAAATACACGGATTTTGAAAATTATCATTTTGAATGGAATAGATTAGTTTTGTATGTTGAATAATTACTCTTCTACAGACTAAAATAAAGTGCTGAATCTTATTAACAAAGTGACTTTCCACACCACTCATTTAAAATCGTTTGAAGTGATCAAAACAGACTTATCAAAAGATAAGCTTTGTCAAAAGCAGTATCTTGAAATCTTGTTTCACATGAGCATTAAAAGTTCATCTTTTTGCCTGACACATGACAGTTTATCAGAATCTTTAGCACACTATCTTAGCTAAATCTTGACATTTTCATGAGGTGGAAAATCTACTTCTACTTTTCATGAGTTCCAATTCTCCCACTATTAAAAGAGCAATAACACAATCTTGCAGTAAATATTAACAGCAAGGTGCATTTTCAGTAGTTTAAATAATGTGTTTCACCAAAGAGGAAGAAGAATCTTGTCCTGAACGGTTACTCACTAAGCCATCAAATTATTCAAGGCAAAGATAAAAATGTTTGAAAACAATTGCAACTTTCTATTCATTTAACAGTTTACATACTAAATATAGCCTGTGCTCTAAACATATTGTAAGCCTATATGAGAAGTTTTGCCTTAATTTCTTCTCTTGATAATTTGCGATAAGAGACAGAAGTGCAAAGGGAACAAGATTATCATTGTTGTATTCAGCTGCAGCACTGTGGCAAAGGAGTGGATTCCCACCAATACTGAGACTTCTGGGAAAAAATCAACCAAAACACTAAGGACTGCTATTAGAGAGTGATAAAAACACAATGCGTGTGAAAAAAGATAAGGGACAGAAGTAATACAAATAATGCACAGAAATATTTAAGTAGATCTATGCAGAAGAACCTGGTATAAATAGGAAGTAACGGATTAAAGTAAAATTTTTTTAGCACACTTCCTGAGAAATGCTGATTTTTCAGAAGGCAACACTCAATCATTATTCACAGCCTCTATGGCATTTGCTCATGTCTGCAAGGAACTGAATTTACAAATGACATTTGCATTTGGTAACTCTGGAACTTTGATTTTTAAAGTACTGCACAAATACTACCTAGAGAAAAAATCAAACAGGTCCAACTAAAAGAAAATTCATGCAAGTCAAATTTATATCTGTCAGCTATTCATCCCAGTAAACTAATGGCCAAACCAAAGTTCTGGTTTCTGAAAAGTTTGATAGATACTTCACTATGTACTTTTAGTAAAAAAAGGACTAAAATTCCCTTAGAATATTAACACTCCACAATAAAATTAAATGTATTCTGTTATATGTTTAATATCAATGAGAAATTACATTATACCAAAAGGTCATCTAAGATAAAAAGCTACACACGCAAATATCAATTAGACAAGAATTAGTCTATACTTTTCCAAATATTTGGGATTACTGTCATTTTGACTGTCTTCTCATAATACCCATCTCAGTGATCAATATTCTAAATTTATCAAGTCTTGTTTTTAGAATTACTGTGGCTTCATTTTCCATATTGTCGTCAAAGTAAAGATTGGATCTTTACCCCAAGGTGTTAATAATTCAACAGTTGGATTTGTTTCTAGAACTATTTACACTGAACAGCTCTGCCATGAATAAGATGTCCAAATTTTGCAGATAACATATCATAAATGAGCAGAGATCAAACTGGCAAGGAAGGAAATAATGGAGAAAGTGACACAACATTAAAGAGTTAGGAAGAACCACAATCTGTGTTAAAGCATTTTTCGTAATTATACAGTTTGATTCACTTCATATTTTGTCTTAAAGTAAAACAAGACACAGTGTATAAATAGCAAATCAGTAATGAAGGCAACTTTACAAAAGCAGACAATCAGAAAAAGAAGAGTACTTCAGGTGTAAGGCAGAATACAGAGAAAAAAAACAGTGGTGTAAGGACCAGGAGAAAAGAATGAGAGGAGTGGGACTATAAAGGGTAGAGAACAGAAAAAGCTAATATTTAAGCAAAGGCCCATACTTTTGGATTTATTCTACTCTCACTTTTATCTCTGGTCTATAATAGGGTGAATCAATTAAATCACAGGAATTGCTGGTAACATCCATCCAATGGGAAGAGCACAGGACTGGGCCGTGCGTTGTGAAAGCAATTTGAGGCAGAGACTGAAAAGAGACAGCTGAAGTTCTTTAGTATTTAGATAGTTTGCCTGAAGGTGGAGAACGAGGGAAACAACTAAAAGAAGTGAAGACAAAAAATAAAGAAGACAATCTTTCACATTGAATAGACGAACTATATCCAGAACTTCTTTAGGTGATGAAAATACAAAACCTATTAATGCCCTGTGTATTTTATCCTTGGACTTGATTCATTAACAACTCTGGATTTACCTTTGGTTTTATATAATCAACCTTTTAACAATTTATTTACTATGCAATCAGCAAGAAAAATAAGATTATTTTTTGTTCTGAATTGCTAATTCCTAATTGTCTGTTATTTGCTGTCACCTTACCTTGCCAACAAGCCCCGACCGTGAGCTGCATGGCAATGTGGGAGGGGTGGATGGGCCAGTCATTGGTCACCAGGTAAGGTTCATATGTGGTTCCATCCATGTACAATGTAACAACGGGAAACTCCACATTGACAATGTAGTAATGCCACTCTTTATCACATATCTGAAAGACAGAATGCAAGAAAAATATTATTTAGCACTTAAGGTGACTAATTGTTATATCCCATGTTTTTTTTAATTGCATTGTTTCAAAATTTCACTCATGGAAAAGAAATAACATTATTGTAATTTATACATCTCTAACATTAATGAAACCTAAACCAACCAACCAACCAAACAAACAAAAATATTCGTGGTATACTTGAAGAATATATGTGATACATAGAGGCATCTTAAAATACACTCTTTGAAAACAAGACATGGATAAAATAGAAAAATCAGACAATTCGGTATTTGCTCAGTATTTTCAATATCAGATTATTAATGTCTATATCCACTTTTAAGAATATAAAATTTTGTGTAAGAGACGCTTACTAAGATGTATCAGCATAGTTACTGAAGATCTCTATGAGCTCCAAATTAAGTACAAAAATATATAGCGCTTAGTCACTAGATTGGTGAGTTCTTATCAATGATTGCCATTATTAACTTATCACATTAGCATTTAGAAAGTCCTGTGCAGCACACCAGGACTGCTGCAGTGCTACAAGGACCTCAGCAGTCCCTGTGTCCAACTGATCTGGGCAGGACACTCACTTCTTTTCTCCGCTTCATCTTTTGGCCTCAAGCTTCTTCACAGATACTTGGGAAAATTAGGATAATATATGGTTTCACTGATACACATTAGCTTTGAAAAGCAATGGTCATATTTACAACAGGCTTTCAACAGGACAATATTAGTGTCAAATCTCATATGAATTTCTGAGCTGGACAACCAGAGATTACTGCAAGATGGCCAAATTCAGTTTTAGTTCAGAAATATACACCCAAGCCTCTAAAGAGGAACCTAGTGTGTAAATATTAATGTCTGCCCAATTATTTTTTTCCTTTGTTATATCTTGCAGATTGAAAAATTCAAAGGAATAAACAACATCAAATTGGTAGGATAAGTGAGCTGTTTCTAAACCAAAGCAATAGTTACAACAATGCTATTTTCAATTCTGGAGAGAGACTTGTTTTGATGTATTAAGAAATGAAAGTGCTTGAATGCAGATATCCTTGCTATTTCACAGAAGCAAACAGAAAAGGGATGTTTAAACATAACACTTTGTCCTTGGCCAGGTTAAGTGCTATCTGCTGCAATATCTGCCCTTTGAAAGCAAAAGCTAATGTTTTGTTCCAGAAGACATTTCAACAAGCACTTAATCACTTCTATTTCAAATGGATACATTTATTACTGCAGACATCATAGCTCCACAGCAAGAGATAAATGCAGCAAGGGGCTGCTACAGCCTTCCTTTTGTAAGCAGCAGACAGCACAAATGTTTTCTGAAGGTTAAATGAACTGAAACCAAAATTGAAAGTAAATAAATTGGAAGACTGAAAACTTTATTGAACAAACAGCAATCATGTATAGTATTCTGCAGCCCTCCTTTTCAAGAAAAACAGCTTGCCAGGTGTCCTGACCTGACCATTAGCATGTGATGCATCACAGCCTAATGTGTCAGACATTTTATATAAAACAAAACAACTTATACACCTGATTTTGAGAGACCTTGTATGGTAAAAACTACAGGTATTAATATTTGACACTTTTCTGAGAACTGTTTCACACTATTTCTGTTTTGCAACCCTAAACTGCATCACTTGGGATGCCCCAAGTGCACCCCAGCGAGTGAGCAATCCTCCTCATATTTAATGAATGCAAGAGCATGTTAATATAGCAAACCCAAACATTTTTGGACATTATATACACAAAGAACCTGATAACGTGTACTATGTAATTACTCCATTGACTGATCATTAGGCAGTTACATTTTTCAAAGACAATGCTGCCTGGAAACACAAGATTACATAAAATCCACACAATTCAAGCCTCCAGCAACTGTGCTCAAGTGCTTCCAAGAAAAATGGAGTTGTGCAGCTGTGGATGTCCACACTAGACAAAGTATTTACTAACTTTATTTTTTCTGATACATTCCACCAAATGATCTCTCAGTATATGTACTGGGCCCCAGTGTAAAATCAAATACTCTACAAGGAAGTAAACATTTCTTTCAAAACTCTGGAATACATCCCAGTCATTCAGCAGCAGGTAGTATTTCGTGGCTGGTCATTTCACAGGTAACAAAATATGAAATAAATAATTGTGGTGTGTAATTTGTTCTGCTGTCATTTCAGACACTTTCTTCACCTTCTAAACATAGGAAGCCAATTTTTACCCTGCATGTATTCCACAGTGGCAAAGAACGTAATATGAAGCAGTGAAGCCACAAAAAGAAAATTATAAAATATACTACACAGCAAATAAAGAAATTTTAATGTTCTCAAGTAAGAACTTTATTTAAAAAAATCTAATTTATAAAGCTATCTTAATGAGATAAAATTACAGATTAGTAAGCTTGGCTTTCAAATACTGCTTGATGGCTCTAATCACTCTACCATGCAAGTGTCTGCCTCTCAAATGTATTAATCAAACCACAGTGAATTAAGACTGAAGTCTTAGTGCTGATTACAAGCCATTGCATTGGAATATGCTTTTATGAAACAGATAAAAACACACTCCCTATAAATCTTACAAAGTAGGTATTCCAAGCTTTTAGCATCTTCTGATTAAAAAAGTCAGGGATTTTTCTGTTTTAAATTGAAAAGCTTGGGAACAGACTGAAACCTGAGTACTTTGGTCTCAGAAGCACATGGTGCTTAGCAGTAGATTTTGTTGGTCTGCAAAATGTCCCATTTTTTGGCTTTGTACAGAAGGGCTTGCCGTGCACATGTGGGAACATTTACTGCACAGCTCTTTAGCCTCACTCAGGTCAGCTTGGGCAATACAGATCATTCGCCTCTTTGGCTATATACACAAAGACAACCTGTACTTCCAGAAGTATTCCAGCGCCTCAGTGAGGAGCCATGCACACCCACCACCCTCTGACGAGCTTCCTGAAAGCCCCTGAAGTAATTTCAGCAGCCCCTGAGTCTGCCCACGCCAACAGCGCTGTACGTCCTGCTAGCGCTGCCCAGTGTGCAGAGTCCATCCCTCTAGAACTGGGAAAGCAGTGTGCTTTACTGCTTCGTGTGACTGCTGAGGAAGTGTTCTCAGAATACACTCAAATATCCACAACAGAAGCAGCAAGGAGAAAAGCAGAGCAAAGGAAGCTCTCTGCTTACTGTAAATAGCACTACTTACTGCAGGTACGAGACACAAACTCCTTTCTGCCTGAGTGGTCTGAACCACTTGTTTGAAGAAAGCATCTTAATCTAATTCCAAAGAACAGAGCATGTCATTCTATTCACTTCTTTATGCCTTTTGTAGCCTCTTAACACTCTGAACCATCTCTATCCTTAGTCATCATTTATAAGACAACTGGGCCTAGTTTAGGCCCCTTTATACAAGAAATACTCATATAAACTGGAGTGAATTCAGAGGAGAACCAAAAAAATAGCCAGCTCTTGCCATGTGAGGAGAGGCTGAAGGAAATGGGCTTGTTCAGCCTGGAGTGGGGCAGCATCAGGGGACTGGTCACAGCAGCCCTGCAGTGCCAAGGGAGAAGTTACTGGAGAGAGGCTTTTCCAGGTGTGCTGTGACAAGGGAACCATGGACATTCGCTGAAAACACAGCCGGTTCAAACTGGGTATAAATTGAAATTCAACAGGTTCAGGATGTAAAGTAAGCCTTGTGGACATTCAGGCAGTAGAGCAGGCTGCCCAGAGAGGTTGTGCCTCCATCCTTGGAGATTTTTCAAGGGCTGGTCCAAGCTCACAGCTGCCCCTGCTTTGAGAAAGAGGTTGGCCCAGAGACCTCCTGTGATGTCTCTTCCCAGCTAAACTACAATTCTAATTCCATAAACATCATTGTGCTGAAGATTATAGAAGCGCAACACTGTCACTCTGATGTAACTTTTTTTTTTTCAAAATGGGAGATTTTCAAAGCCTCTTAGCTACAGGAATAAGGTTGAAATTCATAAAATTCAGGCTTGCTATCTTGCAGGTGACTGTTGTAACCACCAGACCATGAGGTACAGCAGCAACACTACCACACTCCATATTCCTCTGGCCATAGTTTGAAAAAGAAAAACCAACCCCTCAAAAGTTTTTGAAAGGTGCATAGAGATGTCTCCGTGTCTGATGAGTGATGATTTTCTTACATAGACATATGTGGGCATTATTTCTACACGTACATTCCACCATGCTTTAAAAAACTGGATGTCATTTGTCACTGATGTTGACAACATGGACATTTATGAATCAGATCCTCTTATAAGGATGACAAATGTATAAGACTTTCTTTGAATTTTGCACTTGTTTCACATAAAGATTAAAAGATATTTTGCCTCTATACCAGCTTTGATAAGAAGTAAAAGTCTAGAGAGTAAGGAATAAAATTTGTACATTCCTTTTGGCTACTCTGGTGGACTGCAGGAAGGGCACATATTGGAGGTGTTTGTAACTGCATAAAATGAAGGAAAGTCCTCTTCCAAATTAGCTTCATGCTTTTGGAAAACCTGTGCCTGGGTGGAGGCAGAACAAATTCTGCCTAAGCAAGGCCTCTGAAAACTTGCTATGTCCTACCCCACAGATGTTGTCACTTCCTTTGTTCCACTCTTGCTTTGCCAGCTTTAAAGTACTTCTCTTCTGCTGATGGCTCACTGTTAATGTGAACTAGGAGACTCATGAGAATAAGAACTGAACTGTTTTGCAAAACAGATTTTTAAAATTCCATTTTAGAAACAAACCATCCCACATACTAAATTCTCTATGGAAAAAAAAGATCCCAAATTACTGGTTTACATCAATCACAATATTTCCACTGTAAACTTACTTCAGAAATAAAAGAGAAAATAAAATGAAAAATCCCCGCAAGCAAAAAGGCAAAAGTAGAAACAATTTCATTTAAAAACACTAAAATGCCTTCACTCCTAACTTTTCTTTCATCATGGTTTGGCTAGTATCAGCAGAGTGGGAAACACTTCAAGTTATGCTAAGTTTTCTTTTCTGAAAGCATTTTCCATTTCAAGTATTGGCAAACTCAAACCCATTGCATGCACTTGTTCAAAATAGTACGGCCTTTTTACCAAAACCTTCAACAATGGAACAGTGTCTTTATTTGCCAGCATTTCTCCATAGAGCTGGGGCAGGTCATCATTTGTAAATACACAGAGAGAAGTCAGGCTCTGCATGTTTATCTCGCTTCACTAAACAAGACAACAAATGGAGAGAATCTCCCTTTGATCTAATCGTTAATGGCATTAGCAGTACCCACCCAGCCACAATCCCCAAGTCAACCCCCTGCCTCGTTCTGAAAGCAGCCACATGCTTTTAAAATTTGCTTCAAAGCCTGGCACCCATAACCCTAGTTCAGAGCACAGAGGAGATGGTATTTGGATGGGGAGAGGGATATTATTCTGACTTAAAAAAAATACCATGTTATTCTCTCCATCTCCAAAATAATCCTTCTGAAAGAGCTTTGTAAACCTTTACAGAATTTGGCATTGCTCTCCTTCTGTTAGTTCCCCTAATTTTGGTACGGTTTTTACATACTTTGATATAACAAAATATTTTTATTATATAATTTTGGACATATTTTTATAGCACTGGGAGAAAGCACTGCACTGTTTGCAAACAGAGCTCAAAGAACAGACCTAAAGGTTCTGAAAGACTGTTTCACTACACCCTGAATTAGGACTAAGGAATAGTGTCACTGTAAGCAAAGAAGCCTAAAGAAGACATTTTGAAACAACTGGCAGTGGATTTCAAATAAAAGTGAAAAAGTTACATATATTTGAATTTTTTTTTTTAAAAAGTTGTATATTTACATATGCAAATTAAAAAAAAAAAAGCATTTTTGGCAGTCGAGTCACTGTGCACAAGATTGGTGAGTTAGGCATGAAGGCAACCCACAGGTGAGCACAGAAAGGCCTCTGCTCTCTCACTCTGGGGTTTCTAAGGATTGTCTCTAAAACAGGATCTTTAAAGACACTGAATGAGCTTTTATCTGTTCTTTTAGAAACTCATTCATTACCTTAATTGTTTTCCTAATGTCAGTTGTCACCCACAGACTTCTACAATTAAGGCATGTTAGTGTAAAAAAAGGAAAGAATGTACCTTGGGGCATTGCTTTTGCTCTAACTGCTGCTTTCTGTTGATTTCTTCTGATAAATCTTTGCCTTATATTTCAGTAGCTGAGCTACCTGCAAAAGCTGATTAAGTGATATAGGGAAATAAGTTACACAGTTGAGGTTTTTTAGTTCTTTTTCTCATTGTCTATAAACTTCTATGATTTCTTTTTTTTTTTTTTAATTATCCCAACACCACCAAGAAAAAAAGATTCACTGCTAAAGATGCCCTAGACTTGTAGACTTCAAGTATGTAATTCAGATATTCAGTATTAAGGATGGGCTTGCTCCACTGTAAAGCTGGGTTACCTAGTGCATTTCTGTTTTCTGATATAATGAACAAAAAATTATTTCTGCAGGGAATACGCAGTCTTCAAAGTAAAAGTTTGCTTTTGGGAGAATCAACAGATATATACTTGAAGTTGGCTTTGTGCTACAGTATAGTCTGCCAGCATATTCATTTTGGGGAAGAGCTTTTGAAAATAAACAAAAACAAAGTGCAAACACTGACTAATCAAATCCATCCAGGGATATAAATTGCTATATCGTGTAGCATTATTTATTCTACCCCAGTAATAGGCTCTGTGCATTAGGACAGAGATTTGCCACATGTTTGGGCTTTACTCAATCTAAGCACTGCTAAACTGAAAAGGATTAAAACATCTGCAGGAAAGGGTCTGGATATTCTTGACCACTAAGCGGAGCTGTGCAGACTGTAAATACGTCTCCAATATCTGCACAACCTCTTCAGACAACTTTAAATAAAGTTTGAAAATATCCATATTATGTACTGGGTTGTTTGTTTGGGTTTTTTTTTAATAGTCTCTTTGGGTTTCCTGTTCTACATTTATCCTTTAGAAGCTCCTTCACATGACACTTTTTTCCCGTTGTCTGTAAAATCAATATACAATGTCTCTGAAGTGACAACAGATACAGTATGTAGGTAGTTAATTAAGGGAGGATGGAAGAAAAATATACGGT
The DNA here is from genome assembly GCF_003945725.1 of Corapipo altera. Taxonomy (NCBI): domain Eukaryota; kingdom Metazoa; phylum Chordata; class Aves; order Passeriformes; family Pipridae; genus Corapipo; species Corapipo altera. Next base: position 7,455,284 of record NW_020884902.1, read on the forward strand.
ATATGGGAAAAGAAGCATCAATATACTCCCACCAGTTACCAGGTGATACATCAAAAAGCATCATCGGAATCTACCAGTTCAGTGTTTTGTCCACAAGAATATTGCTGCATACTTAATCTCCACATAACACTTGCAGTTTGAACCTTGGCCCTGTTCAAATCTGATCACAGAGTCTCTCTCAGCAAGTTGCTGAATTCTGACAGCTGGTGGCAGTGAAGCAAAAAAACCCCAACCAACCAGACTGCTTTGCAGTGGACCAGTGATTTTATGCTTATGAGACTGGAGCATCTACTACTACTATAAGCACTAGTACTCAATTATTAGCAGTAATGATTATAGGGTGGAGTAATTTGTACTCCTTTGTGAGGAAGCTTTTCCATAGCTATTGGAGCTGTACCGGAGGTTGGATGTCCCCAGTACACATGCTGATGTGATGGTAGCTTCATATACAGGGAGTTAACCTGGAAAATTAAATAAACATTCTTCTACATCTGCATTTGTAAAGGACCATGTATGATCAGTCCTAGAACAAAGCAGATTGAACATTGTGCAAATTAGTTCCTTATTTCTGGGACCTCAACTAAGAATCAGAAGAACATTAACCAGAGAAGGGAGCAAAAGAGACTGCCCTGCTCCTTATGCAACTCTGAAGCAAGCTGATGCTTCCTCATAGATTTCTGGTGAGGAATTTAGAAACTCAGCTTGTATTTCCTACCTCTGGCTGCACAGATAAAAGAAAGAGAAACCTGTTGGGATTATGCTGAGGTGGGTGAGAGCCACAGAAATGTCATTCTCGAGGCTCTACTGCCCATGGCACATGTGTGAGCTCCCAAATGAGGTACCAGTTACGTGCCCATAGACAATATGAAACCCTGACAACAATGGCCATGACTCTCTTTAGATGTCACTATACTGACATCTTACTTAGGAAGCAAAGCAAAGCAGAAAGATTTTCCACAACAGTGCATTTTGAAAAAAAGGAAATGGAGTTGAAGTATTGGGAAGCACTTCTTTGCCCTTATAATCTCAATAATTGAAAAGATAATGCAGCTTAATGATGATCAATTTAAAATAATAGTTCATATACCTTATAAAAGAAGCATTTTTTCAATATAAACTACTGAGTTTGATAGTTTAGAAAACTTTCCATTAGAAAAACACACTGTATTTTCTCATGTACTTTGCTCAAGTAAATGCTAGATGCAAATAAGTACAAATTTAATCTCAACTGATATTTTCAACTGTTTACTCACTGCCTAGTCTATATTTTTTCTTCTGCTTAATGTTTATACAACTTAAACGTTTACTTTCACTTGAAAAAGAAAATTTACACAGACTGTTTAGGAAACAGCCCTAAGATTTGTTTGGCATTTTAAAGAAAATATGGATAAAATATTTGATTAGAATACCTTGAGTTCTGCAATTTGGCATGCAGTATGATTTATTTAATATCTCAAACAGTAGTGTGGGTGTCCATTAAATCAGAAAATTTGGTGAGGGAAGTATCATCTCTTAAGAATTTTTTTCCCTTGAGAAATACCCCAAGAATACCTATTTATCCAAACTAATTCCTGGAATACATTTATATACATGTTTACCAAGTACATTTCTTTATAGCTACTGATGTTCCCGCAGGAAATACTTTGTTGTATTTAATCAGAAATTCTTATTTACCTTGTAGTGACAAATAAAAGTAATTATTTTTCTCTCTCCTCAGCTCTTTCACCTCCATGTACATTCAAATGAACGTAGAAGGAGAAGAAGGATCTAAAAGAGGTGAGTCTGTATTTAGCACCAGACTTACAGATGTAAGACATGTTTTGATCTTTGATTTTCCTGAGATAAAACTGAATCTTGCAGAACTCTGCAGTGTATTTTATTTGGAGGTTGACAGACACAGCAAATGTCTTTCATCTCAAAAAGAGGGTGAACACAGACACTACAAGTCCCCCTGTGGCAACTGGGGTAAATTTTTCATTACTGTGAGTTGGTTTTAATGTGATTTGTGTATGTCATCAGTTTAAAAGAGCTCTGACTCTGAGTTTTCCAAGATGTATTATCTGGTTTTTCCTGAACTACCTGCCCCATGTGCTAGAGGAGGATGTTAATTGTAGTGCTGACCTCTCTGTTAGGCAGGTTCTCTTGTCGTGCTGCTGGCATTCTGCCAGGCAGGGAGATCTCTGCCTTTCATCTTGGCATCCTGTGCCCCCTTTTGTAATCACAATATCCACTCTATTATTCCATCGCTTAATGAAGCCAACTTAATTCCAACCACAGATGACATTTGAGTCATCTGCAAATGAACCTTCAGTGTGTGAAAACAGAAAGGATTTTAAAAAATCTCATGGTAAACTTCTACTCATTAATAGCAGAAAAAGAAAGGACAGGGAATGAAATAACAATCAAAGACATCTCTCAGCTTTTTATTTTCCAGTCCCCTGATGAGATCCTGCATGGCAACACTGCTGGTCTTTTTCCATCAGAAACCATTCTAATTTGAAATATATCTGGCCATTTGCCTGGATAGATTCTTCTCCTGTCTTACTCTTAAAAGACTCTTAACAACTCTGTACTGAATCTGAAGACTTTTACCTTACTGTAAGACTGAGAGATGGTGGGTGGGGAAGGGTATATCAAAAACAATTCAATGGTGCCATCCTTTGCAGCTTTTAGTGGTACATATATATTATGAATGTATGATATATAAAAATATGCATATGCATACATACACACAGGCTTTGGGGGGAGTTTATTATAACCTAAAATGAAACAGATTACAAAACAAGGTTGCAGAATATTTCTAAAGTTTTAAAATAAAAAGCGAATACTGTTTTCAAAAAGTCCACATGGTATAATCACTAAAATGAATAAACTCCAAAGAGCTTGTATCAGTGTATTTTCTCAGACCAATGTGTAGTATTCTACCAGCTGTAAAAATCTACTACTCTAACTGTGAAGACTTCAGGGTACTTTCACAGCTTGTAGCTGAACAAATTGATTTAAAAACTGTTAAAAAAAAAAAAAAGAGAAACTATAAAAGCATACAAAATAAAAAGTTTTCAGAAACTAAGTATTTAATAGCTGGGGCTGAAATTGAGGCTATACTACTGAAGTGATACATAGCCAATGAAAACTGATCGTTTTTAACTATACTATTAAATAAAGTTACTATTGATATTTCTTGAGCTACCTAATAACAAAGTCTTGGTAGGTAATATAAAATAAAATACTTTGTAGAATTTATTATAATGATCCCATAAAGAAATAATCATGAAATTAGGAAGTAGCATGCTGACTATTCTTCATCACTAAGGCAATTTTCCTGGCCATTAATCCTTCTCTTCCTCTCTCTACCTCTGGCAAATAAGCCCAGTTAACACTATCTGAACATGGTGATCTGGATTGGACAATCCCTCTTTCTAGGCTGTCTCAAAGGAATATTAGGTAACTTTGGGGTTTAGCCATCCTCTTAAGGAAGAAGTATTTACTAGGTATCAGAAAAGGTTCATTTTACACAAAAAAGCCCACATTCATTGGACTTTCTTAGCATTTTTTAAAAATTCCTTTAACAGTGGCTAAAAATTTAAACATCTTCATTAGAACAAATATAACACTTTAATAAATGCATGCATTTCCATGAGCATTCTTCTCAGAAGTTCCCAAACCAAAATAAAACACAGCATGGTAGAAAATTAAAAGAAAAGAACCCACAGTAAAATGAAGTTTTTATGCCTGATATTCCTCATATCACAGAACTTCCACAGACCTCAAAACTGCCACTCCAAATTTGTAAAGAGATCATGAGTTCATTGAATCTCTTCGAATCCTGAATCCTTGTTAAACCAAAACATTTTTCTTTAAGAAAATGCAAATGATTACTTTTGACTTGCACATTCATTCATCAACAGAGTAGCATGAAATGAAAAGGTGAGTAGACTATTTATATAGCAGTGTTTATCAGTAGATAAACTCTATGCTGCCCACACCTACAGCAGGCAATTTCTGCTCAGCTTTTCATACTCAACTAACCATAACCAGCTGTGACCAATTCTGTGCTCTCTGATCTCTTTGACTGAGAGATGCTATTTTTCACCCATATGCTTTATAGCTCCTTCTCTCTTGTCTTTATAGATTTTAAAAATAAGTATACAGGCCACAAGCCACGGGCTAGAAGAAGAGGCAATAACTTCTCTAATTTAGGTGTGAAAGTTGGCTGTGCGTTTTAAGTGTATCTCCTCTTCATAAAATAGGTAGCTAAATCCCCTATAAAGTCAATGAAAAAAACCACATTACTTTGAAGAGTTTCAAAGAGACTGACAGTCTCTTTAGCTTTCATGAGCAGAAAATCTTCAAAAGCCCGTTCAGTGACAAGAAAATGAAGGTCCAAATTTAATGTCTTCAGCCAGGCTGAAGAGACCTCCACCTGATGTCTGTCACCTTTTGAAAACAAGCACACAGTATGACTGAAAAAGAAATGCATTTACCATCTGTTTACATTCATTATACAATGACAAAAGTTCAACTTATAAGTTAACAGAGCTGCAGACAGCATTAAACCACTATAACATTTGACCATCACATTTCAGCCAAAGGGAAAAAGGACAGCCCTGCATCACCTGAGTGTACCACATGCAGGCCTAACAATGAATTTTCCAGCTCCCCACTCTGATATAAAGCTTATCACAGTTTTTCAAACAAGACATGTCTAAGTCAAATGCCAAAAGGCAGCTGAAGTGTGGCACTCCCATATTTGCAGCGTTACTGCTGGGAAAATTCACCTAATGCTGCCAGGTTAGAGGTGGCTGAGGTCAACCCACCATTGGATAGGACGTCTACAAGTGCTGCACAGACCTGAAGATACGCTGGTAGTATGGAACACATGACATCTCCTCTGCACGTCCTGCTCAAAAATACAGAAATATATACACGTAGGGAGTTTTGGCAAAATATCTTACAAAACCAGATAGTTTCTGTATTTAGTGAGTAAATATGCAACTTGGGAGAATGAGGACTCACTTGAAATACTGTGTAATAAAAAGGTTATTACAAAGGTTCATAAATCTGTGTTGAAAACCCCAAATAATTTATAAAAGGAATTTTTACCAAATTTTAAATCTCATTCACATTATTTGCTACTAGACAATTTGTGGTGTAAGTCAGTAACAGAAAACAAAACTACAGATACAGCACCCACCAAACTCATTGCTACCCTATAAGTCCGTGCTCTACAACTACCACCTTCTCCATATCAGCAAGGAACATGAGCTACAGCCTAAAACTAATTTTAACAAGCGCTTAAATAATGCTAAAACAACAATGGGAAATGCTAACCACATATTGTTTTCAAATAAGCCTCCAGCTTCCCTTTTACTACTTTAAAATTATTCAGAAAACTTTTAAGTTCACTTGAAAAATCAGTATTGGCAAAGAAGAATTTCTCCTTTGTAAATCGATATTTGGCCAGTGGAAGCCTCTTCTATTACCAAAGCCAGAAGATGATCTAGGAAAGCACCCTATGTGGTTTTTAAAACAAAGATTAGCATTTGATCGGTTCCTGCACATGTAATATTTGTGGATGGAAATTATTATAATATCCCAGTTCTATTAATGTGGGAACTTTAACTATGCTCTTTGTCAATTTTATTCAAAAGATTATCCCACCCATTCATATATTTTTAGCAGCCAAACCAAAAGCAGCATTTTATTGGACACACCCACTGCTTCCAAATATCTTCGCTTTTAAATGGGTAAGTTACACTGATGGTCCTTTTGAGGGGCTCTCAGTTAATAGAATGGTTACTGCCATTTATTTGCAGCCCATACCAACATCCAAAAAATTAGTTATCTCCACACAGAAAAGAATAAATAAAACTATTAAGGATAATGCAAAGGGCTTTGCTTTGGAAGTGCAGCTTGGCCATTGTCAGCATGGATTTGCCCTGGGAAATCTACTGCTGAGGAAAGCAAAAAAAGAAAGGGATGAAAGAGGCATTATACCTCCCACCATGAATGCTGCAGCTTGTCAGGCTCAATAAAATACTTCCTTGGTCCTATCAGGGTGGAAAACTGCTTCTTTCTAACTGGAAAGAATGATCAATATTCTGAGATGAATGCACTTTCTACCTAATAATGAAACATGGGAACATTTTTCAAGATCAACCATTACCTACCTGAATCTGAGGAATGAAAAGAAGAACCAAAATCTTAGTCAGAATAAACATTACAAGCTTAATTTCCTGCCCCCTAATTTAAAGGGCTTCTATGATTATTTTATTTATATGCCAGATATTGATCTACACTATGGTTTGTCAGTATAAATTTTCTGTTAAATATATCTTTACATTACAGAAACTACTATAAATGTGATATATCCAAATCTATATATATGATCAGAGATTAAAAAATGCAAAGGCTTCAGGAGATAGCCCTTGAGAATTATACACAAACAGAACACATTTACCACTTAACAAATAAGAATAACATTAAGGGAAAAATATGAAAACCACCAGATCCTTTGACCTCCTGCCTAACTGAAAGAGCCCAAAGACATCATTTGTTTCACAGTCTGAGGCCTGATATCAGATTGATGTTATTTTATTGAAGTTTTCAATCAATTTTTTGAATTTTGGCTATTAATGCTTTTACAAAGAGTGAAACTGTTTTATTTCCAAACACTACACATTATGTTCATGAGCACATCAACAGGAAGTTACCGAAGAGATTAGGGATAACACTGAAGCCCCAATTGTGTTACTCTTACATTTTTGCATTATTAATGTCCTTTCCAAAACTGAGTAAAAAGGAGGTTGTCACTGTTCAGAATAGGATGATATATCCTTCCCTTGCTGCTGGTGTCTGAACAAGTACAGTGCTTGGTTGAGTCAGTTCTTTGGATGTTATGAAGGTACAGAGGGTGTGATTAGTGCAAAGTAGACTCCAGAGACAAAGAAAACAGGCTGGTTGGGGTTTGTTTGCTTTTGAGAGCAAACACTTGTGCTCAACTCTAAAAACACGTTCTGAAGAGACCTTCTGTCTCCTCCCTCTCACACATTCCCACTTCCACACATCACTCACTTTGTTAGACTCCCTTTATCAATTCAAATCCCAGAGGAAGCGTTATGTGCTGGGTTTAATTCATTAAATAAATATCCAGACTTGATACCTCTCACCTACCATCTGGAAAATGCCAGGATTCCCAGGTTATTCTGCACACAGAAGAAAGCCCTCCTGAGAGCTCTCCTTTAGGCAATGGTACTGCTGGCTCTTTGAAGGCTTTCTACTGCCTGGCAAATCCCTCTTCAAAGGTCTCGTAGCTCGGAAGGAAGTGTTGAGACCACTTGCAAGGGTTGCTTTAAACCTACTCAGCAAAGGAAGACAGAGCTGACACAGGCACTGAACACCTTTCACAATTTCCGCGTTTTGAGAAAGGTGGTTTGCTTGAAAGATATTTGCTGTGTTGAAGGTGCACAGTGCAAATCAGAGATGAAAGAATTTCTGCTCTTACACAACTCTCACATTTAATTGAGAGGATACCTCCAGAGAAGCACTTGGTGTGAATCCCATGGAACCTACCCCTTTAACAGTTTTGAATACTGCTGCAGCCTGAGATGGAGGGACCCATAGCAGCAGAAAAACACATCAGAAATAGATGCTCCTTCTCCATTCAGATTAGTGTTGGATTCACTTCAGTTCCAGCAGGCAATTAGGACATAATGCAGAGAAAAAGCAAAGGATATTTTGTTTTTAATGCAGCTAAAAGGTTGCAATGAGTCATATTTGGCTACCTTAATAATTTCTGTGAGGTGAAGAATGGTTGTGTATCCACACTTCTGTATTTATACTCAGGGATAAGTCAGGAAATTATACAACCCAAATATTATACACAGTCTCTTTACTGAAATGGGGACTTTAATTACATAGCTGGCATTTTGCAGACAGGCAATTATATGTTATATACCATACTGAGATAATTAGTTATCAGCTATATTTGTGACTTTGCCTGAGAATGTTGTTATTTCATCAATATATAGCTTGCTTTCAGTACTAATCATGATCATGTTCTTAGTGTTTTTATGGGAGGAAACAAGTCAGCATTGAAGGTCTGCATCCCAGAATAGTTCTGGGTTGACGTTAGGGACATGAAACAAATAGACTGTGGGAAGAAATTTTCAATATCAGTGTTGCACAAACCCTTAAAGTTTTATGGATCTCATTAAAGTAATTATTTCAAGGTTCAAACATGTATTCACAGTTGAACTGGCTGAAATTTTCCCTGTGAAGCACTGTTTTGCTGATGGAAAATGACTTTTGGATTGCAGACATATTCTTAAAATGAAATTACTATTGCTAGAAATGGGACAAGAGGTTCTTCATGAAAAAAACCCGAACACTGAAAAATATACCTTGTCATTTTTTCAAATAGTTTGTTCAGGTGTTTATTTTCAAAACTGTAAATAACTTTTTTTAAAGAAAAAAAAGAAGAAAAAAATCTGAATATTGAGGACTAAACGTTCAATTTGCTCCCCTAAAGTATATTATAATAAATTCAAACCAATTAATATAGAAGTCTTACATGACATGAAATCACTGTAACTGCTGAAATACTTAAAGATAAGTCCAGAGGTGAATTGTATGCCAACTCAGGGCTGTGTATTTCTGAAATCAAAACATAATTAGTCCACTTGAACTAGAAAGTGACGGTGAAAGAAAGGAAGAAGAGTCCTGCAAGGACTCAAAGTCTGACAGTCACCAAGCTCCCTTACAGCAGACATCTGAAAGAAACTGGACTTTCCTGTCACCTCTGCATACAAAGTACAATGGTCTTCCACTGCATACACACTAGAGTCAGATTAATAACAGAATTTTCTGTTTGAATTGTAATACACTGAACTGTGATCCCAGTCCTCCTGTTGACTTTAGCTGAGTGCTGGCTGATAAGTTACTGCAAGAATCTTCATTAAATCAGCCACATTTGGTTAAATATTCAGCATATGGAAAATGAAGACTGAATTTGAAATCAGGGTCTGTGTGCTGGCCGTGGAGCATGACAGCAAACCCTTACTCAGGAGCACAGCCAAATCCAGGAATGTCAGCAGAGATGCCTGAGTGAGAGTGTGAGGCCACTTATGGAGGAATAAAAAATGCCATGCAGGCTATGCATCCAATTACAACAACAACAGTAAATTACTCTGAACAAATCTGAGTCCACAGGTTAATTGGAATAAAAAAAATTGAAAGGGAAAGACTGAGCTGGTAATAAAAGAGCCATTGTAAGATTGGAAAATAACTTAGCAAGACCCTGGACTCTGATTAACTGCTCGAAAAAATGCAGTAAAACTCTTGAGTGTCTTGAATCCATTAACTGTCCATTTGGAAGAACACTAGCACAGGTCTAGGAAGATCTGTGCAGTATCAGTCTGCAGCTTTTTGTCTATTTTTAAGCAGGCTTGAGTAAATGAGGAACTTTAACTAGCTGCTGTGAGGGTATTTTGAAATTGGAAGGTATGTTATAATACACTGCTAGAACTCTGTGCAACATCTGTGGCATAGGGATGTTTCTTTTGGGAAATTTACTTGCTGATGGAGGATTGTTATGACTTTAATATGCAAATACTTAAAAACCTCTAAAACTAAAAACCATCCCAGCTATCAATAATAATAGCGAAGAATGTCAGGAACTTTCACGAAATTATGATTCAGTAAAGTCACAGTTTCTAACATTAAAGTTGCACTTAGACTTCCATTTGAAAACAACTTCTGCCAATGAAAAATTCAAGTGAGGATCCTACTTTTGCCTGCCTAGGAAGCTTCTGTAGGGTTAATTTCCTGCTTACAAAGAATGTGCAACTCTAAAGTAAAAAATGCTTTTAAGACACAAAATTATTCATAAGGATTTCCATTTTATAGCCAGCACTAATACTACTACAAAACTATAAATGGATTGACAATTATTTGTAACCTAATCAGGGCTGAGATGATGGCTAATGTTAAATTTTGAAGTAATCCTGGCTTTGTCATGCTCTGGCAAAGCTGATGGCTCCAAGAGCAACCTGAAGACTGCATTTTTAAATGATGGCATTGAACTAAAAACCTTCACAGTTACCCTGATCTTATTTAAAAGCTGCTGATGTTCCCTTTGTTCTTAAGAGAGTGAATATTCAGTAGGTAAGAAAGCAAAGGTTTAGATGCTCAGCCAGTGCAGGAGCAGCTGCACTGAGAACTGCACAGATTCACACCAGTGGAAGCACTGGCTTATAATTTCTGCAGGTGCTTAATGCAGCCCTCAGGAATTTTTTACTTTCTGCAGCAAATAAACACACTAATATCATAAAAGTTCAATATGGCCAATAGATATCAATTCTTCTGAAAGCCTGGTGAACGCAAAAAGTGTTTTTTAAATCTATGTCTTAAGACAGTCCATATTTTTTAAAAAGTAGAGCTCTTTATGAAAAGTGAAATTGATCTTTCTTCAAAATCATGTAAATCAAACATTTGGTTTACCCACCACAGTCATTCCTAATGCATCCCAGGAGTTCTGCAAATAAGAATATTGATTTCAATGATCTATGGAGGTGGTGTAGTAAGAACTGACAAATCCATACTACAGCTAAATGACTCCTACAGTCTTGGGTGTGGAGTTATTTATATGGTTACTCTCACATGACAAATTACTGATATAAGTTTTATTAAACCATTAACAACCATAATAATATACTTTTAGAATATTAGGCATTACATAAAGGATCATATATAAGGCTGGAAGGAATTTTAAGATGATATATAAAGTCCATCTCTTTCTTTGCCAAGGTTACACCATGTACATCCAGTACAAATTGAATAATAAATATAAGAAAATAAAATTTGGTGAGTAAAGTATTGAAAGGGAAGATTAGTAGATAAAGTTCTACTTCAGATTAGTAGATCAAGTTCTACTTCCTTTTTAATGGACATTTCAGTAGCAAAGAATTTGATTTCTGTAAGCTTCAGTTTCCTAGTTTAATAACAAGATGGATTTATGGACAACAACGCAAATGGAAGATTTCCATTCTGTTTTCTCAGCACGGCAGACTGAGCTCACTGGAATCTGACCATAACGTGATCTACCCTTTTATTGCATTTGCCAGAATTTCCCATTATTAATATCATGCTCTTCTCAACCCAGCACTTGCTCTTGAGCTCTGCAAATGATTCCCTCTTGCCGTTGATTCTGCCTTGGATTTTGGCCAGGAAAGTTTTCCCTGTAAGACCATATTATTTCCTACTGTCTACCAACCTCTATTCCATAAGAAGCAACTCCATTGCCCTCAGAAAAACACATGCCCTGGGGTGTCTTCTGCACAGCACCAGCTGGGCAGAACAACCTGCTGCATTCTCTGAGGCCTAATGAGCTGAAATAATCAGTGATGAGCTTCATCAGACTCTCATTCCTCTACTCCAGGATCCAGCATTCCTGGAATGAAGATTCCTTTTTCTTGCCTTGGTGGGTGCAAGTAAATAACTGCATTAGGAAAAAGAAAACAGCTTTCAAATAAGAACCTTTCTATGTAACATACATTCACTATTGCATTGTGGCAACACTGTAAGAGTTTGCAAACTAATTTGCATGCAGGCTGTGAGCTGCTTTTGTAGCCTTGAAACTCGTAATGTGTTATACGGATGTTCACAATGGGTTTCAAAAATATGGATGGCTTAATTACAACTTTAAATAATGAAATTGCTTAATCATACTGACAGATAAAAGCACCTGAAAACCCTGATTATGTACTGTATCTGCAGCATGTCTTTGTGCTGTCATGCTGTAACTTCCATGTGTCTTAGTAAATTAGATCCGCAGTTCATTCATGATGAAATAATTCTATTATAATCCACCTTGCTTGTCACTAAATTGCATCAAGCAAACATGTCAGTTCAGTAACACTTGATGACTACACCCTGTATTTATTTTTTAACTGTATAACTAGAAAAGCTGCTCATTTTTTCATTTTTACATAATTTTTCATCATGTGCTTAAACATATGCCTTTCTAGCCTTTGACATTGCCAAGAGACTACCCAGATGTGGAAAGCAAATCAATGGAAAATCAACACCATCCTTTCTTCCTGAACTACAGACATCCACAAATCTCTAAGGCTGGAATAAACAGCTCGTGCACATACACAAATGAATTTATATTTATTGATAGCACAGCCTCTTTTTCTCCTAACCTACGTTTGGGAGGACAAAGATGTCAGTTCTACCTTAGTGAAATGCTGCAACCACCTCCTGAATGCTCCAAAGCCAACCTGTTTTTCTTGAAAGATAAATAGAGGTGCCTCAGAAAATTGCCCAAGTAACAGCTCTGGCTCTTCAGCAACATTTTCAAAACAGTTTGTGCACGTTTTGTAGAAACTCTGGTGGCACAAGTGATAAATCAGGGACAGTGTAAAATAAAAATATTAGCAATAGCTGAAAAATAAGAAAGCAAATGTGACTATTCACTTTCACATTATAGCTTGATAGGGAATTTCAGTCCTAGGCTTTGTATTTCTAGAGTTCCCAGAGTACTGTTGGAACAGAGCAAGTTAACAGACACTTTAATCCAGCTTGTTTAGGCATATCAATAACTCCCTATCAAGATATTCTCTAAGAATTTTTGGGGCCTTCCCAGAGTGTGCTGAAAGAGCATTATACTTGTTATCATCTCATGATACTACAGCCAGTTTTAAATTCCTTTTTATTCTTGTAGAATTTCCTTCCTTTTTTTTTTTTTTTTTTGGTCTGATTTGATCAAAAAAAGTAGGTGTCTTAGGGTCTAAAGGGCTTAGTGGTTGCAGTAGTTCTAACTTCCCTTGATAACAACCATAACTACATATCTGAAAAACAGTTTCCCATGTAAGAGCCAAAAGACAACACATAACAGGTATCATTTTCATGAGAGTTGTCCTCACTCATCTTAAGTCTTTGGGAACAGTAGGACAGCACAAACAGGTCTGAAAATCCCAAACCATTGTAATAAAGCTGCCACGGTCAAAAAATTGAGACAATTGCAAAATACAGAACATAAACCCAGAAACATATCCAAGTAATTTCAAGCAAATGAAAATATAGAAATGACAAAATACTCAGCTTGGTTGCTCCTTAAGGGTTGCAGAAGTTTTACAGAAGCACAGAGCAGTCAGTGCCTTTCACATTGGGCTGGACTGCAGAAATCAGAAAAGCACATCAGCAGATCAATCTGTAGGCAATACTTCAGAGCTGGCCCAAAGGAAATTTGTATATCATAAAGCAAGTTCTGGACAGCCACTGGGAGCAGTTTGTAAAGATTTTGTTATTAGCAGTGATGTAGCAGTTCCATTAAAAACATATATTAAAGGAGCTTCTTTCAGTTGGGATCTCAAAGAAAAATTTCGGGAATTTATCAGCACTGGTGACTCATCCTTGTGCTACCAAAAACTGTTTTGAAGCAAGATGCTGAATAAAAATTTGGCAAAGACTTTTTAAGTTCTGGAATTATTTCATCTCTGTTGCAGGATTAGTGTGATTCATTTATCATTTCTCTCTTACTGGTTCTATAGGAAAAAATCTGATTTCTCTCCGTAGTTTTATTAAAGGTGTATGCATAAAGCAGTGCATGTTGGAAAGTGTGGGACTGGCAAGCCTGAGGTCTCTTATCTAAGAGGGGAAATTTCATGCACAGAGATGATGGAAACTTGCACCATCCTGTCTCCTCGGTGAACCCTTAACCCTCTAGGACTGAGAATACCGTGTTCTGTCCCTCAGTATTCAGTCGTTTTCTCTCTCTCTGAGAGGGAGGCCACTTACAGTTTTCATGATGTGAATGGTGTTCTCAAAACCAGATGCACACAACTAATCAGTTTCTAAAAATCTAGCATATAAGAACAACTTTCACTCAGAAAAATGCCACTGTTAAAAAAAAAAAAGTCCAGGTACCAAATCAATGTCACTTTACTCTCTTATCATGCAATACCAATTTCTTCAGAAGTCAGTTCCTTGTCTATAATGTCCTTGCACAGCAGCTGGGGTTGAAGGGCTTGACTGGACATGACTCTTTCTGTGGGTAAAGACCCTACTTGTGTGTGTGTGTGCTCAGTGAAGTGATTAAGTGCAAATGGAGGCCTTGCCTTGATCCTTCAGCATCCATGTGCTCACACAGACACAGATTGCAGCATATTCAGATTTATCTAAACCTCTTTCTCTACTTCCTGTTTTACAAGTGAGTGTTTGGGGCTTTTCCACAATTAAAAGCACTGCAGGTTTATTTTGGATTATTCAAAGCAATTTATTTCATCTTAGAAAAGAAACAGTAACTTTCTGCATGTTTATAAATTTTTTGCTGACTTAGGATGACTCCAGATCATGCAGCACATTCCCTGTTTTTTAATGGGATCAATACTAATTTTGCCTGTGGGCCGGAAGACTATTTTCAGAGTGATAACATCCTGAAAATAATTTTCCATTGTGAATAAAAATAAGTACGTGAAAAAATTGCTAATTTCTGGCTCAGATGCCTTCTTCCACTAAAAAAAAAAAAAGTGTTCCTATTTTATTGATTTGGGGGAAGGAAAAATGCCTTTTGGCTTGACTATCCTCATATTTGTATGAAAAATGTAATATCCGTGATGAACAGAGTGTGAAATACATTGTGCATTGTCCTATTTAATGGTATGCTTTCCACTGTCACCAAATGCTTGAATGCCTTGGTTCATTATCCAAACTATTATTTTGATTTGGTTCACAGCTTTCCAAGAATTTCAAAGAAACAGCTTTTATATTTTTTATATTTTTCTTAGATGGCCCAAATGTATATTTGTCTGCCCAAATAATTCACTTAAAATGGCATCTATCTTTCTATCCATTTGAGACAATTAGATAGTGATTTAGGTGCCTTTTACTGACTTTGGTAACAAAACTTTTTGTAATAAGGTCTCGGGTCTAATAGTTAAATATGAGAAAAGAAATCACAAAAAAAAGCTGACAAACACATCATTATACTCAATTTAAACCTTTGCATGGGAAACTCAGGAATAAGGTCATAATTCTGAAACAAAAGTAACACCTGCATTTCCAAGGAAACTGGAATAAGTAAAGGGAAGGAACCACCTCTACCTGGGCACCTGTTGCAGTTGTTGGGGAAAACCACAGTTTTTATTACCCAGCATTACAGACTTGAACTGGTTTTCTTTAACATGGCTCTTTCTGTACCTTTTTCCCAGATTACTGGTAATGGATTCTCCCATAACTAAGATAGTTAATTTCAAAAAGGATGAAACTGGACTATCTAAATTTTTTCCCCCCTCATGTTTCTTATAAGTAGTAAGGATGCCTTCAGTGTAAAGTCTGTTACCTCTGATTAGCAGCACTTTCTGCAGATACTCATCTCCTGTGTTAACCTGGCACACTAAAGGCACACAAGCCCAGGGTTATGGCACTATCAGGTTGTGCATCCTCAGCACAGGAAGCGAAAAATTCACCTTGCAAAGGCCATTCAGTCTAATGTGACAAATAGGGCTAAATACACTGAAAGCCACACTGCAAATAAATCCTTAGGTTTATGAACTAACTTAAAGACACAATCTTCCTGGAGAGAACTTGGCAGGCACTACTGTGTAAAGGTTTCAGGCACTTTTATGCAAGACTGTTATGGTCATGTGGTAACATGAGGCTTCAGATGCACTGCTCAGGTGTAACTACGTAAAATGTTACATGGATCCTTGTACTCAGCCAAGAATGGAGTCTGCAACTAAGCTGTGTGCCATACACATCCACCACAGAAATGAGAGCTAGAAAATTAAATTAAACTTGTAATGACAATAAGCTCACCTTCTTGGTCAGTGCCTTGAAACAATGAGTAGTCTTGTGGAGTAGATAGAGCCCAAAGCAGCTGGTATCATAAATTTTACTGTTCCACAGTAAGAATGATAAATGATTTCACTAGTTCATGCTTCACCCTATTCCAAGGTCACCAGATTCCTCTCAGCAAAAACAAGCTATGGATTGTTCTCAGGCTCATAAAGTGAGCTCAGCAATAAAGTGCTCTTTTACTGTGCTATGTCTGTGCTTGCTACCAGCTGTGGCATTGTCTTCCAGAGTCATACATGCAATGCCATCCACAGCATCCTGTATCACAGTGCAGATGGTCAGAGCATGGACAGCATTTAGGTAAGGCCTAATTCCCAGGCTTTTCTTGGAAAAACAAAAAGCAACAACGAGGAATCTGAGGATATGCCACTACAGAATGAACTGTTCTTAAGATGAGGTTTCCTGAGGTAATTCAATATCTAAGTATGCAAATTTAGCATCTAGAGCACTTAAATCTACTTTTTAAGGTTTGGCCTAGCTTCTTTTCATATTGAATGGGATCATAACTTGTTTTTTGATGTGCTTCTAAAATATCCTGTGCTTTCTAAGGTAGATCATTCTGGGTATATAATTAGTAGCTTGCATAATTTTACTACTTGGAAGTGAAAGCTTCTGACTGCCTTGTCTTCAAAACCATGCAAATTCCTTACCAGCCCACTATTCACATATGTTTTATTTTCAGTTTCTTTTAATTTACTCCACCATATAGGGCAGATGGAGCATGAAGAAGAAGTAAAGAAGCAACCTTTATGAGGTCCCTTCATGACAAAACTTACAGCAGTATCACCACGACAGTATAAATTTATCTTCATGGAAGCCTGGTCACACAACTCATAAAAAACTTTATTTTATACTTTAATCTTACTTTCTTTTTCAGCTAGAAAGAACAGCTGAAAATATACAGTGGAAATCAACTGACAGTAGCCAAATGAAAGGAAATCAATCATGTGACCTAAAAATCTCTTCTATCTGTAGTTTCTATCATGTAGGAGTTTTCAGCAGAAGTTAGGAAGGTTCATGACCAAGTTACAAGAGTTACACACAAATTTCAGTTGTTGAGAGGACATTCTCACTGTAAGGTTATTAAAGCTGACTGCACTGACTGATAACACAAACTTTGTATTATCATTAATTTAGATGCTTAGCAAAGAGTTTAAAAATAGAAATCCATCTTCAGTGCTCAGAACAGCATTATCTGAGGTGACATCAGTTACTCCTGACTTGCAATCTTCAACATGATTTATTGTAAATTTGCTTTGAGGCACTGTAAGATTTCATATCAAGTACAGCAAAAACTGATTCCAGACTGGTCAGTGTAAATGCAAACCAAGTACTATGGTCATCACATGCTTTCTTACCACACTCATCTGATAATCACAATGAAGATCAGATTTTGATATATATATATTTAGAAGCTGAATTAGAAAAGTAAACATTCCTATATATCTACATCTTCAATATCATAGTTTGGACTCAGAAACATGAAAAAACTTGCTTTGAGAAAATACTGCTTTGCTGAAGTCTGTCTCCTTTTATCTAAATGATCTTTATCTTGCTTAAGATTAATAAAACTATGAAAGGCAACTCTTATCTCTTTGATAATAATTTTCTTGTGATATACTCTTAATAATAAGGAGACATTATATACAGCACAGCAGATAAAAGAAGTCTGCAGATTGGCTTTACACTACATTACAAATGCCTGTGTGTCAGCATAGTCTTTACTGAAAAGGTTTCCATCACTTCCATTGTGCTGATAAAGCAGATTTTTAAAAAATGATAAATGGAAAACTTTTAGGGAACTATATGCAATGTCATGTCTCTATCCATTGCCAAAGGATATAAACCTCTACTTACCATTTAAAATGATTCAGTTAAAAACCCTAGTGTATAAAATGACTCAAACCAAGTTAACTCACTTAGATCTTTTTATGTGGATCCCAGCTGGAGTCGTAACAGTTACAAATTGCGGCATAACTGCAACAGACTTCAGATTTCCCAGGGCAGCTATGTTGGGATTGGAGTTGTTCTCTATGTTTTGGAGAGGGGGATAGAGATAAGAGAGGAGCAGGGTACCTGATCCAGTTTCCAGTGGAATTCAGCAGGCCGGAAGGTGTCGGCCTGGTCGAAGTCCTTGCGCAGCAGGAACACGAGTCTGCAGTTGTGCACGTACAGGGCGTAGTGGTGCCTGTTCATCTCTGAAAGGAGGGACCGACACCATCAGTGACCTGAACCATCACCAACACTTTGGGTTAGGGGAATGTGTTTGAAAGCATTTACACATAAAAGACAAATCCCAACTGAATAAAAAAAATCCCAAACACCAAAAGAACTAATTTATATTCCTATAAAATATTAAGCTATTAGAGTGTCCAAAGCAGGGCGATGAAGATGGTGAAGGGCCTTGGAGGGAAGCTTTATGAGGGATGGCTGAGGGGACTTGGTCTGTTTAGCCTGGAGAAGAGGAGACTGAGGAGAGACCTCATGGCAGTTACAACTTCCTTGTGAGGCAAAGAGGAGGGGCAGACACTGATCTCTTGTCTGGGGTGACCAGCGACAGGAGGGAATGGCCTGAAATTGTGTCAGAGGAAGTTTAGGTTGGGTATTAGAAAATGGTTTTTCCCCCAGAGGGTGGTTGGGCACTGAACAGGCTCCCCAGGGCAGTGGGCACAGCACCAAACCTGATAGAGTTCAAGGAGCATTTGAACAGCACTCTCAGGCACATGGTGTGACTTGGGAATGGTCCTATGCAGGGTCAGGAGTTGGACTCAATGACCCTTGTGGGTCCCTTCCAACTCAGCATATTCTGTGATTCTGTGAAAATCTACAGCTGTGTTACCCAAGAGGAGAACCAGTGTTGGATATTTAGGCAGTCATCAGTCTCCCCAGTAAGCTCTTAAGTCAGTGATGCTTAGGGTCGCACCAACCCAGCTTTTTCTCAGACCAAATTAAATGAGGAGAGATGGTAACACTCTACTAATGTTGATACTCCCTTTGCATAACATTTTTTCAACACACAGACTCACCTGTCTTGTCAGAGTTGCAGAGAATAGTCTCTTTCTCAGCTCTTAATCCAGGACTAGGTCCATGTTTCATCCACAAAGTGATGGTGAATTGATCAGTTAAATTTTTCGGGACTATTCCATCTGGGATTTTGGCTCCTTGCTTTCCATCAAATTTAAAAATTATGTCATTGCTATCCATGACAAGCCCAGCTGTCCAGTTAGTTGTTGTACTGGGAGATGGTAACAGGTCAATGGCACCTGAGGAAGCTCCTGCAAATTACATATAATGAGTAACAGGATGAGAAACTAATGAAAAAGCTGTGAAGATTAATGTAATATAGGCCAAGGTTCTGATTCCCACTCTTTAGATTATTTTCAATACCCAAATGGTCCTGTTAGCTTTGATGCCAAACCACATAAACATTCTAAAATGTCAACCATTGTAAAGCAGCAAGATTTTTCTAGATTAAAGGTATTGCACAGAAAACTAGAGAAAATATTTTAAAATTATCTTTCTTGGAAATTTTCATTATTTTCTATAATTTACTAATGACATTTCTTCAGTTATTTCAAGAACTTCTAAGACTAAACCCAAATTTTCTTCATTAATCTTCCTTCCCTGATAGTATGAAAATACATGGTATGTGGGGATGATGTGTTGTAAAATGCAGGTGACAAGTCACGTAATGTCCAGTAGACAGCCACAGATATTCACAATGACATTGGCATGAATGTCAGTACATATGTAGCATTCACCCTAAAACAGATAATATCACTTTAAGGCTGGTTTATGGCACACACTTGATGGTTGTAACTCCATGTGTTCTTATTTAATGATGGACTGAGATGGAAAACACGGTGGTGCCAAGCCCTGATAAAATATCACAGTTCTTTACAGCCTGTGTTTTCTTACAGCTTAACAACTGTCAGGCACTATTAAAAACATGTAAGGAGCTACCCAGAGCATTTACCTCGCTGGGGAAAGACAGCATTTAGCAGAAAATGTGATTCCAAGAGTAAAAAGCACAAACAATCTTCGTATTCTTGTTGATGCTTTGTCGAGTAAGAATATGGTGAACCAACCGCGACTGCATAAAAAATCCCCTGCTAAGATACTCTTCCCTCCTTCAGCATCCAAGGAGAGAAAAAAGATCCCAGCTCTCTGCAGGAGTGCAAAATTTTAAGCCAAGAGTGTGTGGAAATGTATCATATGGATTTTTAAAAAGGTATTATAATAATGATATGAAAACATTCACATCACTCAGTAACTGAATGCCTTGACAATTCTCCAAAATTTATTACTGTAAAATGAGGCTATTTTGAAGTGATAGCAGTATCAAACCTAACACCTACATGCTTAGAGTTTGAGCACAAAGTGTATTTCTTTTATAAATTGTAATTCTGCATAATACACCACAGTGCATTGCTTAAATACCCTAATGTTACCAACAGGAATACATCAAACTCAGTTTATCCAGATGGCACAATTTGTTTGCTTTCATTCAAGTCACTAAAAAATAAAATTATTTGCACAGAGCACAAGAAATATCATTTTCACACTCAATATTCTTTTGTGCTAATATTTATGTTCATTTTTTTAAACTTACAGAAGGACCAGAAATTCCTTGCACCCTGGTGTATTATCAAAGGAAATATGCTTTTAAATGGTCATATGCTTATATTAGGTAAATTATGGGTGTAAATAAGCTTCATCTCTCACTTTATCTACTCTGGCCACGAAAATTTGGAAAGATCTATTTTTTCCAATAGAATGAATCTGAGGAGAAACTCCAAAATGGAATTCTCTCATATTCACAGAACCATAGAATGGTTTGGGTTGGACCAGTCCTTAAGGATCATTTTGTTCCAATCCCTCTGCCATGGCAGGGACACCTCCCACTAGCCCCACCCAACCTGGCCTTGAACACTACCATATAGCTTGTTAAACTCTGATTTGTCAAGCTGCCCAGGTAAACTACTTTATTTTCCCAACTTAAGGACAGGCTTGTGTAAGAGCATTTGGGTAATCAGTACAGAGCTCAACAGGTTCTACTTTATCTGCCCATATTTTTATGGAGATTTACGGGTTAGTTTGGAATCTCATCCTGTTAGTGTGTGTTAATCCTGCCCTGTAAAAAACCACTGGATTATGTGCTTGGGAGATTTAGCTGGAATAAATATACTTTTTCTATCTTCATAAATCCAGCCAGAGTCCCAGGCTGCTCGGCCATGTACACAGACGGACCTGGAGCCGTGCAAGCAGGATGTATCTGGAGGCGTTCCCAGAACAGTCTTGTCATGCCATGGATCAGTGCACTCCAAAAATGTAGTGACTGATGTCCTTCTCTTCTACAATGCTTCCAGAATAATGCAGGAGCCACTGATGAAGCACAGTTTTGGACTGACACTCTCAAGGTAACCCTTGCATATTAAAGTGCTTGTTTTCACAAGCAATTTATGCAGTTGGCCCCACCTCCTCTCCCAGTCCTGCATATTTGGGCTCCAAACTTTGAGCCAGGATAAGCACAGAGTGATGCTGCCTGCTGAATTGGACCAGCCTCCTGGCTGAGCTAGAAGCTAATGAGCCAACAACACCAAGCCTAAATTATACTTTTTGATCAGATCAATTTTCTTTCAGCTTCTTGCAAAGCTACACAACCCAGGATAAAAGAGAGAGGGTGGAATCTTACCCGGAGCATGGCCTTGAATCAGTGTTTCCATGTTTATGTTTCCCAATTGCCATAGGTGAAAATTAGCAATCTCATTATTTTCTATTTTATCTACATTTAGAAGGAAAGAAGACAGCACCATACCCATCTTTCCACTAGATTTCAGGCTCTTTAACCAATTCTTGGTTTTAGTGTGATTTATTCTTGATGTTTTTGCAGTCCAAATTGTGCCTTTTAGACAGTCTTTACTTTTTATTATTGTCAGATGACAAGGTGAAAAAATGCCTACTAAAATGCTTTGAGGCACAACAATAATAACTCCTTGACTTTAAAAATGACTCTAGTGTAATTTAATCATTTAAGCTGCCCACCCTGACCATCAAAGTGAGTGCAAATCACGGAGTTATGGAAAAGCAGACTTAAACCATCATACAACGATGAATTTTAATGTACTGTCCTCAGCATCTGTATTCTCCAGATTTCCGACAGATAAATGAAGAAATGAGCACAGGATTTATAAACTGGGTCTTTAACTATACAGAGAGAGCCCTGCATTTTCTACAGCACAGATCTGTGTGTGATCACTCAGTTCTGCACTCTCTGCAACTGCACAGTGATTTTTTGCTGGTAGAAAAAAATTCAGGCTTTTCTTCTTTTTCAAAGAATTTTAGCACCCAGGCATTAGTTACAATAAGGTAATTTCTGGGAGAAAAACGACTTCTGGAAATAATGTAACGCGCTTTTGCAGGAGTTCTCTCTACCTTAAGGCTGGTAAAAAATATTAAATACCAAAGTGCAAGCCAGTCTAAGTGCAATTCTGATGTAAAGCACATTGTCACTTACAACCTTTTTATCCAAGTCCTATTACAAGTTTCTAGCATGTCTGCTCTCTATGAAGATATAGAAAACTTGAACAAAAAAAAAGCAGTGAGATTTTTTTCCCCCATTTACATATACTTTTACACTATCTATTTTCACAAGTGCTTTCTATTCTGTTCCTTCATGGATGTGCTGAGCAAAAGCTGGAAGTTCATCAGTAACTTCTGTCCTCCTGCCTGCAACTACTACAATGGCATTGACAGACCTACTGAAATGGTTTTGATCATTCTGCTTTTCACCAGCTTCGGTCTACACATGGTGCAGACTACGAATTATAGTTGGACTAGTATTGGGAAACACCTGGTTAATTCAGGAGAAAAGAGAAAGACTTGCAATTCTCTTTTCTATTACTGCAGTGTCAGCAGGTAAGGCAGTGAAGCCACACTGCCAACTGAACCCCTTAACACTTTGCACAACCTTCCTCAATTAAGGAATTTTGCAGCAGCTGAAGGTACCTACTTTCAGCCCTACACTTACAATGATAATATGGTTGGATATAGTGTTTTATGTCAAGGTAATGATTTGGTGCTTTAGATCCTGTTCATAGTGATCTGCTCTGAACTGCCATTTGTAGTTCAGGTCTGTAACAGGATAAAGCAATGCTCCTTTTTCTGCCAATACAGGTTCTTAGAGGAGGCAAAAGTACTTCACTTTAGCTACAACACATTTATTTTTATTTAAATGTTAGTATTTTATGAAATCAAGTCTTGCTCAGCCTCTCAGATTTAATCTTATTAACAGGATGAAGATGCATACCGTTGGCAGATGAGTTCTCATCTGCTTTTCTAGGATCCCAGTCAGATGGAAAAAGATACAGGATTATAATTGTGATTGTTTCTGTAATCTTAACTAAGCAATTTTCAGGTTTAAAACATCCAGCTTTTATGACAATGCTACTATTCCTATTAACCTTTACATACTTACCCCATCTCCACTAATAATTTGTAATCATAACCACAAAATATTTTTCCCTGGGACTTGGTCTCCATTTTTTATTTCATTTACAAAATTATTTCATAAAGGTTAGTATATTGACCTTAACATATCTGTGTGGTCATCAAAGCACATAAGCCACATAAGCATATAAGCCACACACCAGAGCACCTCAGGCCAAAATCCAAGCATTTAAATGAAAAAAAATTGTACAATTGCTACCGTAGCTCAGACAGGAGCCAGGGAAAGACACATTGTGAAGAAGATGAGAACTAATGTTCAACACCATCAGGGCTTCAGATGAAGACTCTAAGAAAACAGAATTTTAGGGGAGAAAGAGAAACAGCAGAT
The DNA here is from genome assembly GCF_003945725.1 of Corapipo altera. Lineage (NCBI taxonomy): Eukaryota > Metazoa > Chordata > Aves > Passeriformes > Pipridae > Corapipo > Corapipo altera. The sequence goes on from NW_020884902.1 coordinate 7,478,979, forward strand.
CTCAAAAGCCGAAAGGCTTAATATGTAGCCATTGCTTTGCCATATACAGAATCTTGAAGTCTGAAAACATACAGCAGTATCTTCAAGTATTGAATTTATCTTTCGAATATAATATGTGTGTTTTACACCAAGTTATTAAAAAGCATGAAAAGGGAAGAAAATAATTAGGAAACATTTCTCCACTGGCCAACTCTTAGCTGAAATTCATGTTTCTTAGATATTTTTGCTAAAATGATTGCCCAAAATATTCTTTTACTTTTTGTTTGTTTGCACCCTGGCACAGCACCTAGCAGAACAGAAAGCTGAGTCAGGAAGACTCAAACACAACATGGAGATTCAATTCCCTTCAAATCCCACAGTCTTCCTATTATGGCAAATCTACACCTGAAATCTCACTACACTGTCACACCAGTATTTGTAGCAGAGGGAAGAAAGAAGGAGAAAGAGGTAGAATGAGGAAGGAGAAAAACAGAAAAGGGAATAGGAGCAGGAGAGAAAAAAATCAGCAGGGAGAAATTATGAAAAAGAGTTGAAAACATGGAAAAGAAGAACAGAGCACCCGTCAAATATCACCACTCTCTATATTTTCATTGCTACAATCTGAAATGAACCAGCTGAGCTAAACCCAAGTACTGCATGCTTACAGGTCACAAGGAATTGGTGCTTTATCTGGAAAAAATATTATCATCTCAACTGAAAAACATATTCATACCACATAATTTCTGCAGAGACTTCTCTGAGTACGTTTCACGATCACAGCCCTTTCCAATGTAGTTGGTCTGCAATTCAATGGTGGTGTGTATTGAGGAAACTGGTCCATCACATGTTTCTAGATGAATGCTGGGAAACAAGGGAATGCTTCCAGAGCCAGGTTTGTATTCAATCCGTTTGTCCCAGTCTGAAAAAAAACCCAACAAGATTCAATAGTGATTAAAAAAGTGAAGGGAGTTATGTAATTTTAAATGACACATTGTTCTCAAAGGTCACTGTCTAAGGCCAAAAAACATTCTGAACTTGGCATCAATAAGTTACTGTATGAAAAAAACTTGGATTTTGGCCCTCTTCTTATAAGAGTGCCAGGATCAATTAAGTAATACTAGTGCTGCTAGAGTCCCACAAGCATGGGGTACACACATACCCTGACAAGAAGTGCTAATTGGTGTCAGTCTGGATCTCCAGTGTCCATGTCCCTGTGACAGACTACAAGCTGACTCTACAGGGATGAGGCTGTCTGCTACACTGAGTTTGGTCACATTTCATTGTTTTGTGATACAGAACAAGTATCTCTAAGGACCAGGCTATATACATCAGTCTAATATAACACATCTGTAGTGCCACTTTTTGTCTTCAAGCATCTCACTAATTTTGTGAAGTATTAATGACAGGATGTTACAGCTGAGGACTACTCATGCTTTCAGCCAGATCTGACTAATCTGTGGTTTTGCTTATGCAGATGTCTCACAGCCCACAATATTTAAACAATCCCTTGCCTTAGGCAGCCACCTGTTTGTGCCATACATACCACTACGCTGCTCAACTGGAGCATTTAATTTTTTAAATCAAATTAATTATGGTGTTTGCAACCTGCTTCAGAGAAAACCCAAACAAGCAGCAATAATTAAAAACATGTATTTTAGCTATCTTTGCAGTTCATATTTTCACCAAATCACAGAATGGTTAGAGTTGGATCACAGAATGGTTAGAGTTGGAAGGGATCTTCAAAGATCATTTAGTCCATCCCCCCTGCCATGGGCAGGGACACCTTCCACTAAGCCAGGTTGCTCAAAGTCCCATCCAACCTGGTCTTGAACAATTCCAGGGATAGGGCATCCACAGCTTTCCTGGGCAACCTGTGCCAGTGCTTCACCATCCTTATAGTAAAAAATTTCTTTCTTATATCCAATTTAAATCTACTCTCTTCCAGTTTAAAGCTGTTCCCTCTTGTTCTTTTGCTACAGACCGTGGTAAAATGTTTCCATGTGCCTTTCTGATAGGACCCCTTAAGCACTGAAAGGTAAGATCTTCCTGGAGCCTTCTCCAGACTGAACAATCCCAACTCTCTCAGTCTGTCTCCACAGGAGAGATGCTCCTGCCCTTTGGTCATTGTCAAGGCCTTTCTCCTCGTTGCTCTAACAGGTTCGTGTCTTTCTCATTTGGTCAAGTCCAGCCAAGTTACCACACAAAGTAAGAATGTCATATTAATATGGAGATGCAAATAGTTAATTATTCTGAAGTCACAAAACTATTCAGCTCTGCTGTCTAATGGGCACATCTGTGTATCTGTGGAGCTTGCCACAAGAAGTGGCATCGTGGCATACTCTCACATACAGAGCTGAAGTTTTCTCTCAGTTTTTTTGTCCCCTGTAAAAGAGAACTCCATAAATGAAAAAATTCTAAGTCCTGGCAGTCAATGAAATCTCTGAAAGTAAATGGTCAGAGACATTCTTTCTAAATATCAGTGGGAAAAGAGTAATAGTCTATACATGAGTATATATATGCATTAAGTAGGTGAAGGAATTTGGTCTTTTTCTACAGATCGTATTTCAGAAAGCTTGAAAAATAGTGCTCTCTCCCACTGCCTTAAACTGTATTAAACATTTCAAAGAAAATCCAAACATCCGTGTGAACATTTTGAAATGTAGGGAAATCATTAGTCCATAGTCCAGACAAAGAAAGGATGATACAATTAACTGGTTTGTATTTCAGAATTCCCAGATTTTCTTCATGAATTTTAATCTAAATGGTACTGATGCAGCATTTTGTTATGAAGAGGAAGCTCAGGCTTCATGGAACATTCTGAAAGCATGTTTAGTATCTCTTTTCACTAAAATCTTTAGGACTTGTACATCACTAAGACAACTATGACTACTTTATTGCCTGTGCACACATCAGTTGAGTTGCTATTTCAGTCGTAAGATTCAGGTAATTCAGTCCATTTGTTCCCTATTAAGTTAGATTTGATCTACAGTATTGCATAATTTCTCAGCAATTGTCAACTAAGACAGTTCCATTAGAATTTCAAGTATCATATATGGTACGTCATTGCAACAATAGATTTCTCTTCTCTATTCATCGCAGAAATTTGAGGTTAACATTTTTCCAATTGAACAAGAGCAGCAAATTCCTTCAGATACTTCAGGTAAAAATAACTTGCTAATTTGCTGTTTTGTATGCAAACTGGTAATATATGAATTATTGATCCTTACAGTCTCTTATTCACCAGTTAGGACATTATATTCTTCTGCCCAAAAGAGAAAATAAAGAAAGTCATATATATATATGAAACATTTCTGACTATTTCAGCAGCTTTCAGCCCATTTTAATTTTTCAGCTATATCAAATTAACCGGCACTCATGCAAAATATTCATAAGTGAATTTGAGATGTGACTGAATTTTTAACTGTCATATATATCTGCAACTGCACACTTACCCCCAGTTATATGAAGAAATTCTTATAAAACCCACGCCATACAAAATGCCACTGCTCACAAGGAAGAATAATGGAAGCCCTCTGTTTCTGCCACATGGATTGGAAGAGGTGTTTTGTTCCGTGGTATTACCTTTCAGTTTGGCAGAAGTGGTAATTTGTACCCGGAGATCATAAACCCTGCACGTTCTAAATCACTCACATTTAGCTCAGCTCTAAATTGTAAAACATCAACTAGACTGGAACAAGTGTCTTTGCAACTGGGCCCACTGCTTTGTCATAGTCCAGTGCTCATCCTAAACACCACCAGCACTACTTTCAGTGACTTACTGCAGATTTAGGAGTCTGTCAGGAAGTTCCTTTCCATGCTGAAGGCATTCCCAGGCAGACATGAGGCAATATTGGAGTACGATACAACCCTGTGATAGTAGGACAGCCCTCAAAGGCAGCAACAGCTCTGACACAGAACAACTGGCTTATTTACATAGTACCTGTGCCTCCAGCAATTCAGCATCCCAGAGCTGCTGAAGCTGAGGCCAGCACCCTCTGGATCTCACCACCAGTACAGTTAGGAATGTTGGAAAGCACTTAAGTTAGAACAAGCAACAAGTGGTGGCAGTATGAAGAGCTTATTTTGAGAATAACCCAAGTGTTTAATTTCATTTTGAATGGGGTGAAAACTGTTATTTTTCTTTCTTCCAGAATAAGACTTACTTGGATTTACTAAAAAGATCAGCACCTTCCCTTCAGGAATGCGATGGCACTTTTTCCATTCCTCTAGAACTGACTCAGAGGAAATGTCTCATGTAACCCGAGTCTGCAATAGCCTCTGAATTCAGATATTTAAAAGATGTATCTTAAAATGTGTGTATTATGCAAACAGTCAAAAGATATACAATCCCACCTGAACTGGTAGGTTGCACTTAGATTAGCTAAATCCAACTAACAGGGCTCTTCCTTTGACACAAACCTGCTACACCACCACGTTACAGTGCAAGTTTAGGAAGGTAAGTACTGTCTCCCCAGTCAGGGGAGAAAACTAATCCCATGGGGAAAATCTGAATAAAACTAGCACTGTTTAGTCCTGCAGCCTTTGTTTGGATTTTTAAATTCAGCAGGCTTTTGCTTGTCACTTGTGGCACAAAGCTGCTCCAGACAATATAAGAGAGCCCCAGTTGGATTAGACCTACAACACAATATTAGAGTGTAAACATCACCATGTCAAGTTTGTGGCTCAGATTTCATCAGTTATAAGCAAACTCTGTACATTTGGATCTTCATCTCTGAAATAGTCAAACTATTCCAAGATCAAAATGGATCAAACTTCAGTGAGAGTTTGAGCCTTTAAAAGTAAGTCCCAATGCACTAAATAAATATTCCTTTTAACAGAAAGATAATGTAGAGACTTACCTTGATCTCTACACTTAACATTTTCTATACATGACTGTCTTTCTTTGTGATCCATGTTTTAAATTCTGATTCATTTCTAATGCTAGTTGACACTAAGAAGCATTTAATCTGATTTTTTTCCTTGAAGGAGAATGGCACTGGTGCAGAAGAGTGAACTGGATTCACGTCTCCTACATGTGTGTGGCTATAAGCTTTGATTCCACCTCATGACATTAAAAACGATGGCAATGTAATTAAAGACAACTGTAACTCAGTGAAACGCAGAACTTCTCTCATGCTGGACTGATGATGTGCAGCTTGGTGACTAAATGAAAGATAAAATTTATGTGGTGCTGTTAATGAGTCTCTGCAGCATCTCTATGTAATAGCTGGAACATAAGGTTCCCAGAGCAATGTAATTGGTATCTCTTCTGTTTCCTCTGCAGCATCTTCATATCTGTGCTATCCATGTAGTCTGGAGACTTGGCTAAAGGTTACTCTGCTGCCTTTTTTGTGGTTTGGGGTTTTTTGTATTGTTGTTTTTCTGGGGTTTTTTGCTAATATATACACTTCATAGCTTTGCTGAAGTGTGGGGTTTTTAATTAAACATTTTTCTCTCTATTAATTTGAAAATCTGAAACAATTCAGAATAAATAAAAATTAAACAAAACAACACAAAACCACTTCACAAACAAAATCAGAATGTCTCCAGAATTTTGCCAAAAGTACACTTGCTTTCATGATCTCTGAAACTCTCTGTATCTTAAAAGCAGTAGCCAGGCAGCTCTAGATGGTGTACAATGACATTTGGAAGAGCAGTACACTGTCCTCACAAAACTACAATTTTCTTTCAACGTCATGAATTTACCAGAAAGTGCATCTTCCCAGAATATCACATGCTGCAGCCCCTCAATAAACTGCTGTACAGTCAGGCATTCTCCATGTGGGAAAGATCAATGGCCATAAGACATTTCCAAAATGGAAGCACTTTGGTACTTGAATTTCTACTTTGAGCTCAGATAAGGGAATTTTTGGCAAAACAGACCCTGGGTAACAGTTCCTGAATATTTTCTCTTGGGCAGCATTTTCTCTATATTTAAGGACTTACAAATTGTGCCAATCTCAAAAAATTAATTTCAAAGGATTTTAATTTCCATATGGAAAAACCCCCCAAAACTCAAAGGCACACAAAGCAATCACATTAACTGTTCAGTTCCTTTGTTTCCTGATTAATCCTCCTCAAAATTCTGAAAAAGGAACATCTGTACTGGCAAAAAAGGAATCTTAGCCTTGCAGCAGATTTATCAAGAAATTCTGAATTCTGTTTCTTGACACAGTTTAAAAGGGGACAAAACTGAGCTAACATTATTATTTTAATTTTAAATTATATCATGAATGTTAAAATGGATCATCTGTTATGCTGTGTCATCTCAGAAGGAAAGTCAGCAAAAAGACTGGCAGTGCCTGCATGCCTGGCCCTTTCTTAGATCCCTTTGTTTCTGTGAAGATCCTGAATGGCTTAAAAAATCCAGACCAGTCAGGTTGTCTAAGCATTTTCACGTTCATGAAATGGAATATTTCACAAGGGAGTGGATTTGGTCAGATGTCCCCTGGTTAACTAGCCACAAATCAGAGTGTGACCATCAGCAGGATCAATGGTTCAGTGAGATGCCTGGAATATAATACAATTGCTAGGTTTTAAAGGGTCAAGCAGCCACCACTAACAGAAACAAAAAATTCTCTTTAATAACACACACATCTATTTCCCCCATTTTAAATTAACATATATATGTATATAATGTACTTATATCCATACATATATGAATACACATACACATATACACACATGCACATATACATAAAATATTAATGTTTTTAACAAAGTAATCATTAAAGTTCAGATAATTTTTAAGAGGAGAAAATATCAGTTTCACATCCAGCACCACCAGTCATAAAATAAGTAAAAGAAGGCTAATAAACATTTTTAGGTTTGACAGCCAATCTACAAGCCAGTAACATACAAGTGACAGGACTACTAAAGTATGTGAAATGAGTGATTTATTAAGGAAATGATAATCACAAGGTCTGACTCAGTTAAAGGTCCTCCACATCAAAGAGAAGACTCAAGTGAATGTCCAGAGCTCTAAGGCACCATGGTTTGCTAAGAGATTTGAATGCATATCTCAAAGCACAAACAAACATTCATATACACCTTTTCTGTCTGCAGCATGTTGGTAGTTTAAAAAAACAAACAAACAAAAAAAGAGACAGAAATTTGTACTAGTACAGGATGGTAGCAAAGTCTGCTGTTGGAGGAGTTAGTGAACCATAATGGCATAGCTGCTGTGCTTGACCTAGTGACACTGAATTCTCCATCAGGTCATAAAGTCCCAAGCCTTAATGTGCCTAATTATGCAAAATAAGCACATAACCATCTAAAAATATGAAACAACAGCATAGGTTAAGCTGTTATTTGCTGTGAGATTGCACTCGGACAATAACAGATATTTTCTGCAGAGTCAGAGCCCCATGGGCACTAATAATAATAGGGGTTCTGGTCTCCAGCTCAGCCACAGTGCTGGCCAAGGGGTCTCTTTATCCAAAAGTCAAGCCTGGACTTGGTGTTCTGGCTTGACAGCCCAGCCTCATCACTATTGACCTGCCCCCCGACCTGATCCCAACTCTATGGATACACTTCCTGAGACCTGCCTCCACCCTCAGTGGGGGTGAGGGGCTGCCCTTGGTGAGGAAGGGTCTGCCAGCTCCGTTATTACAAATGGCTCCTTTTCTTTAGGAATTAACCTTGCTCTTGCTGCTCCTTTATACTAGCTTTAGAGGTGGCCAGAGAATTCTAATGGCTCTACTGAAGAATGTGCAAAATGCTTCTCAGATTCTGAGACAGACTCTAAAAAAATTGCATGGACTAGTGACTGAAATCAATGAACTGAGTATGTCAAAACTTGTGTGGAAAGTCTTCAGTTCTTAAGGCTGTGGTTTATCTAAGAATATGTGGAACTTTATACATGCAGAGAAAAAAAAAATCATAGCAAAAAGCTTCGAAGCTAACTGGATATCCCTTAGTGCTTTAAGTTCTGGGAAGAGGAAATGTTAATGGAACCACCAGCTGCCAGCTACACCTCAGAGATAAGAAATTTCTCAATGAAATTTCTCAATGAAAAAAATTTCTTCAATGAAGCTCATGGAGATTTGCAGTTAAAATTAAAAAAAAAGGAAAAGACTTTTTTTGTGGTTGTAAATGTAGAAATGTGAACAAAGTCATCTTCCACAGAGGTACATGGAAATTAGAATCTAGTTAAATAGCTCTCAAATGAATGGTTACTTGTATCAGTTAAGATAGGAAAGGCAGCCTTTAGTATTTCAGCTGTCACAGATATGCAGAACTGCCTACAGAGAGGGCAATAATGGGTTACTGCGAAAATGCAAAATTCATGGTACACAGGGAAGTAACTGGTAACGATCTGGGTGAGTCTGCCTTGGGAGCGTTATTTGATATTTCCATTTGCTGTCTTGGCACAAAACCAGGACTGTGTTAGTTACTTCTGCTAGGGAAAAGAACAGAAGGCAATGCTACATTAGGAGTCAATACAGAAAGAGGATATCCCAAGCACAGAATAAGATGACCTTGAGAACTGGTGTTACAGAAATAGTGCTTAGCAGTAATGATACAAAGTGCCAGCTCATGCTCAGGAACTTCAGCAAACTGGGGAGACATCACTGAAAAAATGACAAGTAGAAAAGGAGCTGATCCTATTAAGACAAGAACAGCATTGCCATGACCCACCAGACTGATACAGCCAGGCAAAAGAAAGGTAGTTTTGGAATATATAAAGCACTGTGTCTTCAGTAAGAAACACATGAAATCTCCTGGAGTGCTCAGGGAAGATGTATTTAGCTGTAATGCATACACAGAACTTACTGAGGGAAGGAGAGCAAATCTTAAACTGAAACAGGTACAACTGCTTTCTCTAAATACATCTGGTAGTCAAAGAAAACAGTAATGTTGATACAAATACATAAACAAGTATGAACATACGTAAATTTTAAGTTTAGAAATCAATAGTACTCAGGAGTTGAGTTAATTTTCAAATGCCTGAAGTGATTATTTAGAATGGGTTTTCTACTAAAATGGTGCCATTCAAGTTAATAGCCAAATGTAAGTATTTCATTATGATTACCTTGTTTGAAGGATGTATGGCTAATGCATGCACAGCAGTGCCAAGCCTAGATTGGCATAAAGACTCCCTGCTTTGCAATAAGTTTAATTTTAAAAAATATTGGTAAATATCTTAGAGCTAAGTAACCCAGGCATTGTATTTTAAATTGCTAGGTATGTGCACAATAATAATAGAAATTAATTTATATTTATTGCAGAAAACACTTAGCCCTTTAAAATATTTCCTGAAGACTAGGAATATTGTTCTCGTAAGCAAAGTTTCTGCACTTGACCACCCTCCTAAAGCCAATTGCTTTAGTAATCATATTTCTCCTTGTTAAAAGCACTGGCAGCACAAAAGCCAATACAGTTTTGGTTTTCCTCAGTAATTGCACCTACTAAAAGCCCTCATGAACACCCTCCTGAAATCATTCAGCATCTATTGCAAATAGCACCTGTGATGTATGTTGACTCAGTGATCTAAGATCACTCTGCTACTAAAATAGAAGGTCCTGCCCTTCTCTGTATAAAAGAAAGATTTTATTTCAGGAGGAAATGCAAGCTGACCTGACCTGTACAGGGGCTCTGAATGACTATTCAACATAAAAGAGGTGGTAGGAATGTGCCTTTTGGTGGTGGCAAAGCCCTAGGTCACCCAAGTGAGCCCTACATGCCTTAGAAAAGAAGTGACATGCACTATGTTTGATACATTAACTACCCTCATTAAATATTTTTAGAATCTATTACGTGAATAAACAAAGAGAAGCCTTTATTTCAAACCTGTTTTTAAGCAAACGCTATTAAGAAAGTTAGTGAATTTTTCAGGAACATCTCTTTTTTTAAGATGAAGTTTTAAAGAACTACAACTTTATTTTGTTACCTGAGGTAGTTAGGGGTGTGTGTGTATATCTTTTCAGTTTGGTAAAACACTCGAGGCTGGATACTGTGAAATCCTGTTTTCTAATCAGAGTAATTGTCTTTTAAACTGGATATTAGTCACCATTGCTTATGCAAGGCCATATGAAATTTGGCAGGAAAAAAAAAGTCTTCTTTATAAGAAGAGGAGAGAGGAGCCAATGTGACTTCTAATTTTTGGACTGTTGTTTTTGCTACACACTTATCTCCCCAAGAAACACATTCAGCCTTTCCTCTTTGTTTGAGGAAAGCAGAGTTCTCTGATACTTTACTGAGGTATTCAGTTGGTTGGTTTAAAGGAGTTCTTTTGTTTTAATAACTATTTCCTGTCCAAAATCAATAACATTCTAGGGAGCAACCTGACTTGTGATTTAATTGTCAATAATTGAGCACACCTTTAACAGTCTCAAAACGTATTATTTTAAGTTTCTGGGGACATGATTCTGCCCTTCCTTTTTTGAGGTTAAACTCTATTTTCTCCCCACATAATAGATCATTCACCAGAGAGCTTGGTATAGGAAAAATTGGTTTCAATTTTCTGCTATCCTGCATCTTTCAGCACATTGGTTTATATTTAATTTCCATTTGTTATATTTGTTATCCCACTACACAGGGACAGTAAGAGTTTTGTGAGGACTGTTCCTAAAAGTAGAAGAAACAAGACAAGACAATATTATAGTACCATAAATGAGCTAAAGGAAACCTGGTTTAGATTGCAAGGCTGTGACTCTAATTTCACCTTACACTTTTTAATGAAAATACCATATGGATATTTAGTACTGTGTTGCCACAAGTTCATCTACTCTGCTTTGCATAAGGCAGATGTAACTTTACAGAAATCTGTATTTGTGACATTAAAACTACTGCAGTGAAAGGCCACAATGGAAGTGAATCTACAGGAAAAACATGTTGTGTGCTGTGTGTCCATAGAACTGAAACAAAGGCAGGGCCCTGGAGGGGTGGACAGAACCTCAGGGAATGTGACTAAGATACTCCTTAGTATGGAAACTCAGTAATTGTGTTTTAAAAATATTTTAAACAAAAACTCAAAGTATCTTCAGCTGCAGATGGTGTAGAAAATCCTATCATTTAGCTTTCCATTATAATGCACTCTCTTTACTTACCTGGCACTAAGTAATCACTCCATTGTTTAAAAATCATGGAAATGCAAACACAGCTATCACCAAGAGAATTTGTAGCACAGCTCTAAAAGTCAGTAGGCAAAACCCACCAATGAGAAATTCCAATTAAAATAACTGATTAAGAATTAATTCAGTTCATTGATTTACATTTTTATCCTTGCTTAGGATACTAACAACATTTTAAAGTAATCTCAGAACGGTTTAATGTCAGTTTGTTTCTAAAGTAGCCTCTTAGTAGAGAGGAGGCTTTTTTGCTGAAAATGTCTGTGTGGGAGTGCTTGTTGATTGTATATTAATGTCTGTCATCAGAGAGTAAGGAGTAGCTCCTGGATTTAATGAAGACTCCAGTGCTATTACCCAAGAGAATATTGACTAAAGAACAGCACCTTGGCTTGTTGAGTCTTATTTGCTCTGCTATACATGTCAGTCACATGGAGCTGGCCTCGAGAAACAGCAATAATTTTGTACATTGTTTTATATAAGGCCTATTCTCCCTTGTCCTAGCCCTGCACAATGGAGGTTATTTGAAGGGCATCTACACTGAAACCTGCTGCACTGAAATTTTTAACATTGAATTTGCATTAGACTACTACAACCTCTATTCATGACAGTTGCATAAAAAATGCACAGTATTTCAAATTACAAAAGCCATTAACTTTTAAGAACTAGGTGCCAATGCCATAAATTGAAATTCAAAGTATTTATTTCTTCAAGCTAACACTGAAGAACAAGAGAAAAAAAATCACATGTAGTATTTTAGTAACTTCTATATTATAACCAAAGACTCAGAATATTTATCTTTTCTGTCAAAAAACCTCCCATTATTTTACCTCCCTTAGTCATCCAATCTTTACAAACATAGCATTATTTCATAGAAGATGGAGCATACCTGCTGGCTGCCCCTTCGTGGGGAGGTGACAGAGTGACAAACACAGGGAAGAAAGGACACTATAAATATCCTCCATTCCTAGTCTCTTTGAGTAGTGGAAATAATCTTAGTAAGTGTTGCTTATTTGATTTTTTTTTCCTAGCAACAGTTAATTTTTACAGATATTGGATCAAAGTGGAAAGCAACATCACATCTATGAATTTCTTCACCTTTAAAAATAAATAGGCATAAAAAAAATCTCCTCGAGGGAAATGTATAAATTTCTGGAAGTATTATGTTGCAGCTAATTTTCAAGTTAAAATTAATGACTTAGTAATTAAGAACTAAAGCCCTACCTACCCAATTGTTTATCTAAAGACCTTATACTCGGAGTAGGAAACATATTCCCTTGCACTTGCTGCTCTTTGACCTGGGGATGTGCCAGGGAGGTGTCACCTGTTTGACAGATGGTAAATTACAATCCCATATGGATGACATGGATTAAGATGGAGCAGAACATATTAAGCTATTTCATATTCTTACTTTACCTATGATAAAGGCCTATCATAAAGCTTCATCAGACCACAAGGGAAAGGGAGAATGACTATTCATGCCAAATTTCCACGGAAATAAACAAAAATGAGTGCTATCAAGGCACTCTCTTTACTATCTGAGATGCTTTAGACAAGGTGCTTTAAACTCTCACACACTGGATTATTTTTTGTTGATTTGTTGCTTTGTGTATATTCTATTTTCTCTATTTGCTCACCATTACAGGAAAAAACAACAACCTGGCAGCCTCTCATATTGAGTACTTAGTGTTAACCCAATCTGTAGCTACACACAGATCTGACTTGTAGAAGAGAAGAAAATAAACTTTACATGCATAAAAGAACAATGGCTGAATTCCAGCTTCTCATTAAAACCTTAAATACCTTATAAACACTATATATAAACAAGTATCAAAAAAACCCCAAAACCCAACCAAACCTGATTTGAGGTTGTTTCTACCTGGTGTCTATTAGCACCCCATAGGACCAGTAACAACCATCTGTCCTATAATGATGTTTGAACTATGAAATAAGTATGACAATACTGGGCAATACAAACATCATTAAACACCATTTAAACACCATTAATAGGTATTTTTGCAAAAATTATTCAATCAGTAAAATAACTAAAATGGAAGTAATATGAAAATTTAAAAAAATAATCATCAACTGCACTCATTTTATTAAAAATTCCAAGCTAACCTGGGAGTGTTTCATTTATTTGAGATAACTCCATAAAATGGAAACAGAACATTTCTACAGAGTAAAGAGACCATACTGGTTTTATGGAATTAATCATGGGGTTTTGAACAATACGATCAGTTAGAAAATGTGGAAATAGTTCATAGGTATCATATTTTTTTCAACAAAAATGTTCTTCAAAGTACTTAGGTAGGTGGGAAACTAGTACATGCCTGAAGAATTGAAATGTAGCTCTGCTCTCAGAGCTCTCCTGTGAAAATGAAATCAATGACATGCAAACATGTCATTACAAGGTCCTCTAGACCAGGGCTTCTCCTTTTACAAAGAAAACCTTTTTTTCCTTCTAAATGTCAATCTGCCAATTTACCTTTAAGCACAACAGCCAAACTGATTTTTTCCTTCTCAATCATTCTGGTTAAAAATTACAGTTATGAAGGTCAAGTTAGTCCTGAACAGCATCTGCATAATGTGGTTACATCCAATTGGTTTGTCCCTAATCCAGCTCTCATTTTCATCTTAATTCCTTGTAATTAGTGGCATATCTATCTTCCTAGCACATTGCCAGCTGGGGTTTTCTCCATTTCAGACAGAGTGTGGATCCTTATAACCTTTTTAGAAAATCAGTTCCTCCTGAAATGTCTCAATATGAAGACAGTAATCAGCATAGAAAATGCCTTTCACTCCCACTGCCAGGTGAGTGTGTCCTGACTCATAAATGCTCCTGAAAGCCAATTTTGTACCTGGAACAAGATAATCTGAACAACTCTGGCTCACGTGGGAAAAGTACCTTCTCATGGTGGCTGCAAGAGTTTTATTTAAAGGAACAGTAAGATAAAGGCAAATTGTCAGCATTTTTTTCACTTTCCAGTATGTTCAGACTGAATTATAAGGTAGCTTATTAGAATAGAAATTTGTCTTACTCCCTTTTTCTAGTGTGTTCTTTGTTGTTACTAGAGAAGAAACATGAAAAATGTAAACAACCATAGGGTTATTATCCACTTTGTTGGAATGGAGCATAAGAAATGGCAAGTTTTACATACAACTGTAATAAGCACCCCACTTTCCTTACTGTGAGGGGGAGGAAAAAAAAACAACAAAGAAAAGAAATTTAAACAATGAAAAAATTAAAATAGATGAGCTATTAAATCTTACCTTGCCAGCCTGGCTTGCACACTGGTTTGACATTAACTCGTACTAAGACATCTTCTGTTGCATGTTTTTGCCCACAGTCAAAAGCTGTTACCATTATCTCGTACTGGTGCTGTTTATCATAGCTGAGTTTCTCGGTGTTCCTGATGTTACCTACAGATTCAATGCAAGAAAACATTCAGAGATTCATTCTTGGCTAAGCATACACAGACTGTAACATTTGGGTCCTGGTTAATCAAGTCCTTTGTGACTTCAAACTCTCTGAAGCACATGGGACATCCACAGGCAGGACAGTTAAGAGGAATAGGAAAAATAAAGAAGTTCTTAGGTAAATATAAGATGCTGGGGATATAATGTGGGCATGAATATATTAGAAAACATGTGCTCAGTAACACTTTCTAAAGTAAGACAGACTAATTAGCAGTCACATCTTGAAATGTAAAGTATGAATAGGTGCACCCTCCTCTTCCACATTGTCACAGAATACATTGCTTTAACATGTCAGCCACATTCCTGAGATCCACTGCTGAGCATCTGCCCAGCCTAAGGATCTTCCTATTTTTCCAAAATCTATTACCCTTCAGATGAGAGGCATTTTTAGCCCTTTAGCTCCTTTCCCTGGGTTTTAAAAATAGAAGGAGCCCCAGAATCACCATCTGCATTAGAGTGTTAGCAGTATTTGATACCAGAGCACAGTTATCACATGCGAATAAAACTCAGCCACAACAGAGATTATCTGCTGAACCTGACACACATATAAAGGTGACAAATTTCAGGAATAAAGACATTGGAACTTTCAGAAAGCAACGGAAAGATCTTAGAGTAGTTCCTGCAGCACTGGAAGAGTACTGTGCAGAGTGTATGTTTTTGCTGTTAACAAGTTCAGCATTTTAAGTCTGTCCATTTGCACTGAAATTTACTTCTTATACAATCCTCTTTGAGGATTTTTGTTCTAGAATTCAAGAAATGAACTTACACTGGATCAGTGCTACACATAATAACTGCTTACAAGCAAGGATCAGCAAAATCAAGTTGTTTGGGCAAAATTTGAAATGGGAGACCTCAAATCCTGGAATTTAGTCAAATACAGTGAACTGATTCCCATAGGTGCTGGCCAAAGTATCTGTTGTTAGGCATGCAACATTAGGCATTGTTTGCAGGTTTGGGGTTTATTTTCTTTTTTTTTCTTTTCACTCGAATAAAAGACAGGAGAAAGCAAATAAATGCAACTGCTTAACAAAAGTCTTTCACTAAACCTCCATTAGTTTGACAAGACTATTAGCAGGTGTCTGTCACTGCTGCACACTCCTTATCTTGTCAGAGCCCACCACTTTTCTTTCTACTACTACTACATTAAAGCCAACTTTATTAGTTTAATTGAAACTGTCATGCCAGGTCTGAAGGAAGGCTTCTTTTGCATTTATCATCATCTTCAGGTTCAAAATCTGCAGTCTAAACAAACCCTTACTTACATCTGCAGTTAAAATCAGGCCTAATACCCCATTTGCTGTTGGCTTTGAGTCTCCCTCCCTTTCAGAGCAAGCACAGCAGAGGACAAGCCCTCTTATTATTTTTATGTGTCAAGTGGAGAAACAGAAGACCTACTGAAGGCTAATATGGAAACAGTTCTGTGTCCTACAGCTTCTGTGGTTCTGTCTCTGGGGTACACTTCATCTCACCAGTTCTGCCATGTAGACTCCTCTTCCCTCCACAAAAGCAACTGCAATAACAATACCAACCACCTCATTGTTTTTGAATTAGCAATTGGCAAAACAATTTAATCTACCTGTTTTACGATCTTGAGTTGCTTGATTAGTAGCTGCCTAAGAGCATTTAATGAAAAGCTGCCACTATGTATACTTAATTACTGATTTGATATCTGCTCAGTTGTTCTTTCCTTTCTGCATTATATTATTTCTTACAGGAACTTTTATATTTCTCTATTTGCTTCTCTTTGCTATTATTTTAGTCCATAATCAGCAAAGAGAATTCTCAATAAACCCAAATTGCCTGAACCTACATGAGCAGACTGCTAGAACTTGTGTGGCACATTAACTGTCCTATAAGATTTATAAATCATTACAACATATTTACATTTCACTAAATCTCTCCTCCAAGATTTGTATTGTGTTGTGGTCTTTTAAGATTTGGACTACAAAGATTCTCCCTAATATGTGTTATTCTGGAAGGTCATTTGGATGTCTTGCAGATGTTACCCAATAGTTTATTGATTTCCTAATAATTTTTTTGTTACCTCTGATCTTTTACGATTGTTTGGATTTTAACAATTTAATCAATATGATTAAAAAGTAGACACAGAAGGGAAGCACTATAAATACAGACTAATTAAGGGTTTAGAGCTGATAGTCTGAAAGTTTCTATTTACATGTCACCCAGAGACAAACAGGGAATTTAATGTTAAAAAGAGAAAAATGTAATGGGAGTAGTAAGTATATTTCTACACAGTTCACCATTAGGTCATAAAATATTCTTTTTTTCCACTCTTCCTAAATATCTGCCTTTTCCTGGAAATACCCAGAGGTATAACAGATTAAAAATCCAAAACCCAGATAAATGACTACAGGAATAAAAAAAATCCTGCCTGAGGATACAGACATTTACAGCTCTATTTCTTCAAGGCCAGTTTTGGGGATAGGCTGATACAGACATCCCTCTTTTATGGCTGTCTTTCACCTTACTTTGGAGCAGTCACAAGAATGGGGAAAGATTTGGCTCATTTACTATGGCAATTCCCCCTTAAATTCCACACTTACTTCCTGTGTGCATAAAAAGTATAAAACTGAACCTCCTAACTCTTACAAGAGCTGAGGGATAATGTTACATGAGTGGTCTGACTCGAGCCTGCTGACAGGATTGGCAGGTCAACATTTCCACGGGTCAAGAGCCACCAGGAGCTCTGTTTGACCATAAATCCACTGAAGGATTAGAATTTCCTCTTGTCAAAGAGGTTAATTTTTCAACGAAATTGGAAAGAGTCTGTGGTTTAATAGAAAAATTAATAGCAGATGCTTAGCTTTAAAGTTTCGCTACTTTTCTGACCACGTGAAGTTTACACAGCTCCTACCACAGGTCTCAGTGCTGTAAAGGATGACCTTGTGAGGTCCAGTTCACATCTGTTCTCTAAGATATGTAACCTGATAGAACCTGTACTGACTGGACAGGTAAGCCAGTATCTCATCCTCACATTGAACAGTCTGAACACATATTTGTGAAGTGCTTCCCAGTGGTGGGTGGCAAATAACAGTTATCCTCATTTTAAAGATGAGAGTAGGTCAGAGCTTTGACAGAATTTGCAGCTATACCTGAGTTCTCTGATCATCTGACCATGATCCCTGATAAATAAATGCACAAGACGCATAGAAATGTTGTTACCTGGCATTACAACAGATCTGAATTGTGGTTGAATTTTTCTGTCACCTGAAAAAAGCCTACACAAAATTGATAGAATAACTGAAATGATGATTGGGACTCTCTGTCAAGAAGAAAACTACACCAATCTGCATGCAATAGTACTTTAAAACATATTATAACTTACACCTTTAGGCCCAGTTCTTTGCATAGCAAAGCATAAATTTGTCCTCTGCCTTTACATGATTGTATTTTATGCCTAAGAGCTCATTACCCTCCAAGTTAGGCTCATCATATACAAGAGTCAATTTTATTAGTGCTATGGTTTCATAACACAATGTAATTTTTATTCACAAGGAAATCACATACCAAGGGTCAGAGTTGCCAAATGCAAATGGGAAGCTTTATATTACATGCCTTTCGATGCCTAACTTACAAAGGCCTAGGATGTGTAGTATAAATTTTCAAGTCAATGAAATGCTCCATGCATGGAAGTAGATACAAAAAATAAGTTCTGTCTAAAAAGACAATGATCTGCCAAAATAAAAAGAGTTGATGGAATAGCATGTTCATCTTTCTACAGACCTGTGTTTTTGGTTCATTTCATATGTTGGTGGTAAAAAAATCCACCATTTAGGACAGACAATGGCATGTTTTCCTCACCACCACCCACCACACCCACCTCACCCCTTCTTTTTGAGCCCCCTGCAATATTTAGGTTTGACTGTAGGCATCTGGTTATACTCTTGCCGGGCAATGAAATTCCACACTTACATTACTAAAAAGCAGAAAAAAATTATAACCTGCAGAAGACACAAGAACCCAGATTTGTAGTTCACAATGGGTAAAAAAAAACTATTAACAAGAATCCTAATTAGCACAGTATTAGCAGGCAGCCCCAGGCATTTCATACACCTATTTTAGCCATCCTCTAGGGGAAAAAAATGGGCACATTGCCAAACAATTTGCACCAGAGAAAGTTTATATCAGCTACCACAGAGACACATTCTCAGCAGTGAAATATGTTGGAACTAAGCAATGTATTTCTGTCACAAAATAAAAGTGTAGCCATCTATTCTAACTCTGCCTCTAATCCCAGTAGGTTTAAGCAATTACCATTATCTTAAAAATTTGCAAATTAGACTGCAAGTACTGTTGGTTGTGGCAGCGCTGTTCTTTTAGTGAACAAATAGATCAAAAAATATTAATTGAATTCATGGCCAAGAAACTGCAAGTATTACAACCTTATACCAATTATTCACTGTAGGCTTTAAAGTCATGTTTAAATCAATGATTTTCTCATTGCCTTTGCTGAAGAGCAGGTCCCAGGCACATGAGGACGAAGATGTAACCAAGGATTCCTGACATTTCACATGCTTTTGATCATGCCTCTGACTGTAAAAAACCCATGATCGCTCCTGAGGCAGCTGCACTGTGTGATAGGAGCTGAAAAAGCACAAGCAGTAGAAATGCCTACTCTGTATCCTGCTAATTTTAGTGTATTATTTATCCATGATATCTGTCACAAACCTGGTATGAAATTATGAAACTTGTATAAGTACCCAGCCCCACAGGAGGCAAATCCCACAGAGCCCTGGAAAAATAATAGTTTCAAACAGAAACATGGAGAACTTCCTTATATGACAAAATGGGAAATCTCACAGGTAGAAAAAAGTCCACAGAGAGGAAAAGCTTCTAGGGAATTGCTCATTTCCAAATGCCCCCTTCCTGTAAAAAATCCTTTGTGCAATTCTCTGGCAAAAGATTACTGTGCCAGATGACCTCATTTACTCAAACACAAACATACTCATCATGATTATACCTCCTATATCGTATACTTGCCTCCCAGTGTATAATAACATTTTCCCCAATGTCATTACAATTTATTGATGCCAACAGGTTATTACCTTGTGATGCTCAGCTGCTCATTGTGCAAGAACTGCACAAATAGAGATGAATAATTTTTGAACAGGGTAAAGAGCTTTTATAAAAAATCCCAACATTAAAATATCTGCTCAGAGAAAAGAGGAGCTCCACGCATGGTTTCAATTTCCAGTTTGGCCAAAAATCAGATTTAACTTCCAAACAGTGCTCTTTTCTTACATATAACATGGATTAAATGCTTCTGCTAGGGAAGATAAATCAGAGCACTGGTAGGTATGCACACAGGGTGCTTGTTCCCAGGAAACTATTTTGTATTGTCTGAAGCAAGCGGAGAATGGGAGGGAAGATGTTCCACACACTTTTTATGGAACCCAGCCACCACTCACAAACACAGTGTCATGTTCTGTGCTGCTCCCTGGTGAGAAGTTGGCTGGGGAAAGCAGGAAGCCGACATAGAGGGCCATCAAGCTCAAAAACTGCTGCATGTGGAAAACTTTATATGGTTTATTATTTTCTATATAATACTACATATATTAGAAAAACAACTAAAACCAAAACCCACGAAAAATGGTACTAATTCTGCAAAGCACATTTTCTTCCATACTGCAGAATAATGGACCTGCTTCAGGAAGCCCCACAAATGGGCACCGCTGTGGACCCATAACCCTAAAATTTTAACAATCAATAAATGCATCTCGAATATTGTCAATTCTATATTCAGGGTCTGCTCCAGAAAGCTCAGAGGAATGGGGCTAGCTAGAATCCAGTGAATAAACCCTGTCAGGTAGGACTACATCCTGCATTAGGAAATGCCATCACTTGGATGAGAAACTAGATTTGAGACAATTAAGAGGATGGACTGAGTGACAGAGGAACATACTGTTCATCTAAAACAGGTGGTTTAATTTCCACAGTAATTTTCTGTGCTGTTTTCTGCCCAAATCTTACCTAAAAGGGCTGGAATTTCCCAGTGTAACAATTCCTTCATTCTCAGTGATGAGTACAAGATTACTCTCCTGAGTTAACACTCAAGCCAGGTTCCCAGGTAGTATCAACAGGCAATTATAGCATCTACAGAAATTGTTGCTCTCTGTCCCAGAACTAAGGACTGTTCGTTCTCCACACTCACCATTCCTGTCGATGGCAAAGGGAACATCTGTTGTGACAATCTCATAGTTGCAGATCTGGCTGTACTGGGGGGAACAGTCCTCATCTATGGCCTCCACCTGCAGGATGCTGTCATAGATCTTCCCCTCTGTCACAGTGGCCTTGTACACGCTCTCCTTGAATGCTGGTGAAAACTCATTGACATCCTTTACCTGGATGTGGACTACTGCCCTAGAATAAGTAAATAAGACATCAAAGAGAAAAATTAATTTATCATGGCACCTCACTAACAGTTTCTTTTGAAAACACTTGAAAAGACTAACAAAACATATCTAGAAAACTCTGTAAGTACCTATTAAAATGAGATATTACTGAATTTCTATGTTTAATTTACCCAATTTAGTATCTTAATGTGGCACTAAGTAAAAGTCTATTGCCACTGCTTGTAGGGAGAGGACTTCATGGTGCTCCCTATTAAAATCACTCTGTCTCTTAAAATGAAGTCAATGATACCATTACTGTGTAAAATGAGCAAAGAGAGAGGAAGAAAATTACAGTAGTCTTGCATATTCACTGCCTAAAAATGGCCAGTTTATGAACATTTTTCCTATTAAATAAGGCTTCTTCTGCTGATTATAATTATCTAATCCTTTAATTAGTTACAACACTGTACATGTAACCCATTGAGGTCTTTAGTATTTAATGAGTAAACTCTAAAGGCCTTGCTTTGAAAAAATTTGCTCTCTAGTTTGATAGGCAGAGTAACAGAGGGACAGAGAAGTGAAAGGACTTTCAAGATCAGTGGCAGAGCCACTAGTGTAGCTAATGTGGAGTGTAGCTTAGTGTGGGGTTTACTGTAAAAAACATTACAAGAAAGGGTAACAAAGTCTGGTGTTGATGGGCCACATTTCAGTTACTTGAGATTAGACCCAAATTTTCCACAAGTGGAATGTACCATCTTGTTACTGACATGAGAGAGGGAAACATGATAAAACTTAATACTACGAAGCAAAACCTGTTTCTGTGATTTGGTAGTTATTTGATATTGCAGGCTTCCTTCTAAATGTGTATTCTTTTTAAATATCCTGAAAAACTTCAGCATGCATTGTAGACCTAATTAAATTTTTAATTGTCATGTGTCCTGGATCAGGAAAAGGAAGAATGATTACTATAAATCATTTACTTAAGTGGTTCTCAGCAAAATGAACAGTTTGTACAGCACTTATACATCTACATGTAAGTTAAATTCATCTTTAACGACAAATGGTCTGGAGATCAGTTCCATGAATGAAAAGGGAAAAAGAAGGCCCTGTACCACTTAAGCTTATGCAGAGAACTGGCTCCAGAACAAAAAGTACCACCTACTGACCTTCAATACACCTCTCTTTCAGAGGATTTAAGTTCCTCTGAGACTTGCTGTCCAAAAGCTGAGGTCAGAAACACACTGTCCAAATGCAACACTGCTGCAGTTCAGAGACATACATATACTAAAAGAAGAGGGTCATTTATCTGTTCTTACCTTTTGAAGTGAGATGAACAGAGAGAAAACCTATTTAAAATTTGTAATTATCACTTAAAAGCCAGCTTCTTGTCCTGGATGATCTGTTTAGTCAATGTATTTAACATGAAAGCAAGAATGGAAAAAAAACCTGAGATGCGTTTCTCCACTTGAACGGGAATTCTATTAAAAGCTTTAACTGGAACCATTGTAGAATGGGTCAAACTGCAGCAAGCAAAAAAGAAAAACATTTTCTAAAAGGAAAAAGGAATAGATAAAATGGATGGATATTGCAACAATGTTTCATCTTTGTTATATTTACTTTCTATCTGACAACAACATGAAAAGGAGCCCTTCAATATACTACAGAGCAAACGTATGCCTAAGCAAAAAAAAAAAATTTCTCCTCATTTTCACTCACTTGTGAGATTTCTTCCAGTTGGTTCCACTTGGTCCTGATCCACAGTCATAGGCCTGGATGATGAATGTGTATTCCTTCTGCAGCTCACAGTCAATAGGACTCTTTGCTCGAAGACGACCTTCTCCAGATGTCTTGTTCAGCACAACAGCTTCAAAGGGCATTTCTTGTCCATGGATTTTAAAAGCACATATTTCACCTGTGAGGAATAGCATAAAACAGTCATAACTGGGGGGGGTCTAAGTCTTATGCACTGGGGTGACACTTGAGAAATTCAGCTGTATTTCACGTGCTGCTATAGATGGGGAAAATACAGACTCAGACATTGGTTTATAATAGATCCAAAGGGTTCATTAACCATGTGCTTGTACAGCGTGATGTGGAGAGTGCAGTTCTGGCACTCCCCTCTCCCTCTGTCATAACTAAATAGTTTCCTAAAGTCCTAGAGACCATTCCACATGGTACTAACAGCAATGCCAAGCTACATTATTTTTGAGCTAAATTAAGAGACTGTATTTAGTTAAATAAAACAGGAAAAAGAAAATAAGATCATGTTTTAGAGGTAGCCTTTTTTTAACTGTTCTCACGCCTTCTTTGAGCCCCTTGAGCTGGCAGGTGGTAGCAGATGTTCAGATTCTTCCAGTTTAGTTTCCCAACAGTGAAAAAACTAATGGTGCAGAACATGGGCACATTCAAAATATATCTCGCTCTATTTACAGATATACATCATCTTTGGAACAGAAGTAGCTGAAGGAACACAGACGAGTGTCCCTTTTGGACATCTCAGTCACCCACCCACATTCACACGCTCATACATGAATGCCTTCTTGGCAGCAACTCACTCTGCCTCCAAACTGCCTCCTAATATAATGGATCCATAGCTTCTCTCAGAGGAATACTATATAACAAAACAGATGATACTGCAAAGAGTAAAAAAAATTGATTTGGACGCAAAAGACAACATAAAGAATCTTGTGAGAATATGAGTGTGGAAGGGGAAAAAAGACCCAGTTTCTGGTGATCCTTTTTTTATCCTTCATACCAATAGGAAGGATATGCACACTGAGTTCATTTTTAACCACTCCAGAATTCAACTTTAAAAATGAAATATTTATACAAAGACCAATGTGACTTAAATATGTTTATGACACATTAAACACATGCTCTTTTATGAGCAAGTCAGGCTCAGGACATGCATTATAGATTCAAAGCTGTCTCCCACTCACACAATCCTTTTCCATTTATTTCCAATTTACAGTTGCAGCCTTCTAGAAATCTCCTTGCCAATCATATCTAAGTCAACTGCCAAATTCTAAATTAACTCCGAATCTATGACCTCTAATTCAGGCCTGGCTCCTCTTTCTCTATTTCTATTATAATATATTGTTTATTTTTGTAGAAGAGAGTAGACAGTGACTTTATAATAAGGTGCTGGAATTCATAATTCCTATTATGTGTGATAAAGAAAAATGGCAAAGGTGTGTGTTGAGGGAGGGTGGGGATTAGGTACATTTAGAGTATAAACACAGGCTTTTTAGGATATTCCCTCAACTGCCATCACATAGGTTTCCCTTTATTATAACAGGAGTTGAAGCTTTGCTCAGTCATATACTGACATTTAGGCAGACAAATCCCATGCTTTCCAGTTGCAATCAATCCTGTGAATGTCTTTGCAGGACCAGAACACAGTTGTTTTAGCAATTATGAGGTAAAGTACATTAAGTATTTTCTTGGATATTTGCTTGTTCCAACCCCTCACTCAAGGGGCATGAAAGAGCCACATGGTTTCCCAGGACAGACAAAGATGTGCTCTTTTCCAGGCTCTCTCTTGTTTACCCTCAATGAGCCCAAATATTTGGGTCACAGAAGAAGGAAAGGATCTTACCCTGAGAATCAGACTGTGAAAAAGACTAATACTTTGCTTATCCATAAAAGCAGGCTCCAAAATATTTATGAACTGTGCACAGGAATCAAAGCATATGATTAAGAGAGGGCTGAAGTGAAGCAATTTGTTCAGCTTTAATTGTGGGCACTGATCACGGAGTTTAAATCTCAGTGTTGTCATGCACACCTTCGAAAAAATTATCCAAGTTTCTTTGTAACTTCAAAATGAAGCATTCATCTAAAATGATGTTGGGGATTTCAGTTTTATTTTAATTGAATACAAAAAACACCAGTGTAAATGCAGGAAGGCTACTGGAAAATACTATTTTTTATGTTCTATAAAACTGGTCTTTGTAGTTTCTTAATAAACTTTTCCTCAGATGCACAATTCACCAAGAGAAATCCTAACTTCAGTGTTTTGTGTTTATTATTTTATCGATTCACTGTTTGATTGCAAACAATACAGCATTTGCAGACATCCAAGCTACTGTTCTTAAAAACCAGAAATAGCTCAGGGCAGAAAAAAGTTCTCTCAGCCCTAATCTGAACATTTATCATTTTTTTCCTCTCCAAATACAGAGGCCTGATGCAAAGCAATCATAGAAGCAGCACACGTTCCAATTAGTTCTCAGCAAATATTTTAGAAGTCTTTATATCCTGCTCCTATTCTAGACACTCCAGCTTTATATAAAACTCTAATGTTATCTTTATATCCCCACTTGCCAAATATAAAATAACGACAGTTGCCTGGATATGGTGAGATATTTGTAAACACACTACAAAAAGCCCACATACACTTCCAGAATGTGGCTACAGCAACCTATTAATATGAAAACAACTGTAAATGTTTTTAAAAACTAGGTAATTTTTTTTTTCAAAAGAAGGATTCTACTGCTGCTTCCAAAGAAATGAGTTAACTGTTGAAAAATGAAAATGTATAGATTCATAATGTTTTTTAAAAGGTGTCTTAATGACTATATTGCAAATGGAAATGATAACAGAGTTTTAACAAAGCAGAAAATTAAATGAGGTCCACCTTTATACTGCAAGACACACACATTGTCAGATATATAGAACTACTACTATATCTATAAATAGTGTCTTTAAAATATAACAGGTACTATTTCTCATTGTTAATGGCTTTATTTCAACCAGCTGAGCTAACCCCAGACCTATACAATGCCAATGGGAATTGTGCCAAGCTTATCTTATTTAATGGGTTCTCAGGTAAGTGTGGTTGTATAATTCACTGGAGGAAAAGGACACAGGGTTTCTCATTCAGACTCACCACTTAAGTTCCAGTCCAGCTACAGTCAGGACTTTGGCACCACCTTCCTTTCTTCTCCTTTGCAAGGCTGGAATAATTAGAGTGCAAACTGGGACACTCTTTTTCTCACAACAGACAACACAGCAAAATAATGCACTTTAATCTTTATTTCACTTGAATGGGTTTGGGAAGAAGTCGATATAGAATTTTGTGATCATAAAAACAGTGGTGGCAGTGAGTTGCTAAAAAAAGGATAAGTTGATGATACCACATAAAGGTAGAGGCACATTCATGAAGTCCTATAGCAATTGTGTCCAGGGTACAAGGACTCCCTTCTTCCATGGACAGGATGTATATCCTGTGGGTTTCCAGTTGCTTCCCATAAAATCTTCTGGGTGCAAGGTGGAACTCTGCTGAGGGTTGTTTCATTTTAATATGTTTTAACTAAATTCTGGACAGGTTTTTTCTTCAAATCATTCAGACTAAAATTAGCCATAAGAATCTATCAGTTTTGAAGTCGACATTGTTTTAGGTTGGAAGCCTTGGTAGAGATCCACACGTTACTACTGCAGGGACAATAATTATATCATTTCCTCTGTATAAATTATAATAGCCTGAAAAAACCTACTGACAGTTCATAATTTCTGAAACACAACTAACAAATTTATCCACTGTTTGGAAATTGATAAAGACAGTGCTTCCCATTAAGTCACATTTACATGCAAGACTTAGTGATTATAAGCCTTAATCAATAAAATTGCATTAGAAATTACTGCCTTTTATACAAAACACATGGAAACTCATGCTTCTTTCAGTAGAAATAAAAATTCCCCATGTTACTCCTTTAGGAACTACACAGACTCAAGTGTCACCAAGGGAGGTTTAGATTGGATATTAGGAAAAAATTTTTCACCAAAAGGGTAGGTCAGGCTCTGGAAGAGACTGCCCAGGGCAGTGGTGGAGTCACCATCCCTGGAGCTATTTAAAAGACATGTAGATGTGACACTTGGTGACATGAGTTAGTGGTGAGCTTGGCAGTGCTGGGTTAATGGTTGGGCTCAATGATCTTAAAGGTCTTTCCAACCTTAATAATTCTTAATTAGATGCTTAGACAATCATATGACTGCTCATGGAACAGAGTTCACACTGTTGTGTTCAGGACATGTCTATGTGAATGTACACACATGTATTTGTTCCTGAAACCATTTGTTAGTTCCAGCTACATTTCAAAGAGATGAGCTGTTTCCCTCAAATGCTATGAAATTATGCAGCTCCACAATACAGAGATGCTACAGAATTTGTGTAAGGGTCACATCTCACTAAACAGCAAGCAGAGCACAGAAAAACATTTTAAAAGAGAAAAAGCTTCAGTTCTATCTTATACCTTTTAGGTACCAGTAAATCAAACATGAAGCTCAAACCTGCAGGAAACCTAAACTTCACTAGTTCACTGCTGACAAAATTACTCATTTACATTCAAATCCTGTTCTGATTTTGTTACTCTCTAGCCTTTTATTATATTTCCATTTGTGTTTTTCTCAAATACACAAATCAACATAGATGATCGTGTATTTAGAACAAAGGTTGCAGTCTTATATTTCCTAAGGTAAGCACAGAGTCCCCAAAAGATCCCAAAGTGCCTAAGAATCAAAGCCATAAAATCACACATAAATCCACTCAAACCTTGGAAGAGACAAATACTCTGTTCAGGACAGATGCACATCAAGTTGCAATTCCAGAAAGGACAGGAATGCCATGACCAAGGTGTTACTGTGACCTCTAAAGTTTTGCTTATGAGTGACAGCAACACTGCTTTTTCTTATGTGTGTCCTTCAAGAACTTAATTCAGATATGGGGATCCATCATGTTATAACATAGGCATTTCACAATCATCACTAATGAATCTTATTCATATACTACATGCCGCCATTAGGCTTCCAAGAATTTTATATAAGGTATAAACTTGCTTGTGGTCTGACTTTCCTCTTGCTATAACTGAAAGTTTGTCAATGAAACTGAAGTACTCTGAGTACGAATCAAAGTTCAATCTTTAATGCTTTACATCTCTCTCCACATATAGATGGACATCCA
The DNA here is from genome assembly GCF_003945725.1 of Corapipo altera. Lineage (NCBI taxonomy): Eukaryota > Metazoa > Chordata > Aves > Passeriformes > Pipridae > Corapipo > Corapipo altera. The sequence continues at coordinate 7,506,815 of NW_020884902.1, forward strand.
AACACAGGCACACCATTCTTTGAAAATCTGCCATTAAAGATCTCTCTTGGCAGTTGGATGGAAGCCTGCAAACAAGCAATGCACTCAGGGCACTATTCAAATTGATGTCTGTTTTCTCAGAAATGCAGCAGGGACCCACTGCGTTCAGTCAATGCCAGGTTTCCCAGTAACTTTGTTTAGGGGTTCCTGTTTCTCTGGTTTTTGAATCCATCTTTCCAGGATAACAGCTGAACACCAGTTTCTCTGCTGGAATCCTGCAAATATCTCCTGCAGTGTAGAGCAGATGACCTTTTAAGTGTCTCTGTGCCACTGGGAAACTTTACTGCTCTGACAAGTTTTTCTATCACAAGTTCTAGCTTCTGTTTAAATAATTACGGAAGGTTACCTTTTAAAGGAGTAAAGGGCAGTTCTTCGGGAAAAGGAGGCAAAATAATGATTAGAGATGTAAAATATCTTTAAGGATAGGAAAAAAATTTAAGTGGGGTAGTAACTACTGTATATGCTTTTCCAGCTCATTGAAGTCTATGCTATTAAACTCATGCTGAAATACTAAAATCCAGCAAGCAATACTGAAATCATAAACAGAGGGAGGCATTCATACCTTAATATAATACCAAAAATTATTGTTTCCTCATATCTAATTTTATGGGCAACATGCTCTGCAAAGCAAGAGCATAAATCCACTGCTACCCTTCCTGTTCTCTGGATTTGAAACTGGAAAAAGGGGGAGACTGCACTTGCACTTCAAGTGATTCATTGTTGCCATAAGTTCACACCAAATGAACCAGACTTCATTCTTATGCTGAAGCAGGGACTCATTTCTCAGGATAAAAAAGTAGTTCTGTGAGTAGCAGTGTTATCTGGGTTTCCTCCTGGCTCCACAATAAGTTTCCCAAGGAAATCACTTTAGGTCATGAAGACACTCAGCAGCAAAGTACCTAAAAAACCTACTTTACAATTTTGTTCACATACATCTTGTTTAAGAAGTGTAATTTTTATGGACACACTTTGACTACAGTGATGGCATTGCTCTGTTGGAATACCCCCCCACTCAGATGTATAACACATCACACTCAGATCTGCACATCACTCTAGAGATCCTGACACTCCAGCTTAAATGATGGAGAACTGATATATGTTTATTTGAAAACTGCAAAAAACATAGAGGTAGATTAGAAAAATATGTAACAAGGAGAGAAAGGTTTGTGCAGATAAAGATGTGCTTAATTAACTAATGGCTATACATTTCTCAAACACTCTCTATTCTAAAAGCATAGAAATATAAAATATTGTCATTCATTCCTCCAATCAAACACTTGAATTTAAGCAAATTCAACATTAATCAAATTAACATTCTATTGAAAATAATTTCAAACATTTCTTAATCTTTTCTTTTTTCTGAAATCTGCAAGATTCGAGAGAGGAAAAAAAAAAAAGCAAGGAAACATGATTTTAAGAACAGTACCAGAAAGGTATACTTTTATAATCAATGTGTGCTTTTATAATCATTGCTCCATGCCCACCTGCAGCAATGGAAGGCTTGTGTCAACCTCATGTTTCATGTTTGCAAGTATCCCATGGATTCAGCAGTGCTTCCCAGTATCACAGGCACACACAACAGCTGCTGCATTCAGCAAGAATGCTGTAAGGCACAGCACAGTCTCTTTAACAGTTTCACAGGCACTACTGAGAAATATTTGCCTTGGCATTTTTTAGAATAACACATTATAATGAACTACTGGAAAAATTAATCCTGCAACCGTGCAGTTAAGTCTGTAAAAAAAGCACATTACTAAAAGGAACTTCATCCTCCAGGAGTTAAATGGAGCATAATTACCCAGTTCCCAATGGGCCATTTGCTGGTCTGCTTTTTCACAGGTGTCAGTAACAATCATAAACACACACACAGGTCATTGCCTTCACACACACTACCTGCATTATTTGAGTGCTGTTCACTGCAACATCTGCAGTCAGTGATTGCAGCAGATGAAACATCGCTTTGCTTCAGACAGTCATCTTCCAGGAAACACAGAAGTCCAGATGCTACCACTGTCCTAATTCCATGTTTGTGTCTGAAAGATGGATCATGAAGCTATTTCACCTCTAGATTACTGAGGTCTACACTGAGAAAAATAGGAGATAACTTGCCTAGTGAGGCTCTGACCCAATTTACTGTGTATATCCTTTGAAAAAAAGTGGACCTATTTTTACAAGAGTATCCTAAAGGCCTCTGCATGTAAGATTAAAAAGGTTATTACAATGCTTGCAATAATTTCTGGCCACTAAGTATTACTGAGTTGTTAAAATGCTAAAAAAAATACATGAAAGTAGCTAATGATGTATAATGTGACTTGATTTTCAAACAAAATAAAGACCTAGAATTAGGAATGTTGGATAGCAAATATGTACTGCTTACAGAATTCCTACAGGAAAACCTAACACAAATATTTCCTGAAGCAGAATAGGTGCACCTACATGACCTGTTAGATTTGTCTCCCTTGTGAGATATACAGGGATAAATAAGAAAATGAACAGCACCATGTCACACTCAGAGCAGAAAATCAACAGCTGTTTAGTCTAGAGAGGACTCATCAGACTGACAGAAAACCTTACTTTTTAATTAAACTACTTTACCCAGGGCCCTATATCAAGGCAGACAATTTCTGAGATAAAGAATATTAGAAATATTGCATTTATTAAAATTATTATTCCTCTAAATAATTTTAAAGGTATTGTTTTGGGGGCATAGTTGGCTAATTCAAAGCACACAGTGAATGACCAATCAGTTTTTCTGTTTCTTTTGATTAAAAGGCTTGATTTAGATCTAACTTAAGAACTATAGCAGCAACTTGGGACTGGCTAACACATAATTTAAACAGTGGAATCAGCCAAGCAAATCAAAGGAGAAGCAAGTAGGACTAAGGCTGTCCTGCAATATTAACAACCGTAATATAATTCCAAATATGTAGACCAAAACAGAAATTATTGTTTGGGCCTTACAAAAAGTGAGGCAGAAAGAAAGGATTGACCATTGGTTGTTATCAATACAGCTGTGTCCCTCTTCCAGCATGCCATTACTTTGAGATAGTTATTCCCTCTTTTTTTTTTCCTCAGATTTATAATTTTAAAGATTAGGTTGATGGCAAGAGAATGCCATTGACAAGTGTGACGGAATCACCTGAGAGCAATGGTTGTCCCCTGAGGCTGGGGGCAAATGGGGCTCAGCAGCTCTGAGCCAGAGCCAGGCTGTCACATTCACATGGTGCTTGTTTATTTTTTTCTTTTCTTAATGAAGTGAGGACCAAGAAAGTGAATTTTTATGAGAATCTTCTCTGAAATGTGTATGCAGACGTGTCAGGTTTGCAAAAATAAGAATTAGAGGTGCAATGCAAAGTACCCTTGGATAACTGTGGAACTTCCATGGCATTGGCAACCTATGAAGTGAGTTAAAAGGGAAAGTATGGAGTTTGGATCTTTTCACTGGCTTCCTGTTAACATGCACAGTTAAATATGTCAGAGATGCATTAGGTGTCTCAGGACTGTTTTACCTTATGCCCATGAAAACACATGAGACAGAACACTGTAAATGAGAGGTTAGGAAAGGGATAAAGTCCTTACACATCCCCAAGTTTTCACTCATCTATTTACTCAGCTGTGGCCTCTTCTTACAGAAGCAGATTAAATAAAAAATTTAGGAACATTAATTTAATCTTGGCATGGAGCCTGGGCACAAGGGTTTAATCTGTGCATCCTGCAGACATGCAGCAAAGTAGAGCACTGAGTTTAATTGTTACAAGAGTACCATATGGTTCCTCCTGATCACAGCTTTTTTTCATTTATTTTTTACTTCCACTTGTCTGCCTTTAAACAATCTGAAATATCCAGCTCCTAATGTAAGTTCATAATTTGGACTGGATCTCTAGCCATGATGAGTTACTTTGGACACAAATGCTTCTACTACAAAGCACCATCACAAATGAAAAGTAACACAGCCAAAATTACAGCACCTGGCTTTTTATCAGAATGGAAATCACACAATGAAGATAATAAATTCATCAAAAGAAAAAGTAAATGCACATCTCACTAGAAGATCATTTGCACTCTAGTTTATGTGGACAGAGAATTCCTATTGCTACATCTAAAAAAATATATATTCAGTTGATCTTATTCCTCTGAGCCTCACAGTCTCTTCCCCTTTTCTTTGGTATAGTTTATTTCTTACCAAAGAGAAGTGTCAGTGCCTTTTGATACTGTGCTGGCCTTGAGCACAAGGTTGCTCCCCACCAGCACCAATAAGCCCTCAGTGAGCTCCAGCCACTGACCACAGCTCAGTCCTACAGTAAATTTGTGCATTTCTATGCAGGAAAGGTTTGCAGTGATTTGTGACTCACAGACAGTTCATGAGAAAGTTTGTTTTTCAGACACAGAAATCCACTGCCCAGCACAGCTTTGTGTAGGACTGCCTTCTCCTCGTCATGCTCAATATTTGACACGTCAGTGGTGTGAGAACCTGAGCTGTGTGAGCTGACTACCTCAGGACTTCCAGAGCTGCCCTTGAGCAACTGCTACTTGACATTTTGTTCCTTATTTCCAGCTTTTCATTCTGTTAATAACAGCACAGACACTGGAGCAGCACAAGATCTCCGATTTTTCTGAGACAGTAACTTATACCTACTCAGAATTTAGTAAGATCCTTGATTTTTAAGGCAGGACTGCCAGCAATAACAGGTGCTGACATATTCTGTGATGCAGATGGGACTCCAGCCACCAAAACAATTTTGGAGGCACAGACCTGTGGCACAGTATTTATAATGGTATTGTGCTCCAGTAAATCTCAGGCTGATTGCAAACATGACTCTTTCATGTAATGGTATGATTAGTGGTACTATAAAATAACTTTTCCTATATAGAAACTTAGATTAAGTTTTTATACTCTCAGACACAAAACCAGCTCTAATGGATACACAAACCACAGCTGAGCTGAGCCTAAAAACAGAGAACAACCATTAAGAACTCCATTGTAAAATCAGGGGCTCTGTCTCTTCTAAGATTTTACAGTGGGATATCTTATTCACATTAATTATTCAACAATGCAAGGAGGTTTGCTATTAAACAGTAAATTCAAAGGCACAATGAGTCCAACATGCTAGGGTTTGTGCCTTTTATCATCTAACCCACTGAAAACCCCTACCTATTTGCTCTGTCTCTTAGATGTTACCTTATTTGTTGCCCTCGTGCTTTCTCTTGAGCAGGAGCTATACAGGGGTTGTTCAGCAGCTTTGAAGATGATGTTAGATTTTTTTTCCAATGTGAAATTAAAAACTATTTGAAACTTCCCATGAAACTGAGCTGTGTCAAAATTGCTGTTTTCAGAGAAAGGTCAGTTTTTCAATTCAGTCCTCTCAAAAACCCCATCAGCACTGCAGAATGGCAGAAGTATCAAAACATCCACAAAACACTTCTACTTCGGTAAGGTTATATTTTTGATAAACCATATTTTTACCAGCTCCATTATAAATATTTCATGACTTTGTTCTTTCTCTTTGATTTCTGCTCCCTTTGCTGCCCACTTCTGGCTGTGTTAGTCTGAGAGGTGCTCGTGACACCATATCCACCTGCATTTTGTGCCATGGTTTTTTAAAATATTTTAGAAAAATTACTTTTCCTTGCTTCATTATACATGTAAGAGTATAAAGGGGAATGCCAGTCCTTCTGAAAACATGCAGCACTTGTCATAGATTATAACGTGTCTGGGATTTCATCCTTGGATTTAATTCATATTTTATTTGAATTTGGACCTTATAGGAATTTCTAATCACTAGACTTATTGCCCTCAAAATATACACGATCTTGTAAACATCTCAGTACCTGAGGATGTAGCAGGGTCCTTCCCCCACCTTCTGCCTCCAATCAGCCTCTAAGTCACTTGCTGCTCATGGAGAACTGGAGTCCTGGAGTCACATGGGAATGACAAAACCCCTAAAACTGGACCGAATTCAATGGAATTGAATTCAACATGGAGCAAACCTGCCATGGACACATATTTCACTTTCATCTCTACATGGAAATATTTGTGGATTTATGACCTATTCCTTTAAATTACTTGAAATTGTTGTTTCTTTTGGCATGTTTTGCATCTCTAAGAGTTAAGACTTCTGTGGGAGTTTCAAGAGGTCTGAATTTAATTATAGACATAAGTCTTTGCATAGCAAACACTTTTAATGTTTTATAATATGAACTCCCAAGGACTGTTCTGTATCTGGTTTATGAGATATTATATTTTAAAAAAAAAAAAAACTAAAAAAAGAAGACTAACTGAAAATACAGTTGAAGTTAAAAGTACAACCGAGATCTTACTGATTATTTACAAATTTTGCATTGATGTCAAAGGCAAAAGGCAATGCCTTGCTGAGTACTGGTAAAATCCATGATTGCTAAAGGGTAAATTAACCTTGGTTAAATGAAGTGCAATAAAACTAAACTTTGTAGTAGAGAAATGAACCCAGATCTCACAGTTACCAGCAGCTGTTATGGATAATAATGCAGTTCTTACTGAGAAATTATTTTTCTCCTCAGTCTGTATTCCATCCCCACTTTCCTTCTAGAAAGTGAAGACCAAAGCTTATTTTTTATGCTGTTAATAGCTATGACTGAACTTTCAATGCAACTTAATGTTTAATTTGAAATTAATGGAATGAAGGATGCAACTATTAAAACCCAACATGTGCAATATAGAGCAATAAAAATGTAACACTATGAAAATTCCACAATAATAAATCATTTCAGCAATTCAAAAAGTGCAAATAAATATCTATATAGTTTCTATGTAACTGCTCCTCAACAGTGTAAAGAAACAAGTTATATTTGCAGTTTCTGAAGTAAATGATAATATTATTTTGAATATATCTGGTAGGAAACACGAAGTATTTTATCAAGATGTGCGGTTAATTCAAAGCCAGTTCTGTGGTTACCACTCAACACTATTTAGGGGTATTTGCATTTACACCTTCACAACTGGCCAAGCAGAATTTGGCTGTGGCAGTACTACTTTGCAAATGCTCAGCCCTGGGAAGCAAGCTCTGTGTCGACACAGTTTTTAGAACAGACACTTACAGACCTGAATTTTTAGGTCACAAATGCGTTTTTGGAAGGAGGAATTAAGTAACTGCTTGTCAAGGCGTTTGTTGAAAACAGCTCCACTGTTAGCTTTGCCCTGAAAATGCCCATATATTTTGGAACACTCTGACTTGATTTAAAAGTGGTATTTTCTCTCTTTGAATATGACGCAAAGTTGTCTTTAGAAATGACTAATAATAGCAGTATTTTCTGTACTAGTTTGTTTTCTTTACTCAAAAGTCATACCCACTTTCTTTCATGACACAAATAACCACTTAGAGTTTTTCTCCCATTACCCTGCAGCACTCAACACTGAGTGAACTGGATCAAGCTTCTGCTTGCACATAATTAGCAAACTTGTTTACTGAAAAACTCATTTCCAGATATATTGAGCAAATGCTGATCCTTGGGACTTCACTGGAAACTGCAGGTGGTGACAAAGCCTAAAGACCAGGCCATCTGTCATAATCATATTTGAGCTAAATAACATAATTTTACAAGTATTTTCAGGGGCATATTTTGAACATAGAGGATCGAATAGTTACCAGTGAGAGCCCAAGGAAATCTTTAATCACAGTAAATACTTAGATAAAATGTTTTGTCTCTGTAAGACTAGGCTGAGTTTATAGATGTAACAGTTAAAAAAAAGCCTGTGATTTGTTTGTAAACTGAACACAAAGGAAAATAACGAAACAGTGACAAACAACATATGGCTTTTAGAACTCAACTACTCTTCCTTTAGTACATAGATATGTTTGCAATTTAGGCATTTTTTTTGCAAAATACACACTCGAAACAGTTTTACATGGACTAGAACTGCCCTTCCTGTGGGAAATCTGTCCCTGGGCTCACCCACCCCATGACCTCTGTCCCTCAGGAGCCTCTCCAAGTTCCTTCTACCATCATGAACAGACAGGGAGACCAGGGTAAGAAAACCATTATGACAGCACCTGATACTCCACAGCAAAGGAAAGAAAATGAAAATAATACAGGAAAACAAAATAATTAAATGAAATGAAATAATACATGGAAGCAGCCATGCTCGTGCCAAGGCTGTTGTCTGTAGGACAGAGTTGCACACAATGAGATGATGGAGGCCACCTCACAAAACCTTGCAGCAAATGGGAACAACTTGGATTCAGGACTGAAAATTGCCCACTTGCTTACCCACTGGTTTTCCTGGCTGCTCCATGGGTGTCTGGGCAGGGCACTTGTCTCTGCACCAGAAGGAACCCAGAGAAAAAGGGTGCTCTCTAGCAGGTAATTCTCACCAGAGTGAAGTTCTTCAAATAGTTCGAAAATGCATTAACATCAGTTTTGTGGTTAATGAAAAATAAGCAGCCTCAACTGGCAAAAATACCAGCAACGACCCTTGTCATCCTCCCAGTACTGTTCCATAATTAGCACATTATGACTGTCAAAATTACTTATCCAGATACGACAGCTCACTTAGCAGATTATAACTACTTAACCAGCCATAATTGTACAGAGATACGCAGTCAAGTAACCATTGAAGAATTTTGAATATTATAGGTCTGATAAATTAGATGATACTGAAAGCAAAGTTATTAAAGCACTTCTCATTTTTCAGAAGTTGTGATTTTCAAATTATCAAGTATGCCAACTTTTACATCTACAAACCACATTCTGTAAATGGGGGGAGGGAGGGAAGCTTCCCAGCTGTGGCACTAGTACAAGTTTGTGTGATGGTATCTGAAAGGAATCCATTTGGCACATCTCAGGTGATATAGCAGCTCCTTCTCCTCTTCACTGGAATTCTGGGAATTCTCAGAAGAGTGTGTGTGTGCACACGTGTGTACTGCAGAGAGCGACTGGAAAAACAATAGCAATTAAAACCCAAGCATTCAAAAAATTCCTGCCTCAAAAGGAGGTGAATCCTTGGCATCTGCTCCTGAACATCAGGGAAGTCAGTGACACTGAGGAATAACTAGAACTTTGATTAATTGTGGGCCAGGCTTTGTAGGTCTTTTGAAATGGTTTCTTTTGGTTTACTTTCCACGGTGGAACAAATGTGTAAACATTCAAGCATTGACACACAAGCTGCTTCCATGACCACTCTCTGCCCTAGACCATAATTTCAGGGATTATTTTGGTGGGATAGACCTGTAGATGGTAAGAAGAAAACATCATTGTTTCTTTGTCACAGCTTTATATTCTGGGCAGTAATGTAAGCAGATAATGACTTTTTTTGGTTTTAATGATGAACTGAGTGATGAACTAGATCTCTCTCACATCAGTTCATTCATAGCATTGTTCCACTGACCTCAGAAAACTGTTCTCTGTTTTTACAGCTGTAAGGGAGCAAAATATGCACAATAATCCCCAGTGACAGCTGCAAATGAGACCTTTTGAGTGGAAATTTCAGAACATTAATGCATTTTTTTAATGCAAACAACACACCAACATTTATTGGTTCAATAGTGCATATACACTGTAAGTGTAAAAAACTGTTCAAGTCTCACTGGGTAAATTCACTGAAGATCTCAAAAGCATAACTTAAATGTTATTTTTACCAGTACCAGTCACTACTACTCTGACCTATAAATCAAAATTACATGAATACAACCACACCCAAAAAGTGATTCTGTTGTCCACAACAGAGGGATATAAAGGTGTTTTTACACAGTATCCACAGTGTCTGACCCTGAATTATATTCTCTCAGCCTGAAAAGAGAAATAAAATACAGATGTGGAAAAGATCTATAAGACACAACCACAGCACGACTTTGACGGGAGCTTTGAAAGATCTTTGAAAGATTGTGCTATCAAGGAATGAGAGATCACTTTGCTTTGATCATAAGGCAAAAAACCCCAATAAAAGAATCAGGAATTCTTTAGGTAATACTGGATTTAAAACAGAGAAAGTACTAATTCACAATCACAAGAACCAACTTACCACAAAACTGATGACAGAATATATACTGCACATATACCAGTAGAGTGAGAAAACCCAATAATATTCTTTATTACATTGATTCTTTGCTCTCCAGAGAAGGAGCTCCATGAAGCAGCCACCAGGCAGCCAATGTTTTGTTAGAGTATTGAAAATATTTAGTCACAATCATCCTCACATGTTTGATTTCTGCTACTGAGTAGCACTGTTTGTAGAATAACAAACCAGGCAACAATTATTCCGAGATACTCCATGTGTTCTCAACTCCATTCTGTAAAAATACACGGCTTTGAATATATATATATATATATATATATGTGGCAATTCAGGGTGGCTTTCTAGATTCTATACTAAATGCTACTAATGTGAAAGAGCAGAGAGTTATTTAAAATGAATGACACAAGTTCCTCACTCTCTCTCTTGCAAAAGCATTCTATGATATATGGATCTTAGAATGGATACATTTTCTGCATTAGAAAGAACAGTACTGGATGAGGCAAAACAAGAAACTAAACAATGATGAAAGTAACCCTTCCAAAGCAATACCTGAGGGGTCTTTGAATGAACAATGAATAGGTTATCAATGAGATGGCTGCTTAAATCCAGGGTTAATGAAATTGTAACTCCCAGGCTGAGAACTAAACCCAAATCACAGAGAGCTATGGAAAATCCCTGCCCCAATAATGAGGGTCAGTTATCAGCAGGTGGTTGATGGAGAAAAGGGCAGGAAGCAGCAGGGAATGCAAAATTGTGTGTTCCTCATATTGTTTACAGACAGACCAAGTGTGATCTATGATCAGAAAGATTATTATTCTAATCTAAGATTATTCTTGTAACATAAAAATTGTTAATCTGTGGAATTCCACACCAAGGCAAGTTTAACAGGGCCAGAGGCAGGTTCAACTCTGGCAAGAGGTTGTAAAAAACTGATAGTGAAGAGAGAGCAGTGACTAATCCAGCCTTGTCAAACCTCCAAGGAAATAAAGAAACCCAGTCCTTCCTCATGTAGGGTAAATACCAGATTTTAATGCTTTTAGGGAGACCTATCTCTTGGAAAGCATCTTTGGTAGAGGAATCAGGGAACAAGACATGTATGCAACTTATCTCTGAGTCGTCACACTATTTTAAAGGAAACACAGAAGCAGCAAGATTTTCCAGAGTCAGAACCAGCAAACCTATCAGACATACCCCAAGGCAGTAATTGCACAATTTATTCTATATGCATCATGATGTCCTGAATATAGACACACATTTTTGAAACTAAAAGTTCTCATATAATTTTTTAAACTTTCCTAATTTTATTAACCCCCTGGGCGTGTGAGGCAGATGTAAAAATCTTGTTCATTCTGAATGAAAGGTGGCCTTTTGTGACCCCTCCCATCAAGGGATTACCTGAGGGACAGATTGCAAGGCAGGGTCCTGAAAGAGATGCAGATTTGCTGTAGGGCCATTCAGGCAAAGGAACCCCCACCACCCAGAACTCTCTGAACCTGTGCTCTCTGTCCTCTTGGGTATCACACAGCCTCTTGCCATGAGATGCTAAAAAGGTATTTTAGGCAAAAGTGCTGTGCAAGTATTACAGAGATCAGCAAAACCTTTAAGGATAGAAGGACAGCAACTCTGCACAGAAGAGACATCCACATCCAAATTTTAAATGTTTTACTTCAGAAAAAAGAAACTTTTTTATATATGTTAACTTGAGTATATTTAAAATGGAAATGGAATTTTGTGCTGGGGCACCATAAACATCAGTGCTACATCTCCGGTTTTGTATAGTTATTCACACAATGGCTTTTCTTTAAAATACTTTTAAAGAAGTATCTAGGTTGATCATAAAAATCTATGTGTTATAGCCATTATATTTTTGAAACAATAATTTTGTTTGATGTTTAAACTTGCAGTATCAACAAGATGATTAAAGGTGAAACGGATTATGTCCTTCATGGTTTAAATCAGACAAAAAGGCTTATTATTTAAAGTTCCTATTTACAAAGAGGATTCCTAGAGCCCCTTTTGTTTTGTTCATAACTTTACTGGCTGATCTGCTTCCCTATTGTGACTTCTAATGTGCTCCCTCTTCAAAAACATCAGCACAATTGGTTTAAAGTTACAGGGACACACCAGCTCTGTGACCAGCAGTTCTGAGCCACCTTTATTCAGTGTTCTGCTCATTTTCAATAAATGAGATGGTGGACTATGCCATCCAAATTTGACCAAGTCTTTGTCTTCTGAGAAAATCGATATTTGGACATGTTCAATAAGCTTGGCAGACACTCTCAGTCCCAGGTGCACAGACCATGTATTGGCTGAGCAGGACTTAATATGAAATTTCTTACCTAGTCTGAAGAATTCTTCAGAGTCACACTAGACCTGAGGACTGGAAGAGGTTCTCAGTTCTTCCCTGCAGGACAGTTTCTAATTCTGACAAGTTAAAATTTCCTTAAATAACTTTCCATAAAGGAGAGCATTGTGAAAATGTGTAAGTTGATGCCTTCTGCTGGACACATTCACTCTCATGTTTATAGCTGAACACAGTACCTTCCATATAATTTTTTCATGCAATGGCTGCAGTCAGTGCATTCCCTAAGATCTAAAAGTAAGAAGCCAGAACTTACCACAGTGCCAGCTTTTTAAGGGCTTTCATAAAACAATATGTTGTCACATGACAAGTGTGGGAGCACATAAAAGATTGCTCTTTCTTACCATCTTACAGTGGATAAGAAAGACACAGACATATCTACTCTCTTCTCTGAGTGAGAGGACAATCACAGTGACTTGGCAACCTCACTCCCTGTTACCAAGTAAAGTTTTGATAAGGAGCATCTTTTCTTCCTTAAAAACAAAATGAAACCAATGAAACCAACCAAACAAAACCTCTTCAGATGAGAAAAAGGACTGAAAAAATAGTTTAAAAATACAGGGGGAGGAAAAGACTAACCATTCCCAAAAGATCCATTCAGTCCGTACGACAGATTAAGCAGTCATACGTTGATTTTGTTGGGAGTTCGGTAGTTTGTTTGATAAGGTGCTTGATTTGTCAGATCATTCCACTCTGCTCCAGATACTTTGTTTTCTCTACCTGTCATTCCTTTGTCTGATGTCAGGCAAAGGATCAAAAGACTGACAACAAGGAAAAGAGCTGGAGTGGGTGATCATACGCAGTGCATGGCATCCAATTATTTCATGCAGCTCGCTTAAATTATTCAAGTCCCTCTTCTGTTGTTTATCACCTTGTGAAGCTTTCTTTCCACAGTTTTTATGGTAGCTGATTTAAAAGCCATAAATACAAATAATGGGGAGATGTAGATTAATTGAGGAGTTAGCTGACTCTTCAAAGCTGACTCGTTACAGCATTTCATACTCAAATCACAGAGTTCTGCCTGAATTAAATAGAAACAACATCTCTCATACCAGAAGGCTGAATCAGATTGCAGAGGAATTTAGTTGCCTACTCCCAAATGATTTTGTTCTCTGTCAGGATTAACTTAACAGCTGGACCTCACCATTACTTTTCAATCTGCTCTAGCTAACAGCAGTGAAAGGTGCTAATAAAGAAGCAAAAATGGGTGAAAAAACACACGGGATATAAAGCAGTCACAGCTCAAAGACTTGGGTTACTCATTTTCTCCCTCAACAATCTATCCTGCTCAGAATAAGAATTCAAGCACATTATGGCTCTGAAAATGAAAGAGTCAGTTATTTTTTCTCTCTTAAAAAAAAAAAGAATTGAAAGACAAATGTAGAATGAAAAAAAAAAATAAAGCATGCAGAACATTCATAGGCAAAACATACTATGGAGATAAGAAGTTTCCAATTTCCTAAACGATATGACACTTTCTTTTAGAGAATGCTTTTTTGTGCTATTCCCTTTCTCCCTTTTTAATTTTTTAATACTTGCTATGAATTTGCATTATGTCCAACAGCCTGCTACCGAATTCACAGCATAGGTGGACATCAATATATCTGCTTTGAACCAACTTCCCATCTCCTGGCATTATAGATCTGCAGACCAGAGAAATGCTTGATTTCCAAAGGATTATTGTGAGAATACATTTTAATGACTCATGAAAATTGCTTCACAGGAAACTCTGCCAGCCGAGCTTTCTATCTCTAAACGGCCACCAATCAGGTCCTAAAGAAGGAATGTCATTAAAAAGCCCATTTTTCTGTGTATTGCACATAAATTCTTGACTATATGCAGGTGTAGATCTCCCAGGAAAAAAGCCCACATCACATCTCTAGGAAAGAACATCCCTCTTAAGGTTTCTTTTTAACCAACTTTCAGCTTTTAATCAGTATGAATTTAATGTTCTCTTCAGTATTACCCAAGACAGTATGAAATATATTGAGTGTTTTTCTTCAGATAGAACAGAATCATCTTCAAAGAATGATTCAATTCTTTGTTATAGTCAAAGTAGCAGTAAATGCATCTTATCAGTCCAGCTACTCTGGATTCATTTTTTCAAAATAGATTTCTGCTTATAGTGGCATTTATTTTCTGGTTCTCTGTAAGTTTTCCTAGTGAACAGTTTGCAGTTTTGAATCCATTTATCCAGATCAATTCCCCATAAAAGACTGTAAGCAATATTTTGCAGAATAGGAAATACAGCATCAATGACTTAAAATTAAATGAAGCCACTAGAGAAACAGTGAATTTTACCCAAACCACTGTCATCAGAACTGCATTTTAAAGCTGTTGGATATTTGCTATTTCAGAACAAATGCTTTTTATTTTTTTTTTCTCCCTAAACCTTGGTCTCACCTGCTGTGCTACAGAAATCTCTAGTCATAGAAAGCATCTGAGGAAAATAAAATATTTCCTAACCTCCAGGCTTCCTTAGACTCCTTATGGGATGTTGATGGGAAAGACAGAAACTTGGTCTACTGGGAGGTGTCCCTGCCCATGGCAAGAGGTTGGAACTAGATGATCTTTAAAGTCCCTTCTCACACAAACCCTCCTATGAATATGTTTCTGTCAAAAAGATCCTTGAACCAAAAAAGTCTGTAGTCCATTAATATGGAACATGGACTTCTGAGACTTCATCCAATAGACAGTTAAGTAAGAACAGGAGCTCAAAAATCTAGTCAAAATTAAAAAATTTAAAAAAAAAAAAAGGAACAAAACTAAAATAACAAAAAATATCCCAATCCCAGCTCAAAATCAATAACAAAATCCCACAGAAACTTAAGACATTTGAGCAAAACTAAAATATAAAAATGTAAATTGGGCATAAACATTTATCAGGAATGCTTTGATAGCTCTAGGACCATTTGCATATGTAAGACAAGGAGCAATTAAGCCTGGAGCAAACTTAACCACAGACAGTGTCACAGACTGTGCTGCTCAACAAACATGAGAAAGTACGACCATTTCTACAACTCAGAGAAGTCTTGCAGCTTATGGTCGCACAACACATGTAATTTATGCCTGTGGGTGCTGGGTGCTCTTCAAATGGATGAAATGAATGTCATGGTCACCTCTCCCACTTTAACGTCACAGGAAGGGCTGAATAGGTAGAGATGACACCTAAAGGACACTTGAGTGCTCTTCCCACCAAAAACCTATGGGTGAGGACAGGAAGCAAAGACTGTAGAAAATTAAAGAAATGAGCAAATCATAGCTTAATTGTAGAAATTGTGACCTTCTGAGTGTGGCTTTGCATTTACAGGAGCTGGACCTGCCAGTATGAGGCCCTAGATTGCATCTCCAGTCCCTAAAACACAGCAAGGAAGATTTGGCCCAGCCTTCAGAATTGGGCTTGAGGCAATATTTCAGTTTCAAACTAAAATAATGCTTAAACTGGACCAGGACCATGTCCCACTGACCAGCTGGGAGCACTTGAGAGCACAGCACATCCTTGATTTGATCAACTGGTCTTGACTGCAACTTGTTCAACCTAAGGACATACTTGGATGCATGGAAGTAAATATCTTCAGCAGAACTGAGCACTTCTCCCAGTGACAGTTGGATTTGCCTGAACACATAATTCCCTAGTGGTTTAACTGTTAAATGTTTCTAGTTGTTTGAGATATATTTACAAAACTGGGAAATAGGGATGGGAAATAATTCTTTGTCAAACAGAATGTTCGAGGAATTTTTTTTTTTTTTTCAAATTAGGAGTTGTTTTCATTTATTGAAACTTAAAATGCATTCTAATCTCTTTTTCCAATTGTCCAGTTCATTAACTGAGGGAAAAAGGTATTTATAGGCTTAATACATAACACAAAATTTCTGTAATATGTTGGTGGCACCTTTGATATATATGGACTATACATGACACATTCAAGAGTGCTGTTTAAATGAAATTATTTTAAAAAGGAAGCAAAATTTCCAAAGAAGAAGTTATGAAAATAAAAAGTATGAAGGAAAAAGAGATATTAGGCAATGAGATGTATTCCAAAATAATCATGGATTTTAATTTACCATTTAATTAGATACTTTACAATGGGGAAAAAATGAGATGAAATACGCAGTGCATTAGGGGAAAACTACGCACAGTTTAAAAACTACGATGAAAAAATTAGATTTTCTCCATTTCTATGCAGTTCACTCTGCACGGTAATACATATATTAATATTCAGCTTCAAAGGAGTGTCCTTAATGGCAGTGTTTCAGTTTTTTCAGGAAAGACAGATGAGAACTAGATGAAATGGAAACACAATGGGAATTCTGCTACGCCAAAATACATATAATTCAATTAGCACACATGGCTGAAACCTCAAATGAAACTAATGAATTGCAATGTCCAATATGCCTTTAAAACAAGATTTAAACTAAGTCATTATTAATGGAATAATTAATGTTCCTAGTAATTGACAGGCTCTGCTGTAGTTGCCATTAATTTATTCAGTTACATGACAGGTTGTTCTTTAGTATACAGAGACTGACTTTGATATGTGTTTTCCATTAGGCAGGAAAAGGTTAAGCAGCAGATGTAAATGGATATTTAAACCAAATTATGTTGCAGAAAATCAGTCAATATTTGCAAACTACTGCTTTTGTTAATAACTCTCTCTGCTCCTCGGTTCTGTGATAATTGTGGATGTGTCTTGGTGGATGGCACCTGGGAATAATTCACTGCATTTTACTAACTTTGCAAAATCTTTTCAATACTTTTTATATGGGACACTCCGTAAGAGTTCACTGCCCAGTAACTCACTGGATTTCAAACAGAGTCACTTTGTGGGCAGAGTCTGTAGAGGCACAGTTCAAACATGTTTTTCTGGCCAGCTCTCACCTATGAAACAGGAAATGCAAAAACAAAGGCAGAGATTTGATTCTATTAAATTTAGGACCAACATTTATTTCTCCAACCCACAAACCAGACACCTGGAATGACAGCTCTGGGAACAGGGACTCATCAAAAACTGCACAGTTCACATAGAATCTGTGAACACACACAAAACATTGCAGTCTGTCCCGGACCTTGGAGACCTGGCCAGCTAAAAGGAGGAAGGTCAGTCACAATTTTCAACAGCAACGTAATTTGCTAGAGGGTCCAGTTGACTCCGAGTAAAAAGAAACAGCAGAAGAGAAAACCCAACATGATGCAACTTCCCCAACCACTATGTCAATGCTTTTGTTTCCATGGAGAAAAGAAGCATAATATGGTCCTATTTAAAGAGCTTCTTTTCCATGTGAGAACATTAACTTCAAATGTTAGAAACAAAGATATTTCATTTGTGAATTAAGTATTCATAAATGGAATATTCATTTATTAATATAATCCATTTCTAACTGTTGTATTACTGAAAAAGTAGTTTGAAAGTATAGAAATCATCCATGAATTTTAATTATAGTCTATAAGAGTCTGGGATTCACTCTTCACTTTTTATAAAGTGACTATTTTACAGACTAAGTCACTGCTTCCACAAAAAATGTGTTATAATTCCCTGATTTGGACTCTCAGAGACAAGAAAAAATCCCCAAACCAACCAGTCTGTTGTCTTGGTTCATGGACAGTTCTACTGCAGTGATTTGATGTGTTCATGCACAGGTTAAGAATTCCAGCATGACCTTTGAACAGGTCCTGAGCAGGAAGTTTATTTGTTCCATGTGCAATGTCATGGGCTCTATTTGGCTCAGGGTGCAGTTCCCTGCAGCACAAGAGTAGCTCTAAACAAAAATTAACTGAGTTGGTAGCAAGACCTCGTCCACACACTTTGTTCCTGGTGGAAAGAAATTCAAACCAGTTTCTGTTTGCCTGGACCTCTTCAGTTCCCTGATGTGATTCAAGGCCCAAATCACAAACAGCTGTTTGACTAAGACACAGACAGGTCCACAAAACTTTCACCAAAATTCCCCAGGGATGGAAATACATAAGACCAAAGCTGCCACCTTTTTTCAACTGCCATTACAAACAAGTTGATCACTGAGAGCAGTAGGAGCTGATCTTACAAATCAGCTCTATACTTTCACCTGAATAAAAGAGTATGTGCATATGCTAATCTTACTGGCAATGTTCCTGTAGAATGACAGAAAACATCTACCTGCTAATAATGGTAAAACTATTTTCTTTCTAGTAGGTTTACGTAATGAATCATATTGAAATATTATTTGTTTTTAAACCATGACAAATCTGTTATGGTCTCTCCATGTTGAAATACATCATTAAGAGGTCATTTGTCTTGAATAAAGCCACATGGGAAATGAAGATTATTTTAATACTGTTGGGTTCTCGTAAAATAAGTAAACAAAAAGAGAGTTCCCAATGCTCAGAAATAAAAACTACATAATTGTTGGAAAAGAAATGTCAAGATACAACCTCACATTATGGGAAAATATTTTTCATCTGGAATTCATTAGCTCCTGACACACACTACTAGTGTAATAATTTACATCGCTCTCCAGCTACTAAAAGTAAAATCTGCAGAAATAAACCATGAATACTTTAATTGGTTTTTGTGTTGCTGGCTGAGATTGAACATGAAAAGTAAATAGGAAAAATTATTTAATGTCAGTAAGTTGATCATTTTGGATCAGCGGTGATTGTCTGCAAATACCTTTTAAAATGCAGAAATAGAACTTGAAATAATTCTTTGAAATTTATGATATATGGATTTCACAAAAACCTCTTGAAATATTTGTTTACTACTAAAAAACATATAGTACTCAGGCAACTTGCAATTTACTAGCATAGTAATATTATACTTTTGGTTAGATATCAGAAAATCATAAAAATTATTCTGAGATGGAGTTCATATTTTAGTTCCTATTTTCTGATTGACCAAAAGGGACAGAAAAGACCTTTTCACAAGAAGGCATAAACATTACCTTCTTTCATTACACAGTCAGCTAAATCCATAAGCAAAAACCAGAATTAGTAGCAATCTTCCCTTTCCCATAAGAGTCTTCCATGATTTTATTACAGCAGAGAACCAAAGCAGGTGTTCTTTTACTTAAATAAAAGAGGGAATGAGAGAAATCTTTTGAACCAGTCTAGAAGACTGTAAAACAGTCTCACAAAACACTACAGCAAAACAACCCACAGATAAATGTAAACTTAGCAACAATATTGTTTATTTACCTATCAAATGTGTTTCATGTATACAGGACTATCTGATTGAATGGTCTTTATTGGTTTTTAGCCTGTACAGATTTTCTTTCCTTCTCCTGCATCTAAATCAATATTCAAATATATTGGCATTTTTTTAATGGGACTGTATTTCTTGTTCCTGCACATATGACCAGATTCAAAAGCACAATGAAGTCCAGGGAAGCCAACCCTCTCATTTCACCCTCTTATTTGTCACAAATAAACTTTCAAGAGCCAGAATTTATCTCCCAAGGGCCCTGGTGAGGCAGGAAGCCCCTCAGATGACACCTACTTACTGAGCTTGCCAAGTGACACCAACACACAGCCTTGGCCCCTACTCTCACTCCATGCTACAACAGGTCTCTTCCTCAGTTGTTCATAGAAAAATACTCACAGGAATATGGTGTGAAACAGATTGTGGATTAAGCCAGGTTAAAAATAACTCTTAAAAACAACGCCAAGTCTTCACATTTTGACACAACCCTCAGGGGTTTGGAAAAGCCTTTTTAATGCTGTTTTCACATCCATAACCAACCCACCCATGCAAAAGCAAATACTAGTTGGGCTTTGAATTTAATTCTTGTGCTCATCTGTGCTTCAGTCTCACAGAAAAAGAACTATAATTTAGGTTTGTAATCTCTCTGAAGACTTTGAGATTAAATTTAAGTATAACTAAAGGCAGAAAATCATTAGTGGCATGTCTCAGGAGCTAACCTAGATTGACTTTCAGTTCCCAAGATTACAAAAAAAGTTTAGGGTTTTTTTTGTATGTGGGGGTTTTTTTGTTTGTTTTGGCGGGGTTTTTTGTGTTTTGGTTTTTGTTTTTGTTTTTTTTTATTTGCAAGGCAGATTGTCTTCATTTTTTTGCTAACAACTGAGATTTGGTGTTGGTGCCAGTGGAACACAGCTCCTTTTTCAGATAAAATCATGCTATTTCCCATAAGAGAAAAACTGGATACTTCAGCTGAATAATCACATCATTTTATGAGCCAGAATATGTACCTTCTCCCTTTCCTTTCTCCCTCGCGTTGAAGGAACAATGAGATTTTTTCCCTCTACTTTTCCTATAACTATATACATATATATAGTTATAGTGGTCTAAAGGCATCTACAGATGTCAGCCTTTCTTTAGGGAAAGGAGTCAGGTGAGGAGAGTAAGAAGCTGTACAGTCCATTTCAGTGGGAAAGGCTATACTGAAATATAATAAATACAAAGGAAAAGTACTACTTACACCAGGCAGTTAGTATAGTTCAAGATGATTTAGATTCAACATGAAATTAGACTGATAGATGAAAGGTAATTCAGAAAATATTGCTATTTTCAAACCACACTCATTCTTGGCTGCATCTTAACCAACAAACAGAAGGTGAAATCGTTTTAAAAGCTTTGAATGTGGCATGGTGTAATGAAACACTATCTATGATGGAAAATCCCCATAAATAAATTCCAACGGGGTTTAATAAAATAACAATTGTGGGAAAAAAACACAGAAATTCACCCAACTAAACCTTCTAAAATCTTTCAACAGGGTTGTTTTACAAACAGTTGAAACAGAAAGTCAAGTACTTAGGTATTACCCAAAGAGAAGACAAGTACATAAGCAGGTGGCACTGCCATACTAAGATGACAAACTCACAGGTCTCGAGTGCCTGTTTTCAAGTGCAAAATGCAATGCTCATAAAATGTTTTCAAAATTTAAGAGCACTTGAGAATGGATCCTCATTAATCACAGAATCATTACAGTTGGAAAAGACCTCCAAGACCACTGAGTCCAACCTTTGACCAAACACCACCTTGTCAGTTAGACCATAGGACTAAGTGCCACGTCCAAACATTTCTTGAACACTTCCAGGGACACTGATTCCACCTCCCTGGGCAGTCCATTTCAATGCCTGACCACCTTTTCAGCAAAGAATTTCTTCCTGGTGTCCAATCTAAACCTACCCTGGTGCAGCTTGAGGCCATTTCCCCTTGTCCTGTCTCCAGCTGCCTGGGAGAAAAGGAAGATCCCTGCCTGGCTACACCCTCCTTTCAGGATGTTGTAGAGAGCAATTGCGTTCTCCCAAGCCTCCTTTTCTCCAGGTTAAACACTCCCAGCTCCCTCAGCTGCTCCTCATAAGACTTACAATAATGCATCTTCTAATACAGAAGTTGTACTGCTACGTAGGAATTTGTTTTGTTGTTCATGTGCAGAACACTAAAAACATTCAAAGAAATATTGAATCATTAAAAATGAAACAAAGCATGAAATAGGAACAGCACAGACATGATGCTTTAGCACTTTGAGTTCTTTGCTGCTATTTTCTAGCTGCCCTTAGATTTAAAGCATCCACAAATTCGAATTCAAGAATGATTTCATCAAGAACAATTGGGGTTGGGTAAAGAGGAAGAGAATAATGCTACAAGGAACCTTGTGTGCATTGCTAAAGAGAGCTGGTGTTAAGTCCAATGGGTGCTTGCTCCTTCTCAGCTATGTGGCTTGGGAGTCCTGTGGGATGTCACGTTATGTACCTGTGTCAGCTGTGCAGTGCTCCACTTCCCCCTAGCTTTGCAAACTCCAAGTAAACCCAAAACACTGTTTCCATGATTTCCCTTTTTCATTCTCTATTTTTTTTAACATGTCTGTAGAGACACAGAGTATTTGAAAGAGTAATGGACTCCAGAGAGAAGCAATGGCAAGCAGATGCAAGAATATACGTGTGCATATGTGTCTGTCTCTCACAGGTAAAAGCAACAATCATAGTGATTCTGCAACCAAAATTAGAGCTTGTCCAAGGGCCAAAGACTTATTTGTTTTACAAAGAAACCAAGCATGATTTCTTAGAAGTATTAAAAAGCTTAATTGGGTTGCAATGATGGAATAAGCCCTTTCAACCACCTGTATAACAGCAGCTCCTAGCAACCAGAGTTATTCCAACCTCACACTCCCACCTGACAAAGTCCAGATATGGGACTCAATCTGTGACAAAGCTCGTAATATCCAAGCAGGAAATTGCAAAATTATGGGCAATTCACTTCCTCTGTACAAATAGCCCTATTTCTACCACCGGTAATTTTGAACTGCAGAATGATAACATGCCAAGTTTGTGTCAATCATGGGTAATTTTGAGATTAAATACATAACAGAGGCCCTAAAGGCAAGCATACTCTAAAAGCTTAACACAGTTTTGATTTTAAATGTTGTCATCCAATATTTTTTTAGTGAAAAACCTCAATAGTATTTTGAAGTAGAGACAGTATGCTCTTTACAAAAATATTTTTTCCTGTTGTGTCTTCCTAATGAAATCATATTTGAATTATTTGGTTTTGCATTGTCTTTCTAACCTTTAATACTTAGAACCCAGTATTAAGATATTTGCTGTCTAATATGTGATAAAGAGAATCAAAGTAGGTCCTCTCAATTCAACAACCAAAATGGACATGCACTGCTCTATTTAAAGAAGTGGTATGTGCCATTCTAATTTTTCACACCAGTTAATTCTGCAATTGCCTCAATTCTATGAATCACCTCTGACACCCTGACAATACCTAACAACATTTTCCCTTCCATCTTACAAATTATCACAGGTTTTTTGCCCTACTATTCTTCTGTCCTCGTCCCCTTTCATCACAGATCACAAAGCAGAGACATGCTACTTACCTACTCCTTTTACCAGCCTCAGTAACACATCCCATCCTGTCCTTTGCAGAAAATTGCTTGCCCAGGCTGAGGAGTGCCCATCTTTCCAGTGTAAGGGCATATTATTTTTCCTTGCCTCATAAAAAAACTCAACCAAACAAAACCAATCCTTTCCATCACTTCCTATCCATACCTTTCCCTGGCTACTTGGGAGCCCTGATGATTCAATGTGCTGTTTCTCAAAGCTGAAAGTCTTTTAAAAAATGCCACCCCATCCACATCCAGCATTTCCTGTGATCTCCTGAAGCCAGGCCATGAGTGTCCATTTAAAATGGGCAAGTGTCTGGCCTGCAAGTCCTCATGCAGTGCACATTTGAGATTCTCCAAGCTTTCAAAGATAAGGACCTTTCCAGAATTTGTACTACAACACACACTCATGTTTCATAAACTTGTAACGTTTCCTGGGTTTAAGACGTTACTCCACTATTATATTTTTTTACAGCTGGCTAAAAAACTTCAGATAAGCACCTAATGTGGCATTAAACAATGCTAATTATGATCTAAAATGTTCTCCATTTTTTTCTTTTAATAATGCATTAAGCAACATTTAATTAGTCATCAATAACCTCAACTATATTTTTACACAATGATGAATATATGGATTCTGTATTTGTACACCTAAAAGTTAAATACAAACTGAACATTTAAGGTATACATTTCATAACATTATGCTGTTTGCTCCATGAAAATAAGACTAAAACATTAGAAGCCAAGTTTTTGCTGAAAGAGACTGTTGAGCTTGGTATAGCAGGGCCTGGGATGTGATTAAGAGACAATATTTGCAAAGTGCCACTAAAATTCCTTTCAGTTTTGGTTACTCTCTTATGAAACTTATTTTCCTTAATGTTGTAAAAGCATGCAGGTGGCATTATTTTAATTTTTATATTATGCCTGAAGGCTGAAAAATCAGCTGAAAATGAAACTCTACTTTTTTTTGAGGCAAGTACCATGAAAATTATGGAAGGACTCAATAGTCATACAACTGAAGTGGTTGTATATTAAAAGGGCTTGTCACACGCACTGCACAGTTAAAGACAACCTTCCAGCTCCAGTGTTTTCAGCGAACTCTTCGTACCTGTACATTGTTTCTTCCCCTTTGGTTACCACTGTGGTACTTATAAATTTAAGTAGTGCTTTTTCAGGAGGAAGCAAGACAATTCAACTGTTAGCCTACTTTGGAGTCAGCCTGTAAACAGGTAAGACTACCTATGTCTATAAATTTACCTCTTGCTCTCGTGTAAAGAGGCAGCACTGTGTTAATCACACACCTGCTGCTTCCCTGCTCCTGCTGCTTCCCTGATGCCACCTCTGGTGCTGCCAGTGGCACAGCAGGGAGCAGCAGGAAAGCTGCTGATGGTGTGCAGCTTCAGTATCTAAAACTGCCTCCGTTTCAGCCATCTTTCTCCAGAAAACAGATGTGCAGTTTGTAGACCAGAAAAGGCAGCAATGGTAACCTCAGCAAGATACAAAATGTAATGCTAGGATATACTGTTAACTGCGAGGCAGGAAACTTGTTTCCTACTGATCATGTAGTATGCAAGTGTTCAGGGTCAAATGGAACAGAAAAGGACTGCTGCAATCACACTGTACTCATGTGCAACTGAACAAAAGATACAGATGGAGAGACAAAGAAAAAGCTCAGAGAAGTGCAGACACAAGTATGGTACATAAGTGTGTTTTTACAGTACAGAAAGCAGCCATCTGACTTTCATCTGACCTTTCATCCCTACTACTACATAGAACTGTACTTCAATTATGAACTGAATGTGGTCCTCTTAACCCCTTTTTTTCAATTTTTCTTAAAAATGCCTCAAAGTTTGTACACAGACTATACACACAGTGGCTATACTGAAAAAATATTTAGGGCTGGCTTAAGCCAGACTTTTAAGCGACAGTCCTTGGTTTAAAATATCAACATTGCATGGGGAAAATGAACCTGTTTCAATAAACAAACACCACCACCACCATTCATTAAGCAGATGAAATTCATTCCAGGAAGAAAGGAATGACTGATGAATATTTCCAATCGATAGTCAAGATTTGAGCTATTTCCCAGGTCACGGAAGGCACTTGATATTTCTCTGCAAGGTAACCTCTCATACAGTCCATTTCCTAAATACAGGCAAGGGGAGAGCAACACACATTGTTCTTCTTGACTTCAGGAAGGTTTTCCACACTGCCTTCCATAACATGCTCATTGACAAAGTGATGAAGTTCAGGCTAGATAAGTAGACAGTGAGGTGAATAAAGCTCAAGATTGGAGCACCTAACATACAAATACATGGTCACTTTAAACCTGGGATTCATCTTACATGAACATTTGGATGACATTTTACATCACTGAGAGGAAACATCTAAGCTTAGAAGAGGAATATTAAGACACTTTAGAGTCAGTGAGAAGTGGTAGAAGAGAAACAATTTTTCAGGTATGTTGACAAGACTTCCTTCACTGTCAGGATAGAAATACAATAATTTACAGGAACCTGGGAGAGAATTAAGCAGAGCTGAGCAAAGGATTCAGAGAAAATGGATATTGCAGAGCTCTGTAGCAATGTGTGATGTGTGCATGTTCATTATTTAATAGTGTAATTTCTTGGAAAGGCATTTTAGTAGGAAATAAGCAATGTGCCTTCTTGGACTTGAAATATGACCAGGCTCTATTGAAATTTAATATCCTATGCAAGATATGTAGAAGTAGATATTCTGAAACAGAGCAAAAAGTGTGACCATGTCATGATTCAACGTCTCTTAAAACATGAAAATATTTACTGTCTCAAAGGATGTGTGAGAAGACATGTTATGGGGTTTTATATATTTAAATTGGTACATTACCAGCAGAACAGTTGCTTTCTATTAGAATTAGACCAAAATCTGTTCATTCCAAATGAAGATTTGATTTTGCCATTTCTGTGTTTTTGATATAAAAATAAGAAGGTAATTTTTTCAAATCTTATGGAAAAGCGGTTATCTGAGGGAAGGTAAAATTGCATGAAATAGCAAACAGTTTTGTGGGGAAAAAAGCTTCAAAGAAACATTTTCAGCAACCCCACATAGCTCTGATGAATACCATAATGAAAGAAAATGAAGGCAGACACTACAGAATTGAGTTATCAAAAATCCAGATGAAAGCATGTAGTGTCTTTTTGTTAGTGCTCTCTGAGGAAGTAGAACATTCATTTACGAGAAGGAGGGGTATTACAGATCCTGCTTTGGGGAGTGAGAAGTCATTTAGAATGATAGTGAAAAAGCAGGTGTAAAACAAGTAAGATATCAGACTGAGAAACTACAGAAGCACCTGTATAATGATGTATTTCAAAGCAGTTTGTGGTGAACAACTGTATATATGGAACAAGATATTGTCTATAGCAAGTATGCAATTGCCACTCCCGGATCTCTGCAGAGAGGCTAAAATGTGGGTTATGTGTTTTTTCAAGAATGCTTTAGGAAAAACATGGGGTCTAATTTTTTTCTTATCAAAAATGTTCTTAGAATACATTTTCCAAGAGTATATTTTGAAAAGATTGCTGCATAACATTAAGAAAGCATAGCCTATATGTTAACACTACAGTTACAGTTTTGTTAAGAAAAGCTTATTAGATTTGAAATTGATTGAAATGTAAAGCTACTTCACCTATGCCACTGCTGCTCTATATGCAGTGTGTACTTTAATATACTTTAAAAAAAAAGAAGTCTTTGTTCCTCCTTTTCTTGTCTTTGGCATCTCTTTATTCAAGTATTTCTGTTAGACAGGGAACTCATTCTGCTAAATTATTAAGATATACAATGAAAACTATGAAAAGATTACACAGGTTTCTACTCTAGTGTTGTGCACATTTTAATAACTTCTTCACCATCTTGGTTAGTTATGTCACTTCATATATTATTTGACAGTATGCAAATACTGTAGGGTACAGGAAAATCAACTGGCTGCTGGAAGCTTTCAGTTTTACTCTCTAAAACCTTTTATTGTCTACTATCTACAGTAAAACAATGATGCTGATGTGTTTTTCATCTTCTAAGCTACAAGGCACAGAGGCAGCAATGAACACTTTATATGCCGTGTGTGTACACATGGTATTACTCCTCTCCTCTTCAGTAAGCTTGAATATGCAGTATGGTCTTCATGCTTCCAGCAGCCAAAGAGGTGAGTCTTGTTTCTGTCTGCTTTTAAACATGAGTATGTTTGTTAGGCTGTAAGTTTGCACACTTAAATACTGTTTTTTTCATGGGCAATCAGTATGTTTGGGGTATTGAACACTCTGCAACTGTAATCCAACAGTTTATTGTATGTGAAATGATCAAGGTATCTCAAAGAGATGCAGCTTCTTTACACATGGGAGAGCCTTCTATGCTGTGCTTCTCCTCAGTCTATATACTCATGAGCCACAGAGCTGCAAAGGCCTAGACCACTTCCAAAAATGTCACTGGCAAATGGTGAGGCAGCAGCAAAAAGGCAGTTTTGCCTCATGCTCATGAATAGCTTGATAAATGTTCTTCAGGCTCTTCCAGAATTTTATTTTTCTTATTCCTCTTGAACAGAAACAGAAGTAAATAACTCTGAAGAGTCCTGCTCTGCTTTCTGGGTTAGAAACCCTGCAACGTGGTGGGCCACACTATGCCCTTAGCACTCGTATCTCCTTTTCAGTACAGCATGAATATAAGATGTATTTGACTTTTCGTGCACAGAAAAGTCTCTCCCTTGCTTTAAGTGGTACTTCAAACATCAGTCAGCTGACCTGTCATGGATCACGGATCGAGTGCTATTCAGATTAAACTAGGCATTGTCAAGAAGAGTTGTCTTCTAATATCTGCTGCCAGCAAAACATCTTGTGTTGTATATCCTGCCATCCTGTTATTCCAGTATCATTTTATAAGAAATTACAGTCTTCAACCAAGTAAGGCTAATTCAGCAAGAGTTATTTTGAGTAAATATTGCAGAGTAGTAAATAATCACACAGAGGAAAACTGTTCTCCAGTCAACAGCATTAAAGTTACAAGTAACTGCTAATTAGACTCTATAACTCAGGATCTCTCCCCCTCTTCTCTGTTCCAACACATTCTTACACGTACATGGCATTTTGGATCTTGGTCCAGAACATAAATATCTCAAGTACATCTCTGCTTACTATCACCTGCAGTCAATCACTGCATTCTACATGTTCATTCATTATTTAATTTCAATTACCTTTTTAATGGTTGCTCTATGCAGAGAGAGAAAATTACAGTGTATCAAAGGAAAAACAAAAGCCTACTTGAACATAAATAACTACTTAATGAAGAAAAAAAGCACAACCAGCAGCAACCAAAGCAGTTCTAGACCCTTTTGTTTGGTAGATGCAGGAGAAAATAAACTAGATTTTGTGAAAACTTTCACTTCATTTGGCACTGGAGAACCATCCACAATAAATGACAGCAATAAAAACTGAGAAGGGAATAAACCAGTTTACCATTGAGTAAATAAAGCAAACTCCCTGATTTAATTTACTAAAAAACAAAGGGAGCCATAAATTCTGTATCTGAAACACTGAGTTGAAGCAGGATGTAATCTCTTGCTCCTGGGACTCCTATCAGCAGCAGAGAGTTTAAAGTCAAGTCCCTTTTCCATAATGTTTAATGTGATCACATTCCAATTCCTCATCGAACTCAAAATGGCATGGAGGTAAGATGTTGTTAGCCTTGCAAGCCCTACACAGCATGAAAGAGGGAGCAATAACTTTCTCCCATCAATGTCCAAAAGTTATATTTTGCATTTTCAGGTCTAAGAACTGATCTATTCTTTACTTAAATGCTTGGATCCATCTTACTACAAATGCCCAATGTCAAATAAACACTTCTGTATGCCTTTATTTAACTATCGTAAAATCTGTCAACTGTCTGAATTAACAGACTTACAGAATTTTTGTCTTAAATAAGAATTAAAAGTATATCCGAAAAGCGATGAGCGTACAATTTTTCTGAATGGGAAGCATAAAATGGACAGAGAGTGCAGCAATGGATTCAGAGATTCAAGAGCATCTTGCTTTGACACACTTGAACAGATCCTGCTCAAAACTAAAGTGGGAAGATAACACTCTCACACAGCAGGACAGAAGGATGTTACAGGACAGATGAGAGGATGAAAGGGCGGGATAAGGCACATACTGATATCTGGACTCAGGTTCCCTAAGCGCAGGAGGGTAATGCATAAAAACTATGTTAGCAAAGCAGTGGAGAGTCTGAAGGGGTAAAACAAAATGAATCCAGCTGTGGTGCCACCAACATGCTGTGGTTATTTTCTGAACAGCCCAACTATCATTAAAGTGCTCCTCATGGACTTAGAATACAAGTATAAAGGGACTCTTCCTTTTTTTTTCCTTTTCTCCTCGCAGCAGTGGCAGATAAGCTAAAGGATGAACTGCTTAGAAACACAGTTTTCATATCCACCATGGTTCTGGTTATTTCCCAATTTTAGACATTTTTCTCCCTTGTGCAATACTTTCCCCTAAATGCAGTAGGCTGCCCTCAGTGCACATGGGTCCTTGACCTTACTATTGGTCAGGGGTGGTAAAGGTACAGTCTGAGCACAGATTAAGCTCTGTGGTAACAATACACACATCAAACTATGCTATTTCTCCACACTCACTTTATTTTGGATGTCTTTCATTGACATCCTAAAGTGAATGGTTCTGTTGGGACAGAGTCCTCCTGCCAGTAAAATAAAAGGGTGGGGACATGAGGCCAAAAAATGAGAGGAAAGAATGGAAGCAAGAGAAGAGAAAATACAAGCTCCTGCTTTACCACTGTGTGGTGTGTTTAACCACTTTAGACTCTTGCAGGTGAAAGCACCAGATAAACACCCCTTTATAGTAAATTACATCATCAGCTGAGTGGGGGAGGCAGAATTTTTGGCTCTTGGTTAAAAACAGAAGGGAAAGACTTTAGATTCGTGCTTTGAAAGCAAAAACTCAGAAGACAGACATTGCACATGAAATATAGTCTAAAACTGACAAATTACACAGACAAGCATATCAAAAGCTATTGGAATAAACACACACGAGCATCCTTCTGGTATTCCAAGAGTTTTAAAGACCCGGAAAACTCCAGTAAAGAGCAAGCCTCCTGCACACAGCTGCAGCACAACATTTATTTCTAAATCTGAGGATGTGAGCTACATTCAGGGTTACTCAGCAGGTGACAAATTTAGAGTAGAAAGATAATAAAAGTAATTCTTCACATTGAAGTGGCAGTACCACCGATTATTAAGGTCAGGAAGACTGAAATAAATACAATCCTGGAGAGTGGTTTTGTTGTGAATACTGACTGCTGGGGGGACAAACTTACAAAGCTTAGTACCTATTATGTTGCAAAATTTATCCAGCAAGGGATTCTTACATAAAAGCTACAGATTTAGACTCTGATCAAGGAAAGTGTTTTACACAAGTTTTTAGCTCATGTGTAAGCAATCCTGTAGTTGCCATTTATTTGTAATGAGAATGTAAAGAGTACTAGATTTTCTTTTCTTATAAATATGTTTTATTCAACCTCTAAATGAAACATAATTTCATCCTATTTCTCTACACAAAGTAGCACTGGCATAATTTCCAAGCATATATAAATATTTTCAGCTATTTCTCATGTCTTATTCAAAGTCAAACCCCTCATCCCCTTAGTACAACGGATAAACTTATTTTAAGAAGTTAAGTTTTGAAATCTTGGACATTGTACCTCATAGAATGCTAAAACTAAGTCTAAAAATAAGGCAAGTTTCCAGTGTCAATGAGAAGAATCAATACTTAAAGAGAAATGCATCAGACACGTAAATTGCCTGAAATAAGCAGAAAACTCAAATGAGTAGGAAATTATTACACT
This sequence comes from Corapipo altera, assembly GCF_003945725.1. Classification (NCBI taxonomy): domain Eukaryota; kingdom Metazoa; phylum Chordata; class Aves; order Passeriformes; family Pipridae; genus Corapipo; species Corapipo altera. The sequence continues at coordinate 7,537,909 of NW_020884902.1, forward strand.
GATTAGGGCACTTAGTGAATTAAGCTGTGGTTTTTTATTTATATTCTCTAATGCTAAAATAGTAACTTGCCTTCTTTGAATTTCTAATGGTATAATTACTAGGAAACAATAATTGAATCTTTGAGAAAACTGAAAAACAGAATCTTTGAGAAAAGCTGTAAACCAGCAATTCTTTAATCATACATATACAGAATGAAAGTCCCTTTCTATGAGAACTATCCTGCGATTACTTCTGAATCTTTCTTCTTCTTAAATGTCTAAGAAACACAGAGTGATCTACTCCAGAAGGATATATCCTTACCAAAATTATGTCCAAGATGATGAAAACATAACTCAGTGTTGTTACATTCATGTTACAATTCAGTTCATCAGCAATTCAGGTGCCCAAATGCTTCCATCAGTGTTAAAGGACCAAATAAACCAACTTTAGACAGTTTAATTGACCCCCCTCACACCCTCCAACGAAAGAGGACACATCCAAATGTCTGTGCCAGTAGTTAAGAAGTTGAGTCCCCAACGCCTGTGATGCCTTTGTGCTAAAGGAATACACAGCCAAGGGTTCCAGGAAGGCATTAATTACTTAGTATTAACTTTTGAAGATAAACTTATGGTAAATCTATATATACACAGTATGTGGGGAGGTGAATGAAAACACACTCAGTGTGGTACAACAATCAATAGCATCCAATTCTCTCTCTGATGGTGGCTTGTTAGGGCACAAGACCATTCTGCATATACACAACAGAGCAAACATCACAGCCTACGCCTCCGAGCTTCAAATTAGGCAAGTTCCGCATTGACAAGGAGGCTTTATGCAAGAACCCTATTGCTATCATATATTTGCAGAGAACAGCAATTACGGGTAAATATTTACTTCTCAGACACAGCACAAACACATACAAATTGTCCACACAGATACTTGTGTCTGAGGTGAGAAATGGATGACAGCAAAGACTCTAAACCTAATGTGCACAACTCAGGACATATAGAAGATTATCAGCAGCAAAACTAGGGATCATGCAAGTTTAGAAGTGATGAATACAATCCTACTTATAAATGCACTAACTCTTTCATTGCACACTGGTATAGCATTTCATAAAACCACTCTGAAAGTACTTTTCTTTCTTACTAGATGTTTGTATGGGCAGAACAGGACAGAACTGGGCTGTATTATTCCATGCCTTCATAACTGCTTTTACACACCCTCACTGTAACTACTCTTACAAGACAATGGATTTTTACAGACCAATTCACAGACACCCTGAAACTCTTCAATTATTTACACTACCAGAGAAGTGGCCTTAAGCTGTACTCCCACAGTGAAACATTTCGGTATTTTATAAAGCTGATGGATGTGTACCCACCAAAGTGTGTCTGATAACTCAAAAATAAATTGGTAAAAGGAACAAGACAAAGAAAGAAAATACAAAACTAGCTGATTTTAATAATGTTACACTTTAGATTGAAATCTTCAGTGTAAGGAAACTCATGGGAAAAGTTGACAGTGCTCCTTCAGATTATGCCATTAAATAAACTCTCTGCTTTTCATTTTTATTTTTTTTATAGGCATCTTTTCACTTTTGGTGCAGACAAGATAAACCTCACATTAGATTCTTTTTTCTTTCTTGATGCTTCAGGTCACAGTTGGAGTTATGAAATCTTTGAGGTATTTTTCTACCCACTGCCAAAAGTTACCAAAGATGTGGAGCTCTGGGGTAGTGTGGAATTCATAAACATGGCCTGGAAAGAGAATCTGAGCAAACTCAGGTTATTGTTCTAATAAGTCTTATCAGAGCACAGCATTTTCCACAAAATCCTACTAAAAAAATCTCTATAGCAGCATTAAACACAACGTGCCATGCTGCTGGTAAGCTTATTGAATGTACAGGCTATAAACTTCGTGGAGCCTTGGAACAAAATTCCCCCTTCATTTTTTATATGTGGATACCAGAAAATGAGCAGGATGACTGACTAGTTAGGACTGTGAATTAATTTTATGACTATTTTGCCCTGCAGTTTTTTCTCTTTAAGATTCTGCTCTAATAAATAGCAACTTCAGAGATACCTCACACACTGGAAAGGTTCTAAAGGAGCTCAAAAGATTGGGATCAGGTGTGCAGAGAGCTGGGCAGGTTCAGAGCTCCCATTCCAGGAAATCTGGTATCACCCTCTCGTGTACCTTTGAAAGCGTCCAGTAATGGAACTGCACAGCTTTCCTGGAGCCAAAGAGCCAGCCCAGAACAACCCATGATGTTTCAGTGTGCAGGCTATCCCAGACCCAAACTTTCTCCTGCAGCTATTGCTTTGTCTGCAAAAATCAGTTTCAAAAGACAAATATTTAGGCTTTTGCAGGCAGCAATGATGTTGTAGATAATATGTATTTACAGAAACTGCTTTATCATCAAGCTTTTAATTCCTACATATTTGAAAAAAGCAGGGCATACGACTGCTACAACTCTAATAAAAACCGAGTTAGCCGGATTTTTAAGTAGTTTGCTGAAAACTGAGCCCCAGGTGCCATATGACAACAATCTGCACAATTTATTTGTTCTACCTGCTGCCCTTATAGGAATGGGTAGAATTTATTCTGCTTTCTAGCATGAACTGGCCAGGGTAAGACTGACCAGAAGAGCAATTGTAGTCATTTGTTATAATTGGTAACTCGAGGCAAGAAAACTAAGGCTAGAGGTTTGGTTCAGGCTGAAATACAATACTTACTTCTCTTGCCTAAAGGGAGAGAGAAAACTGCCAGGGAAAGACAAAAATAAAGAGATGACAACACGTTGTTTTGAAAAGCACTGACAACAAAGCAAGTTAGAGTCACACAGGGAGCTGTGCACCCAAAACCAAGGGAAGATCCATGGCTATGTGTTCTGGCTTTGCCCCGGGGTCAGTAAGAGAACATATTTTATCTTCCGTTTGCTTGCCTGAGACTCCTATAAACTTCTGAATGAAGATGAATTAGAGAGGGGTCCTGAGTCTATGAGCTTATGTTCCACCAATTTCAATTCCTCTGTTCTTTCCTGTTCCAATCAAAGCTCACCAATCCTGTTCCTTCACCAAATCCTGTGACTTTCCTGCACACATTTGTGTGTTTACACACACCATCCACGGGGCACCAAAAGCAGCAATCTACCACTTAATTTAAATCTAGTCCCAGTATGTGACATAAGCCACCAAACCTTCACATGCAGCTGTATTAATCAATCCCCTGGGAGGTAAACCTGACGTGTTTATACAGATCAGTCAGAGACTGGACAAGACTTTTGCTCACTTGTATTGAGACATGAGAAATGAAAGGAAAAGTTATCACAAGTATGTTTCCCTCATTCATAGCCTTGGGGACATTTATTTGCAGTTTTTCATCATGCATCTCAAAAGCTGGTGTTTGATAGGCAGAGTTGCAGGTGGACAAAAGGAAAAACTGGCAGTAGGTGGTGGTTTGGGTTTGTTTTGTTGTTTTGTTTTTGTTTTTTTTTTTTTTACTAACGATGAAAACTGTTACATTACATTTAAACTGCTGTGAAGATTAATACCCATAGAGCTTGTGTAATAATAGCTTACCTAGCAAGAACTTTTGCTTAATTTATAAGTGTGCAATGATGTTTCTTTCAAAAACTTAACTGTTTTGCAGAGTATTACTATAATACATAGTTTTGTATCTAGAAATCAAACTCGCAGAGATCACAATTATTTAAAAGATCATTTTGAATGATCATAAACCCTCTTAAATATATCTATTAAAACCAGTTTTACTGTCAATTACAGGAATCAAGAATACATAATTTTATTTGACTTGTGACTTCAGGGACACAAGCACACTGCTTTTTGAAGGAATTCATTAAACACACAGGAACTGCTCTTGCAATACATACAAAGCTGTGACACTTGTACCTGCATTACCAATATGTGCTATGCAAGCAAAGCATCATATTCTTTACCCCTCTGAAGCAAATTCAGATATTTCGATTTTACGTGACAGAAAAGTACTTTCAGAACTAGTTTTTGCTTTATTTTCTTCACATCTACAAAGCATCTTCTGAGATTTACTTCTGGTTTGTCATTGGTTCCTATCACAGGGATCTTACCATAACCTAAATGAACCCTTCCTAAGGAGGACCATCAGAAAGAACCTCTCTGAACATGATCAAATAAAATGCTAAATTTGACACAAAGTAAAGAAAATGTATTTTAATAGAAAGAGGAATCTAGAGAAACACAGTATAATCAGGTAGTCTGCAATATAAATGACGGAGCTGCACGATGTTTCTTTTGATATAAGGCAGAGAGCTTTATTTCTCCAGGCAGATGTGATTAAGAAGGAAGAAAAAAAATGAAAGAAAGCAAGTTCAGACTGCATGAGACTGGACTGAAATGGCTTTAAGGTGCAGAGTGAGAAGAGGTTGGAACAAAGCTCAAAACAGTAAAGGAAAAACATCCAGTGCAAGACAATAAAATAAATAAATAAATGATAAAACATGTTATTATCAGCATCAAAAAGGTCCTCACAACATTCATCCATATTCCCTCAAAGGCAGAACTTTAGATGTCACCCATTCTTCCCTGGGTACCAAGGACAAAACCTTCAATATTTTCTCTTTCATTAAATTTTGGCATATTTTTTCCTTGGAATTCAGACTACAGATGTATGCTTTGGAAGAAAGTTGTCAAAATGCAACTCCTTAATTCATTATATACTGCAGAAAGAAAAGCCAACCTCAGCATTTGAAATTTCCACTTGCTAAAAGGTTCTTCCATTCTAATCCAGTCAAGCCGGATGAATGGAATTCAAATGGAGAAAACTAAGGTCATATTTGGGCAGGTGATCATTTAGATTTTTGTTTTTCAGTAATGTCTTTAAAGAGTGAGGGATTTTCTGTCCAATTTCTTACTCTGAGAGCCTTAACACCCCCCACCCCCAAAAACAGAAAAGAGAAGGCGGCAGCACTTCAGGGAGAGAAAGCTGAAGATGGTAACAGAGAATTTGGAGAGTTAAGAGGTGTCCAGTTTCTTTGACTCCAAGAGTATTTATAGAACAGATTGCAACAGAGTCACACTCAGCTAGAGTTTCCTAGTCATCTTCTGACCACGTGGAAATTCTGGAAATAGTGTGAAAATAACAGACGACTTTTTATTCCCAAGGAGATTTTCCTTTAGTCATTAAAATCACGTAATGTAGAAGAACTGGTCTGCTGAAAAGCTTCTTGGAATAAAAACCATCTCTTCCTTCACATTTTAGTATGATTGAAGCCTAGTTTAATCCAGGGCAATTTTAGAAAGGATATTTTCTTTATTACCAGAACAAAACAAACAAAAAAGCTATGAGTGACATGGCAAAAGAAGGTTACACAAATTATCAGTTCTATAGGCATGGAGAAAAGTAATAGAATTTTTATCTTGCATTAAAGGGAAGAAAAAAGCATCAGCAATAGAGAAAATGCAAAGGCATATTTTACAGCCTGAATAAACTTACTGTAGATCACACCGACTACAGAAACTTATTTCTTTAAACTCTTGAACAAGATGAGAGTTTCTTGGTGAAAAAGGAATTTTACTGTATTAGCCATTCTGTGTTGACTGAACAAAGATTGAAGTTTTTTGGTTTTTTGTTGTTTTTTTTTTTAAATAACATTAAAAGAATCCCAACCCCTCCAAGCTTTTGGGCACAGTAGAGGTCATATAGACCCACCTAACGGGGTGTGAAAAATTACTATTTACAAGGTCACATTTGCGATGTGTCCATGAGAAAAACAAATCATAACAAGAAATGCAACAACAGGTTTGCAGACAGCAAGATAATAGTTCTATTCCTTCAGGCACAGGAATTCAGTGTATGGAATATTCACAGGCTATATCTGGGTGCAATAGCTACAGAGGGATAGGACCAAGTTTTGTATACAAATTTTCTATATTTGGGGTCCTGTTTATCAGTAATTCAAGGAATGTATCTCAATTACAAATACAGTTCGGTCACATTTTTGGTATCTGGACAAGACTATGGTTACTACAGAATAAAGCATTTAATGAGCTGCAAGAAAGACAGAATATCTTTCAGAAGATGCTCTACAATGTTGACAGAGGGATTTTCCAGAGCAGAGACTTCAGCTGCATGGAATACAGAGACATAAAGGGGTTCAAAAATGGATGGATGGATGCATCCCTTTGTATTAGAGGTTTTTCCTGTCCTCCCTTGCACATGAACACTAAGCAGTTTACCAAAGAGCAGATGAAATACACACCAGATAATACAAATCCAAACTAGTAGAAACCTGAACATTCCAGTAGGTATTTAACTCTCTTTAAGAAAGACAAGGTGCTTTCTGCTCCTTATAAAATTCAAGAAAATTTTGCTCCTGGATTTTATGAACCTAAACTATTCTTGGGTTAATTTTATTTGCTATTACAGATACTTAAGATACTGATATAGTCACAAATGCTAACAATTTGCTATCACATTATAGCTGAAAAACTGATAAATTGACATCTGAACACCCAAATTCACTAGTTTATTCCAGCCCATGAAAATTCTAATAGCTATTGTATCTGAAAACGAAAAGAGAGTCTGGAGGGAAATTTCCCCTCCTCTCCAATCAGATACAGCCTGAGTAGCAAAATGTAGCAGACAGCACTTTGTATCACAAAGAAAGTGTTTTCCAGAAGTGTCCACTGTCAGGAAACAAAGGGGACACTCTCTCTTTAGGGATCAAGTCTGTCATTTATTACCTACTTATCAGTGCCATTTATCTGGAGATACTAATGCAACCCAGGAACAGACAGAGCCCCTCTATCAACCTCTGCCATTTGGTGACATTCCTAAATTTAATGATTCACATTAGAAATTAAAGAACATAAGTACCGTGACAACAGAACTTCCAGTTCTGCTCTCTGGACATCCCACACACATCCCTGCCTCATTTATCTGGGCTTTCTGTGAGGAAGGATCGCAGAGCAGAAGTGACTCTTGTACCTGACTGAGGTCAGAACAATGAGCTGAGCCTCCCTGCTGTTCACCCCAGACTGCTCACCTCTGCAGCACACAGCATGCTAAGGCCAGGGCAGGAAAACCAGAAGTTAGGCTTCAGCTATTTTGCAGATGTACTTGGATAGGAAAAAAAAAAAAAAAAAAGCTAATAGAGCTGGAAATGAGGCAAGATATTCCAAACAGAATCCTTTGGGGAATTTTACTCTCTCAACCACTTTCTTGACTGTTGTTCACGCATTCTGCCATTAATACTGTACAACTGAAGGCCTTACATACTTTTTCTGTCAGCCTGGCTCCCAGATATGCAACCAAGTTCTAAAACGTTTAAAGTAGAGATTGGGGATTTCCCTGTTTAAGGACAAAACAGGCTGAAAAACTTCCTGATTTGAACTGGAATTCACCAGTACTGAGATTTTAACCTAGACTGGGCAAAACATAACAAAGTTATAATAAACAATGGGCAACAAACATTTTTGTCTGGTCATTTTGGGCTCTCCCACAAGAACCAATTATCCCACCGTCCTGTGATGCTTCGGGTTACATTAGTTGTCTGAAATCCATTTGTCCTGTCACATTTTTGAGACTTGACAAGCTATCACAACACTGTAAGGAAGTACTATTTGGTTTTGGTGTTGGGGATTCTAGTTTTGTGATTTTGCAGCTCTGAAAACATATGGACTCAACAAGCACTGCTGATTATAGAGACTCAAAGTGGCACTAGTTGTACACAAATCCCCTTTGTAAAAACTGGACACAAATGTTGTATGTAAAAATTTTGCTTTTACCTTTTTCCTCAACCACTATCTTTTCCTGTTATCATACAGGGAGCTTCGGCACACAGAAGTTAATAACTTGAGAGCCAGCAAATTATTTTATTTCTTTTTCTGAAAAGACAACTTCCCAGAGCTGAAGACAACAGAATAACCAAGCTCTGTTAGAGAAAATACTGCATAGTCTTACTTTTGAAGTGATTGCTAGAGCCTGTCATTTATGGCAGGGAAAAAAAATAAGGATTTTTCTTCTTTGTATTTCTAAGGAATTATTAGTACATTTCAGTTTCAAACTTCAAGAAAATCCAACTGATGAGTGGCATTTCCTCCCAAAGCTGGGCCTCACAAAGTATTGAAAAAAAAAAAAGGCAAAATACAGAAAAAAGGGGGACTGTGAAAAAAGGGGTTATGTTCAGTCAGTTGTTTTTACAATAAAAAGAGAATATTCATGTGCATGAGAGCACTCATTCATACAAGATTGTTTAGCACCTTCCATGATGTTTCTGGCTTCTTGCTCTGCTTATACCTGCTGCTTACAGAGAACTTTAATTTTACAAAAAGGCTTACATTAATTTAGAAAGTTCATAAAAGAAAACATTTGCCATTAAGAAAGGTTAAGTCTATTTTTTCTTAGGCACCTTAGTGTACAGGTGGAATTAACCAAACTGACATGTTAGTTGCTTCAGTGGTGCACTCCTTAGTCTGGAATAATGACGTGTACTTGGATTATTTCTCATGTAATATCATCTTGCAGTCATTTACTGCAGTTTACTCACCTCTGTCACAGTAGCAGTATTGTTACTGTACTATATCAATAAGGAGATACAGATCTAAAATCTGGAGCTAGAAATACAAACCAAATCATACCTTTCAGCCAAATGAAAAGGTGAACACCTTATCTAGGTTATCCAGATCTCATAAATTTGTAGAGGTACAAAGAATGTAATCCTCATTTGTTCTAACAGATCTCAAACACTAAAGGCTTTGTAGCATGCACAGTGCCCTCTTACTATTTGAAACATTTAATTTTTCTCTCACAGAAATCAATCAGCAGTTTTCCAGTCATTGTCAGTGTAGCAAGGGCAGACTTCCACTTGTTTGCCTTAAGGAAATCTATTCTGTATATTTATATATCATGGTGTTAAATCTTAGATGCCACATCTCTCATACGCTTTAAACTCCAGTAAGTATATGGGCGCTAGCAGCAGGTTGTACCCTAAATGAGTTATGGGGGAATTAAACTGTAACTGTAAACAACCAAGGTCACTAATGAGCTGAGACAGAGCACAGAATTGCTGGCTGCCTTTCAAGTTTATGGGAATATTCAAATGGATATGTTAGACTTGAGACCAGAGAACCAGATCAGTGTAATAATTAATTCATTGTTTATTTGGAAGTTGTTAGAAATTTCAAGGGTAATATCCAGAATGCAGGAAATTGGAAGCTATGTCCATTCTGTGATCCAGTATTTGTCACAGCAGGAGATTCAGAAGCTGTCACTGAGGTCACAATTAGACATACAAATGTGAAGAGACAACCATCTCAACACAAAGAGCCACCACACATTAAAATCTATTGCAAATGCATCAGAAACACAATGTCATGTTAATCCATGTGTAAGAAAATGGCTTTGATGCCCAGAAGTTGTCTTTGCCACCAAGGGGAATTGCAAATGCTGTCCTGATGACATTTGTTTCTGTAAAAAGAAAAATCAAGAGGGGACCAAGGCACATGCTCTCTACTGGGACAAGTTCAGAACAGGAGAAAAAAAGGCAATTATATAAGCAGAAATGTTTTGACAGATTAGGTACCATTTCTCTATACCCTGGAGCAGTAATCTGGAAAAAGAACTCTGCATTATTTTTGCCAGATCTACTGGTTAGTAGAAGGCTATGGAAACACATATGCATGACCTTCAGCTTCAGACTTCAGGCTGAACATGATGAGTTAGGGAGCTGCTCCTAGGCCCAGTAACCCTTAAGGCCCTAACAAGTCTACAGGAAATAAACACATTTTTGCTCCTCTCCATTTTTTAGTATGAGCCTGCTCAAAAAGATAAGTGATTAGAGACATCTACTGAGATCAGAACTTTATCATCTCACTATGTCAGTGCATCCAATTTGCCTTTCCAAAGGGAAATATATGACACTGGCTTCCAGGAAGTGGGAAAGGGTTCTCAAAGAAAGCAGAAGAAAGATGTTCTGTCCCAATTACCTTCCTCTCAGATGGGCAAACATGAATGAACTTTTAATTTGCTCTGTGAATCAAAAGACTGAGTCATCTGGTTTGGTCAACCATATCACAAAAGCCACTTTATATTTAATATGATACTTTCCTACACACAGTACAGATCTGTCCTCCCGTCCTTTGCACCACAGGATCTATTTGAAGCCAGACTGTTATTCATGAAGTCCAACATATAACATAAGTAGCATTGTGGCCATTGCTATCAGCAACACACTTGTTCACAGTGCAGATATTATTCTGAAGTTCTATCAGTGTTTACGGAACAAATAAGCCTTTGTCATTTTTTATTTAGTACTATTAAAATAAATACCTTAATAAGTAGACAACTAACAGGTAAAGCAGGGTTTACTGTAGTAAAATAAATTAAGAGTGTGAAGGAATCTATTCTTTAATATTACTGCTTGTTAATCTCTTTTAGTTGTTCTCCCTTACCATAAAGACAAAAGCTATGGATTCAGAACACATTAGCATTTGACCTGTATTCCAAATGGACTCATCAGGAATTTAAGCTACTAATATTAAGGCAATCCTAAAATTGTTACATTACTATAGAAAGACCATTATGTATTTCATTAGACTAGTAGTTTCAAACAATACTCACTTTGAAATAACTTTAATGTGTCCAAAAACCTTGTGCTAGAGTGTGTTTTATGCTAAGGCTAATATTATACCTTTGGAGTCCAAATCAAACATATGCATTTGAACTGAAAAACTATGCATTCTTTCTTAAAAAAAACCCAAAACACCAGTGAAAACAGGTGTGTATTTTTTCCCCATTTTTAAAAATAAGTGCTCTGATTTGTTGTTTCATTATTTCAAATTCATTTTAGCCAAGACATTTCTTCCTGGTCAAGAAATAATGCATAAAAATTCATTCAATATTTACATATTAACAACAGTATTATCACTTCACCAAAATTAAAACAGAATCATGTAAGAAAAGGAGTGTTTTGAAACCCTTCAGTACTACACTGGCAACACATTCAGGTGCAGACACGCAGAGCACGGAATGCTCACAGCACAAGAATGTTCCCCAGCACACAGCTCTCATCACAGCTGGCACACTGTGATCGTGGAGATGATCCACACCTTGGGACTAGTCTGAAACTTTGACTGAAAACTGTGTAGGCAGCCCCCTGGGCTTGACTTCCCCAGCAGAGAAGTATTTGCTGCACAGATGAGCTCCAGTAAAAAAGATGATGGTTGAAGCTGAGGAACTTGATCTCACATCCTTGAAACTGCTGCTGCCAGTTAACACAGCTGAGGAGGGGATGGGGAATACTAGGGGATGAAGACACAAACAGATTCCTGGGGAAAACTCCTAGTTTTACTAAAGTCAAAGCCAAAAAACTTTAAATTATGTGGACAGACTTACATTCAAAGTTTATATAGAAGATAGGATATCTGTCATCCAGGTCAAAAAATATCTGAGGTGCATGCCCTTATGCCTGTAGGGTCTTATAAAACTTGACATTTAAAAGTTAGTAATAAAGTGTATAAAACTATTTGCCCCTTAACTAAAGATTATTTATTCACATTTAGGTAAAGTTAAATTCTTACAAAGTTGTATAATTCACATTAGTCGCAAAATCTGATCCTGAGAATCAGTTCTTTCTTAAAGTATGAAGTATGTTTTCTCAGATGTAGTTCTTGGTTGACTTACAATCCCTAGGAAATCAAGGCTAGAGGCAATGAGACAGCTCAAAATAAAATGAAACCTCAAAAAATGCTTGCTTCCCTGATTATCCTTGTATTTTCCTGAACACAGCATGTTAAATATTCAATGTTCAAGCTGTAAATTTCAAAGCTGATACAACACATAGTTCCAAATCCTTGAAAACAGAAGTTTACAAAAGAAACTTCAACAGACCTTGAACAACAGCACCTCACAATTCCTTCATAATGCAACCTGACTGCTATTGATTTAAGGCTGCTCTGTATTCTGCTTAGCTCTGCCTCTTCATTTGAGTTTCTTGTATTATCCTCATTAATTAAACTGGTTTTGTGTTAGTGCAATGACAGCTGAGCAGTACCTTTTGAATACCCAAATACTGTGCCCTCTTTAGCAGGGAGTTTCCATGACTGCTAATGACCATTTGTGTCCTAGTGGGTACTTTTGCATCACTGCAGGTTTTGTGTGGTGGTTTTCACTGTGCCCATGTCAGGCCTTCAACTGCCAAAGCAATACACTCAGGTGCTCATGTGAATTTTATCCTCAACAGGATTCACGTTACAAAGGTATTTTTGTTGTTTTGACATTCAAAAACATTTTAAATGCTCGCTATGGGTTCTGTTTACCAGTCTTATAAATACAAAGATTGCTTACAATTCCAAAGCACAGTAATAGGAGACAGAGGTTACAGTCTGCTGTGTTCACTGACAGGAAACATTATCTACCTACCGCAGAGTACAGATCACAAACCAAGTAAATGACTGGGGTTCATCTAAGTGCAACTTACTCTATTCAACTGAATCTGGTTTGTCTTAATTGTAAAAAGATGGCTTCAACACTTCCCAACTTGTGCAGTTTGAAGACTTGCCACTTGAAACAAAAATTTAGAATTAACAGTGTTAACACTGGACGCTCGTGTTTGAACATGGTTTCAAGAATTACTGATAAACACTTATTTCCAAACCCTTTTAACTAGTGATATATCTACAAAGAGAATTCACATTTTAAGATCCAAGTACAGAAGTGTAGTAGTTTTGTGTAAGCAACATAGCAGAGAATGTACACGAAGTGGTCTGCATGGATTCAAGTAGATATTCAGTCAGAGGACTCAAACAGCTACACAGGGAATCTGCAGTTGTGCCAAATGCAGGAGGTGACAGTCAGCAGCTCAGTACTCAAAATAAATCAGTTACTTTCATTTGATAGCAGAGAAGACATCAGCACTCAGTAGAGCACTTTTTTTTCCCTTTTCTGATGAGAATATTAAGAATCAAAAAATAAAATATAGTTTTTAATTCAGACCGGAAAAGAGAAATGAGGAAAAATACTGTTGTACAGTTTTGCATAAGACTTGGATCAATACCTTTACAGCAAAGCAGAAACCCCACTGAAATCTTATATTTATAAAGATATGTCAGTGTTCAGATTGCTTATTATATCATTGTATCTTCCAACTCAAAAACTGTTTCAAACTAAAATGTCAAATAGTGGCGTTTTGATGGTCAGTTCAAATGTTATCCAACTTCTCAGGTTTAAGACCTGTGGAGCTGGGCATCTGAATTGGGAAAGGTGCAGTGCAATATCTGAGTCCACCCTTCTCAAAAGAATAAAGCACTTAAGAGAAGTCTCAAACATTGTCATCAGCACTTCATTTATTTCCTAGAGAACCAACAAGGCAGACACCACATTTAACCTTCCCGTTTTCTTGATGTGCAGACCTCTCTTCTCATTTAAAATGTGGAAGTCACCTGAAGTTTCTGCCATTATGAATCCCTTTACAGTTCTTACTACTAGCTACTGCTTTGATAATCCAGAATTCTTCCCAAAATATCAGTGCTACTTTCCATGGGGTTTTGTTGTCGAGTTTTGGGGTTTTTTGGTTCTGGACTCATTCTAGATTTCTAAATAGCAAGTACAGCAGAGTGCTTTTCGTGATAATTAAATATTTTCTTTTACTGACTCATGCAAAAGTTTACCTGATACTAGATGACAGTATAAGGTGTACAGAAAATTTTATCCTAAAATCACTTGGGAAATGAAGTTAACTTAGGTTACAGCTTCATATCATTGGACTGTGCTTCTTAACCAGAACCTACAGTACACCTTCCTAAAGGAGATAAAGCTTTTGCTTAGTCAAGAGCTCTGAAGAGCATACTTTCATTTCTCTTTCAGGATCACCTGTGACTGGCTCAAGTTCAACAACGTTTTTAAGCAAAGGGTCAGGTTCAGTTCCAGTTCAAGAGGAAAATAAACAACTACTTTGAACCAGTTCTCAATTCAAGGTTGTGCTCAAGAGAGTTCAGGTTTTGGGTCTACATTATAGTTCAGCTGAAAAAAAATTAGTAAGGAAACTAACTTTTAGCTTGGTTCAGTTCACCTCTGTGACGTAGGTATTAAACAATTTGAAGCTCAAGAGGCTTCCATTACCCATCCAACCAACATCCCCAGTGCAATTGCAGTCACTTAAGTGATTACCTTTCAGGTTGCCAGGGAAGAGATGAGAAGTACCCAATGAGTGGTGCTCATCCCTCAAAATGTGGTACGGTTTGGGTTTTATTTTTATTTGTGTGGGGTAAAAAGCAGGGACCAGTGATGGTTTTTGAAAACAGCTACCATAACCACTGATCACTGTAGCTCACACCTCCTGAAAGGTGAAAGTAAACAGCCAGAAAGGCTTAACCACTTTAACCTCATGCTTTTCAATGAAGACTCTGAGTGTAACACATCAGCAAAAAGAAGTCAGCATCTCAAAGGGATCACAAGCTGTGGCTGGTTGTATTTGGGTTTCCTCTGCTACTATACCATTTTACACATGGAATAAACAATGTGTACTCATATACTTAAAATGTATGTGTTTCTCCCCAGTCTGGTGAAGCTACATTCTCAGCCCTTTGAAAGATTAGGAACTTTAAATAGAAATGACCTTTCTAATGACTTATTCACTAGGCAGCTTTTGCATAAAAATGCTGTAACACTTCTAATTAGACACATAGCACTTTTAGAATAAATTGAAATGTTTGCACCAGAGATCGTTCTACATGGAGGAAGATAACACTTAGCAAACCAGCTTTATGAAGGAAAGTAACAGATCTTGATTGTGGACTCTCTGCTAGAGGTCTCCTGGAGAACTCGGTTGTGTGGTCCCCCTTTGGCAGGAGAAGAGAGTGACCCAGTTTCCTCTCTGGGTGCCAGGGCAATAAGACCTTTATTTCAAAACTCCCGCAGTTTATATGGGCTTGGGGGGAGGGCAAGAAGAAGAGATGTGATTGAACCAAGGTCCAGTTCCTTTGTAGCCAGTGCTCTGCTTCTAATGTGTCTGAGTTCAAAAGCCGACAAAGTACACAAAATTCTGTGTCACTGGATGCTCATCTTTATGCTGCAAGGTTTTCAGGTAACTCTTTCTGAGGTTTTAGGGGGATATGGAATATCACTGCCCAAGCAGTGCTCCCAGTGAATGCCTTTGCTCAGAGCAAATTCTTTCCTCCCAGCAGTTTGCCTTTTAAGCAATGAACTACACCAATCAGCTTACATCCATCATCCTGGAATTTCACACCTAAAACCTCCCCATTATATTCTAAAATCTTGCCAGGCAAGAGTCAATGGAAACTGTACAACCTCCCTGTAACTTCCCTGCACAAGGCTTTATCTATTTCTATGTATGGTACATTGCACACTTATTACATTTAACAGCAGGCCCCTGTCAAGTTTTGCCACACTTTAAAGATAGATAATTTTGAGTCCTAAAGATTAGTGTTTAAAATGGTTTAAAGACTATTTAATAATAGAAATGGAATTCATTCCATTACTGTCTTTGCTGCACCGTGGTGATAAAATTTTAAGTTCTGTGGCTTTACTTTCCCCTAGCAATGTGGAAGAATAACATGGGCAGCAAAAGAGTACTTAAGCAATAAACATTCTGCAGAGTCATTGATCCCATAAAATATTACAACTGCTAAAGGATGTAATTCACACTGTATTTTATCAATTTTCTTCAGTGCAACGAATGATCTGATTTTAGCATTTTTACAATACTTAATTCTCCTTCCATATAAAACTTTGCTGGTATCAAAAAGACTTTCTTCTGCAAAGTTTTGAGTGAATTCCTTTTGTTTGAGGTTTAAAAGAAAAAGATGCAGATGTTAAAACACTGTATGTAGCATCTCTAGGACAATAAAACAGCTTGGTTTTAATCACATTTTTTTCACAGCATACTAGAGGATAAAAGGTGGGGTTTGTTTTTAACTACTTACCTGCCTGTTTTCAACTTCCATGAAACTAGTAGGAAATGAGGATAAATCTTGGCTTTTAGCAAGATTTAGTGTCAATCAATCTGTTATGTCTGAGAAGTTTACTATGTGGAAATGTACCCTAAGAGAGACAAAAATGCCAAAACAAAATTCCTTAATATATTTCCTGGAACATTTCAGAATGTGAAATGTTTTTTATGCTACAGGAATTATTTTTAAAAAACGTACGATTTAGCTTCACATTAATAGTTCATGTCAGATCAGAAGCCTGTGCCATACAGGAATTTACCAGTGCCCCCATCTTACTTTGCTTCAGTTCACATCACACAGTGGCTTCAAACTCACTATCAAAAACAAGTTTTGTGCCATACTGCCAATTACAATCCCTCAAAATCACTTTGTCATTTCCTCTGTGTCTCGTCTCACGTTAATTCTTTTACAGTTTGGTTCCTTCACCAGCAACTAAAGAACTGCAGCGATGGAGACACAGGACATGCCCTACAAATACACACAGCAGGAGGTCCAGAACAACTTCTAATTCCAGAAAGCTACACAACAGTAATAGCTCAGGTGACCCATTTTTCACTAACATAATCTCAAAGGATACAAAACTAAACTGCCATTTCAAGAAGAATGATCTTCATTTTAAAGCCATTTTTTTTTTCATCACAACCTATTTTTTCTAATTCATTAATTTATTTTAATGAAGAAAGACCAGGGGGAACAAGAAAGAACAAAATCACTACAATTACTGGTCTACTACTAAAACTTGGTGGGTTTTAAAGACATATTATTTCAAAAGAAAAGCTGGTTTTTATCTAAGCACTTGTCCTTTAATCCTAAACATATAGTTTGGTGAGGAAGACTTAGCAATTTGTAGGCAGTTCCATGCTGATGATCTCATCCTACACAGCACATGCTAGGGATGGCGTGTGCTGGTTCATAATTTGAACACAAAATCCGTAGCACAGAAAATGATCCATTCTCTGCCCATCTGTAGCCGCTGTGGTCCCTTGTGGGCTAGAGGAGAAGAAAAAGAGTGCTTAAAGCACATAGGCAGCAATAAAATTGGCATTTCTTTGCTTTGTTTAGCCCCAAAGAGCAAATGAAAGATGATGATGTGACCATAATACGGCAAAAAAAGCAAGGCAGGTGGTAAGATTTAGGGTTAAGAGGAAGGCTTAAAGGGGATGGATAAGAGATAATAGGTAATCATTTATCCTTGAGTAAGGCAAAATTTTTATTTTTTTCAGAAAGGTTCTGATTCAGGAAAACATTTAATCCTGCTATGCTGAACCAGGGGTTCTATCCCTGCAGTGGGGCAGATATCCTTCAATCTCAGTGTGAGGGTGAGGAGACAAGGAAGTAACGTCGGGCAATGCCTTTGTAATGGAAAAACTGCTAAAACCAGTAATGGTTTTACAAGCCCAATGATTTCACAGCATTAAAAATCTCTTATACGCCTATGAGATGCTCAGCCTTTCAACTATCAACCTGAAGAAGGTTTTTCCCATATTCCAAAAAAATAATACCATCAGAATCAATGCACTTCTATAATATAGGGAAGAGATTGTCCTTATAGGACTTGCTGCCAGACACCTGCTTTGGTGTTTTCTGAACCCCTCTAACCAGGTCATTTCAGCCAATTGCAGTCCATTCTATTTGTTTTGCCAAAACCAAAATGATACCACTATGGGAGAGGAAAAGGGATCCAGCACAGATCTGTTTGGAGAGTAATACTGCTCAAAACAGCAAAGGCATTTCAAGTGAGTTCACCACAGCCAGCATCCAGTCCCAAGGAGACAATGACTGGAAGCTCTTGAGGTAGAAAGGGGGACCCTAATGAGAATCTGGTTTGTGTGAAAAGGTGGTGCTGAAGGATTCTTCCCTATCTCCACCAAGAAAGAGTCTCCCCTCCTTTCTCCTAGGCACATAGAGCCTATGTAGCAGTTCAAATTCCTCAAATGCACAGGTACCTGTAGTCACTGCACAAACAAGTTAAAAAATCCAAACACCTCCAAAACTGGAGTACAACTCATCAAATCCTTAAATTCATGTAATGACCCGCTGTGGTACACATGCAACATCAGGTCTCAAAGGTGTGGTTCTGATGGAGGCAGTGCCCAGCTGCAGTGAGCAGCACAGCATTCCAGAGGGAGAAAGGGCACACTCCCAGTGCCCACAGATCTCAGTTCACCCTGAAAGGCACAGACTGCAACACCAGGTACTGCTGCACACAAAATGAGTGCCCCAGCCTTGATTAAATAATCAGAGAACAGATTGCAGACTGTGTTGCCGGTGCTGTTCCCTTAAATCACCCTCACATTAAAAAGAACAAGTGGGAAGGGAAATCTGCACTGAAATCCGTGAAAAGATTTGCTGCAATTTGGTCATTTGTGCAAAAGGGAGAGTTGAGCTCCAGATTTGTGTGTTAGATACTTTTCTTTTATAAAGCTGATCTTTAATTAGTATTGCAGGCTAGCCACAGTGAGGGATGCTGGAACGACTAGTAAAATGTCCCTATCCAAAATATGCTCATACCAAAGAGCAGATGGCTTAATAAAGAAACTATTACGCAGCACAAGGATTTTCTACAATAACATAATGATTCTCTTTACTACTGGAATTATTAATTTCCTGGGATGTTTGTGATAAAATCTAGTTAAAGACTTGGCTGGGCTAAGCATTCATTTCCAACTAAAATGTTGCTTCCTTTTACTCAGTTCAAAGCCAACTGCAAGAATAAAGGGTGGCAATGTTGTTCTAGAATACTCTTCCAATTTAGGATCATAGCTTTGATATCACAGTAGAGAAAGGGAGGTGGTTTTATCCATCAGTAACAGATGGAGATCACAGTCCTACAGTAAATTCCTTGTGGATGATCTCTTCAAGGGATTCTTTGAGAACAGAGAAAATGGTTATTTCTAGAGGTTGTGTATTCTAGTTTGACAGAAGCCTCATTCCTGAGAAAATTATATTTGGTTCACCAGTGAGACCTCTGTTCAATTTTTTCAGGTCTTTATTACCACTTTTGCCATTAAAGTTCCCTAGGTTTTCGAGACTTGAAATGAAAATTTCCTTTTTCCAAAGAGACCAGAAAAAAAGTAATAAAAATAACTACTTGCTTTCTTTCAGCATTTCATCTGGAAAATCCATATATGCCTAGAACTATCTGCTGTATTATTGTGTGTTGCCAAAAAACAATCTGTGACTGATTACTATAGGAGGAAGTAGTCTTGGACATTCCTTATCTTATTAAGGAATGAAATAGGGACCAAAAAGATGCTTTGGGGAAAAAAAAATATGGGAGAAGAAGAAAAGAACAATTATATTAATTGCAGACGTAAATAATTCAATCTTAAGTTTTGCCTCTGATTCAGATGAGAACTCTGAACTCTGCCTCCTGCACTCCAAGTGAAATCTCTCTAATTTTCTTTTTCATATAAATTCTTCTGCTAAAGATGGTTTTATCTGGTTAATTCTGAGGAGAAAGAGAATGATAGACACTCTCGACAGTCCACTGGTGAGGGCACTTGCTTGGGATAAAGGAAGGAAAGGTTCAATTTCCTGTTCCAATGAATATTTCACTTTCTTCAGAATACAGCAAGGGAAGAAAGTGCTAAAAACCACCTTATTGGTTAGTGTACTTGTTTTGGACACTGAAGACCTCACCTGAGTGCTCTGTACCAAGGAAGCCTCCTGCCTGCCCACACCACCTACTCATCCCAGCACCATCCGTCATGTTCAGACTCTCTTTGCCCTCTTGTGACCAGGAAGGACAATTCAAGATTGATGAAACTGTTCAATTTAAAGTAGAGAATTTCCATTACAAACAGAATGAATCTACATAAAATAATCTAGAGCTATTGAATAATTAGATACAGATGGATTAGACTTTGAACTCATCCCATAGTCTGGAAAACTCTGTAGACTTCAATAAACTTTATTGATTTGCTTCTACATCAACTATATCAATCTAAATCTGATTGATAAGGGAGATATAGGCTATTTGTCCCCTCTTATACCACAGAATTCATCTGCTTTCACAGGTACTGAAAAAATATTCTATTTCTACGCATTTTGTTGTTAATTTTCTAATGTGTAAAAATTCTAAATGCATGTACATCTTCATCTATTCTCAATTTACATGTAAGTACTGAATTACAATATCCAGCTCTATACTTGGATTGTTTGTTCTAAATTGTTTCTAGAGGAAAAGCAGAACAGGATAATTTAAAAAAATTGAAGTTATTTAATGCATTAAGTATTTTTTAACATTTTAAACATTAAGCATTTGGTAAGCAACTGGTAAAATGCCTTGAAAACATAAATTACCTAAATCAAAGAAAACTAAGAACACATAATAAAAATTAGAATAGTCAGACCTGTCAGGGAAGAGTTCTGAATAGGAAAAAGGCAAAGAGTGAAGATTAAGGATAATTACAGCAGAACTTTCCCACAGAAAAGTTACTTGCACTGAGTCTGCTCTCCAGACATCTCTCAAAAGAGAAGATAACAATTCAACTCTTGCTTTTTGATTTACTTTCCTTTATTTTGCCAATTTCTAAATCCTCTTTTATATACTTCCAGATCACATCTATGCTGCACTTCCTTTCAAAACACAACAGATTAGAGAGAAAATTGCAAGTATCAAATAAAACACAAAAAAAACCATTTAAGCTTATTAAATCAAGAAAATAATAGAATATATGGATATATAAGAGAATATATGGCTATGTATATTTATTTAACAGTCAGGTCTGTATATTCATTTTTCTAAGGAAGATGAGAAAATTCTGTATCAACAACAAAGGTTTGGACTATCATTAGTCTCTCTATCACTTACTTTAAACAAGATCACAAAAGAAAATCATGCAAACCCAGGAACAATCTCCCTACAAAAGACAGACCTTTTTCTGTATCAAATCAGTGGTCTATAAACTCATGAGAAATGTTTTTCAAGTGAGTTTAAAGTGTAAATCTTGGCAACTAAAAATAGTGTAAAGGAAAACAAATTCTGAGACACCAAGTGGGGATATTTTTCTATTTTTTTCCCCTTTTCTTCCCAATTTCATAGATAAACAGAAGTCTTAATAAAAGATGAGAAACCTCAGCTTTAGAACTCTCATCAGACCCTGTAAATATTCTCATCTAATCTGTTTTTAAGACACTACCCTGGGAAACAGCAGGATACAAAAAAGGATGAGTTGTTAATAACATTTTCGTAGGAGAAACTGAACAAAAATAGAAAGAAACAACAGAATGACTGAGGTCAAAATGAAACTTGCAGTTCAATGAATGCAATTTTACAGACCCAGCTGCATTGATAAGTCACTGTATGGGGGTTAGTTGGATTATATCCCAACTAAAAATGAAAGCCATAAAGAGTCGTTTGGAAGATGGTGGTTGCAGAGGATTCACTTCAACTATCCTGCATCAATTCCTACAAAATGTAATTGGGTGCAGAAGCATTAAAAGCCTTGAATTACCCAACAAGGTATCAGCTACAGACTGGCTGGTATCCAACAGAACAGAAACATCTCTAACACAGCATTTAAGACTGTGCAAGTTCATAGGCTTTGGGAGACACGTGTGAAATTACTGCCCTATATCAACATATGCTTTTTCACAGAAAATAAGTAAAAGATAATTTCCTTCTACAGTAACTGAATAGTTTTTGAAATGCTGGTTGGGTGTTCTTCTTTACTATTTTTTAATTTATTTTGCCCAAGGCATTGTATAACAGTATTGCAGATATTTACTGCAAGTATTTCAGCTAACATTATGACAAGCCAGCAGTGCCCACTTTTATTTAGGATCAACAGAAAGTGTGGAAACTCGGTTCACTATTTTGGACCACAGCAAATGCCTTAATTTTACATGAAAATGTCTGTGAACTTTATTAATACATTATGTCATTCATAAAGGTAGGTTACTATCTAAATATTGATGCTCAAATCCGTTTGGTAAAATTGCATTTCTGGTGGTAACCACAGACATTACAACTCCTGAACTACATCTGATAACACAGTGTTTACTCATCTTTAAGCACAGAGCAAATCACACCTGAAACTTGTCCATTTCAAAGCACAAGTCAGATAGAATCTGTCCCCATTGGTCAACCCAACCCAACTCTGGTTAACTTCCTTTTTGTCACTTTTGAAATGCCAATTGAATTATTTACATCTGAATTGACCTTTTTTTAAATTTATGAAATTCAACTCAGATACCTTCCCATCCAGACTGTTTCCTGGAGATTTTATTCTCAAACTGTATGGTGGTGTCTTTCTCTTCAATTGTCTTTAATTTTCAAGCCACACTCACCAAGTGATATGTCCCACTAGGTGTTAAACTCTACATCCTTTGAAAGCAGCAAGGAAAGTCCTTAAAGATTTCTGCAAAAGCACTGATGTTCATCTTCCAACACTCTGATGTGACCCTGCTCTGTCCTTAGAATTATGACAAGTCTGGTAGTCTGTACATGTCTAACAAAATGTTTCTTATAGCCAGGGATGGCAGAACACAAACAACTAGAAGTGTAACCTCTGTCACCAAGGCTCAGACACTCCCCAGGAGCAAGTGAAAATGAAACTCCACACCGCACTCCCACACCGCCACCAGTACAGCAGCGTGGCAGATGTCTTGCTAAATGAAATCAATACTCCTACAAATAACATCAATCAGAAATACAAAAAAGAACAGAACCAAAAGATGACACTCTAAGGCTCTTATTGCTGAAAGCGCATTAACACAAAATAAAGCAGCAGCTAAATGGGCGCAGTACCGGATACATCAATTAAAGAGAATGGTCTTCAAAATTCTCCCTAGGTTTCCATGTTTAACTGAAGATAAAACAGAATCTCGATAACACTCTTACTTAACCTACTAGGAAAGTAAAAATTGCTAAGCAACTATAACAGGATTTTGAAGCAGAATTATAATCTTAGCAAATGAAAGCCCAAAAGAGAAAAAAGCTTATGTGTCCAGATTGATAAGATTAGCAAAAAATAAAAATAAGAGAGGTGTTAGTACAGTAGAACAAAACTCTATTATGCACCATAATTAGATGTCAGCAGATATTCTGCAAGCTTACATGCTAATTTTAATTTCTAGGGCAAACTGTTTTACACGTTTGGACATTTAAATTGATGCTATACAGTCTAGCCATGAGTATCAGATCTGAAAATTAACCTCTTTTGACAGGCTATTATTTAGGAGTGTGATTCTGCAACCACAAGTGAACCAGGTTTGGATATTGCAACAGTTTGGATGGAGAGAGCATTTATCAGCTTGTCTGGCATATGAATAGAGGTTTGTAGAGCTTAGGACAAGCAATCAAACATCCCTGCAAAGTTTCAGTCATGGTCTTCAAATTAGTAGAGTTCAGCCAAGAGTCAAATGACTACAACTATTTGTGTCCTTGTAGGATCAAACTCCATGACTGCAATAGGCTCAAGTCAGGATAACTGGGGGTTGCTGCTGGTCACAGTGTACGACTGAAGAAAGAAACATCCATACAAATATCCCAAAATACTATAGTCATCTCTAGTAATTAAGTAAGCACATCAACTGATAAAATACTACTGACATCCATCTATTTCACAAAAGATCATGTCTGAACTGCACCAACACCTTTTCTATGGAATGCTTAGAGAATTCGTTCTTATTTGTAGAGAGTATAAAAGATCTGTCCCATAAGAGGCAATGATTTTATGTCTTCTATGCCCATTGAGTGTGAGGGTATAAGAAAAAGATTAACAGTAATATTCAAGGATTCAATTACTCTTTAACTTCTATTTAGGGGAGAAAAATTTTTCCACTCCCCCTCCCTGTCACTCCCCGTTAACTTTATTCTGTTTCAGTCGAGTATTTCTACCCAATGTCTCTGTATTACATAAAAATTAACTGCCTCCAGATAAGTATGGTTCAGTTTGCCTGATATTATAAAACATTGATGATGCTGATTTATAGCATCACTCAATCAAAAGGTTCTCAGAGGATGGTTGAGTGGCATTTTAATTTCATACAACAAAGAAAATTCTAGGGTGCCACTGGAGGAAATTTAAATAGAAGAAAATTATTACCAAGCATGGAAAAATGGTACAGTGTCATATTCATTCATAACCCAACAGAGACATAAGCTTACCAAAAGCTTGGGTTCAGTTTTATGCAAGTACTCAAACTGATTTTAAAACAGTTTTGAATTTATGAACAATCAAAAAAGATATAATTATGGGCATTTTAAAAAGCAGAAATCAAAAAGCTGTTTAATGCTGAGGTTCCCACACAATGTGTTGGAGTATTTTGCAAAGGCACTGGAGTGAAAAACTAGTTTATTCTGGCTAATGAAAAATATATTTGATAAGCTATTGACAAAATGCTTCCATTAAAATTGTATTAAATGTATTATTTCAATAAAGTAATATTTTATTTATTTTATATTTAATAAATAATTTAATAAAATTAGTCTTTTATTTTAAAAAAAATTGTTGAGACAGTATAAATTCCATGAAAATTCAGGGTCTCTTTCAGTGCTCACTAAAAGTGATTTTAAGCCACAAGCCTTGACGAATTGTCCAAATACTCCCATCATAAACCCTTGATAAGAAGGATATTACTCAAATGACTTCAGAGGGTAAATACAAGTATAGACCCCACAAAGCAATAATCCTGGACTGCTCAGCTTATTGTGCTGCCCAAGAGCCAGTACAGTGAAAGGTTTGGAAAAAGTCCCTCCTCCAGGAGCAGCCTGTGAGCTAAAGCTGGGTCTTTCCCAGCAACACAACATTAGGTGCCATCTTGGCTGACAACGGCTGTATTTTCCAGTCAGCAGCACCATGTGTTCCCAACCTTACTGTAACCACCATGACCCTATGATTTCCCACTCCACCTTCTCAGCAATTTGTGAGAAATCAGGAAACAGAGGCAGCCATACAATAAAATCCACATACAAACTCCTCTCCGATGATGCAGAGACAAAACAACTTCTCTAGGTTGTGATGCCACAGCCAGTTGATAAGTTAGTAGGAGATTCCGAGCCCTTCAAACAGCCCTGGGGCAAATGCTGGCAGCAGGGAGGGAGGACGCAGCTTCCACAGATTTTGGGAGGACTCACTGTCTCAACTCAGTGTTTTCCAGATCCGTTTGCACAAACAGCAAAAATGCATCTTTACTATTTATTGCAATTGCTCTGAACCAGGACTATTATGAAAATGTGAGTTAGATTCCATCTCCAAATAACCAGGAGATGCCAGCTAAGTTTCAGTTCCAAAAACAATTTATTGGCAACGGTGCATGAACCAGAATGAACACAGCTTGATTTACATCTCAAGCTGAGTCTGTAGCACTGACAAAACAACAATAACAAGAAATCCTGAAGTGCTTTACTTGTAAATTAAACAAGTGTATCCCAGAAACACTTCACTGCAACAAACATCAAATGCTACAATGCTGCACACTCAGTTTCAGGTTATTTTATCTTTCATCTTAAAAAACAAAATGCATTTCCCATATGGAAAATGCAGAACTCAAAAGCAGACAACTGGTCTACAGCGATGGCCTCTGTATTCTCTTTCTGCCAATGTAAGAAAACAGCTCAAGTCAAGAGTTAATCATCCCTTAACACATAAAAATAGTCTTCATTGTATGACACCATACTAAATTTCAGAAAGAGGTAATTTGTAGTAGATGGTAAAAATTGATGATGGCACATGCCCCAGGATGTTGTTTTGTTTCTGAACATCACTGGAAGCCAGAGCAGTGGAAAAACAAATCCAAACAAGTATATATTTGAAGGAAGAGATAGAACAGATGACAATAAAGCAGATTATGTGAACTGAAAAGTTAAAATCTAGATTAGGTTCTGGCTTACTATGGAACCTAAACTTGTTCAAATTTGTATTTTATTGAACTGATACATGTACAGATATAGTTTTCCAAATGTCCTTTCCAGGTCACAATCACTGAAGTATATTAGACCATAGTCTTTGACATGTAGCTACTTTTAAATAAAAACAGTTTCAAAAGAAACAAAAAAGACCACTGGTCTGTGCAGGAGTCTCAGAATATCCAAACAAACTATTCCATCAATTCAGTTGTGGAAGCAATAATTCAGGTTGGAAGAGCAATGAACAACATCTCAACAGGAATGTATTTTACACCAATTGTCTGTGTAAAGAAACAGGAATTATATTTCATCGAAATGCTGCAATATCCAGGGATTTGATCTGATTTAACAGGATTAAGCTACTTTTCCTCTCTCCATTCTAAGCAATGAGAATGAAAAGTCGTCCATTTACCCCTATAGAGAAGTCCAATATTTCTTGAATCTCACTGAGTTTTCCAAGGCACAGCAGCTTCGGTTGTTCAGAAGGGCTCCAAGTTCTGGAGAGATTTCTCATCTCCTGTATCTTGTGGCTAAAGCATTTACTTTCATCTCCTGCTGCATCTGCTCTTTTCAAATTAACTGTGATACTGCAGTACAGGTAGTAGAATATGATTTCAAAAAGCTATAGCACAAATTGTCTGTGCATATAAACAACATTGAGGGAAAACTACTTTCATCACTTCAGGGTACTTTCTTGGATATCATTATGAGAATTATCTTATTATGTTAACGTTTTGCACTGAAGCTCTAATCTGTCTAGGATCTCTAGAGTGATACCGAAAGGAACAAACAATTAACTACCAGCTAGAAACATTTAGGCATAAGGAAAAAACGAGAAGTTCTGGGAGACCATCATGGCCAGTCTTCACGAACGAAGATTTGGGAAAGGTCTCTACCCACGTGTGCTACAAGCACGCTGGTGATACAGGGCTTTGCAAATGCAGGTAAGGCCTTCGAGCGTGCACAATGGATTTTTTTAGGTGAGACACAGTGTGTGCTGAACTGAGCCCACCCTTTAATCCTGAGGTTCATCTGCTGGGGCCGAGCGAGCTTGGACAGTGGCAGTGAGGTCCTCAGGACATGGGTTTGCTTAGAGTGACCTTCTCTTAGATGGACAGTCTTACAGGGCTGAACGAGCTCCATCTGCCCAGGTTTAGAGTTGTCTTTCTCTTCTGTGTGTTCCGGGGCTCCCCCTCTCATCTCCCACGATGGCACTGTCCACACAGGTGGAGCTCCCACTCTCTCGCTCTTTTCTGCACCCGGGGTCGAGCCGGGCCTGTGCCCCCGCAAAGCTCTGGGAGATCAGTCTCAAAAAAATTAACAAATCCATCTATATTGATTGAAATGGCAGAAACGAGAGGTTTCTCTCTGGTTTCCCATAAAATAGAACTTGCCCCATTTAGAAGCATGTCATTGGAAAGAGGGGAAAAACAACTTTGAGGATTAAATATTAGTGTTTCTGCTCTGCGTTTTATAAATTATCTTACCATTTCAGCACTGATTAGACCAGTAAAGACACCACAGCAGCAATAAAGCTCTGACTGAAAGTGGCACAGTTGGTAATTAAGGATTTGGGGGATTAGGAGATTTTATTCTCCATCAAGCTCCTCAAATAAAAAAACAGGGGAAAATATTTTAAGATTATTTCCTAGCAACCTAATCTAGAACTGGAATCGAGTTCAACAAAACATAGAAACATTCATACTTTTAAAGATTTTTACCACAGCATTTCAAAGACTCGGATAGGAGAAAAACTTTGAAGAACAACTTGCAGTCTGTTGGTGTGTTTAGGCTTAAAAACCAGTACTAGAACACTTGACATGATTAGCATAATAGACAGTTGAAACTACTGTATGCAATGTATAAGAAAACTACTTAATTTTGATACCAGCTGTTTTGAACTCCACTGAAATAGTGGGTACATGACTGAGTCGTTTAATTGAATAAAGACTAGTTTATAGTAGCAAAAGAAATGGCAAATAATTACATTCAATTAATTCACTTGGGATTCAGCTTGTTTTCTGCTTCCTTGATATTAATGAAAAGAAATCTAATTTGTTCTACATGGCAAGAGATGTAATTTAGATGCTTATTAATGCACAGTTCTGGTAGTAGCTCTCTGAGAAATGCAGTCTTTAAAATGTTTGTTTGGTAACTCCAGGAAGCTATAAATGTAACAAAACAACATGTTTTGCATCCAAGTATAATAAAATGGGGAAAAAACCTGTTTCTCACTACAAGTAGCAGATCTGTAGACTTTATCTGAACTTGGAAAGAGACCTTTTGTAATGGTATGACTTTTAAAACAGATACATAAATACAGTATTTTTTGAACTTTACTGTAAATCACACTTAAAATTAAGCAACATGACAAAAAACTTCTCTTATAATTTGTAACATTTCAGAACTACACACACTGGGCACAATCACAACCTCCTTGAAAAAATATTACTAATTGGTTTTGTCCTAATTATTTAACAGCTACCTAATCTGTTTTTACTAGCATAACCCTTTCTGGCACTGCCTGCATTCTTGCCACCCAAAGAATACTTCTGTTGCTTCTAAATTTTTCTGCTGCACGTGTAGGAGTGTTGCAAACATTGTACATGTTGGCTGCAGCACAGGTTTAAATACAGAGGGAAAACAAAACATCATCAAATACTGCCTTGAAATTAAGCAAACGACAAACAAATATCAGCTTGTGATCTACAAAGTAAAACACAGAGAAAAGAACAGCACGACATCAGAGTTCCTATGATCACAGCTTCTAGTCTGATGGTAACTAAGTCTGAGGAATCAAAAGAAATAGATTTCTTAGGTAATGCTTAGTTCTCAATTTTTCACTGCTAACAGTACAAAGAAAAGGAAGATGCACTGTGGAATAAGGGAGGAGACAAAAAAAAAAGAAAAGCTTATTCCTTTAAATACACTCAAATACTACATTACCATCACCCAATAGACACATGTGAGAAAATCAGTGTGATATTAAGTAGTTAGTGTTATTTTCTAGGCAGTGGTAGGTATGACAAGCAACTTCATTTCTGCTCTAATCACTGATATCTGTACAAAATAAATGTATAACACGACTGCTATTTAATACAGAATTCTGACTGAGGAGAGAGTTACCCAAACGGAAACATGAAGTGCAAGTCAGTAAAGAACTAAGTAATTTTGCTGTAATTTCCATTTAAGTTGAACCCAAAGAATCGATCTGGTTACAGCAAAAACTAAGAGAAAGTCCACAATGTGATCTGATGTGGCTCCATGACCTCCCTAGCAGAACCAGACCTCCCAGGAGAGACACTGGCCTGTCTCTGAGCCAGTAGAACAAACACTCCCAGAGCGTGGCCCACAGACCTGAAAGGCAGGAGGCACAACGATGCAAATGTTACCCTGATACAGAGATGAACACCAACTTAAATCCCCACAGACCACTTCATTTGGAATCACTTGAAGAAAACGCAGTGAAAAACACTACTAACCACTTTAGCTTTTGTTCTGAGGGATGAAAAGAAATGACAAAATTTCCTGAAGAAAGAAACACTTTCTCATTTCATGAGAAAATTGGTTTTCTTCATCCTCCTCAATTAACTTCTGTAGATGGCATGGACACATAGTGAGACTTTCAGGAAGAAGAGAGTCCTGGAGCTCTCTACACTGCCAGTGAGAGGAACATTCACAGTATTATTATAGTCATTTGTTTGCTATCTATTCCAAGAACTTTTCTGCTCTCAACAAGTGGGCACGGAGGCATCCAGATGAGGTCCCACACAATTTTTGTGCTGGACACTCATTGGTTTCCTTCTAGTTTTAATTTTAACGTATTTGCAAATCATATGTACACCACAAGCATTACTTGAAGTTGGTATATTTTTAGCTTTAGGGTGAAAAACAGTAACTGTGTCAATGAGGTTATATTTGAGTAATGTGCATCACAAGATTAGTCTGTTTTTCTCCCCAAGAGTTTTTGTTTTCAAAGCTGGTAGGAAAGAATAAAGAGTACTATGAAATTTCTCTTTTCTTTACACTCTCAGAAGTCTGTGTTTGCCTCTTATAAACTTTTTCTTTTTGTGCTGAAAATTTCCAGTTTTCATATTATACCAGAACTTTTTAAAATGAGGATTAGTTCATTCAATATTATGCTGCTAGCTTGGATCTCCACTAAGGCTTTACAAACCCACTGGCAGATGTTAAGAAACGGGATGTCATCATCAAGAATATAAACAAATTTTATGATGGATCTGGACTTGATTCCTCTTGTCCTTCCACAAGACTAGAGGAACCATTAAGCTTCCACTATGGCTGCATATTGGAAGTATTCAATAACCACAAATTTAGTTCCATGGCAGACAATTCAACTACCATGTTTCTATACCTTTCCCAAGCTTGGATTTCACGGCACAAGGCCCTCTTGACAATCGCAGCCAAACCCTACCACTGTTCACAAAGAGGAGGAAAAAGACAACAAATTTATTCCGAGTGCATGTACATATATCTATGGATCAGTAGTTGTTAGTCTTTATTTATCTTGTTTTCCTACAAAATTACATCTATAAGGATTATCATAGAATCATTTAGGTTGGAAAGGACCTCTAAGATTATCAAGTCCAACCATTAACCCAGCACTGCCAAGTCCACCACTAAACCATGTCCCCAGGTGCCAGATTTACACATCTTAAATCCCTCCAGGGATGGCAACTCTATCACTGGCAAACCTGTTCCAATGCCTGAGTACCCTTTCCACAAAATTTTTCCTAATATCCAATCCAAACTTTCCCTGGTGCAACTCGAGGCTGTTTTCTCTTCTCTTTTCTCTTGGTACTTGGGAGAAGGGACCAACCCCCATCTCGCTACACTCTCAGAGACTCACACAGAGCAATAAGGTCTCCCCTGAGCCTCCTTTTCTCCAGCCTAAACATCCCCCAGCTCCCTCAGCTGCTCCTCATAAGACTTGTGCTCCAGACCCTCCAGGGGTCTCAGGTCACACTCCAGCACCTCAATGCCTTTCTTGCAGTGAGGGGCCCAGAACCCTACACAGCAGTCGAGCTGTGGCCTCACCAGTGCCCCACACAGAGGAGTGGTCACCACCCTGGTCCCGCTGGCCACACTGTTCCTGATACAAGCTGGGATTCCATTGGCCTTTTGGGCCACCTGGGCACTGCTGACTCATGCTCAGAGCAAATTATATTATTCAAACAATTATGATTGTTTACTTCACATAGTCAAATATGAACTTTTCAAAGGTCAAAATTCAGCTGTTGCTAACCTAAATAAGCAATATTTTTGAGCAAATAGATGCAAAAAAAACACCAACAAACTGGTCACACAAGTGAAGCTATTGCACAAGAAAACAGATACTAAAAGTATGACCACCTTTAGCATGAGACTAAACTCCTCCTGCATTTTCTTGTAGCAGTCTTTGCTTTCTGGATTTCTTTCCTTTTTCCTATCAACATGCAAGTAAAGGTTTATTTTTACAGAGTGTAATTATTATTTCTTACTATTTTTTGGCTGTTCCTACAGATATTTTGATGGAAGAGTTTCATTGCACAGATCAGGAAGAGTTTACATTTATTCACATTTTCTGCCCACTTATTTTTCTGGTGCCATATGGGGTATGGATGCCATTGTCAACTGCGTTCACTTTAACAGCAGATTTTGTAAAACAGGAGTGTGTTATGGTTTTGATTTATACTCTGTTTGTTGCCTTTTAAAGGCTGTGTACTCAGGCCATTTGTGCACTGCATTTCATGGAGTTTTTATACACGGGGTGGGTTGTACAATACTTGCAATAGAGTGGAAATTTCTTACCTCTGCCTCCAACTAAATTCATTCTACTATCCATCTGAATGCAGTCTGCATCCAACAAATGTCCACAGGGGTCACTTACTCTGGAAGTCATGCCAGGCTTCCAATACTGACCTCCTTAGTTTTTAGCTTGTGAAGGACAGGTTTATATTCCAGTAGGTGTCTTTTGAAGCAAAGAGGGTCTCTCAACATGTACTGGATCAGGGCCAACCTGGCCCAGGTGTTCTCCTGTAGAACTAGTACTTGCTGACCTTGCATTTCTTCTGTTTGATCCCACACTGGTAGGTGTGGCCAGTTTGCTCAGTCCAGGAAATTCCAAATTAGTTCAAGAAAGTTTCTTGCAATACTAATTCAAGCCCACCAGTTTATATGAATATGAGCAAAACCAGATCTACACTTTCCTTGGGCTCCTGCACAACAGACAACTCTCATGCTTCGAGGGCAACCTTGAAGATCAACCAGCTATCCTCAGTCCCTTTATGCTTCAGGGCAGCCTCCCATGCTCCGCACATGTTACCTGCCATCAATATTCCCTGAATTTTAGAATGAGAAAAACCTCTATCTATTGCTCTGAATCCCTAAACTTTTAAATTCCCTGATTCAGGAGTTTAATTTACAATGAAAACTGTAGTCACTAGGGGAAACAGAAATGAGGGACAGGAAATAATCCCAAAATTAAAAAAAAAAAAAAGGAAAAAAAATCACAAAAAACCCCATTTGCCATTTAAAGTCTCTCTTTAAATTGGCATATGTATACATATACACTTCCATATATAAATGAAAAAGACTTACAGCTATATAGATAAAACACTCCCATCATGCTGACAATTAAGCTGGTGTATTTCTAGAAACTGAAACTTGCTTTTAATGAGTGCTAAAAACTTTCTTTTTCCAAACTCCATTGTATTCCAACTAATTGTCTAGTCCCTAGCTGCTAATTAGCTGCAAGTCAATAACTGAAGTTTCTGTCAACAGTATTTGAATTTCAGCTATAAAGCAATGAAAATTCTTTTCCACCAGCACACCTTAGAAATTCTTCCAATTAGCTGCCTTTTGTCCTGATTTATTCCTGTGGGATGAATATAGTCCTGAACTTTATTTGTTTCTGTACTTATATAACCAAGATTATTTTCCAAAAGCCTATTTATGTTTTCCTTTTATAAATCACCTCTAATTTATTTCCACTAAGCTGGTTGCCCCTATAATGTTAAGTAATTATTATCTCGAATACCATTTTGTAATAAAACCTAATTTGCAATAATTAGAATGTAACAAAAAATAAATAAGTATCACTAACAACCTAAAGACATTTTGCTTGGATGGTAAAATAATAAACTATCTATTTTCCTCTTCAAAGTAAAGATCCAACATACAGACTCTCCAAAGTAATATTTAAATTATATAAAATATATAAAATATCTATTATTCATAATATATTATATATAATTAATAATATATTATATTATACATAATAATATTTACATTATAATATAAATAATTATAAATGTAAAATATATTTTTAAATTGAAATATGATTAAACTTAAGACACAGTCCAAAACTGCAAACAGAAAAAAAAGCAGTGTCACTTTTCCTCAATGCAAATATTCAGAATTCTGAAGGCAAAATTGAAAAGCCAGTAAAAAAAAGGTCACTTTTTGCTTTTAAGTTTGTCAGATTTTTTTTTTCCCCCACTCAGATCTTGCAACAACACAAGACATACAAAATAATTTGTGAAATATCTTTGGCTGTAGATATAAACCTACTGGAGCTGTTTCCTCCTTCTATTTGCTGGCTTTAGCCATGTGTCCTTCTGAGGAGAAGTCATCTTTTATGGAATGGTATTAAAGAAGACAGAATTCACTGAAGGGAGTTTTATAGGCAAGCATATCAAAGAATTGTTTTGCAGCAGAAAAAAAATATAAAGGAATGGAAGAAAAAAGACAGGAGAAGCATTTTCTAGGCTACTTTGTCAGATATTACTTTTGCTTTGTGATCAGTGCATCAGATGGGTGGCATTGCAGTACCATGTTAAATATTGCCTTGGAGCACGCACAGCAGAACTAGATTCCAAGAAATTTACCTGTGTATGTATTTGGATTGATAGAATATTGTAGCAGAACCCATATTTGATCAAGAAAAAGGAAGAGATGCACTTCAGGAGCAAAATTACACATAGTCCAGATTTTGCTATTCTATTTGTACACAGAGCTCAGAGGGGGCAGCAGAAGCATTCACAAACTTGTAGAAGAAAAAAGGGCAATAATGAACTTGGGTTCAAATAAATTACAAATCAGTAAAAGGTCCTCTTAGCAAATAATTGCTTCTCTCCTTAAAAAGGATCAACTTCACCTTCTTTATCAGAGAATAAAGATCCTCTGCATAGAAATACAAAAACATTCTTCTAAAAAGATGACTTTAGACATCTGTTTGTCAAAATACAGGATATGATGGCCCTCTACTAAAGAGAGAAATAATATCAAGAAGGAACTGAAAATAAAAACTGATTGGAAAGCAGAGGTAGAAAATTATTACCTAAAGAGTAAGGTGCCTAAATATTAACTAAATGGCAAAATACCTTTGACAGCATATCTAAATTCCTAGAACACAGAAGAATCCCTTAAGTCTGAAATATTAGAAATGTAGGCATAAAGTCTGCTAAAGTCTGCAGTGGGTGTTTCGAATGAGAAATGAAGACAGTACTCTGGACCGCTAATCCAGGAAAGGTTGATCCAAGAAAGGTCGTCTGTTGC
Organism: Corapipo altera; assembly: GCF_003945725.1. Taxonomy (NCBI): domain Eukaryota; kingdom Metazoa; phylum Chordata; class Aves; order Passeriformes; family Pipridae; genus Corapipo; species Corapipo altera. The sequence goes on from NW_020884902.1 coordinate 7,572,272, forward strand.
AAACTCTTAAAATATAAAGTACAAGAAGTATTATCTACTATACTTCAGCACATCCCACTTTAAGATCCAAAAAAGCTTTGTTAATATGAAATATCTGCATTGCATGATGTCCACATGTGTTCGGAGATAAAGGCTGTATTTCCCCTAGAGTTGCTATAGTCAGCTCTAGACTAAGGACTGGTGGGGACCCAGACACCTGCTCTGAACAAACTGAAGCAGCACACCAGGGTACTGCACCCTAGTGACCAAAAAAGCTTAGTATTTATTTCTTAGTTCAGTCGTTAGCACAGTTCCTAATACCATTATGGATCAGAATTGGACCACTGGATCAGAATCATCTGACTTTCAAGGACAACTATTCTTCCCTGAGAGATTGTTCGTGTACAAGAAATAAAGCTCCACTTTGTGGAAGGTAGTGATCAAGAAACTAAAAGGAGAACAAACTTTTGACTTAAAATGTTTCTCATTTCTTGAATTTCAGCTAAAGCTTATGAAACCATTGGTAGGACTGACTGGTGCAGCGATTTGGGGTGCAAGGGAATGAGGTGTGCTGTTAGAAGTACTATCCCTGCCTGATAATACACTAAAGCTCCAAAATGTCAACACTCAGTAAGAAAATCACTTTCCCCCCCCACTGCTTTTGACATTAGGAAATTCCTCCTTCTCATTAATTGCATCACCAATTTATTTCCAATGATATCTTAACCTTGCTCAAAGCTATTTCACCCCTTTTTGGAGCACCCCCAAAATACTGGTCCACATCCTAGTCTTGTCATCGAGCCTCAGAAGATGGCATTGCTCATTCTGAGCAGAAGTCAATTCAGGTTAAGGACTGCAGATACATTTTCCACAAGATCAGCCACCAAACGCAAGTTTAATATCCCATGTTTCTTCAGGTACAGAGAAGTGAGGGGTGTGGAAGATAAGCAGATAAAAAAATTGGTTTGGTTTAGGCTAACCTGAAACCTTACATTTGTCTTCATGCACCATCTCCATCTGTCTTGGAAGAAATCAGCAATAGCTTCAGTATTTTTACACTCATTCTTCTACCACTGAGCAACAAGTTATTATAGCAAGCCAATTTCCAGCTAAACCCACAAAATGTGATGGACTGTGCTTCTAAAATGAAAAGTGCATGAAGTGGTTGAGATCGAAGCCACAAAGGAATTTTTATTTTTCTTTAACTAGTTTCTTCACTTTAAAGGTCTGTTTTGAGATTCCATCTAACTTCAAATACACCACACAGTATAGAAATACAACTGGGAATGTCCCTAAACAATTTTTAAGCACTTGGGCCATCCACCTTGCTGATAATGCCTTTAAAATATAAATCATATGACAACAAACATTAGTTCCTCCAGGGTTCTCTTCAAGGCATTATCTCACACAACTCAGCAAGGTTTAATTTATCTCAGTCATCTTTTTAGGTTAAATCAGGAGTTTGTAAAATATGCCTTCCGATCAGTGCCTTAGATTACTCATATTATTAGAGTTAGATCCGGAAATAAGATTCTTGGCATTCCAGTTATGACTTGTTTAGGAAATTGATATTGGCGTTTTCTGCATCATTTGCTTTTTCTCCACTGAATTACTTTCCTGTGTTTGATTCTCCTAAAGAAATTTCAACCTTATGGGAGAATAAAACTAATTAAAAAACCTGGTAAATTTAACTTCAGGCAGAGTCTGAGCTTCCTCTTAGAATTAATGTACCTATTGATCTGTTAAAATAATAAACTAAAAGTTGCAGTCTATCACAGAAAATAGTAAGGTATTTGAGGTCAAACACTAATTTATCCTTTAAAGGAGAGCATCATGTTTCTTATACCATATCTGGGTTAACCTGACAGCTTTTCAAGACAGGATGATAAAAATAAACAGGAATTAGGTCCCAGGAAATACATAGGGAAACAGTCATGTGAAAAACAGGTGGTTTTTTTCTTTACACAGATAGAACACCTGTAAGAGTATGGAGAAATGCAAAGCATTTATTCTTTTCAAGGACATATTTTAAACTGTCTAGTGAAGAGTTTTTTGGGGTTTTTTTTGACCACGTTAGTTAACAGAGTTTATTTTAATAAAGTAGTCTTAATTCTGCAATGTACCTGTGAACTTTCGTCCTCTTCCCAAATCTTTCCTGAATACAGTTGCTGCTATTACACAAGTTAGGAAGAAAAGGTCTGTTTTAGAATTTCAATATCAAAGACAAAACAAATCAATTCTAATTTTTCAGGAGATGAAACTGCTGATGCAGAAGGTCATTAAATACTGTCTGCTTTTCAGTGGCACTGGAGCCCAGAATAAAGGACCTTACAAAACAACAATCGCCGAGTCTAAGATGAAGAGAAAGGAAGAGTTTCTGCTGTGGAGGGGGAGTTTTATATATTCACAAAAGCTACATCCTCTTTACTATTCACGTTACTAAATATATCCCAGAGATGCAAGTTCTTCAACAATTTATGACTAAAAGCTCCAAAGAAAAATTAATCTTTGCTGCCAGCTGTCCTCCACTATCACCATTAGGTACCTCAATTTTAAATTAAGGAAAAAAAAAAGCCAAACATTTTCACTTCAACCAATTCAGGCATCTGTTTCCTTCTGCTACCTTATCCTATGGAATCTTTATCACAATACTTACAAAAGAAACATATTCAAAATTATCAAAATTCACATAAGTTATATTAAATGGAAGCAATAAAGGTACTGCATGGACAAAACCACAGGCACAGTGTTAAACAGAAGAGCAGGGCATCTGAAATTGCATCTATGGTTTAGGTCCAACACTGGACCACAATCTGCAAAGATGGCAACTTACAAATTAATTCTTTTTGGAATAATTTGGAAAGCCTTATCAGCATAGTTACCAGTTCCCTAGTTTTGTTGGATTCCTCATAACACCCTTGAATTTGTATTTTCCTGACCAAAACAGCCTGTGTGAATATATTAGATATTTGTCACGATTTTAAGTCAGAGAACTAAAAACATCATTTTGGTTTAACTACCCTATTTTTTTCACTTTCTTTTTCTACCTATTCTCTCTCCTTTTATCCTTTAGTTGCCTTTTGTTTAACAAGAATCAGGTTTATCCAGACCAGACCATTTTTCACAGCACTGCTCTGAGCCTGTGACCAATGAGGCAGTCAAGAGCATTGAACTAAACAGTTAGATGTTAATTCAAGTTTGTCAGGTCACGAAATTTCTGATAAGACTTTGAACTGAGTTTTTGTTTCTGCAGCAGTAGTACTGTACTAAATATGAAAAACAAACAAATAGGATTTTTTTTTCCACTTTTATTATTGGTTTCTTCTCCTCTTGCCAGCATTTGTCTTGTTTTCATATAAAAGAAATAGGCTTCACTTCAGTAATAGCTCCAATCCTTCCCAAATAACTGTCTCTATTAACTCTCCCTCAGCCAACCATCTCTACAAGGAGCACTTTTTACTGTCTCAAAATATATTGTGCCAGTTGTTTTTGCAAACTGCAATTCCTTCTTTCCTTGTGTCTTTAGAATTCATTGAAAACATCTGCAATTATGCACTACCCTTGGGATTAAACTGGCCAAAAGCTTGTAACTGCCAACCATGCTTAGCTGGCCAGTGTCATGGGCAAGCTACTTGCAACTGTCTTCATCTATAATTATGACTGTATTCAGTGTTACTCCCTTTAAAACAACGTTGTTTCTCTAATGCAGCACTGTATAAATTAATTTTCAATATCTAAACACTTAAACCAGGTAAACTAGTTTCCTTTTCTAAACTTAATATATTCCACAGACTGAAACTGGAAACTCCAATATCAACAGTTATCTTACATAAATACTTTGGCAGGTTCATTAGTCAATATACACATTCACTTCCAAACAAGTGCACAGAAATTAGTGTGTAAACGCCTTTGAAGTGAATGAACCAATTCTCAGACATGGAGCTAATAATAAAAGAGTATTACCCACAATACAGTTGTTAACACTGCTATAATTAGGATTTTAACGACTGGAGTTACTATCTAAATTTCGATAGTCATCTTTTTATAGTCACGTTAATTAGGAGAACATTATAGGGTAAGCTGTACCAAATGCTTTCAGTCAAAAATTATTTTTTGATGTTATTACACAATGTTGAAAAGTAGCCTTTCTAAAGCAACTTGCATACTATCAAACTTGTGTAATATTGTAAGCCTTTAAAAATGTAAAGAAGAACACCCAGTGACCTGCCCCAGACAACTGCTCGGGTGTTAAAGAGGAGGATCCCAGGTGGGGCACTGACACTGCTGCACTTGGAGCTTTATAGATGAACTGGTCAGTGTTCCAAGCCTGGCCATACCCACTGACCTGTCCACTCCTCCAGACTGCAGCCACGGACCTGGATACAAGTGTGTTGTGAGAAAGGGTGTCAAACACCCAGCCTGAGTTGAGCTAAATGACATCCACTGCTCTCTCTCCTTGTCCACAAATCAAGTTATATGGAAGTCAGTGAGGCACAATTTACTCTTGATAAACCCACACTGATTATTCACAATCACCTCTTCTCCTTTAAGTGCCCAGATATGATGTTCCAAGAGGACTCAACTTATGATTTGACTTGGGACAGAACCTGTGGTGAGTGACCTTCTATTACCTTCAGACATCAGTGACACAAGCACTTAGACCACACTTTGACTAGGAGATCATTTAATTCTATACAGTTGAACGTGGACTGTCCAGCTCTGAAATTGGATTCAGAACTCCCACAGGCTGCAGTGCAACCCTGCCTTTGCTATAATTTTTCCATTTTTGAGCGAGTGCTCAAGCCATTCATGAGCAACTGAAAGCTGCCACTGTACTAAATGACAGGATATCTTTTTTACATACTCCAATTATATTGAATATTTTTGTTAGCTATGACATAACAAAGCTTTGATATTGTAACTATACGTCAGTCCGTGTGACAAACATAAAAAAAATTTAAATTTACTGTATTATGATAAAGTCATTTCAAGTGCCTTAAAGCAAAATGCAAATCTGTCATCCAAGGCAATTAGGAAACAACATTTCTTATTCTAACTACCTATACTTTTTGCATAAAAGTCACATCAAGATCAACTGTCATTCTCCAATATCAACATCCATCAAATGACAACATCTCCCATCATCAACTGTTTGTTATAATGGAAACAGAGTCCTCAGAATACAATACTCTAGCAGGATAAATTACTCCTGTTTTGGAAACAAATGTCTCTGCTTCACCTCAATATTTATTTCCTACGAGTGCCAAGGGGATAGAAAGACATTCATCCAGCAGTGGGAGGACATTATCCCATTGCAGTGTTCTATTCTGGTATTCTCTCTTAAATAATCCAAAGTCCATTATCAATACCCCTGACCTATAAAGCTTCATTTTTCAGCGTAGGCACTGTAGGCAATGTAGGCACTGGAATGAATTCTAGAAGATACTCATGTGATGGAGCCTTAGAGAACATGTCACCTGGAAAGAGGTTTTACCATTTCATGGCCTTCTGTCTTTAGCAAATATCAAGTGTGCAAGGAAAAATGGGTCACACTTAACAGTTTTAATGTTTGATTCAAGTAAGGGCCAATGTCAATTTTTTTATCAGTTTGGTGAATTTGCTTTTAGAAGGCTTGTGTGAATATATTCTAAGAAGGATTGTGTCATCAACATAAAAAAGAAAACCCTATGTATTTATTTTAGTGCTGCAGAGTTATTTCAACTCAGAAAAGCATTCTGTGAACTCATAATGGTGCTCCGATCTGCAGAGATATGAGCAAGAATGCAAGTCTTTTGTAGGATGAAGCATTCAGCTGAATGCTTTCCTCTGATTTAAAATGCAACTAAAGCCCAAAATACTGAAAGTATGCTCAGGGTGTACAATAACATCACCATTTCAGCTTCAAAAAAGGCCTCTGACCTTCCCTTTCCTACCTGTCACTGTCAGATTCTGAGAAGTTGGTCTAAGCGTTCTTCTAACCCCCCCTATTAGACTGTCTCCAGGCTCAGGGTCACTTTGATACAATTGATGGGAAAAAGAAAACCTTTACTCCACCAGTCACTGAAAGAAAAATATGATATATCTCCTTATAGGAAGTGTGATGATTCTGTTATAGAGTTTATTATAAAATAGTAATAGAAATAATTAAAAGTGAATGTTCTTTGTCACACAGAGAAGATGGCAAGATGCGTACACTGCCTTTTTATATATTTCTTATCACAGAAGACATGCAGGTTGATTTATTCAATAAGAATTTGAAATAGTAAACATAAATTAGGATCACAGCTAAGAGAATAGGAAAATGAACACATAACAGTCTACATCTATTTGGAAGCAGAGAACACTAAGAATATCATCTTAATGTTTTGAACTTCAGAGCATTTTCCCTGTTCTTTTGTGCATTATAAATCCTACTTTTCCATGTCCAGTATAATGAAAGTGTAGAATAGGTGTCTCCTCTCTTTAGGTTCAGCTGGAAACAACCTCTCAAACCCCTTTGAGCCTTTTTTTGTGGTTGGTCCTGCTTTCTTAAGTTGGTCAAAGCTTTCTTAAGTTAAAAAATGTGGTTGTTAAAGCATTCCACAATAGAACTACATCCCCAGTGAGGATGTTATCTTTAAGGTTTAATTAACATTCATTGTCAGTTCCTACATAACTAGAGCTTCAGCTTCCAGATGTTTAAAATCATTTCATTTCACAAATTTGCAATACAGTCAACCTGGAATTAATTTCCAATTAAAAATAAAATAATAATGTGAATTTCATATTCATGTAAGACAAGGGGAAAAAAAACACAACAGGAAAAACAGAATCAAACCAGGAAGCATGCTGCCACTGAAAACAATATCAAGATTTTTACCTGACCTAAAAATATTTTAAGCACAAGCATTCCATTTGATGTGTGTGTGGAAATATATTCAGTTCTACAGAATGTCTTTAAAGTTGGTATAAAACTTGGAACCATTTCTAGGTATCCAATGCATATACAGGAAAATGTTTACATCCCTCTTTCTACATTTGGCAGAGGGAGGGGAGTCCTCAAAAACTATAAGCTTGACAAACACAAGAAAACTTCATCCAAAGCATTGATGTTGTCAAAAAGGAGAAGGGCCCAAACAAAAAAAAAACAGGCTGATGCATAAAACACGAACATCAAACTGATTTTCCAAGTGCTACATGACAAGCAAGCTGGACAGAAGAGGTCACATCTTTTGCTCCATGAACTGAAACATGCAGCATCCATGTCATTAGAAAATTTTTAGAGATACTGACATTTCAAAAACTGCTCTTCTGCATAAACATCCTTTATAAGATTTTATAACACACTTAGGAACTACTGCTTTTGTCCTTAAGATTTCTATAGTGTCTAAACTCAACAGAGTACTAATTGTCATTTCAATATTGTTTACTAATACTTGACCCACAAGTAAGTTTATACTTGAAGAGATCTAAAATAAATACTACAAAGAATTTTAAAAACATCCCCACTGATATTTTCTATTTGTAGGCATCTCTCCATCCCCAAAATCAGACAACATTCAGTTATTTTGTACTTTAGAAGTCAGATATGTCCATAATACTTGCCTATTTTACCCAGCATATTAACTGTATATGCCACAACTACTGTAAATTCATAGCATGAAGTGCAAGCAGTAAAGCACATTTGAAGGAAACAGTAAGACACTTTTGAAAGGAACACAAAAATTCGAGCTTATATGCTATTTTCTTTTTATTTGCAACTAAGTTTTAGAATTTAAAGCAGTAAAACTAAGATGCAGGAGGACACAATAAGTAGATACTACTTGGGACAATAAGATGCTTTAACCTGAGACATCTTTCGTATCATCTTAAACAACTTAAACTATGCAGCAAAGTACATATAAGAGATCATTAAGGACTGCATCAGCATTATGCTACTTTTCACTGAAAGACAGCCACCTCTTGGAAAAACACAAACATCTATTTAGCAGTATATACTCTCCAAATTAGCTAAAAGTTCCCAAAACTGCTACAACAGGGCAGGCAAACAGAGCTTAATTGACCTACCATCCACACCCTTGAAAAATTCAGCTCTGTTTAAGTGCCACAGAAACCTGAATTTTGTTTGTGCTCATAGGGCAGATTCCTGTGACAGCAGAAACTAATAAAGTAATGAGGTTTTACTGTGGTTTCATCATAAAATGCACAGACACAAACATTTCTGAAACTAGAAAGGATTGAAACCCACTGAGTACATACAACTGTCAGCATGTTCCAATTCAATTGCACCCAATAAGGGGATATTACCAGTGAATGTACAATTTGCCTTGTCAAACTTTGTCCCAGGATTTCAGAACAGAATGAATCTATAAATGTCTATATCAGACACCTGGAGCACATACAGGGCACACATAACTGCAGAGATATGTGCAGAAATTCTAGGGCTGGAAATAGATAGTTCATGATCCCCCATGTTACCTGAAAAATCAAGCAGAAGCCCCAAAGGTGGTACATGTAACCACATTCCCCTCTGAAACACTGGGAAGCCACTAGTGCCCAACTCATTGCACACCACCTTGTCACGTATTTACATAAAATTTTATTAGCAATTCAATGAATGCAAATTGCAAGATGATTTGTAAATGTTCCCTCCTAATTTTAAAACACTGCATAGCAGTACTATGAATTATATGGGTAAATCTGTACTACAGCTCAAGGAGAACAGAGAATATGTTTATATAAATCTGTTCAGATCAATAAGGCTTGAGTAACAACTAGACTCATAAAGACACAAAGAGACTTCAGGGAACTTACTTCTACTATCAAGGAACTGCCTTTGCACCTAATTTAAGCATACAATAAACTATTACATTACTAGGATTCTTTTTAATTGTCTTGTTATATATTTAACATTTGTAACAGCTCTCACAAGTACAAAATTAATAATTGATTATCCATTATTTGGAAAATAACCTAAAGTGTCTAAGATATATATAATTTGCACATACAGAGGTATTTTCTTTTTAATGAAGTATCTTCTGAAGTCCTACAGGAGCACCTTAATTTTAATGTCCAACATTTAGCCTCTGTGAGATTAATAATAAAGTATTAAAATCACTAAGATGAAAAAAGATATAGCTAAATAACACTCACTCCCTCCTGATATTTAGCACTTTACTTTTAGCAGAAAAGTATATTAAAAGGGGTAGGTTACAAATAAAATAATTAAAATAAATCATCTTAATTGGTCATTTATGTATTCCATTAGGACTCCATAAAGCACACTTCCATACAACTGAATAAAACCTAAACCTCCATTCTGTGTTAGCCTTCACATTTTTCAAGAAGAGTTTTTTCTTAAAATAGTGCTGGGGTTAATTTACAGAACTGGATTAAAAGAAATATACTCGCCCCCTAAAATAACCCACAGGTTGATGCCAACAACAAAACAGGTTGCTGCCACATTTGTTGTGCTCAAATTCTCCACAACCCCAGAGACCACTATCACAATTACCATTTTTGCACATTATAAAAATTAAAAATTGTCACTAAATATGTTCTAAAACCTTGTCAACTTGATATACTTTGTTGCTTTTCTTCTTCTCTTCCTAAAGATTCCACTTTTATTCTTCCCCAGTTCAAATTGTGCATTTGCTTAAGGCAATATAAGCATGTCTTTCTTTCACTTCCATTTGGTGAGTTTTACCTCACACTCCATGCAGTCACTTCTTCAGTATAGGAAGTTTGCTATATTTTTTGCTGCATCTGTACAGTTGCTCCTGTTCCTCTCTCATTTGGATGTTCTGTCCACCCAGACACCCAGCTAATGGCAGAGGAGCAAAGCAGATCCCCTGCTACCCACAGCAAAGCACCTGTAGATTTTTTGGCAATTAGTCTCTTGATAAGCCACATGCTGTGCTGTTTGCACATAATTGGGTTTCTTGGAGGAAACCTTTGGGCTTCCTTTTAAATATGCAGCTCTCTAAGTACTGCTAAAGCTTGCTAAATATCCGTAATTAACTGACAAAATGCAAATATTTTCTTCCCATTTTCCTGCAGCAACCTTACTGCTGCTGTGACTGGGGGAGAAGGAATCCTGCAACTGGTGTTTGGATTCTCTTCCAAGTCCTCCTCTAGCATGTCTCACAAATTCCAACACAGGTGGGATGTTTCCAGGGAAGAGCAGAGTGAACCCAAGGTGATTTCTGCCAGGTTTACTCATGTTTAAAAATGTTCCTTACACCACACGCAAATCAAAGCCTTACATAGCAGAGCTTGCTTGGCCCACACCAGAGTTCATGGGCCTCAGGTTCCCAGTTGTAAGAGGAGTGAGTCTGAGTAAGGAGCTGGTGAGTGTTTGGGGATACAGTACCCCAGGCCACAGACACTGAGCACCCTTTCCTCCACAGTGACACAACATGCAAAACTCCCCCACATTCCTGTTCCTGGCACTTATTTTATTGGATAAGGAAACTCATCAGAAAGGCTGCAAAATTCAATTCTGTGAAATGTTTAAAGGATCCTGGGATGGCTCTAACTTCAGCCATGCTACATCTTGGAAAACAAACAAACAATGAGCTACTGTGCTACTGCTCTTTCTAAAGGGAAACATTGCACTGGATACACTCAATTTACCATGTAAATTTTTCTGTTCAAAACTATGGACTACAAAATTCCTAGTGTTCAAAAATCCTATGAGCAGTCATCAGATTATTCAGAGTATGTAGCAAAGCATGTCTTTTATATTTATCCTCCATAAACCTCCACACACATAGCAGGCCATCACATTTCAGCAAAAATATCTCAGTACAAACAAGATTGAAGCAAATAGTCAAAAGGAACATCCAAGTGCAAAGTAGCAAAGAGCTTGCTCTTCTAAAGTTATCAGTTTTCATTACTGAAGTACAGAGATGAGAGACACAAGAGAAAATGCCAGATGAAGTCACGCAAACCAAGAACTGCAAGCTGGGAATGTAAGATGGCCAACTACAACCAACACTGTACTCAGAAATAAAGACTGCAAAGTTTAATATTAAATTTCTGTCTACTTCCCTCATTTTAATAAACATAAACTGCTGGTATTTACTCCTGCTTACCACTCGGGGATGAAGGTATTCTGGAGAAAAAAAAAACAAACCAACAACCACCAACACACATTTGAGGGCTCAGACTGAACTTAAGTGCTGATCCAAAAATGCTAAAACTTACTGTTTTATACACATGCACATACCAGCTTTGAATTTAGTTGGTGAAGAAAAACACAAACAAGGTCATGGTCTAACAAAGTTGCCAATTAAGTCATTCACAAACAATTGCAGCATCCCAGGAAGCCAACACATACATTCTCTATATGTACAAGAATTATCACAAAGCACTCCAGGGTACCTTCTCATTTAGTGCAGTATAACTATTTCTACGTTAATTTTGTTACACATTATTAGTATCACAAGAGCATCAAAACTAAGGTCACATGAAACTACAAAGAGAATTTCTCCTGGTAGGTGTAAAAGCGAAATATTCCAGCATTCATAACAGGTCTCTGGTTCAACAACCCAGTGTGGAAACTCCAGTCACTTAGCACCCCTACACAGCTGAATCTGTGCTTCTGTTTCTGCCTAAATCAACGAACTAAATAGTCTGAAAATTACATTCAAAATTTTATGACCATTTTAAACAGTTCTCCTTCCTCCTACCATTAAAGATGAAAGCATTTAAAATCCACCACACAGCTCTTCTCCTTAAAGTATATTCATCCATAACCTAAGGCTGGGAAGATGAACAAAAGCTTGCAGAAAGTGCAAAGTTATGACACATTTCCCTGTGAAGCAATTTGAAGGTTCAGATATAGCGCTCCATTCATTTTAATAACAGCTTTAGGAAATTGAAGGAAAAGTAAGTAAAAAAAACAAACCCGTGCAACTTTTAAAATTAAACCCTCTCATAACCTGCAAAACATTACTATGATACAGCTGTGCTTTTTCCAAGAACCACTCCCTTCGTCCCTTTCCAACAATCTAAATAAAGACAAAAATAAGGATATAAAAGAAAATAAAAAACTGACACACATTGAATTTCCCTCACTTTCACCATTTCATTCCCTTTGTACTTAACATATTACTAGTGACTACATTCTCATTCAAGGGGAACAGCCTTCTCTTGTCCTTAAAATGACCACAAAATAATTATGCTAAATTAAAGCTCCCTGAAACGCAATGGTAGTTTTTCTTATACATTCTTAGCACTGCTAAAATAATGTAGCAGGTTTGATTTTCTCCTGAATTTTAATGGGGAAACAATCTAGTAAGAGAGCAGATTAAATAGAAAGGTTCAGGGGAAATGATGAGGAAAAACATCCACCTGAAGTTTTACCTTCACACAAAGCTAATGCAGTCTGAGGGCTCCAGCAGTAAGTTCCCCCTACGGAGGCACAGCTGACCTGCTCTTGCCCCCAACTCCATCTTCCCAGTGTTCTCCCAGCCTGGCTGAACAGGAGGCTCTGCTGGCACAGACGTGAACCATGAAATGCTCAGCTCTTGGCACTGATGGAGCCAGTGAGCCCCCAGGGTGCTGTGGTGTCACCAGCACTAACCCCATGCTCAGAGTCTTGGGATGCCTCAACCCTATTCCCTACTCTCCCCTTACACACACACCCCACCACCTCCCCAAGGAAGAAAAGTGTGGGAAAGAAACACAAGGACTTACCTGTGCTCAACATGCTGTAGAGAAATCCAGATTCACAAAGGCACAGCCACACATTGTGAGGACAAGAAGACTCCCTGAACTGCCCCCTTCCCCAGCCAGCACACCTGAAATCCTCAGGGCCCCCCACCAAAAGGGAGGAGCCCTGTCTGTCCATAATTGCCATCAGCTGGCACTGCCCCATTCCCACCTGTACCTCCAGAACTAACAGCTTCTGTGGCACATTTGTTCGAGCTGCAAACACATATAAATATCAGAACACTTAATAACAGTCAATCCCAGATGATAAGTGAGATGAAATATTAAGAAACCCTCACTTTACAGTCAATTTACTTAGCATAAACATTCTTTTTGCTTCATTTGCTACATAAATGTTTTACAGCAAAGCTAACGGTGATGGTTCTTCAGACAGCAGAGATGAACCTTGTTGTGATTTCCAAGCAGGCAGGTTGAAGTTCTCCAACTCTTAAATCAGAAAGAGTGTATGTATTGCTACAAATACTTAAAGCTACCTGAAAGGATCAAACTAATTTCTTACTACTCAAATATCCATATGTCACATACCTCTGAAAACAGCCAAGTATACTTTACAGTGTGCAGAAGGGACATACACTGGGATATTTATTCCATTTTTGAATGGAATAAATCCAAATATGAATGACTTTATTTAGGCTTCTTGGAAAAGAAACCTGAATAATCTAAACAGCCTTCATGTTTTTAATATTTTCAACTTTTTACTCCTCAGTGAAATTTGTTGTGTGAGAGGGATAACACGAGGTGATCACAGCTGGAATGTATTTTACATTGTTTTCTAAACGCAGCTGAAACAGATAAGCAGTCGGTCACTTTTAAGGGGGTCAGCTGGCTGACTGGGCAGGGCAGTGCTATTGCTGTATAAACGATGATAAAGGCAGAGATGGATTTTTTTTTTCCATTTTATCTTCCAGGGTGCTTTCCCTTTTGCGCACAGACTAAGTGCTATTTTGTTACTGATGTTTGGACACAGAACACATCCTGCAGTGTTTCCATAACAAATTCCTCACAGCATTCACCAGTGTCAATACAGTTATAAATCACTGCTGCAAGCAGGCTGAAGGGAATCCCAAATATGTATGGAAGCTTATCTGTAGGCAACAAAGGTGTGTTTGTAGGAAAACCCTTTAGTGGTTAAAACAATACCTTCAGGTTTGTTCACACCTCTTTCTTATTCCCTGAATACACCCAGGGGAAAATCAGGAAAGACAATTCTCTTAACATTTTTTTTAACCACATCCCTAAAAAATACTGACTCTTGCTTTACAAATCTGTGGTTTTGTACAGAGAGCAATTTTGTACAGATGCAATGTTTACTTCTTCCCACAGCTCTACCTTTAATGATGTTTTAAAGAAAGGTAGATAAATTCTTGCCTTTGCAGTCATTGTGTACAGTGGCTAAATGAATTTAGCTGGAATACAAAATGAAAAAGGGACCTCTAAAATGTAGATGGTGTCCTTCAGATGACGAGTAAAGCAGTATAGAAAGGCAACAATTTTCAATGAAGTGCCTATAAAGCAGACAGTTCTGGTACATATGAAGGAACATACCTCTGTCCCTGATGGAGTTTAATTTGCTTTTGCTTACTGCTAACTCAATTTCACCGGAATGATTTATCTGATACTCAGAAGTGTTCTATTGAGGAGAAAAACATGCCTTTTGGATGTACACTAAGACATGTGACAACACCTGAACACCTCTTACATATAGATATTCCTTCCTCACAATTCCTTATGCAAAGACTAGACAGCTCTTTTCTATCTAATGAGAAAAAGGCAGGTGCCTTTTCACAAGACAGAAAAGCTTCTCACTTTTGCACCTACTTTAATTCAGGTATGGAGTTACAGAATCAGAGAACAGCTGATAATACTGTTAACAGTCTCTTTAAAATATTACTATTACATCAGTGATGGGAGTTGTTAAGTGCTCAGGGTCAGGGCAAGATGAGAAGCTTTCCTCCCACACCGGTAACTCCTTGCCACATGTTTTCAAATACAAGAGTGCTCAAACAGAACTTGAATGCTGGAGTTTAACCTGGCCATCTAACGCTAAAAGTTAGGTAATTCTTTGTTGACAATCATTATTTCCATATGTTGTGGAAGATAAGCAATGCTCCAGTTCTTAGTTGAACTAAACAACTGCTCCTACTCTCTGTATTTCTGTGGCCTCTTGGCAGCATTACAGTAGCTGTGTATCACCACACTCTGTGCTCTCCTTTGCATGGAAGGTCCTGAGCTTTGCTTCCCAGAGGCCCATTTGCATTCAGAGGATAAACCAGCGTGTGGCTGTGGCAGAGTTCTGACAGAACTTCCCCACTAGGAAATCACCAGTATGATTTGAAAGCAATTAATCCATCTTGAGCTATTAACACAGTACTTTTGTGACGAGATCTCTCAGTCCAACTCTGAATCAGGTTTGTTTCCCTACCTTGGTCTAACAAATGTCAGCTTACACACACTCCCAATGAAAGTGGAAAAGCTGATAGGAGAAAATATTGATTTTATTTTAACCCTTGCTCCAACTCATTTAGTTGTGCTGAACACATGCCCCAGACTTTGCCTTTCTAGGTTCTACCTCTCTAAATTAACGTCCTGGACACTGTGGCAGCTACACAGTATCACACAAATACACTTCACTCGCTTAGGATTTTTCGCAGCACTTTGCATGTTTTGTAGAGGAAAGAAAACACAGGTACCATAGGGTACTATGTGAAATAGGATTCTGCTGTATCCAGATAAAAATTCTTGCATTTACAACTCAGAATAAACATTGTCATTATTCTAGTTTAAGCAACCAAACTTATACCTTTTAACTGCAAAGGAGATTAGAAAAAAACCCCATTCTTCAAGTCTGTTTCCAAAAGAGATGACAGAGATGCTACAAAGGACACTTCCAAAGGTCTAGCTCATCTTTCTTACCATTAGTTAAAATTGCATTAATTCTTATGACTTGATAAGGGAACTTCTCAGTTTGAAGCCTTTTAATGTGGCGTTGGTAGAAACATCACTGTAAAGACAAAGGCTCAAATTTCCAAAGTCATACAGGAACCTGGACTGAATGTTTTTTAAAGCTACTTCCTGTCCCTCAGAATCAAAATTCTTTCAGGAAGCCAACAGGAGTTTTAATGCACTTGGATGTCTCTGGCTATGTACTCCTTCAAATTAAAATGGTGACATTTCATTTAAATCCATTGGACTGTGATTTTTGGCCTAAGGTATGACTAAGATGGTCATACTAACAATGACATGATTTTTCTGTGGTCAGTCTAAAAATCATGAAAAGAAACATAACCTAAGACTGCACAACCACTGAAAACCTTTTGTAGTCCTATCTATATTTAGCAGGTTAATTGACCTTTTTATTATTCATTAATGCAAAACATACTTGATATTATTATTTCTATTAAAAGGTTTCAGTAAATGACAGCAGATATCAGCATATTTATTAACACTAATGTGTGTTTCAGTTCTGCCTGTCACTGCACAATTAATTCAAAAGAGTCTAGTAGCAGATACAAACAATAATCAAAACAGAAAAAGTGGTACCTTAAATACAGGCAAGTTAACAATAATTTGGTTAATTTAAACTGACTATTTGGAGAGCAAACTTGTCTCTTTTTAGACCTTTACCTTTACAAAAGCAAATATAAAACTCCCAGAGATAACTCTGTAGAGAAATTACAGAATGAGGGGGTAAAGATGCTTGGAAATTAATCTCTTCAGGAGTTATAAGAAAATTCTACAGGAACCAGGAGATGTTTGACAGACCTGGATATGTAGAAATCTGTTTTATTACCTGTTGATTCTGCTTGGTATATACTTTTGCATCAGTTATGCTTTATTTTGAAAAAGATGGTGTTTAAGGTGATTTGACTGTCGCAGGCTCCAGGGAGAGCTTAGTGACTGATGTGATTTCCTATGTTGTCACCAGGGAAACAGTGATGCAGCCTAGAAATGATGATTTATTCCTGTGGTTTGTCTTAGAAGAGAAGTCGTACAGCCAAAATTTGAGAGAATGTCTAAGTCTTCTAAATCTACTCTTCTTAAAATACATTGTTTTTTGTCAATAAGGGAGATGTAGAACCACGTGGACAGTGTTCTGTAGTCCAGGTATCGTTATGATATTATGTTAAAAGACTTTTTCCATTTGAAATAGGGGAAAAGGGAACAATTGGTCTTATCAGATTTTCTAAAACCCTTTATCATGCAATCGCCTTGTTATCTCTTCAAGGCCTTTTTTTTTTTTTTTAATTTTTATTTTGGGTGTGTGAGGTATTTCAGCCAGCTTAATAGAGTTTGTTTCAAACATGTTCACTGGGATGTGGGACTGGTTAGAAAACACTGAATAGCTTATCCTAAAAATCTATTCCAACTGAAAGTTTAAGCTAGTACTAGTGCCAGTTTAAAGCTGCCTCACAAAAACTCCAGCTTCTCCACTAGTACAGTAAAACCTGCCACTGCATAAAAACTAAAGGAATTTAGATTCCATATAATTCCTAATTCATGTTCTACTTGAAGATATCCTAGCAGCTTAAAAACTTGTCAGAGTATTAATACCTCTTAAATGACCTCACTGCCAGAGTTCCTACAACATTTTCTGTTATTCTTCTTTGCTCTTAATTAATGTCCTCTTGTAAATGTCAGCCTGAACAAGAGTGCAGTAGTGTAATACGCAATGAGATCTATCTCAATAAAAACAAAACAAAAAAATCTTCAAAAAAAGAGGAAGATGGTGCTTTTCAAAACTCTAATTAGAATGATATCAGTGTTTTCTCTCTATAATTTTCATTTCACCATTTTATTGCACCTTTCTCTTTTACGCTTGATTTTTCCTCCTAATTAAATTTATTTTCCATTTTATTTTTCAGTTTCATCTATAGTTTACAATATTTCATTCCAGAAGCACAATTTCTTCCCCTTTCTCTATTCTCTTCTGGCAGGTTTAGTATTAGAAATCATAAGGAAAAGAGTATAAGGACAACATCAGGCAGATGATTTATCGTAAAGATTACACATTAATAGGCCAAATCAAAACCTGTAAAAAAATGTATGAGACACTCTCTATGTTTTAGTGAGCTCCAAATGTTACATCTGAAAAATTATGACAGGTGAAAATTGAAATATTAGTATAGTGATAGAGCCAACTGGAAATAGGATGACAGTATCCCTAAAGGTTACAAACCAAAAACCTGGATTCACACAGAAAATAACCTGAGCTACTTGAGACATTGAATTCAACATGACAGAAACCACTTCAAGCTTCACTAAAAAGCAGAGGATCCCACATCTGGCAACTGGGTAAGTGAAGACCTACAGGTCCTCCAACACATGCTTGAGGGAAAGGAAGGGGCACGCTCAGATGAGGTAATGGGGTCAGCTATTTTTCCCTTGAATCCTAAGAATGCTCATCAGTGCAGGTAGGCTCTACTATCCTTGAAGAATGCATGTTCTCCACACTCCTACCTGCAGTGTCTACAGACAGTGACTTTTCAATACAGTCATTGCCTTTGAACAAGCATTTCATTCACTCACAAACAGAAATCACTCCAAGCTGCTGAACTGCCAATCAGGAACAAGTTACAATCCTTCAGCCAGAAGGACTATGTAGACTGAGTCTCCCAAAAATACAACCGTTCTTTGTCAGTATTTTAAGCTCAAAAATTCTTTATTGTTATTATTTTTTTAAGTCTATCCTCTTTATTCAATGCAAAATAGGAAAATCATACACGTTAGACTTAAGTGTGAAGCCTCTTACTCTGTCAAATGATACAGAGAATTGCTCGCAGAAGCCTTTCTGAAAGATATTCCTGAGAGGGAAGAACTCTTGTTATGCTTCAAATAGAGCTGAAC
Organism: Corapipo altera; assembly: GCF_003945725.1. Taxonomy (NCBI): domain Eukaryota; kingdom Metazoa; phylum Chordata; class Aves; order Passeriformes; family Pipridae; genus Corapipo; species Corapipo altera. Next base: position 7,590,812 of record NW_020884902.1, read on the forward strand.
CAGCCAATATCCCCAAGCCTCCTGGAATGGAATTTAAATGGGATACAGAAAACTTTTATCCCTGAATATCATATTGCAGGTGTTTGGCCTTCATCCCTTGATTTTTCTGGTAATTCCTAATAAAGGATTATCCATTTTTTAAACCTAGCTAAACAAACACTGAATGTGTGAGCAGCTGCAGAGTTTTTCAGTACCTATACTTTATAAAGATAATTCTGTCTCCACAAAAAGGAGGACTAGGGCATCCAGGCAGAGTTATTGCCATCTACATGAAAGATGCTGTGTTTTGCTTCTTCATTTCTCTGAAGCACACACTAACAGCTCTACCAAAGAAGCTAGATTGTATAGAGGAACATCTTACAGGCTCAAAAGCACCAGGTTAATAACTCCAGCTCACCTCTCTAACACCAGACTACTACCAGCTTCAGAGCTTTACCCACTGTGAGATTTATCAGAGCCCTGGGAAAAGAACAGAGGAAGTGTTTGTCTCCCTCCTTCTGCAGCACGGAACAATATTTTGCTAAGGTCACAGAGAAATCTGTCACCTAAACAACAAGACAGCAGTGCAGGAGCCCTAAAAGCTGTTAGCACTCTAATGCCTTTTTCATGGCATACAAGTACGATGGCTTCCAAATTATAGCAACGTTAAATTAATACCATCATCCTCAACACAGGTACATAAATGATCTTAACAGAACCTCTGACTTCATTTTGTTCCTTAAAGCCATGAAAACCAGACTGGTGCTGGGCCTTCAACCAGAAGGGCAAGGCTGCAAAATCAAGGGCTGAGTGGAGCAGAGGCCATTGGCAGCTGTGCTCACGGTCAGCCCTTGGTCTGCAGAGACAAATGGCCTGAGCCACTTTTGGCATTATTGCTTTAGGGTGAAAATGAGTGTGAAATTGTCCCTCCCTCTATTTACTGGACAGTTGGCTGTCCAGTGTAGACCCACACGACATCCCAAGCTGCAAACAGCATGTTCATGGCCAGACTTCAACTTTGGTCTCTAGATCGTGACACAGAGGGGCTCCTGAGCTCATGAAAATGGTACCTGTATGAAGTATTGCCAATGCAACACTCTTTCAGAAAAAAGGAAATGAACCTTTAGTTAATGGTGCTGTGAAAACCAAACATATGGGGGTAGTTATACAATAATTTTCAGCTACCTTACAAATAATTAACATAAAGCTGAATATCATATAACCCAGAAACATAAGTGATGCAACTTATTTCTGGGACTCTAAAATGTCTCTGTTCAACAAAGAAAGGTTCATATGCCTCATTTTCCTAAAGCACACTAGTTCATCCTTTTTGCTGCTTTAATTTGAAGTATTTTTATTTTGTCATTCAGTGTTCACTACCCAGCTTAATGTAAAGCCATAAAGTCTAGAAATATGGCAGAACCCATCCATCTTCTTGCTTGTATTTTTATTAATTTTTAAATTAAAATTAATACTTATATTAATGTAATGATCTCGTAAAAGGGAATTTAATTTTTTTTCCAATTTAATTAATCTCTACTGAAGTCATCTGCTGCCACATCAGCAAGGCTTCAAAAATTGATAAAAGCACCTGACAGTCCTTGTAAACAATAGCTGGTCCTCGTAAGACCACATTAAGCTCTCTATTCCAGTGAATTAAGAAGCATGAAATAATTTTAATGATAAAAGTTAATATTTAAACAGAATTATCATGCCAGCATTTTCTCTACTAGTAGTCTCTCTCACTTAACTTCAGTTCTTACAGTCTGTCTAGCAAATTAAGGAGAATCCTGACATTCAAGAGATGTGATATCAAAATGTGTGGCTTAGCAGAAATGAAGAATGTAGTAAAACATTCAGTGTCAACCCTAAAAAATAGATTACAGGGAATTAGGTCTTAATAGCCATTACAATATGGCATTCTAATGATAAAGTGAACTATAGATAAACAGAATATATACCAATCCCAATCTCTGCTATTTATTGTTTTAAAAGATATTTTTAAACTGTGTTTTCTTTGAATAAACAGCGTTGATGAAAAAGGAACAGCTAAATCAAGCACTGCAGCTGGCTGCATAAAATCCAATATTACATTTGCTAACATTGTAAAATATGCATATATGAAGATATTTTTATTAATGTACCCACCCTCTGCAGAAAGAAAATTAGGAGAAAGAAAACTCTGAGAGAATAGTGATACTTTTGTGATGTGTGGATTGCTTGTGTATCTGCTGTAACACTTCCCAAGGCTAAACCACTATCTTGCCATTATCCCACTGCATCCATACAGGAGCCCTATGACTTATTTTTTAATCAGTGATGAGAAGAACACAAATAAACAGGCCATCCTTATTCTTATAAGTTTAAAAACTGCAAAACTACAAACAAACTACGCTTCATTTATTGGAATAAAAAAAAAATCTATGAAGAAACAATTAGTACAGTTTTTAAATACTTAGGGCTCTCTACACCCTTCACATGTTACAAATCTTACAGCACTCAGTGCTTTTGAAGCACTTCTCATCAGGGAGCTGGTAGTCATCAGAATCTCATTATTCAACCAGTCAGCATCCTGATTGCTATCATCCAACAATTTACTAAATCAGATATGAACATTCAGTGAACCACTACCATAGAAATGGGAGCCCTCAGGGAAAGTACCTTTGCTATTGACTACATACAGACAAAGTGCTGTTCTTTCCCCTCCCTGTGTAAAATACATAAAAGTTTCTGAGCCACGGATTTATAATGCCTTATAATTCATAAGCAACTGGGTTGGCTAGCAGCTGCCAGAAGGATTAGACAGTTGTATAATCATAAGGAAAATCTATTCAACTCTCCAACTAGTATCAATTAATTTCAGCAAGAGCTAAAAAAAATTGTAAAGGTGAGCCAAAAAAATATATTTAAAGGAAAGGACAATGTAAAAGAGTAGAAAATAGAACATAAAGAATGGTATTATTTATGTCTATTCATAAGAAATTAGTTACAGTTAAGAGGTCTGAATAAAGCACCTCTATGAAAGTCATGCTAATAAAACTTTACACCATGGTATTTAGCTATAGCTGATGAAAAGGTCAGAAAATAGCCATAGTACCCTGAGTGGATTTTGAATCTGGACCTCATTTTGGTATGGATGTGAAAGTTTGTGCCCCAGGGAGTGGATTACAGGGCAGGGCTTTCTCAGTGCACCAAGGAATTCACTGCTGTCCTTTCCAGGCATGCCTTACATTTAGCACTATTTTCAAAACAACTCAGATTTTTCCCATCTTTAGATCTTTAGATCTTTAACTGCTCAGTAACTGTTTTCCTTTCAAAAACAGCTCAATGCAACATCGAGTCAGCCCTTATTCATCCCTCTACCTGTGTGAGTCTCCTCCTCTGTCAGCCACCACCACGTACACATGCTCTGGCTCTTAGGGCAACACATACCTAAAGTAAATGCACAACATAATTCAGAAGCTTTTCTAATCAAATGCAGTTATGCAAACACCATTCTCTGAAGTTCAAACAAATATAAGAGTTTCAAGAATTGCCATCTTACGGACAACATCCCTGTTAAAAGCCCATAGTCTATTGTCTTTTACTCCCCATCTTCAAACATGTGCAACACTTGTGATTCAGGCAGGATCTGCTTGAACCTTTCTCTGTTCCTCATCAAGTCTCAGGACACAGGCAGAAGAAATCAGCCTCTTCTACTTGCAGTGCAGAGGTTTTCAAAAACACACAGACATTTAGTCTGTGCCTTGAAATAAATCACAGCCCTCAGTAACTACCAGTTTTCAAAACAGCTGATTGAAATGCAAACTGATTCTGCGAGATAGATCAAAATCACCATGTACTAGAAATGGTGCTGGACATGTCCTGCACCTCCCTGTCCACGGACTTATTTCCTGAAAATTCTGCTTCTCACAGCATAAGTTGCAAATGCAATCCATTTTGTCATCAAATTATAGACACTTTGGTGACCAGGACAGGAGATACCTATACTCCATCCCCTGATCAAATTAAGAGAAAAAATACAGGAGCAAATCGGAATTCAGGTTAGACACATAAATGCCCTGATATCAGGCTGAGTTCTTTGACACTGGTATTGGCAGAAATTCTTGCATTTACATGGAACATCATTCTTAATTGCATAAAAAGGGAATTAAAAAAAAATCTACTGATGTTTTCTATGCTTTATTTGCAATCACACTTTGCAGAATTAGTGCCAGGTATGAATTGCCTTGTCAACCTGAAGTGCTTGCATTCAATGCTATAAACCAGTGCCCCTTTTGGTAAAGAACTATGTTATTCTACCCCTCAGAAAAAACACATCCTAAACAACATGTGGAGACCAAATGGACCTGTAGCAAATACATCACCTTTCAAATAGGATACTAAGCTGTTCTCACAGCTGAAATGCCTAAAAATAAAGTCATTTAAAGATTCTGAGCCCAGTGAAGTTGATGTGCTCAGTTACACAGAGCACTAAGAGCATGCCACACCAAAGCTTTCTATTGCCAGAAGTCTCTCTTTGAATGCTGAAAAATTCAAGAGATTTGTCATCTTTAAAGACCTCAACAGATTTAACTGACTATACCTGAGAATGATCCAAGGCTACCAAAACTATATCTCAGTCAACAGTCAAGAATTCAGGGGTATACTTGGGGTTTCCCCTTGCACACAGAACACGCAACAGCCACAGTTCAAATATCAGGGAATTAATAGTAAGATATCTGAAAGTACAATATTTGCTTTTGGAAAACCTAGACAAGACAATGTTCAAGGTATGTACTGTGTTACTGACTATCTTTATGCTGGATAAGAAAAGAGATTTTAACTTGTAAATTGCAGAGAAAAAGACTGATATGGCTTTTATTTTCTATTTACATTCTATTTGATTAAAGTATTCCAGGCAGTTTGCCGTCAAGACATCAGCTCTTCAAAAAGACAGGCCAACAGTTTATCTTACAGAGTGACAAAACAGGACAAACAGAGCAAACAAAACAAAAGATAGTTACATTAAAACTAGATTACAGTTATGAGGAAGTGATTCTCTACAAATCACACCAAAGAAAAACAGTGTAGACTAGACATGTACGACATTTTATAAACAGATATTTTATAAAGTAAATTATGTAAGAATGTCTTTTTAACTCATTTGAAAACTTGTTAAAGCAGAAGAATATTATCTACCTTAAGGACAACCAGTTAAATGCTAAAATACAGTAAAAGGCTAAAACACAGCCTTTTCTTAGCACGGTATGATTTTTGCTGTGTGGCATCTGGGAAACTGGAAACAAAACTGAGAGAAGTGCACAGTATTTAGATTTTTTTTTTTTTTTTTCATTTCTTGTAATGTACTGACAAGAGTTTTCCATGGAAAAATACTTGTTAAAAGAGTGAGACTTCAAGTCGTTTTTCTTATTCTTCTATTGCAATGCTTGACACCAAACTGGAGACTCCATGACATACACTTTTAACCCTTTAATAGGATGGATTTCAAATCCTTCGTAAAATAATCATCAGCAGGCTGGAAGGTGTCTTAGAGACAGTTTGCTCCAGCTGTCTCTCTAAGCATATTAGAGATATTTCTAACCCAAACCTTTTTCAACATTCACTTTAAAACTTCCAATAACAGAAATGTCACAATTCCCTGGCCTATCTAGTCTAATAGTTAATAATCTTTAGTACATCAGAGGATTTTATAAAATAAAAATTGTAAAAGATCAGAAGTTCTCTTGCTGCAATTTCAAAGTACTACTCTTTGTTCAAGTCCTGGTAGACAGAGAAGCGTATTCCAACCTTCCTCTTATCAATTCTTTCATATATCTGAAAACTCCTTTGTTCCATCAGTCCTTTCTTCAAGAGTTCAAATAACCCACATTCCTCCTAGGGTCAGACTTCTTCAGGGCTCTGTGCCCATGCTTCTTGCACTATAGCATCACAATGTGTGTGTACACAGAAAACCACTGCTAATAACTTATGGGCATATCAAGAAGTCATATCAACACTCCCTTGTTTACACATACAAGGAAAGGTATAATAGATGTAAAATCCAGCTATTAAAGTAGCCTTTTCGGGTTTTATCTTCTTTGTGAAAATTACTTGAAGAAAGTCAAAAGTGAGATTTAATCCTACAAGACAAACCACATTTAATTCATTTAAAGACTCTTTGAACAGCAGTAAAGGGAGTTTTTTTTGGCCTGAGATCATCTAATAACAGGCAAGCACGAGAGCAAGGAAGGTTCAGCCAGAGGAATCACTGGTTTACAGGAGGAACAACATAGGCATTTGATAATTTATGATCTTGAAACTGGAGTTTATTTTCAGTGACATATAAGTTAGACAAGAGTTGTATGGTAAGAATGAGCCATGTTATCCCTGAGTCCAAAGTGAATTTCAAGAGAATGCTTGCACCTTCAGGTCATGTTCTCTACACGCCTCTCAATGAGATTCCTGGTAATTAAACAATATTGATGGAATCAAGAATGCTTGATTAGTCATATTAGTTTGTCTTTAAAAAGAGAAGAGATTTCCCTAATTACAAATAAGAGCCTGATCTAATTTGGTTTCTCAGGACATGTTGGTATTTCAGGCCAGTGCTCCAAAAAAGGTGCAGGACTATGTAGAACCTTTGCCATTTCTAGTGAGCATTTTATTCTGTGAACAACTAATTACACTAAAGAACTATTTGTGTGAAGATGTGTTCATCAATAACACCTTGCAATGAAAGCAATTGTCTCAGCTGCTTTTGACTTCCTTACTTCTCCACTGCCGTGAATTCATTTCAGAGATGAGTTTAAAGGAGGATTTTTATACACTCATGTTTGCTCATAATTTAAGCAGCTGAGCAATTCCTAATTGATGTAGTTGTTGGAACAACATTAAGTCTGAAAGAATTGTACAGAAATGGGAATTGGATTTTTTTCCCAATAATAGCAATGTACCATTTTTACAGATTGGTGTAACTGATTATTTTATAACCTGTTCATTTGTGACCAGCTATGCAATCCTTTGCAATTAGCATATTTTTGATTGAACTACAATCCTAAAACTTATTTTAATTCAAATGTTTTGGACATTTACACAACAAAACAATTACAAAAGCAAACCTTTATTTAATATGAAAGGGGAAAATTATTTTTGTATAAGAATAGAAAAGTTCCTTGACTAAAACTATTTTTATTAGGTATAATATAAATTCACCAATGGTATGTCAAAATCTGCAGGTTTCTAACTAAACTCAGCAACCAAAAAATGATTTCTGCATTGCTAAACATGTCCAAAGTATATTAATACTACAGTTATCATTTCTTAAAAGGCCAAACAGATATATACCTTTATTTTTTATTGAGGCACTTAATCCTCTGAGAACTGACAAAATGGATTTATAATCCTTATTACTTTTTGACATATCTCATCCAGTTTATGGACAAATACTCAATGATATTGATTACTTAATGAAAGCATTTATGTGAACATTCAGAAATATCCTAGTTAAGGACCTCAGCTATATTTCATTTCATGAGGATGAATGTGTTTAGTTGTAAATCCATCTGCATTGCTTTGCACATTCAATAAATAAAGCTGAAATTATAAACCAATAAAGTTAATAAAATTTGCTACGTCAAATTTGTAGCAAGAATGAATACATGTTTAATAATTTCTGTGAGCATTTTAAGCAAACAGGTATATGGAGAGCCAGTGCTGAGAGCGCTTAGAGAATCAACTTCAAAGAAGTGGAATTAATTTAATTCTCTGTAGGCTTGAGAGGGTTAAGATAAGGCCATATAAAGGTACAAATTTTATTGGCTGTGTGAATATGTCACTTAAAAAATAAAAAAATCCTAAACCACAGAAATATGGAACCAGTACCACCTATGTTTAAAGAATTCTTCTCTTCAGTACATTTTAAATACAAGTAGCCTCACCTTGCCAAATCCCTGAAAGGCCTCCAAGTAAGGAACTACAAAGATGTACGTATAAAACAAAGAAATAAGGATCTTAAACTTTGATATTTTTTAATTCCAGCAAACTGATTCTAATCTGTTCTGAACATTGATATATAAAACTACATCAATATTTAAAAAACCCAAAAACCCCAGAGAGACCAGCCTACAACAAAGCTGAGATATGTCTGGAGTTTCAACTCCGATACCAAAAGAAAAAAATGGTAGAGCAAAACTCTGAATGTTTAAAGCTTCTACTCTGTTTTAAAGCTTTTATTATGATACATTATTCATTTCTTTCTAGCAGCATTGAATATCTTGAGGATATTCACATCCTACTCCTTGCTTAAACTAAGAGTGCTAATTATACTGATCTTTGATTAAGGCTTTACTCTTCTGATTGTTATTTTCCTGTGTTGGCAGCTTGATAGATACTACCATGTACATTTAAGTGAAATAATTAACTGAACTGGTTTTTCTCCCCTCTGGAAGTATTGTTTATGCTTGCTTCCCCTAATTCCTAGCTTTAAATGGAAGCATTCTATTTATAAAAAAAAATTGGCCACTACGAATTGTAAAATTAAATATTTAGGCACCTTAGTAGAATGGATTAAATGTCAACTGTGTCATCTAATACAAGGAAATATCTATTAAAAATACATTTGATAGTAGATATTTTCTCATAACGCTAAAAAGCTGGGAAACAAAAAATTCTCAGGGTATTGCCAAATTGAAAACCATGCATAATTCAGCACTCAAATTGAATTTTAATCTTTTCATAATGCTTCGGGAAATATTTTATACTTATGAAAAGTAAGGGAGATAAAGAGCATTACAAACCAAATAATTTGTTTTATGTTCAGGCAGAAATTATAAAATGGCTAATAGAAATAGGTTATTTAAATCAGAGATAGGAACAGGAGGCACACTGGACATTACAGATTCACAGCCAAGTTTACATGATTGTTGAAGGAAATTAAAAAATACAGTTAGGAGGAATTCAGGAAACTTTTCATCATAAAAGGGAATAGTGATTCCTTTTAAGATTTGAAACAGGACAAGCTGAAAGAAGCAGCTGCCCCTCAGTAGACACTGCTGCACTTTCTTACAATGGTCTTCCAGAGCACCACCTTGCAACTAAATCACTCCCTGCCCACCGGTTACTGTCGCCTCCCCGAGTGCCTCTTTGCACAAATCACCAGTAAAAAAAATATTTCTTTCAAACCCAAGGACAAAGGGGATTCTCAGTCTGAGACCTATACAGAACAATACTACCAAAATTACTGCCTCTGGATTGGTAGAAGGGTCACTGCCAATAACAAAAAAGCAAACAAAAACCATTACAGTTGGTGTCAACACCAAGAAAGTTTCCAGCAGAAAGAACCAGTACTGGCATTTCATTCACACTGTGAAAGAACAGTGTTTCTTTAGAGATGTAATACAGATGCCCTTCTTAAATTTATTCTGATTCCATAGCATTAGTCAAACTATCAAAGGATATCTATCCTAAGGACAGATATAAAGGACTATTTGATTCATAAGTAATCCCACACCCCACACAGTTTGGCTCAATAGGCCTACAAGAAGATATTTATAAAAAAACCAAACCGGTTGTTTCACTGCCTCATCCACTTCAAACTGCTTTGAACTTGCTTGACAGGACACATTTATTATACCTTTCAGGTATATTCTCCCATTCCTCCTCAGTTATCACGACTTGGAATAATTATTTGTTCTTATTTCCTCTTGTAGTTTTGTACTGTAGTCTTGAACTTACACACAAGGCAATTCTTCAAACTACAAGATAAGTCTTTGGCAGCGGGAAAGGATATCTACCCCTTCTTCAGCTTTGTGGCCCACATATTTTCGAGGTCTCCGATGTGCAAACCAACTTTTTCTACATGTTGAGCCTGGGGGAAGAGCTGAGATCTGGGTCCCTGCTTCATCCAGACTATCCTGCAGATGAGAATGCCAAGGTAAACACTTAACTGTAGGTTTGTAGGGAACAACGGACTTCAAAACCAGGACACCTATTTGAATTAACAGTGTCCAAGATTTCCACATCGTGTACTTGCCACTCATCCTGACGCAAATCCCAATCATGCTTGGATATTACTGCTGGTTTCAGCAGATGGCTGCACATTCGGAAGAATGAGTCATGGTGCTAACAGAGTTGGCAAAAAAAAAAAAAGTTTATTTCTCTTTACTACTTCTGCTCATTTTCAGCCACAATGAAGATCCTGGTCTCATATCAGTGATAAAAATTAGCTGGTTTGCTGCAGCAGTTGATTCATTTTGCTTCATAGGTAATTGCATTTTGTTTGATAGTCAATTTTTCAATTCTTCAAGGGCTTGAAATTAGGAAGATAAGGTCCATCAGGAAAGTTAGCCCCTACTTGCTGAGCACAGGAAGAAGGTTATGCAGTAGAAATATACCATTTTTACAGATGAGACTGGGAAAAAAGCCAAAGAACTGCTGTCAGCATTTCAGTAGAAGAAATGAAAACTAGATTCAGAACTTGAGTCATCATTAACAGAGCAGAGGGTTCAAACAGGTCTTTAATATTTAATTCTATATGTATAATTTTAAATCCATTACACTTTTGATATTTGCAGATCTAACAGTCATTTATTTGCTGCACTAACATGGCCACAATCATGAAACAGAAGATGAAGTGCTATTCCAGAAAAACTGGAGAGGGAGGGAAGGTGGTTGGGAATTTTGGCTCAGATCATATTTTTAGCTGTTTCTATTTCTCGAGAGCAGTTGGGATGGTCAATTTTCCCAAAACAGCACTATTTTGAGTCACGTACTTTAGACAGACCAAAAATGAACATTGGCATATATTACTATTATTTGTTTTTACTCATTAGTGTTCTAAAACACTGAGGCTGCTTTATGTATCAGTGAAACAATTACTTCCCCTTGGAAACCAAGGGGCACATTATTTAATTTAGCCACAGAACTGAGCTTTTGGAGCTGTCCAGTCTTTTGAGCAATCAGATCTATTAACAAAAATAAATAAACCCCCCCATTTCCTCCCCTTATGTCTGAAAAGAAAGGATTCACTGAAGTCACAGCATGTGGCCTATTATTCCTGTCAGTTGTATAGTAAATATGAGACCTCTTAATAAATCAGTTAGAAATACCTGCAAAAGAGCTTTTTGAAACAAAGCTATTTTCCTGAATAGAAGGGAGAGTAAACTAGAAAAAAATTATTGGCCAGACCCATGTGTGTCTTAATGGACCAGATCCAAACTGCATTCACTTTTTTCAGTAGATCAGCAAAAACTCATGCCAGATGAAACTCTGACTTGTTATCATTTCAAACAGATCTCGTCCATTTTCTTAACAAACTGAAGTTAATCCATTAAATGCACAAATGGCCTCTAGACTCTTCCAATGTAAAGAATTAATAGTGTTTTCATGAAAGGATCTTATTTTTCTGTTCTGAAAAGCATTCCTGAAGGAAGGAACAGAAAGCATTACTGTAACTGTCAGTAGGTGCAACATTGACAGAGTGATGCTCTGCAGATGTGTGTCAGTGCACGTCAAAGGGGGGTACTGGCACGAGGTTCTAGTGTTAGTGATGAGATCACTTAGATCAGAATTCCTATGACAACTACAGTACTGTGTGACAAGGAAAAAAAAAAAAGGACAGGAAAACAGACCATAAATACACCCACATATTTATCTGTGGTGTAACTGAAAAGGCAGCTTCCATTTAACTTTAAAAGCCTACCAAATTAAATTAAAACTACATTGTCATCACCTATGATTACAACCACTATGCCTAGAAACAGGAAAAAATAGAAAAACCCTTTGTGTATAACCTCTTGGTGTACAAAGAATGAACAGCTGAGATTACTCTGTCCCCTACACGAAGGGCTCAGCATCCAGCACATGCCATTCCATGGAGCACTGCAGCTCACAATGGACAGTTCTAATGGACTGATTACAACTGGAATAATTTGATAGACAACAGAGCATGAGAATTGTGTCTTTAAGTTCTATTTCAAGTGCAGACTGTGATAAATAAAATGGCAAGAAATCTAAAATTAAATGCTTATCAAGTGGAGCCAATTGAAAAATTTGCAATAAGCCATAAGAGGCAAACACCCACATTTCAGGATTGTTCTACCTCTTACAAGTGTCTACAGGAAATAAAATGCTAAGAATTTTTTGTTTAAGGAAATAAATATACACAGACACATATTCTTTATATATATACTTATAGGAAGCTGATGTACATGCCTGTACTTTTGACCAGTTTGGACAGGGCCCTGAAACTGAAGCAAGTGTGGTATTGAAAATCATAGAAGGCATCTTGCAAAACAAAAAAAGGAACATTCAAGACAGAAAATATTCCAATTAATGTTGGAATATGAAAGAGTAAGGATTACATATATAACAGTCTTCAGGTTCAGCAGCAATTATATTAATAACATTCATTTATTTCAAGAGATTCTTACATGTGGATAGTCACCAAATAATGAGTGGTAATCAACACAGGCATTTAAGTGACTCCCCAAAATCTATGTCAGATGAGAGAATTAAATTTTGATTTCTGAAGTCCTCTGGGCTCTAATTCCTTTAAGAAACAGTTACACATACAAGCCTTTGGTCAAAGAAGAAATTATAAGAATTTATAATTCTTAGAAAAGAACAACATAAAATGAGTGTATGAGAAAACTGGCTGACAGGTGAGGTGGAAACACAAGCTGGCAGATCACAGCCTTTCTCAGTCAATTCAAGAATGTGTTGACAACTAATGGAAGAGAGGGAAGACTCCTCTCTTTCACTCCTTTTCTAAGTTGTTTCCATTGTCATCAGCAAAACAGCACGTAATGGCTTAAGTGCAGAATACTGAAATATTAATTCCTGTGCCCTAGTTTTATGCTCTGTGCACTCTTCTGAAGTGTGATAAGTTACTTATTTTGGTTGCCTGATAAAAAATTGATCAATTCTGGCCAGTGGAAACCTCTTAAAAAGTCTGGTTTTACTCAAGTGTAAACTCAGAAACCAGCACCGCAAAGCAGCTTTGGTGCATTCAAAAAGCAGAAAAGCACAGTGCAATATCACACATGAGATACAGTTTTCAATAAATTATACTGAATTATAGTAATTCTCTCAACGCAAAAGATTATAAAGTCTGAAAATTTTACACAGATGAAGACAAACTCGGAATAAATATTATAACACTCACAAAACTACCTGAAGCGTTCTGTGTATTCAGGCTACTGTTTCCCAGAGTTTACCTACTGATTTATCAATCTCAAAAATTAATTATAAGCCAAGATCAGTACAGCTGATTTCCCATTAGTTTTAGGAATAACAATGACTCAGTTTTCTCTTTTTTTTATTCAAAGCTGAATGCCCAGTTTTAAATCTGCTTTCACGTACCTTCTGATGCTTGGATTTTTCCATGTTTATTACAGGAACAGAGTTCAAAATCTCATATTTTCATAATAAAAGTGTCCCAGAATGACTTAATAAAAAGTTGGTATTATTTATGTATGGTTTGGACTTGCAATTTAAAGTCAGTATCTTCTCTTATTAAGAGTCATTCTCGAGGGTGAGCATAAGAACTACCTTCATCTTCAGTAGAACAATTTCAAAAACTGGCCTAGGAAGTTGTATGCTATTTTAAACAAAGTAGTTGTACTTTAGTCTCTTACTGAGGATTACACACTAATTCATCCAGAAATTGCACTGTGGGCAAAGTATTACTGATAATTCCCATTCAGCTAAATTACAGTGAAAACTTTACTGCCTTGGCTTCCTCATGGCAGTGTTGTCCTCCTAGAAGGTGATCATTAAAAATCCCAAAAAGCCTATGGCTCCAGATGCTTCACCCAGTCATTCAATGCCTTTGACCCAGTGTTATTTCAAACCTTAGCAAACCTTCTTATGGTGAATCAGTTTAAAATCTGCGAAAACAATTAAAACACCACCATATTTTAAGATGGTCTATAGCTTTCTAGCTTTTAAAGAGTTTATTTGCAACCTTTAAATATGCTTTCAGCGTTATTATTAGTTTTCTTATTCTAAAAATTCTCTTGCTGTTCTGAGAAGTTGTTCTTTTTTTGCTTTTCAACTCTTAGGAAGTTAGGCCACCACCTCTACACCTGCATAGTTACAGCATTAGGACAGACACACATGGAAGTGTTCATCCCTGAGCAGTTTATTCCTTCTCTTCTATGAATATAACATGATATTGAAATAAAAACTAAAAAATAAATCAGCACGTGCGGGGGAGGGGGGGGTATTTCTGTATCTAATTCTGCCCAAAGCCACAGTCACTGGCAAGAAAAGTTCTAACGAAGTTTACTTTTACCTGTAAAACCATAGCAACAAACAGATTACACACGGACTCAGAGAAAGCTGTCATTTTTCTGCTGTGCTATCACATGCACATATAAAAGCACACTTTGCAATGATCAGCAGGCAGTGCCTTCTACTTAAATCTTGCAGATTAAAGCATAAGACTATTTTGTTTTCAGTACATCAGCTGTGTGTTCAGCCCCATACCCAGCAGCCTTTGGCTTCTGCAGTGACACTGATAATCTGCCATATGTGGCACATCCTATAGCAGCACAGCCCTAGAGAGATTGGACCGAGATCAACAACATTGTTTGTTGTAAAGGGCATTGAGAATCTGACAGATGGCAACAGCTGGGTCAAATTCGATTCAAGGGGGGACTTTTTAATCAGAAATTTTATACAAAGCGTATGGGGCTTTTCATGGCATATGATTTCTCCCTCATTGCACACGATTTCCGCTGCCTTTCATGATGCTGTTCCGAGTGGGCAGTTCCCACAGAACAGCCAGTTTCCACAAATAAGGACAGCACTGAACTAGCATAAATGGATAAACGTTCATTTAAGTCAACAGAGCTGCATAATTTTGCCCTTTGGCCTACCTATAGTTTCAGTGAAACGCTGCAGAGGTGAAGCCCTGGGAGAAGAGGCCACACAGAAACACAGCTCTCAGCTCCAATGGAGTTGCCAGCTGGGGTGCAGAAGCTTTGCTGTCCTAAATACCATGTTCTAGTCCAAAAACACCTAGAAGCTGATGCTAAATTACTGTCATCCTTTCAGTTCTGGCATGCCTATTCATTATAGTGTTACAGTGCATTTGATTTCTGTGCTCTGGATTCCACATCAAATACGACGTTAGCTCTCCCTGCCTTCATTCACAGTGTTTTCATTAGCACACCTGGAAGCTCTCCAAGGCAAGCATCAGTGAGAAGCTGAAGTCTCATCAGAAATATCCATTAAATCTGTCACATGTACTAACAAATCAATCAAGCCCCAATGCACCTCTCAAAAATTTTTTGAGCGGCTGGTTAAAAAGTGACCCACCTGACTCAAACTTTCCAACAAAACACTCTGGGCCTGACACACTGTGGTTATTATATCCACTGCTGTAGAATAGCAGTTACTTAAATTTCTTCATCATATAACAGAAATAACTTGATTTTAAATGCCTGAATTAAATTTAAATTTAATTAATAATTCTAAATGAATGAGTTAAATTTAAATATAGTTTTCTTATGGAGATTAATTTCTATAATAGGTTGGTACTTGCTCTCATTTGTTAATCCAAACTATTTTCCTGTTGTTTTAAAACTAATCTAAAAAGCAAGTAAGTTATAGTCCGTTATGATTTTTAAAAATTAAGGAACAAATCAGAAATTTAAAAATTCAACTCACATTTTCAAAGGTAATGTAAGTCTGTTTTGCCATAGTTATGTTACCTTGCTAATTGGCACACCAATAAACTGGAGTCACTTTCAAACAAGTAACTAATAGTTATCACTTGGAAGAGCTAGTTCTTTTTCTCTCAGTCTTTGTTATTATTCTCTCAATCTTTATTTTCTAATCTTCACAGAAGAGACAATGCTATAAGTGAGGGAATTGTTCTGTGATGCGAATGAGTTTATTACAGAAGTAGTGTAATACAAGTGTGTGTGTGTATATAACAGGCATGTGCTGGATAATTGTGTCCAAAAGATGCTATTACAGCACAGAAATTTTAAAATCATGTGCATCCTAAATGTCTATAACATACCTACCTATATTTTACGTATTCGTGCCTTCATGGGTTTTCACTAAGAACAGAATGTCTCAAATTCAGGGTCATGGAAGGGCACGACAAACAAATCAATTTACAATCCATTAGACTGAAACAAGATATTGGGAGTGTGGTGGGACCCAGAGGGGCTGGAAAGAGAGCAAGAATCCAAGTGAGACCATGCAGCTATCCAAAGAAAAGGATCAGGGCATCAGGAAGATGACTGAAGCTGTTTAGAGAGTATTGGTTGGTGATTTCACATCATTTAAGCACACCACTATGTCCTCCTAAATTAAACATGCCTGAACCAATTAGCTGGGCAACTCTAATTTGCCATCATGGCAGGAGCAGATGATAATGAGGGCTCTGTAGAACTTGTGACGTGGCAGATCTTGAAATAGTGCAAAAGATTCAGCAGATGATATATTCAGTTTTCTCAAAAACTTCTGAACTCTTTTTTTTCTGATTGTCATCCCCCTTGTGATGAAGGAGGCAACAAAGCAAAAACATCTTAAATTATCTCCACTGTCCTCTCTGCACTGCCTTTCAGTCTGAGAAACAGGAGTCATCCTGACATCAGAGAACATGTAAAATAAGACAAAGACTTGGTCCATTTAATACAAAAGCATCAGGTTTCACTTATAAATGAAAAGGTTGTTTCTGAATCACTAAACAAAATTCCTGTGCACTAGTCCAGTGTCGCTGGCAAAGAACCCAATCAGTGTTGATCCTAAGAGATTCTCCAGATAGCTGGAATAAGGTTAGGTATTTCTAATTGCCCCATTATTTTTGCTTGGGACTGTGTTTTCAATTATAAATGTATTAGATTTGATACTCCTAGCCAGCATGCAGATTCATGTCCTTTGGAACTATTATGGTGTAAGTTTTTAACCAGTACTCCAGAGCAATGGGCACTTAGATGACATTTGGGTGTCACTGTGGCAGAACACCTTTCAAAAGAAAGTTTTATAGTATTTAACATGGGACAAAGAACATACCAAACTGGCCAAAGGGATATTCCATACTGTATGTGTATAAACCAGGGGGAAAGATGGCAAGGGGCTGCAGCTCATGAACTAACATTGGTTATCACTTGGATATTCTAATTCTGTTATTATCTTCTTTCCTTTTCTGTTCCTTTAAACTGTCTTTAGCTCAACCCACGAGTTCTCCATGTTTTCCCTGATTCTCTCCCCAGTCCCATTGGGGTGGGGGAGTGCAGGAAAAGCTGTGTGGTGTTTAGCTGCCTGCCAGGTGAAACCACAACAAGATCAATAGAACATAAAAGGTCAGAAGGGAGATTATGTGCAGTAAAAAGTCCATTATATATATATAATAAAATCTTTCCTGTAAAAAGCTATTTAAAATTAAGAGTAAATTAATATATTGCATTTAACATGAAACAAAGACAGATGTCCAACAGCATGACAAGTTTGAATCCCTACCAATCTCTTGCAAAACCTCCCCTCCAAAAATTTTCACACAATGACAGTTAACCAGAAAATTAAGTCCCACTGGTAGCCAAAGTTCCCAGATGAATCAATTCCGGATAATATAGGTTTTTCTTAAAGTAGTATTCAACTATTTATTTAAAGATTACATTGAAAATATTTTAGCATGTTTAACCATTAATTTCATATCTCATAAGCTGCCATATTACTGAGAAGGCTGATATTAGTGTCTACTCATTTTTAATACAATCTAAAAAACATTGGGATAATGACAACTAAACGAGTACTTATATGCTGTCAAGGTTCACAGGAGATGTGGCCTCTGATGACTCTTATGTGATTACAGTCAATCCAGAACTGCTGTACAAGACAATTCAGTCTGGGTGTGAACCCCTGCCAGGGTGTTCACTCACTACCATGTGGTCATTTTGCCCTAAGAGTGAACTGTATGAGTCACTCTGCTGTCAACTGTCTTCAATGTACTTTCTTCTGATTTTTATATGGGTACAAAACACATAAAGAACATTTATGGCTTAGCAGTCACATAAAGTTAAACCACTGGTGTTAAGGATTTTTATTCATAACTAATATTTTATAAGTCTCCATTTTTTTAGTGTATTGTACATAGCTGTACTAGTTGAGAGTGAAGAGAATAGTTTCTATAAAATATTAAGGATCATTTTCAGAAGTACTTTATTTTGAAATAAATAACTCCAATACAAAAGCAAGACTCACACTAAACAGTGAAGTTGAGAATAAACATGCAGATAAAGAACACTGCTGACTTCAGCCAGGTCCCTGCTATGGAGATCCTGCTTCCTTTTCTTTATCAAGTGGCCTTGCAACCCTGACCCTAACCTCTGTAGCAATTTAATTTCTGAATGAAACATCCAAACATCATAAAATCACAGGACCAAGAAAAATCCAAGATTGGGGGACCCTAGAAGTTCTCTGGGCCAATGCCCTGCTCAAAGCAAAGGCATCTGTGAGCTCAGGTTACTCAAGGTTTCATCCTCCTGGGAAACCTTTAAGGATGGAGGTGGCTCAGTTTCTCCAAGCATCCTGGTCCAGTCTTTGACTGTACTAGTGAAAAAGATCTCCCTTATGTCCAATCTGAACCCCTCTTCTTTTAAGTCCTATCTGTCTCTCCTCCTGGCTCCACTTCATCAATCCCCTCCTCGTAGGTGTGGTGAGGCTTCTGCTTTATTCCCTGCAAATTGTCTGTTCTCCATGCTGAACAAGTCCAGTTCCTTCAGCTTCTCCTCATGGGCATGTGCTACAGACCCCTGACCGATCTCACTATGATGACTTCTATACAAAAACAAGCCCATTTACTCCTATGAATTAATATTTAAGTTTTGTTTTGTGAATTATAGATAAATAGTGATCACTGTAGTCATGAGCTGACTTCCATTTTCTGTTCCTTGGATTTCACGTTGTACAAAATTTGCACAGTGCACTTACAGAAAATCTCTCATTCAGGAAGTGTGGAATAAACAGTCTACAAATAAACAAAGCCTCAAAATACAAAAAAATCAAAAGAGAAAAGCAAATCTCAGCTCAAGATCTAGTTAACTACTATATTTTACCTGCAAAGGCCAACTACCTGAATGAAATAGATATATATATTTTATATATTTTATATAGCAGAATACCTAATAAGAGAATAATTTATTTTGGTTTTTAAACCAACTTGAAGTGTCTTTTATACAGACAGTAAATGTAAGATGCAACACCATAAAAAATAAGAGAGGCAAATCATTTAGGAATAAAGGTAACTTACATCTCCCTTCCTGCGAAGTGTTTCAAACTGAAAGAGTAGGTTCAGATTAGGTATGAGGAAGAAATTCCTGACTGTGAGGGTGGTCAGGCACTGGCACAGGTTGCCCAGAGAAGCTGTGGATGCTCTGTCTCTGGAAGTATTCAAGTCCAGTTTGGACAGGGCTTGGAGCAACCTGGGTTAGGGGAAGGTGTCCTTGCCCATGGCAGGGGATGGAATGAGATGACCTTTAAGGTCCTTTCGAACCCAAAGCATTCTGTAGTTCTGTGATTCTCATACCCAGTGCAGCAAGAGTATATGTGACTGTGTAATAGCTGAAATAAGGATCCTGACAACCGAATATACCAGATACACTTGACTGTGTCTGGTATTTCCACACGATGTAGCTATATCAAAGCCATCCAGCCTCTCTGGATTTGCAGATATCTTAAAATGTAGGCAATTAATTTTTTTAAGTCCCTTGAAGCCTGCTTTAACAAAATTGCATGGAATGAAAGCCAAACAAAACCTAGATATTTTATTAGCCCTGTTGTTCTTAATATGTCTCCTCAGAAAACCCAGTCAATTTTTACAGCATTTCTCTCAGTTCTCCTTGCTGCCTCACTGTATCTCAGTGGGACCAGTACCATTCACAACATCCCTGTGACATTTCCCTACACATGTAACGTGATTAAGAAAATACTTGGTTCTTTACATCATGTGTTATCATCATAAACAATTGGGTATTTTATTTCTTGATATTAAATCCATAATGGCCAAGAACAAACACAGATCTATTCAACAACAAGTATATCTAATTTGTTCTGCATTTTTAGAACAAAACAGGACATATTTAATTTCTTCTTTGCAAAACAGAACCCCAAGACTAAAGAAACTACTTTTTAATTTTGAGAACCAACAACCTTAAACACTTCTCCACAACGCATCCTATCTCAGCAGTCTTCAACGTTTTTGTAAGAATACACTTCCCCACTCCACTATTTGCCAATAGTTTATCTTCCTGTCTCTGCTGTGCCTCAGTAATGCATCTGCCTGAGCAGCTGGGAGCTGTGACAGCCAGAGACAGAGCTGTGTAACCATATTGATGGGCATCTCTGGCACGACTGTTCACTCGGGTTCAACACCCACACTAATCCAATTGTTACACCTACTAAAAACATACTACACACCTATTTCACAAAAGATTATGGAACAGAAGACAGCAACAGCTGAGAACAGCAAATTCTCCTTGTGCTTGGTGCTGCACTCAGACTGTTCAGGGCTCTGTGATCACTGAGATAAAAGCACTTACAAGATTTTTTTTTTTATATACAATCTAAACACACAAGAAAAAGGACAGTAGAGGAAACCACAGACCAGGAAAACAAATTGGTTTGACCCATTTCACACAGCCAGAAACAGGACAATTGAGTAGAAAATCAATGACCTAAACCACCTGTCCAGAGTTTGAATTCTTTATATTCTCCTTCCCACTTTTGCTGAAAGTAAAAGTAGCATCACATGAAAGTAGCATCACATACATTTTTAAGGCTGCCCTAGCATGCAAAGGGATCAACAGCACTTTGAGGCTATTGAGAGTATCTGTTCTGTTCTAGAAAAATAACTTTTTTTTTCAAGTTGGGAGTGAAAAATAGCAGGTTTAAAGGAAAGGGGAGTTTCTTAACTATTATTTCCACAAGAGAATCATTGGCCAATTAGCACAAGAAACTCTAAAGATTAAATAGTTCTCTATTTAGGCTGTTCTTTTAAAATGTTTTTATTATTTAGAAACCATTACAGACAAGTGTCACGTCCCTGCTCCTTACACTGACTCAAGTAGGTCCATTCTGAGGAATACATTTCAAAGCCTTTTGATTTTATTTTTAAAGCAAACTGGAATCCTGTGGTGTCAATTTTGTTGCAGTAAACTTTTAAGTGATGAAAATTTCAAGTTCATTTGTTACATTACTAACACTTCATGGTATTATAATCTATTTTTTTAACACTTCATAGTATTGTAAATTATTTGTCTAAGTCTGTATAAATAATGCTTCATGCCTTTACAAGCAATCTATTATAATATTTATCATCATTCACCTAAGAACATGACAACACAGGAACACACACAGAGAAGGAAATATTTATGTAAAGAGACAGACATCACTGAATTAATGGAGAGACCATGGAAGGGATGAAAGCGTGAAGGCAGATATTAGAGGGGAATTTGCATTATTTGACTCAGTTGTTTATTCCTTCCTTGAGCCCTCTCACTACTTCTTTCAGCCCTCCCTCCGAGAGACCTTTATGTTACTGTAGTACTGAAAGTAGAGATGGGCACAGCTAAGGAATTCTCAGGTTGACATACTTTTGAAAGCAAAGATGAACAGGTCAAGTTTACTACTTCTTGGATATCAAATAATGAAGAGAATCAAACTATGCAAAATGAAAAATTGTACCAGGGGTATCATTCTTGCCTGTTTCAACCTATTCCATGTCCATCTTCATTCCTTGCAGTTATTCTCACTGGCATGATTTTTAAAATAGTTTCATTTATATCAATAAACATTTGAAAATGTTTATTCTACCTGAAATTGTAAACATTGAGGCAGTTATGATATCCACTGCAAGATTAACTACAGAAGCTTTACATTTTTCACCTGCTCACACCTATTTGGCGAGCACTTATTTTAACATATGAGCCTGTTCAAACCTAAGGCAGCCCTCAATGTATCACTCAAACCAGAGTAAGAGAACTATTCCTCACCCTTTTTATCTCCAAACAGATGTACTTCCTTTGCCGTCCTTCCTCTAACATTCAGAATTTAAAGTCATTAAGGAAACTTCTTTGATTTTAGAGAACAGCTAAGAAGAGTAGATTCCTCGCTTAACTGTATAGCAAAAATAACATCTCAAAGCAAGTTACAGACTTAATTCACTCCAAAACATTCCATTACAGAGAAAAAAAAATTGTTAAAATAGTGTCTCAACAAAATAAATTATTTTCTGCAGCTTTTAAAATGTTTTCCTGAAAATAGACAGGTAACGAAAGTAGTTCATTGAAATAAATGACTTCAAATTTCCACTGCAGCTTCAAGCACATTGTTCACAGTGTACTTTTTAACTAAGAGCAATGGTACTCAGACAGAAAGGCTTCATTATTTTCAAAGAAAGAGTGTGAGACAAAATCTACATCCATAGTCAGAGCAAAATAGCAGCTACCAATGTTTGGACCTATAGGCTTAGCAATTCCAGTACTTCCCACTTAGGTTTATCTCTAGTATTCTGAACAGCCCAGAAGTTTATTAACTCACATTATTTTCCTGGCAACATCAGTTATAACTTGTTCGAACAAAACAGTGTTTTACTTAAATGCTTATTTAGTACAGTTCGTGCCAGATTCTGTCCCTGTCCTATTGTGCAAGTTTGCATATCCACAGTAAAATCCTGCTCTATTTTTCAAAAGATCACATTTTATTTACAAAGAAAATGACTCAAAACCATTTCCAATTTATTTCAAATCAGTATTTTCCATAAATAGTCCTAAAGTCCAAGTGATTATCAGACTGGAATTAGGTGATTATGCTACTTCTTTCTTTCTAGCTTCAAGTAATTTAACATATTTAGGTGTAATAAAGTTTATCTCAATGTTCCCATTCATTATTCATTTAACCTGCCAAAAGCAACTTCCATTCACTCTCCACGCATTTAGGTCTCATTTTCTTCCTAACCAATTACTCCTGCAATGACAGACCACTTAGCAGCTCCTAAAAGCTCCATTAGAACAGCCTGAATACTCGAACCTTTAGTCTCCTATGGAGACATTGACGTTGCCTACTATTATTTCACTACTGAAAAAGTGACTAAGAAAAATAATCAAACTTACATGAAACTTCAAGAACAAAAAATAACCAAAACCCAAATCCCTCATCTCTGAACTTCAGGGACAAACCAACAGAGGTCACTGTCAAAGTGATTGATTTTTTTGGTGCATTCTAAATCTGAAACTTGAGCATGTATTACTCTACCTTTACTGGACAAGGAGCAGCATCCCCTAGACCAAAACCAGCATCTCTGGACCTGATTGTGATATTGCCAATCTTCTATTTTTCCTTAGGTTAGGATCACTATGAAGAGATTCTTTTTTTGCCTTTGAAGGTTACATCCTTAACTAATTAAGCTACATTAATAAATGTAAACTTCAAAAATAGAAGTCAAAAAATTATTAAAAAAACTTTTAGAAAAAACTGCAATACTCCATGGCTTCACTTGAAGTTCAGATTTTTTGATCATGCATAGTTTTCACAGAGAAATATTTAACACCAGTTAATTCTGGGCATCATAAACTGACAGCATGTTTTAAGTCTGGCTGACAGTGAGTTTGAAATTATAATATTCAGAATCACAATTTTTAAATAATTTCTGTATCAAAATTATGTGCCAAATAGATAGTTTCTGTTATTAATGCCACTGCTTATCAATGCAAATAAACAAACGGGAAGGCCAGACAGCTTCACAGTTTGAAGCAGAGAAATGGGATTTTGTTTTCAGCCCCTGGGTGTAAGTGGACTGACAACTACTGGATTTGCCGTGGTGCAGCTGGGAATACACAGTCCTCTGAACTGCTAAAATAACAAAGATGATCTGAGAGAGCTTGTGGTTGCAGCTTGTGGTTTAGTGAATATTCTGACATCCTCCTTGGCTGGTTTTATTGTCTCCTTATTCTTTATAGTGGTTTCAGCAGAGCCAAAATATAGCCAGAGACTGGGACTCCATCTTCAACTGCTTCAGAGACACAGATGATTTGTCTCTGTGGAGGTAGGAACATCTGACCTCGCTTAAAAAGACTATCTACAAATTTATCAAGAGCATAAAAGTAGCTTAAGACGTAGTGGGCCCAACTCAGTGGTTGAATTATCCAGCTTAACCTTAACACATTGCACTCAAATGCAAGTCTGAAAATGGTGACACAGAGATGAGTTCAAGGTAAGAAAGAGCATCCATCACCTCATTGTTCTGAAAGTTTCCCCTTATTTCTGTGCTTCAGGTCTGTATCAGACAGCAGAAGCCCCCTCCCCCCTGTGCTGTTTAAGATGCTCACAGTGCTTTTAGAGAGAAATATAAAAAACTGCTTTGAAAAAAAAAAAAAAGGGAATACTCTGCTCCTCTGCTCTGCCAAGCTATTGTGGATAGGACCAAAACCAATGAGCAAAAACTGCAGTACAGAAAGTTCGGACTAAACATCCTGAAAATCAGTGAGCATGGTGAAGCGTGGAACAGATCGCCCAGGGAAGCTGTTGCATCTCTGTCACTATGGATCTTTAAGATTAGTACAGAAAACTATTTATCAGGAATGACACGGGAATAAAGGGTCCTGCCTTGGGCAGGAGGATGGACTGGAAGCATCGTGAAGTTTCTTTCAGATCTATTTTTGCACAACATTGCTGAGGAAATGTTGTTGCTCTTATTGAAATGCAGATAGCTGTCCTTTCCAAAAGCCTTCCATAATCTTGCAGCATTTTGTGAGGGCTCTTGCTATCACAGAAACAGAATGCTGTCAAATTGATTTAGTGGATCTCACCTTGTTTCCAGTCAAACCACCCCTAAGCCTGAAAGTCAAATCCTTGAAGTGATTACCAGCCTCTTCACCAGAATGTGAGCTGACTGTTGTATGGCTGAGCCTGCAGGTTGGTGTAAGATTAATTGAAGTCACATTCCTTCTTTTGGGTGCATTTTGTTATGTGTTTTTCAAGAGAGATTCCTCTGATGGATTTCCCTAACTGAGATAATAAGCCCATACTGCACCTACACAATGCCTGCAATTTCTTAATGATTTTTTTGTGGAATTTTCTTTAGGTTTTTTGTGGGGGGGGGAGGGGGGTTGACCAAGGAGGTTGGGAGGGTATGGGGAAATGTCTGTGATACCCTGCAAAAAGCTCCAGGCTACTGCGGTGAGTCTAATTATTTTAAAGATCAGTTGTATGTCAACACCAGCGTGTGAAAATCCTTTCCAGGTCAGTACTTGAAAAATTGAAATATGGAAAAACTGTTATTCCTTCTCACACTTACAACTTTACAACGGTATTTTTTCAAGCTTTCCTTCAAAACTAGGCGACTGAAAAATATACTTGCACGGAAAAGAGAAAGTGGGTATGTTTATACCATGCTGATTTTTACATATACTTCAATTATTCACAATAAATTCATAAGATAAAGAGACACCAAAAACCATTTATTGCAATCTTGCAAAAGTCTTCATGCTCCAGTTATGAAATAGGCCTTATGAAATGATCACATTTGACAGCCAGCATTTTCACAGGCACATTTAGTCCTGTTAGTCTCTCCTTAGTCCTTCCTGGAAACACAGCCCTTTCGAGAAGGTAACTGCATAGAAGATTCCTTTTTCTCCTGTCATCACCCTTGATGTTAAAAATTATACAGAGGTGGGAAAAAAAGTGCAGATTATAATAATTTTCTCCTGTGACCACTTGGGTTTGATGTGCACCATAATGTGTATCCTACTAGAAGGGGTTGACAGACTTACTTTAGTAGTCATGGTGATGAAAAAAGCACAGGTATAGGGTAAAATGTTAAAGTTTCCGTAAGAGAAAAAGAAAACACAGTTTACAGTTTAGAGAAGGTCTATGCCACAAGTAACGTTTAAATTAAAAAAATAGGAATAGGAAAATGGGTATGGAAAACAACTGAAAGCACTAAGGGCAGATAAGAACCACTGAATAAAAAATGTGTCTTAATAGCTCAGTTCTGCTGTTGTGCTTAATAACAAAGGGGTTATTCGGTGAAAGATTATTTGCTCAGGTGAAAAATATGAAATGCATAAACTACTTGTGCACCAGGGCAATCAACAGGGGCAAGGTGGTCTGTGCAGTGCTCAAAGCATCCCTGATAATACACAGCTTGGAGTTGGAAAACTAACACCACTTCCAGGCTGAACTTAGAGCCTGTCCTGGTTCCTGTAAGCCAGAGCTGTACAGCAGAGCTGTGCTTTCCTGCCTGGAAAGGACAGTGCAATCCCACTATCTGCTAGGACCTGCTGTGGGTAGTGCACATCTTGTCTCCAGCCCTGGGGAGCACAGTGCCAGGCCATCTGCAGATATCCCTCACTGTGGCTCCCAAAGCACAATGCAGATTACTTGGAGACAAAGCCTCAGTGAGACTCAAAATCTCCAGTGAGGCCCCTGAGCACTCATTTTGACATGCCAGACTTTCTGGCTTGAGATTACTGCTCCTCCTTGCTGGAGATCTCCTGTCTTGGCCATAAGGACTCCCTACCCTTCCTTCCACAAGTCAAGCATGGATCCGAAAGGACTACACCCTCACTAGCAAGATAAAAATATGGAATAAATAACTACAAATAATAGTAAATGTACAATATAAAGATGCATTTCGCCTACCATGACCTGTCATATCTTTCAATGATAAACACTGTAAATTTCCCTAAACCTGTCCCGGATGGAAGAGGAACACTTAAAAGGGAGTAAACTAAGAAAAGAAGAGAGATCCACATAACATCTGTCCATACAACATCCAGGTATATATTCAGGTATCCCCCAGGAACATCAGCCTCGTGGTTATCTCGATGTGCTTCCTGTTAGTTCCATTTTGTTTCTTCAGAACTTAAGCACATGTGCAAAGTGAAAGGATATACAGCAGCTGGGTTGGGGTTTGGTTGGTTGGTTTGGGATTTGGGTTTTGTTTTGGTTTGTTGGAGGGACTCATTTGTTCAAGGAGATCTAAGTAGATATCTCAGCAGAAACCAAAAACTGCCCTGATATATTGTTGAATCTGGGCCTACTAAAAAAACCCAAAACAACAAAAATGCAAAATGTTTCTAAACACTATATTTCTTTTCTTCTGCAATATTTGGACAAAATACTGAAAATATTAACAGAGTGATGGTAAAGGAACTGCTGGAGCTCTGATTCTGTTACAATGGAAGACTGATATATTATACTGTACAAAAAGTTTTTCAACAGTTAAACAAAATATGGCCATAGAAGATATACCACGTTACCTCACTATCAAATGTACAACTACTGAATATTGTTACTGTTGTAGCTGTATCTGTTTCAGCTTTCTCCTACTAAATACATTAGAGAAATTGAATTTTCCATAAAAACCTACAATGAAATTAATGATATTATGAAACCAAATAAAACTACATGATACTAAAGCAGAAATTAAAAGAGAAATAACAAATTCCTCCAACAATTTAAAAAGGCAAGAGTGTTTAAAAAGAAGCAGATGTTTTTCTAAACATGTAGGGAATCCAGGCGCTTCAAGGGAATTAAGGGTTCAATAAGTACTTTATCATTGCAGATCACTAGGCCAAATGTACAATATTATCTGGAAGTGAACCATTAATATCAGGGAATACACAGAAAGTATTTTCCCATCTAGACACTTCTTATAATATAAATAATTCAAATCAATAAACAAAGACAAATTAAAATACTGTCTAATGTAACAACGTAATCACATAAGCCAGTCTAAGTTCAGTACTTCAAAGGATGATTTCCTACATGAAAAGTAAATCACTGCTTAATGAAAAACGTGTTGATTCTCCCAATGTAAAAAGTGAAGAAAATAATTAGGCTACCAAATTCCCAGTCAGCACAGTTTGCAGTGTCAGTGAAAACAGCATGATTATCGTTCCTTTTAAGGATCCCAGGGGAATGAAAGCAAAAGAACATCCTTAGAAATAGAAAAATTAAAAAAAAAAAATTAAAAAAAATAAAATGAAAAGGGCATCTTTTCACTAGGAATCAATCTTCATTCCTAAATAGCTGTACCTGAAGATTTCACAGATAGGTTTAATTTAGCAAGGGTTTCATCTAAGTTTATATTATTGTTCAACACAAACATTTGGAAGAATGACTTGCACACGCATGTGAAAGTTACCAATATAACACAAAAGTGGTCTCAAATACAATACAGAATACTGCTTGTCATTCAAAAATAACTTGGAAACAAGCATTTTTCCTCAGCTACAAAAAGTAATAACTAATTTAGGACACCTTATCCTGCACATCTTTGTATGAAGTGACCCCGCTTTAAATTTTAATTAGCACCTCCCAGTTCAGGGCTGGCTGTTTGTGTTTGAATGGACACTGATTATGCCTCTATTAGCAAATAACTCTGTGCCACAGGAAGGGATCAGTAGACAAAAGGGTTTCATACCAAGGTTGCTATACCAATATGCACAAGCTATTTGAGGCTTTTAACTCTGACTAAATAAAGCTCCCTCCACTGAACATTCCCAGTGCATGAGAAAGAAAAGGGTTCTGTGCAACAAAGAACCATGGGGCACTGTGAGTCACAAACAAATCTTGATATTACATTGCAGTTCAATATATAAAAAACATTTGTGAATCCCTCTTTGGCACGGTATGGATTGATGTGAGTATGTGCTTTTGGGGAAAATGTCTAATAACAGTTCTTTCATGATGCTGTAAAATGCTGTTTGGGCCAAGCACTTGGACTTGCTGCTTACTGAGCATGACTGTACTCCATAAGAACAAGGATCCTTATCTTACTAGTCCCTTTCCTTATATGAGGAACACTCAGGCAATAGCATGTTTTTGACAACTGCATCTTTTGAGGATCTTCAAAACAGCTGTCAAGCCTCACTATTCTCCTTCTTCTTCAAAAAGAAGAAAATAGAACAGGGAATTTAAAAGAAAACTTACTTCACATGCAAAAATACTCTATTCTGCTTAAGGAACTCATAATATGACAGAATAAGTGTCAGGAAAAATAGACTTAAAACAGATGAAAACTTCCGTACGACACACATCTGTCATGCAGCAACCTGAACAAAAATCTTCAAAAACACCATTAAAATTTCTGTCCAAGCCTTGACAGTTATAAAGTACTCACACAGTAACACATGATTTGAGCAACTTTAAATATTTGTCACACAGCTTTTCCACAGCCAGGGAGAAGAATAGGAAGAGAGAAAGCAGGGGCTGTTATTCCTGAACAAAATGAACTACTTTAGGCAACTATAATGACTCATTTCTATAATGGGAAACTCAAATTTAATTACAGAAATATTGTGGTTTTTTAAAAAATGTGTTGATAGTGGAAGCCTGCTGTATTATGCTGTTAATAATCTCTTTTGTCTTGAAACAAATGAGCAGACACATCCATTGTAAGAGACACCTCATTTCAGGGTCTGTGGGCCAATGGTCAGGTCCTGAGTACTCAGACACAGCCTTTACATGTTCTTCACAAGTCCTTCAAATTACATTATCTCTGCACTGCAAATCCCATCCTTAAAATGCTAATAAATTCATGCTACAATCCATAAGCCCAAGTGCTGCTGCCAGAGTATATTCCTACCTGCAAAGGGAACAGGTGCATCTTTGTCCAAAGCAACAAGGGGAGGATCCAAAATTACAGTGTCATTGTTCTCGGTTATGATTCCGTGGTAAGATGTCTCAATCCAGGGTTTGTGTTTGTTCACTGGAAGAGAAAAAACACGTCTAATTAATTTGGTTTGTGTTTTACATCCATTTAGCTCATTTTATTTTTAAAGAGAAATTATTTAACATATGCCCAATATCAATGTTATCACTTAAAAGCCACTAAAAAAAGCCCAAAGTACTTCATAAACATTCAAATATCAAAACAAAGTGACGTGTATTGTACTGTAATTCATTGACAAGAAAAACACTTACAGACATCCCTCCAATTAAGACACCAAAAGCAAAACACAATTTTCAAAGTATTTTTAATGTGTTGTCAATTGTCAGACATAATTAGGGTCAGACACTTTTGAAGGAACTGCTTCCAGTTGCAAAGCTCCGATGCAAGAGAAAGTACAACCAGAGAAACTCAACTCAACAAGTCACAAAGCCAAGAGAAGGCAAGTGGGAACATTTCACTCTTGATCAACTTCTCACTTTATTTTTGGAAAAATATCTAAAATTACTTTTGTGTTCTGCATATCATAGACAAAAAATAAACTTCTACATTTAAATCACTTTTATCAAAGCCTCCACCTTTTTCATTTATGAAAACCAGCTTTACTTATGCTTAAATGGGATCTCAAGTTTTTCTAGAAAAATCTGTCCTTCAAATTCAGATCTTGAACATTTGGATAAATCTGGTCTTGACATATATAGGAAGATCACACAAAAAGACACTTTAAGGAGAGGATACCCCACTTATCATCATATTGTCTTATTCCTGAACCTCTTCCATGTTCATCCCTCTCACCATCCATCTAATATTTTTTGGTAAGTATAAAGACACAAAATAAAAAGGAAGGGGAAAATGTAAGAGGCTTAGCTTTGCTATGCTTATCCTTTTCTTCTTGCAGCCACAATCTGAATGTTCTCTCTTTGGAGCTCCTACATAAGTAACACAATGGTGATAGCTAATCAAATTGCAATTTGAAGGATGTTCTCCCCCAGGCAGGAGGGAGCACTGCACTAAGGAATATCTACCACATGGACATCAAACTCAGCTGTAAAGTAATTTTTGTACCTATTATTTAGTTGTGTGTACCAAATGCTGAAGAAAACATCTGGTGAGTTAACAGAATTCACTTCAAAGACAGAGAGTTTCTCACTTAAAGAGAAAAAAATTGAATCAGAAGGGGTTATTTTAAATAACGAAACATTACGAAACCAAACAAAATCCACACACACAACCCTAAACTC
This sequence comes from Corapipo altera, assembly GCF_003945725.1. NCBI lineage: Eukaryota > Metazoa > Chordata > Aves > Passeriformes > Pipridae > Corapipo > Corapipo altera. The sequence continues at coordinate 7,621,703 of NW_020884902.1, forward strand.
TTTCCTGCCCTTTCTTGTGTAAAACCCCAAATATCAATGAGTTTCAAGTTTTTTTCCACAGTTTCTTCCTTGTGAAGAAAGTAGCAAAATCCACTATGATAACAAAGGGGGCTCTGGCCTCAGGCACAGACCTGGGCAATTAACAAATTATTATGTACACTGGATATCTGGCAAAAGCCAACAAATACATTTATGGCAAACTGAAGTTCATTCTCTTTCTTTCTTTCTTTCTGCTTTGTTTAATCCTTAGGACATGGTGGACATTATTTTATATTCTAGTACTAATATGGCAACTTTGAGTTCATTTCTATGTTGCAATGTATTTTCTTTCAGAAGAAAGCACACTTAGCTTCACAGTGGTTGGTTCTGCCCATTTTTGCAATAACTAAGCAACAGGAAGATTAAACTGGGGATGTGTCAGGGAAAGGTGAAATGGAAAATAGGGGTCTCAAATCTCTTCATCTTGTAATGACTGTACAGCCAGAGGAGAGATTGGTGAGTTTATGTAATAGATGAAGGCCAAAAGTCTTGATGGTGTTGAAATATGAGAAGTGATGGATGCAATTTCAGAGCTTTGTATGGCATTTGGGATTCCAGTTTGCAGGGCAGTTGAAATATTCTGCATTTGTTATTTGAATACGTGAATTGCCTGAACATCCAGACACAGAAACGTGCTGCACTGATGCTCTGCTGTGGCTCAAAGGCTTAGACTGACACGTCCTGGACAGAGCTAGAGGGGATCTCTTGATTGAAGACAGGCACAATTCAATAATGATGAAATAGTAAACAGGGATTTGCAAGAAAATGAAGCCCCTACTGGAAATAAAATTTCAAGTACTTTAATGCTTTTCATTCCTCCTGATTCTGTTAATTGTCTGAGCTCTCACCAAAAAAACCCAAACAAAACAAACACCAAAATAAAACCAAAAAAGCCAAAACAAACAAACAAACAAAACCAACCAAAGCCACAAAACAAAACAAAAAATCAAAACCCAACCAACCAAAAAATAATCCTCCTCTGGATTCTACAGAATTGTTTTAAAATTAAATTGTTTAATTTTGGTTTAAGAAACAGTCTTAGGACACAGTGACTGCAATTCTACTGGCCTTATGTTTTTTCAATTAGTGTCCAATGAGCAATAATGAGTCAAATGAGTGACAGCAACACAATTTCTTAAATGATGTTGGGGTAGGAAGAAAAGAAAGTACATTACAAACATATTCTACAACTTAGACCTAGACCTTAGAGGATGGTGTTTAGAAGAAAAGAACAATAAAACAAAAGCAAAATACAATAAAATGTCAAACTATTTGCAAGTTTTATCAAATACGTCTCCAAAAGAAAAAAAATACGACTATACAAGTTTCAAGTAACCTGTGATGTGGAAATTTTACAAATAATGGAAATTATCCACAGTCTTTGGGAGAGCAAAACCATTCTTTTGCATCAGATGATCTATAAATCTGAAATATTTTCACATCACTAAAATTACTGATCCTTTACGCTGTTTTGGGTACTTGTTTTAAAATAAGAAATCTATAATACTGAGATTACTTGCTGGTGTTCTGGTTCAGAGGGTTGTTCATAGTTTCTCTGCTAAAGGTTGGTAAAATGTTAACAGAGAAACTAACTGCATAAACCACTATATAGACTCCCATTAGATATTACATTGTAAAAGAAAAATCTTCAAACATAACATGATCAATGAATACTTTAAGTTTCTTACTCCAAGACAAAAGGGCAACTCCAAAATGTTAGACTGGTTTAAATCAGTGTTTATCCACAGATTAACACACCTCTCAAAGCTCTGATATTTTCCTGTCCCTATTCAGCAGCTTCAAAATAAACAGAACTTTAAATATTCAATCACAAGTGTTTTGTCCTGTCTCTTTTGAGCTACTGATTGTAGTTAAGACATTTGAGTCAGATTTTAGGTCAGGTTTCCAAAGCCACAGTAAAGCCACACTGCATTTACTTGAAAACCAGAACAAGAAAGTTTTCCCATGCTATTTATTTCAGGCTATATGAAACTGTATGTTGAAATAAAAAAGAAAAATAAATTTCATATCATTTAAGAAATTACCTAATTCCAGTTATATCCAGCATTTATTAGAGTCTCTTAAAGATTAACATGTACCTTTTTGAAATTTTTATAAACTTTTCAATAAGATGGGAACTCTGTTTTATCTTTAAAATGGAAAAGGCATGAATGGTTAAAAAATATTTTAATGCTTCCCAATAATGCTTACAATTAACAACATTCTATAAAATAAAGTTAGGGGTTTTTTGGATAAAGATGATGGAAGAAATCTATATACAGATTTATGTGAAGTTTCGGGTACCAAGAAAGCAGAGCACTACACAGCAAGCTAAGCTCAAAAGAACAAATAAACTGCATAATAAGCAGATAAGACCTATACAAAAAAAAATTCTTTTCCCTCTTAAGGTATATTAAGTTGTAGCACACTTATACTAACTCCAAAACTAAAAAAAAAAGAAAAAATAATATATATAGTTCTGTCTTTTTTTACCAAAGATCTTATCTGGAAGCATTTATTTTTTATCTTTTCCTTGCATTCTTCTAGTTCGGTGAAAGCTGAAATCACTACAAGGCTTTCATGAATTCAAACACATATTTAGTTAAGACATACAGATGAAATATACCCATGCTGTAAGTTGTTTTTCTTTTTTAAACTTGCCTCCCTTTGTGTAATTTATTAGTCATTCATATAAAACCATAATATAAATAATTTATAGCGTCTAGGATAAGGTAATTAATCTTCTTCCTTTATTACAGTTAGAGGTCAATTCATTAAAATTCATATGCACCATTTACACTGTATTTTCCTACTCTGTCCCACCAAAGCTTGTGGTTACAAGCCTTTGGATGTAATTAAACCATCCTGCTAGAAAACTGCCTCTCTGTGTTCCATCTGCAAATGCACTTGGCACATAAAACAACGGAGTAGAAAATGGCAAAAGAAAAACCAACTCATTTTGTAGAGTCTGCAGGAAATCTCATGCCCCCAGGAACATTGTCTTGGAAGTCAGTTTAAGGACAGGCTGAAAAATTAAGCAAAATTATTACAGAGAGAGGCCAGATGTTTAGAACCCCAAAAATACGCTGAACTCCTACATCCTACTCTGGTGCATTTTCTCCATCCTCTGCACAGTGCCCTGGGTTTTACCCCTTCCCTGTGTCATGCTCAAAACCCATCCTGCGACTTGAAATTCAACATCCAACTCCTGACACCAAACTCTGCCCGAGCTGTGATCGCACCGAGTATCTCACGTGGCCCAAGCAGCCCACGGGAAGCTCTGCAGCAGAAACGGAACAAAATCACACACCAGACACTGAAACATCAGCAGTAGGAAAAAAAAATCATCAGCCCCCTCCCACCCTAAGCCCTTTGGCAATTCACCAACAAGGCCTTTACCCAGAGCATGGCTATGGGTGCAGGAACTCTGTGCTGCAATGCCTGTGCCCTGCCTTATGAGCCTGCAAGACATGCACAGAGCTTTCTGAAGGTAATCATACTCTGTACATTAAATCTTCCAAGTCTCAGTGCCTGTGAACAACAAAGCTGCAATTTGTCAGTGCACAAGCGTTAATATAACAGGATTACAATACAGACAAAATGTATGAGGACATCATCTCATGAGGACAGACATCATCTTTTCTCTAAGCCAAGATAGACACTTGTTTGGGGCAGGGAAGGGGGGAGCGGGTGGAAAGCAGCACGTGTGCAAAGGATACAGTACAATGGTATTTGCAAATTTCAGATGGTTTCTCACCGAAATTGCTCAGAAAATGTCACTGATCCAAAAATAACCCATTAAAGAATTATGAAAGAAAAAAAAAAAGTGTGTATTAGAAGCTTTAACTCCAGACACTAGGGCAGATTCAATATGGTCCAGCTGATTTAACTGCTGATTTCTAAACTACAGGGAGCTAAAACCCAAGGTAGCAAATTATGAGGGTTAAGAATTGCTTTATGAATGCAAATGTTTTCTTTCCTTTTTTTTCCAGTATAGCACTTTCCTTAGCACACACTTCAGCTCTAAGTCTTTTTATCTGCTAACTTCAGTGATCTTCAGTTCAGCCTGCTGGAATCCTGTCTAAGTGTCAAAGGCCTTCCCCTCAAAAAAACAGCCAAATTGAGGATACTCAGGAAGCCTTTTAAACATGTGCAGAAAATCCCATTAACTTCAGTAAAATACAAAAGTCTGAACTTCATGCCTTGTGCAGTTTGCACTACAAGCAGCAAGCCCTTATCTTGTACAGCAAAGAAAGAGAGTTATTCTAGTGCCCTACTAGGAGGGTACTGCATAACAAATATCCCAATGATGCAGATGACATCCTGACAGCTGCAATGCAGTCCACTCCTCCTTTGGGGTGATACTTTGCTGGGTAAATGCCACAGTAAGACTTGTGGGGTCAGCAATAGCCAGAGCTCTAGCTCATTTTTCAGGTATTTCATAGAAAATGGCTACTAAAAATAGAATTTGTCCATTGTTAAAATCCTATGACCTGTTCTCTGGATAGTTTTATCAGCCCTGAGCTTTGGATCAAGAAGGAGAAACTTTAAAGGGAAGAAGGTGAAGTCAGAAGATGATTTTTATCTCACCAATGTGGCCTGTGTCATGTTCATTTTTAGACATCCAAGTCAGAAGTTTTGGACACTCATACCCTTAACAGAAATTTCCTGGAGTCTCCAGTGACTCTCATTTCTGATAACTGAAATACTTCAAAGATTATGTTTTCACTAAGCAAGTCTTCTCCACATAGTTCATAAACGTGACTGTATAGTGCACATGCAACTTCATAACATAATAGACCTTAATTCCTCCAAGACATGTCTTGAGACAGTAACATGGATTTCCTGAATTATCAGCTCCAGAATGGGCCAGGGATAGAAACTAAAGATAGCAGCCAAATCTAAAATCTCATAAAGTAGCAGCTAAGAACAAAAATGTTTAGAAGATAGGCAGATTTGGGGGCTTAGGTCACTAAAGAAATGAGGATTAGGAGCTTGATTAAGAATATAAGACTTCCTCCGGAAGGCAGAGAAAACAAGGACACGGATAAATGCATTTTTTGAGGAAAAAGAAACCAAGAAGTGGAAACTGAAAATGGTTGAGAAGTAGAAGTACATAAATATTTGCATTTCATAGGATTAAGTCTTTCTCAGCTTTAGAAAAAAAGGCAACATTGGGTAGCTCTATCAGCAGAACACGGAATACTATGTTTCCCTATATACAAAAGAAAATGAAAACTTGCCAGGAACTTTCACATATAAAACACATTTTACATGCTTTGGCAAAGAAAAATTGTAAAGAAGAAATTTATTCTTCTGTAGTTTAATGCTTATTTCTCCATGTGATGTCATTGCTTGCAATTACTGAACTACCAGTAGTTATGTTCTGGCTTTATTTTTAGATAGATAACTTTAAGTCATAATGCTTTATGTGCTTTTACATAAAATAATAATGTGAAATTCCTGTCCCAATTAAGGCAATGTGAGTTTTGACACTAAGTTCAGTTAAAGTAGAATTTATACGATTTATGAAATGTGATTATGAGATGTGAACTCTTTGGAGAACATTTTAACTAAGGAATACATTATGAGCAGTGCATCTCAGCAACATTAAATTACTCAGTGGAGATCCTACAGATAACTTGGCATTGATTTGAACAAGCTGCACAACAAAACCTGTTTTGCATTAAATATACTGCACAAAACAGTCTTCTGGCATAAGCACATTTTCCAGCCCCCAAGAGAAGGTCTTTCAATAATGACAATTCCCACTATCAAAATCTGTTCTGATATGAAAAAAAAAAAAAGGGAAAATTTGAAGTGGAAGGCTCCTTTGTTAGTAGGTCATTCTTATTACAAGCTAATTTGACCAAAAGCATGAAGTGCCTTGTCTAATGGAATTGATAATATTAGTAATTAGTCACCTGTTGGCTATTTCTAAGTAAAATGACACACACTGCATGTATTCTGACATGTTTAGATGTTCATGTATCTATAAATATGCTTGATTCTCTTGCAAATTTTTTTTTGTTGTTGTTTTTGGTTTTGAGGGGGTTTTGAGTGGATTAATATTAAATTAATATTTATTAATAACCAAATTAATATTAAACATTCAACAAAAACTTAGTAAATGGTTTGGTCAATCCAAACCTGTGTTCTTCAGAAAAAAAGAGTCTAGTTACGAATTTTGTAAAACACCACTCACAATATCGATACGTAAACCTTCTGACCCTTTCTGATCAGCACATTTTGAATTTTCATATGCATACCAGAATTAGCCTCATCATCACCTTTTAGGTAGTGGACCACATAGCTGTGGGTCTCCATGCTTTGAACTGCCTTTAAGCTTACAAGTTATTTTTATTAATACAAAAGAGATTTCAACACCTTCATCAAATTTATCTATTGATATTTGTCATAATAAATAGACTACAGAGAATGTAAAACTGAATTCTGAACTACCAGACTTAATACTGAGCCTCTGTGTCTCAATATTAAGACTAGGAATATCTTGTTTACTATATCTAAGGAACAAAACTGGAATTAGATGATGAGTCTGTCCCAAAATTATGGGAATTTCAATAGCACTTACCTGATTATGTCCTGATAGATGAAAGTCTATCTTTGGGAAAGTATTTGATGGTATAAAAATGCTTTCATTCATATCATAAGGGGAGAAGATGGTCATAAACAAGTTATGTTTTCCAATATATTTAGTTGTACTCAAAATCCATTTCATTTATCTTGCTTACTAATGCTGACCTTTAATTCAACAGAGATTTCTTATGCGTAGCCTCATTTCATTTAAAAATACATAAAAGCTTGAGATCCCCAATTTTTAACCCCTCTATAATTTCATTTAACTTTCTTCCAAATTTAATAACTCCATGCTCACTATATGAAGCTGCCCCATTCTTACACACTTTATCTCTTGTTTGGACTGAAAGATGGACAGAACATGTATTTATTTTCCATTATGAGAGTTTACAGCATGCATGTAAAATAAACCTGACTCTAGTCCTTATTCCTCAAATAAACAAGAATGGAGCGTCCTCTGAAGAGTTTTGTCAGATGATATCTCAACAGGGCTTCCAGCACAGTGGTTTCATGGACTGGCCACCAGTATCTTGCAAATAACCCATATATTTCAAGCAATGCTGAGGAACATACAAATCACTAGCAAACATTTTTACCAAGACAGTGTGTTTACATAGGGAGGGAAGAAAAAAAAAAATCACTGATTATGCAGAAAAGCAAGAGCAATCCCCCAATAGCACCAAAGACAGACCTCACCAAGGAGTTACAGATCTGCAGGATGCCCTATTCAACTAAAGAACCAATTTGCATGAATAATACCTCTCTTATTGCCTCAAATACTAAAACCAGGGAATTCCAATTGCTGCTATTTCTTCCTCTGGATGGTGTCAATTATGACATCTCTAAACGAAGATTGCAGCTACTACAGAACATGAGACATTTTAACATTTGCTGACCACATTTTCAGAGGTACTAATTTTTCAGCACCTTAGGTTAGCAGGCTTTTTTCTTTGTAAATAGTATCTTAAGTTGAAGTTTCAAAAAACAATATTAAAGTAACTCAGGTTTTATAGAATTATGTCTCAAGAACTTCAGCAATACTCTGTTGGTGTGAATGGCATTTTGAAAAATTCAAAGTTAAAATCCCTATTAGATTATGAGTCTAAAATAAATGAACAAAAACCTCAAGAAATTGTAACCTTTATAAAATTTCATGCCACACTATTTTGATAGCACAGACTCTTGTGTGCTATCACAAATTTAATCTCACTGAAATCCCAAGCTCCTACAGATAAGCCTACACATTTGGAAATCTTGGGAAATGAGATAAATCCTAATGCCATGGATTTTAAAGGAGTAAGTAATTTGGGTTTTTTTTAAATAGAAGAAAGTACTGATGTTCATCTTTTCATTATTTGTTCAAAACTACAGCTTTCCATATGGCAGGGGCTAAAGGATATTCCTGTAGAGAGAACATGACCATATAAAGGACAGGTATTGCTTCAAACTACCTGTCCTTTACTTAATCATGAGAAATGGAGTCCCAGGACATCCATTTGCAAGTACTTCCCTCTTCTGTGTTCAGATATCTCTTAAATCAAAACGTACCTCAAAATAATATATTAACTGATCGCCCATCCTCACCACAAACCTCTCAGAATATGCCTTTAAATATTGGCATGTCTTACATGACCCCATCCATTGACAAAATAACAGCTACATAACTATTAGTACCACCAAAGCACAATGCAGATGCCAATTGATGGTGTTTTCTGTGTGTCACAGCAGAAAGTAGGAATGCAGGAAATAACCAACAGGGAGGATAAAGATAACACTGCAGTGTCTTCTGCTGTGGTGGAGTTGTATCCATGACCGTCATTTGTTATAGACTCTCTGTTTTCTCCTTAAGAACAGATTTCTGGTGCAGAGTCCAACTTCTTTTCACTTTTATACAATGCCTCTTATTATTTTGAGTCCTGACTGAAGCTTTTACACACTCCAATACAAATAATAATCTGTCTACCCCAAAAAATCAATAGGAGAGTGGGTGTTCCAGAAATTCTAATAGTCAAGACCTACGTGTTTCAGGCTCTCCACGACAGAAGAATGCACATAATTACATGGGCTATATAATCCATACGGAGAGCATATTGACATCCTTATTTTCATAACAATACTGCAGTTTTCAGCCATATTCTAGTTACACTTTAATTTTTTCTAGTTCATTTATTTTCTTTTAAGAGTTTACTACAGACATAGGAATTGCCTGAAATAAATATTTTTTTTTAGGCTCTGATGATGTTTCTGATTATAAGCAGCTCTGATTTTATAACACAATGTTTAATTTAATTGTCTTTTATGGTCCTTCTCATTTTCAATGCAGTCTTTATTTTTTTCCAAGGCAATCTTCTTTTTCTCTCACATATTTCCTACAGATTTAAACCTAAAGTTATGATTCATCCTACTTGAATGGTTTGTTTTTTCCTCAAAACTACCTCACCTCTCTTTTGCATTTCAACCTGAAAATGCCTCTTATTTTCCTTGTTCCCCTCAACGCTCTCAAGTATCTCCTAATTTCTAGATGTTTTGAAACATATCAGTCTATTTACATGGAAATTAAGATTGCCAACAGTCTAGTTTTAAAATGCAAATTCATACATTAGCAAATACTCCTTCCTCATATCAACACCTATGTATTTAAAAAAATACTGAGTACAGGTGGTGCTCAGAGTGAAAGTGTGCCAGAGTTTACCTGTATTAGGAGTCAGAATTACCAAGCACTAAGCCCTGTTCCAGTCAGAGCACTGAACCAACAAATAACATATTCATGTCACCACATGGCTCCAACAACAGCACCAAGATGCTTTTTAGATTTCAGCCTTTTTTAGGAATGACAGCAAACTATCAAATTCCACTACAATGTAAGACAGCTTTCCAGCAGCATTCCAAGCAACCTCCCTGTACAATTCTCCCTCTCTTTTTAGCCTGATCATATAAACAAGCAAGGAAGGAGATATCCAAGCACAGGAAAGTGAACCTAGAGATCACTTGAATGTAGGGGTCACCTTTCGCCCTCCCTCTGATATTAAGCATAACTGAGGCCATCATTCTGGGCTCTGCATAGCCTTCCATAAGCTGCCAGCATAAATATTACTCTAAGGTTTATTTTGGCATCTTTCTTTGTTCCAAAAGTTTTTAGTTCCTGTCTTTTAGGGCATTTGTGCCCTATTCAAGCAACGCCAAAACGCTTTTAGACTTGTGGCACGTTGAACAGGGGACCTCACAGTAAACAAAAAACTGTGGCAAGACTGACCAATCTTCCTGGGTGTATAAAACTACATGGTAAAATCTCCTCCTCATTAAAAACCACAGCAGGGTTGCAACTGGGTTGCACGTGGGAGATGATGGTCCCTCTTCTCTGCTGTGGGATGGGATATTTCACTCACTTGCACGGCAACCAAGTGACATCTGCTACAGTGATTCCTACTCTGCAGATCTTCCCAACAGCAGGCACTGAGTTTAGCCACCTCCTCCTCCCCCAGCACAGCCCTGCTGCTTGTCAGGTGATCACACGCTCTGGGAACAGGGGTCTCATGAACTCCAGGAGAGTCACGTGCGGCTCGTGACTTATGGGCAGCCCCTGGGTCTGCTGACAGGACTACAGCAAATGAAGGGAAATAAAATGATGATGGAAAACTGCTGGTTTGAATCTTGATGTAAAACATCATATTGTGTTACAGGCTACCAAGCAGACGAACAAGAGTAAAATAATCAATGGTTATCCAGACAGGACATCCAGCCCTCGGGCACCACAATATCTCCTTACACTCTTCAGAAGTTGGCAACTTAGCTATGTTTTTCCTCCAAAAATGAAAATACACATCTTAGAGAAAATATCTGAGATACTCTGAAAGACTGGATGAAATCAATATTTTTCTCCTCCAAAACAGAATTGCTCACAAGAGCTTGACACAAGTACTTGCATAAGATAAAGTCGTGATGCCTATGAATTCATTGAGCAATAATTTCTGTCTAATCTTAAAAACAGCTAAGCTTCCATTCATTACTTATTAGTATTCCTGGATAATTACACAGATAATTTCTTAATTACTGCTGTCTGCTGTAAAAAGAGTTTTCAGGGCTTCAGCTAGTGCAGAAAAACTTGTTTGTCAAACAAAAGACGGACTGATGAAAGAAAATTTCTACCCATTTGGGGAGTTCTTTAGTTAATTGGTTATGTCTCATAACTCAGTACCAAGCACTACTTTTTCCAGCTTATCACTTTGTCCCTAATTATCAACTACCTCTATGAATTGTTAATAGGAATGAGTTTGACCCGTGACACATCAGCTCTTGTCCTACAATGTTGCAGATGGGACATATTTTATTGCAAATTTCATTTCATGCTTTTTATTGTGAAAAGTATGGAACACTGAATAATAATTATATATTTTACAGTTCATTCATTTCAAACTGATCATTTGATATTCATTACTTCAGTGACAGACACGTCCTGTCAGCTTTATCCCTCATTATGCACAGAATATCTGCATTTGAGCAAGCAAGAGAATTTTGAAAGGAGAATGCAACCAAGTTTCCATTAAATAAAAACATCAAAACCCCAAAAAGCCCCTGCCAGCTTACCTTGTTACATTAACTTTAGGGGCTGCTGTCAAAGGAACAGCTGACTAAAATCACATTTCTGATACTTTTTTTTACAACCTGGTTGAAAAACTAGGTTTGGGCATAAAAATATACAACTGTATAAATCATTCCTACGAAATCTGAAGAAAAGGTTAAAGCTCCGGGACATATTTTCAAGAAATAAACTTGAACTTCAATTTTTCCCAATATTTCAGATGTTACAAAGAAATCATTATTTTTGGTATTTTAAAAGGTCGCCCTGGTGATAGTCAATGATTACTTGAAAATGGGGGTAACAAAGGAGAACTTTTTTTCTGAGCTTCCTAAAGCAACTATTCCACAGTTTCTATGCACCAATTTCAAGTAAAAGCTCTCTGGATACTCTTCTTTTGAGACTCCTTTCCTCAAAAATAATTGCTGATAATCAGAATCTTTTCATCCATTGATTGCGTGTTCAATGGTGTATTCAAAGGACACTCTGCCCTCACAAAATTTGAGTAGAAAATAGAAAATTGGTCTGGTCTTGCTTTTAACATGCTCAAGAACAGGTTCTGGCTCCAAAAACAGAGGTTATAAGAAATCTGATATGTTAAGTACAGAATACATGGAACAAATGAGTTCAGTTCAAAGGCAAGCACACATAAAAAGCCAAACCAGAAAATACACTTCAACACAAGCGAATAGATGGTAAAATTAAGTTTTGTGATAATCACAGCTGAACAGTATCAATGACTGAGCTGGGGAACACGAAATAGGAGAGAGTTAAGGTAACCTATTCACTCCTCAGCCTTGTGAGAACCTTCTCAAACAGTTTATGCAGAGCAGTCAGGCCATGGCAAAACCAAATCACTCAGATTTTCCTGACAGAAGCCAAGAACTCTACAGAACAAATCAGCAAAATGCAGAAGAAACTGCCTGCAGCTACTTAAATACAGAAATGACACCATATCATAAATAGTAAGGCATAAAAATACGTATTTTTCAGGGCTCAACACTGATAGTTGTTCATTACCTGATTTCGAGAGGTCATTGCTTGAAAGGAGAATTAAGAAAATCACAGTTAAAAGTTTAATTTATTTATTTCTTTGCAAAATGCAAATAAAAGTCCTGAAGACCTCACCCTACATCTACATGGACCCCCTGTGCAATGGCAGGAAGGTCTGAATATGTCATGTCCTCAGCTGAACTGTACATTTACAAGTTTTATCTGAACTAAAAGCACACTTGTAACTGTTCGGAGTTTCCCATGGATTAATAAAACAAAAAAAGGCAATGAAAACCAATCAAAAAGCCAACTCAACTCCAAGGGTTTTGACGATATTGAAACTTCATCCATTCAAGATCCACACACAGTAACTTGACAATGAGACTTAAAAGCACTTAAATTGTTATACATTAAAATATAACAAGAAAGAGCAGAGTTACTTCAATGTTTGTATCATGCTTGGGAGCCCAGGAAAGTGCCTGCAGCCACATAAAGGCAGAAATGATACCCCATAATCATGTAAACACAAATTTAACAAGGTTGATGCAGGGATTTGGCAATTGTCTCTGTTTATATCAGCACATCTTCAATACTGCTCATCAACCTTTACTGTTATAGTAGAGATAAAAAAAAAGCAGGAAAACCCCCACCACCTAAAGTTCCAGACTAACTTGCCTTTAGAAAAAAATTATATTTTATGTTATTTGTGTCAGTAATAGAATCTACAAGCTCAATTTGCTTCATGTTTAAAGCAACTGAAGCCACCTGCCTGGCAAGGGTCTGAGGACTGCTCTGGTTCAGCAAGAAAGGGCAAAAGGAGACCCCTTGTGTTTGACTGTTCTCATATATTGGTAGTCCCCAAATACAAAGGAGAAAAAAAACTGCTGTCAAAAGGGACATGTAATCAAGCAGGGCTTGGCAACCCTTCAAAAGTACCCTCGTTTTCAAAGCAATACTTTGAGTGCCTTTACATCAAGGATGCCAATGTGAACCTACCAACAGCAGCAGCAGTTCATTGTTCCCCAGTCCCTCCTGGGTTTGATCCGAGCTGGATCGCAGCACACCCGGATCATGGAGGGCAAACAGCAGGGCCCACATATGGGAGATCTTACAGAGACAATGCTTTGGGAGCCACTGCCTCTCACAGATGCACATCAGACAAGATTATTCAAATGTATTTAATGTGTTCATGCATTTTAACAAGATGCAGAGGACAGAGGGAAATGATGACAAGCAAGCTGCCCTAACAAATGCTGCACATATTTTCATCAGTCTTACCACTGATACTACACTGCACATTTGCATAACAAAGTGGTAAAACCACACAGGCCTCGTGCTTGTATCCTTGTGAGGAGGAACACAGAAAAAAAGTCCCTGAATTTGCTAAGTGTGGCCCTTGTTAGTTAAGCACTACCACAAATAAGAGTCCTGCTAACAAAATAATTTATCTGCTCTCTCACCAGCAATAATTCTTCTTTTCACAGCTCTTTGCCAAAATTAAAACTGAATAAAAAAGAAAATGTTAAGATAATTGTGCAGATCACATTCTCACTGGTGTAACAGTAAGTCAAATCCCAAGAGTTTAAGCAACTGATTTAAAGGTGACAACAAATCTATAGTCACTAAGAGCCATAGGTTTGCCATGCTGGCAGTGCTAGATTAGAATTGGATGGCTGAAAGCCCTCGTGCCCTGCCTTTAGCCCCATGTTTTTGACAGATTAATTCTGCTCCCCTAAGGCTGGGACTTGGTGTCCCATTGTGAATCAGTAGTTCCTGAACTACTTCAGACTTCCAGCTCAGTGCCTCACATTAAACAAGATGTCCCTACAAAGAAGCATCTCAGCTGCTTTCCACATTCCTCCCCTTGACCACAACCCATCACTAGTATTTAGAGTCCACCATTTTGTATTCTAGGACTGGGATGAAGGAGGGGGTAGGTGTTGAGATTTGTTTCCCCCTCTCCATGGAACAAAGTTGCTGTCATTGGTTTTGTTCGATGGTTGGTTAAGCACTGTTCTCAGGAACAGAGCCTGCTCAGGGAGCCTAACAGAGCAGTTCACAAGCAGAAGCACTTTGAGCAGTCTCCAGTCTTTCAGTCGTGCCTGGCACACTTCACTGCCACAGGAAAGCTGTCTTCTTTTGTAACATTATGATGTGATGCCAGCATATATATAGTGCAGGTGGCACAATGCAAAGGAACTGCCTCTTGGGTGGAGAGATCAGCCAGTTACCTGCAAATCTGAGAACCAACAAAGGAAAGGCAGGTCATCTCCTCTGCACTAGTAGTTTCTAGTCTTTGCTGCCACTGAATGAAGGAGACTGTCAAAAAAATGAGTTCAAAGAAAGAAAATGAATGTCACATCAAATCAATCATATAGTCATTGGGTTTAAAGGGGGGGGGAAGTATTTGTCTGTAAAAATTACTCATGGCAGTTTATTTTTAAACAGTTATATTCTATAGAGGAATGCTGTTGCCAGGTTCATTACTAAATCTGTCTTAACAGAAGCAAAAGGACTGAACCCGTGCAAGTCATAATTCGATGGGCACTTGAAAGCAATGTAAGTCAGTGTTAATGCCAACAGTTTCAATGGCTGCTTCTGTAACTATTATCTCACACCGGCATCACCCCCAGACAAAGATAATCACAGCAAAGTACAAGAAAGTGAAATCCTCTCACACCCCCAGACCCTCCCCTTGCAATGGTGTCTGTTAGGAAGCTGATTTCATTTGGAGGATGTAACAAATATACGGAGAATTCTGCAGATTCAGAAAGTTTCTGTGCAACAGCATCAAAAAAGTCCACATCTCAACTATAGCAGAGCAATCTGTAACAGGATCACACACTTCAATGAAATTATTCCAGCTTTAGGCCAATATACCTGCCCTGGTCATATTTCCGCACAAGTAGGAGATAGGATTGAAGAATCTTTGGTGAATTAATCCCAGTAAGACTCAAAGCCTATGTATAAATTAACTTTTCAATGTGTGTTCTTCCAGTTTCTGATACCACTTCTGGTTTTATCCTATGATCATCTTGCCCTGTTTGCAATAGAAAGAGCATTATGAAAAATAAAAATTCCAATCGTCAAGTTCAAATGCAGTGGTTTGAAACTCCCCCCTGTGACAGCCTAAGCACTGGACTAACCAAAATGAGTAACGGGGGTTTTTTTTCTAATCATACAAGGTTAAAATAAAAGTCCTTTTTACACAGGAGATTATGACTGATGGCACATGGCTGAGACTGTTCAGCTCAAAAGAACATCAAAGGGATTCACAATGTCATTCCTAGCAGAGCACTTTGCCAGCACAGAGACCAGGGCACAAAAAAGTATTACTAGCACAATGAGTCCCACAGAACTGATTGTGTGGTGCAAACCATGATCAGCTTTGTTACTCGTCAGTGTTTACACAAAGCAATTCCACAGCAAGTTAAAAATCTAGTAAGATTCAGGGTTTGGGTTTTTTTTTTTGCTTGCTTGGGTATTTTTTTGTGTTGACTTTAACTTTTTGATGGTAAAGACAGTGGATTTTATTCCTGTACATCTGTCAGTGTTTATATTTATTTACCCTCATCTCTTTCTGGTATTGATCACAGTATATTTACTTTTTTTCTCTTACATCAATATTCTCAGTTATTGGGGGTTTTATATCAGTTTTGGCATCATTTTATATAATGGCCACAATATATCAATACAAATTTCTCCTTCCAAAGGAATGGTGCACATTCAGATGGATTGGGCTGAAGAATATTCAGGGCTACCTTGAAAAAGGACAGGTAATGGTTACAAGCACACTTTTAAGTTCTTAAAATTTCTTTTATCAATTTTCATCT
Organism: Corapipo altera; assembly: GCF_003945725.1. Taxonomy (NCBI): domain Eukaryota; kingdom Metazoa; phylum Chordata; class Aves; order Passeriformes; family Pipridae; genus Corapipo; species Corapipo altera. Next base: position 7,637,741 of record NW_020884902.1, read on the forward strand.
GAAAGATGCAGATAGAACATACCTTTTTCAAGGTCTTTCCCTCATAACTTCCTTCTGGACATTTCTCAGAACGCAGGGATATAACCGTAATTGTATTGCATCAAACTTGCAGTGAAGATCGAACACTCTAAGCCTCATGGCAATGCTGAAGTGAATGAAATGATCTTGATTTTATGAATAAATGTGCTCTTAGATTATGAATAATTAAGAGTATATTGCAATCTTCAGACTACAATATGAAATTCTCAAGATTTTAAAGAAATCACCTGAGCTGTAATTGAATTTATGAATACTCCAAATCTATTCCAGTGCAAAGCCAAACCTCTACGAAATCACAAGTACTTGTGGGCTCACTCACATCCCAGTAGGAAAGCAGCAATTAGAAGTGAAAGACAGAAGTCTCTGAACCACATCCCAACTTTCACAGACCCAGTTCTGGCAGCTGACATTACTGCAAAACCTGCAGAACAAGGTGATACGCTCTAAACTCGGCAGAAACAAGTACCAGACTAAATGCTTCCACATCATGTGGGGATTTGAGCACACAACACAACTTGGCAGCCCAACCTTAGCCCTGAAACAGGAATATAATTCTTAATGTGGTCTCAGACTTCAGCTACTTCTGTGTTTTCAAACAAGGGAAATCTGAACAAGAAAAAAAAAAATCTACAAGAAAAGCAAAGCTGAGGTGCCTCGGGGCCCTGAGCCGAGGGCAATCCAAGGTGGCCCTCACAACCCACACAGGTACTCTGCCGCCTGCTCTGGGTTTGCTTTTGTTTTCAAAGATATTTAATCGTTCACAGGTCCTCTCAAAGCCTGTAACTACACCTCTCCAAATTCCAAAGCAGCATGAAAAATTGATGAATTACATTTAAGTGGCACGATACAAATATTTTGGCGGAAAAGTGACGGGAACTTAAACTGGAATTTACACTTACAATGCAAACATAAAGAACCAGCCCCACTCCTCCTGACCTCTTTGCTTGCCCCACTTTCAAGTCTCCAGCTGATATTTAACCTCTAAAGAAATATCTCCCACAGCAGCACTTTAATGTATAAGAAGAAAAAATTAAATTAAAATTAATCTATCACAATTCAATACCACATCATTTTATGATCATTCATTTTATGCCCTGTATTCCAGGCTCAGAACAGACTGGCTCTAAAGGGGCTTCTTCCTTGAGAGTTTTAATGCTTCCAAAACTTTTGGTAGGATTAAGTACCATGAAATCTGTACCTAAAAGCAGCAATAAAATAAGTTCCAGGTAGGTGTGTCTACCCCAGGTCTGTAACAGTCACACAGTCACACTACATGTTCGTTCATACAAAGAACAGGGGGAGAAAACTAAGTACATAGTAACAGTTTTGGTTTAGGGTTTTTTAAAACAGTTTTAAACAAGCAAATTGAGAATATAAACGCATTTTTTATTATTCTTTCTCTGTGTAACCACCCTACTTCAATGCAAACATATTGTCCTTGTTCTTTTGTTTGAAGAACAACACAAATAGCTTTGTGGTTGTTTGTAGTTCTTGCCATTCTCCTCAGTACTTTGCAGATCTCCTCAAATCTCTATATTTAAATATTACTCTTTGAACCTTTCATAATAATGGAAACAGAATTCTGAACAACGTTGCTAGGTGTGCACTCAGCAGCCCTCAAATACTCCTTTAAAATTATTTTATTCAGACAGCATGTTTTTTACAGCTTTTATTTGTAGCCATAATTCAGTTCCTTTAGGTAGTATATCATCCTTGATTTCCATGCAGATGTTAACAAATGAAGGTTTTAAAAATTAGGAACACAATGCCAGTAAGGTCCATAAAACCTGTAAGCCTTAATTCTATGTAAATATATGGTGGTTTTAAATTGTTTTTTACTGACTTTTTTAGTATGTTAAGCAGTAGGAAAAACTTATTCTATTACTATTTGCTCTAACAGTGGATTTTCTTTTTCTTGAGGTGTGCAAGATTAAGAGATTACTTGTCTGTTTGTATTTTTTTTACCAATATGCAAGAGTAGAGCTATTTCACTTGTAAGGAAAACACCTATTAAGTTGTCAGTTATGAAATCATTTACCTTAATAACATGCAGCAACTGCAAGCTCAAAAAGTGACAGATAATGCAAAGACATGTCGCAGAAGTGAAATAAAGAATAGCAATTAGCATGGCATGAGGGAACACAGAGATGGAAACAAGGAGAGGGATAAAATCCCATATATATACAAATAGATACTATATGTGCACAGCACACAAAACTGGAAAAGATCATGGATCATTTTGTAACCATTCCTTTGCCAGGAGGTAAAGAACCTGCCTGCTTCTATTTTGCTATGGACAAAGACTCAAGTTGATGTTTCTCTGGCCACACTAAATGTGATATTCTTATTCCCCCTGTAGCAGGTGAACACAGAGAAATTAGACAGACAACAGAAATTTGCTCCTGGAGAAGTCCAGACATTCCCCATGGAGGAAAGAAAATGTTTGCAGATAGAACCACATGTATGTGTAGACTTATGTATAATCATTTCTAGCTGAGAGTACAAGTCCTTTCCTTCCACCTGGCTTTGAGGTGGAGGAAATAAACTGCTTTTCACATGCAAGCTGACAGTCACGTGAATGTATTCACAGTAAGAGTCTCTGCTTTCCAAACTAACTTGAGGATTATGCAACACACAAGTGCAGAAATACTATTATCTCTATTAACCTCATTACAATAACATTCTTGAAGTGTGTGAATGACAGAAATAAAAGCAATAACTTGCCTTTGCAGGAACTTTTTAATCGAAGTTAAGAGGCAAGGATAGCAGTCTGTCAGTGTTAGGTTCCATCAGTCTCTAAGCTACATCTTTCTTTAGAAAATATAACCGAAGCAGAATGAAATGTCGAACTGACAAAAAGATCTGACATCTCTTTCATAAGAGAGGAAGCAATTCAGCTGGAGGAAAAGATGACCACAGCATCTACCATATACTGAAACTAATGTAACAGTCCCAAGCAATTTAAAATTATGAACACAAATGACATTTTAATTATTTAGGGCTTTTTTTAGCTTACAACTAATAGTTTGAAAATTAGCTCCATGCTAACTGGAATAATAGTAAGAACAGGAGGAGTCCCATCTCTGGTGCACATTCCCAATTGAACTGACAAAACTGTAATAGTCTGGGGTAAAATAAAGAGAATATAGAACCTTACCTAGATTTTACATAACATGCATTAGATACAGTTAATAAAAAGGAATGCATGTTTAAACAGTGTTGGCCAAAGAGTGTAGAACACACTCAGCAGTGAATATTCCAGTTTGAAGTCCTTAATATGAGTTAATTGACTTATGGGTATACACCTGTATATTTTCAGCATATTAAGACAGATGAATTTGCAGGATCAGTATCTGCATAGATTATCTGCCACGTCAAGTGCCAACCTGCCAAATGCAGAAGATAAGCCTGTCAGAAGCAGCTCTTCTTGCATCAAGAGTAGCTACAGAAGTGTCATTTGTAATGAGTCCTTCATTACTGGGTACACTTTTTGATAGACTGTTTTCAGTTTGTTTTTATCCAAAGTCTGCACAGAGTATACTGGGATAACTGTTCAAATGGAGAAGAGATGGGAATACAAAACCAGAAGCAGTGAGTATGCATTTAAGTTGCAGGCAGTATCCTGTAAAAATCAAAATAATTTAAAAATTCTTCTTTATCATCTAGGTTATAAGAGAAGCACGTTACACACGTGCAGCTGGCCAGACAGCATATAAAAAAAAAAAAAAAACAGACAAAAAATGCCAGAAATTGATACTCACTATACTCACTATGCAATCTAAGCATTGCTTACTTCAGTTATCTCCACTGCATTAACTGCTCTGATCTGGACATACCAGATGTGATTTTAGTGATGTACCAACACAAAAGGTGACCACAGCCACATTGAAATCTACTTCCATGTACTAGGATGGTAATGGGATTATCTGAGTAGATTTACAGAAAATACTTAATTTTAAGAAGGATGCTATTTTCACTAACAAGCTTCTCATAGCAATCACCTTTAGAAATTAAATTAATTACCCATTCAATTATTCAGTTAGTCACAGTCACACTTTATTATTTTTCCTCAAGCAGGGAGGTGTTAACTTTGGCTGAATCTACCCCACACTCACACATTTTTCCACGGTGACAGAATGAGGTACATATGGCACTCACTGTTTGCTCACCCCTGCAGGGAACCATCATTGCATCATGCTTCGAGGTCACACAGTAATATGACGATTTAAATATCCTCGGGATCAAAATAATTCTTCTTAAAAGGAAAAAAACCCAAAAAACAGATGGAAGACTGGAAGAAAAAGTGCTATTTTTTACCCACAATATTTTGGAATCACATGGAGAACACAACTGTATGTGGGGGATTTGTAAAATACAGACCAGAGAATTCAAGAAAAATGGATATAAGCTTAAACAAAGTCGGACAGAAAAAATTCAAACCTAGTCCAGTTTTGTTACAATAACCCCAGAGCATAACCAGCACAGTGCAGCAATGAAATGCAGAAGCAGCAAGTAGCTGTCCACAAGAAAAACTTTCTTAAGTTTTAATATTGATAAAAACACGTTACAGAATTATTTCTTGAGAGTGTTTTTGCCCTTTTCCCTTGTCCTGAAGTCCCATCTATATTCAGTCTGAGAATAAAAGGTTTCTACACCTGGATCTGCAGGTTTTATAAACTCACACTGCAGAGACTTTATGCCACAGGGTCTTCAGTACCCAAGTCACCCTCTCAGCCACCAGCCTGGACCATGGCTACTGTTGTAACACAAGCAAAGAAGTCTTCAACTTCTTCCATTTCTGTTTCAGCACCCCAGTGAGAGTTGCTGTCATGGTTCCCTTCCCTCTTCAAAGAGAAAGAATTAAAATATTCATATATATAATTAAAATATTCATATATATAAAGTAGATCTATAAACCCCAGGCCAGAGAACCAAAAGATATTATAGTGAGTAATCATTTCAACATACACCCCTTGAATTACTTTGAGGTAATAATAAACTCAATCAGTTACAATTTCCTAACCAGCTTAATGCCAGTGGTGTTTTTACTCAAAGAAGCCAGAGGCAGAGACACAACTCTGTAATAGCAGACTCCCACACCCCACAGACACCTATCTATAAGAACCACCTCTACTGAAAATGTCTTTATTTGATCAGTCTTAAGGGAAACCTCTCCCTCTCAAATCCCCACTCCTTTATTGTAGTGAATAATTGTCTATAAAATAGCAACTATGACACTGAGACTGACTGAGATCTAATTTGCCCTCTCTGTTCCTGTGTTCATATTGCTATGACAATGTCCACATGCCAAAGCCACAAACATCTCCTGCTCTGAGATTACCTGTATCTGAGAGTAGCCCTTCAAAATAATGGATGATGTACATCATCCCGACAGAAGTTCCATAAGGAACTGTCACCCAGAAAAGCACTTTATCTGAGGGGATAGAGATTTACTCTCCTCATGTTTGAGGTACTGTTTACCATGTGTGCCATGTTTACCATGGACTAGTTTGCCTCCTTGTTTTATTGTTTCTTGTCTCGAGATGAGAGTGTAAGTCCCCTTCCCTTTTGTGGCAGAAGGACAAGCCAAGCAGCCCCGAGCCCTGACCAGGGAAGAGAAGTCCTTATTCTCCCCCCCAGCTGTAGAAGGACAAATGAAACAGGCATTGCAGGAACAGCATATGATATTAGAGCCATATAAAGATGGAAAAGAAACAGTTTCCTGACTTCAGAAAAGATTCAAAAGTATCTTCTATTCTACATCACAAGAAAACCAAAGCATTTTAAGATTTATTTGTTAAAAAAAATAATAATTAAAAAAATAAACAGAAAGCAAGACAACAGAGCAGCTGACATCAGTAAGACATTTTTAGCATAAAGACAGCTCCAATATAATCAGTTGGGATATGAACAACACACATGAGACTCCAGATCCCACATATGAGGCTAGTATATATTAATCTCCAGGCTGTGGGTTTGATGAGGATTTCTCTTTCAAGTTATCACTTTCATCCAAGACCTGAGGAAATACTCTTGACAAAAGGCTCATCAAGGCTGGCATATTTCCATGTACATTTTCAGAGTCAATAAATGAGTGTTTCTGATAAAGCACACCGTGCTGAAAAAATTATAATCTGCTCTTATACACAATTTTTGTGCTTCCTTCTAAAACCAGGATAATTTTTTTCTACAGAAATGGGCTTCCTCTGTGAGGGTGAGTAGTTTTAATAAAACTTTCTTTCCACCGGTGCTGGAAGGTTCTAAAAAGCTCTGTGGTATTATGCCTATCACTGGTATATCACAAAAACAGCTGAAGTGTTGGGAGCTCAAAAACAAAGCTTTTAAAATATTGAATATTCAGATTCAAAACGCATATGGAATTATTTGGGCATGTGAAAGACAGAGACAATATGGTTTTTCAGGTCCACAACAAAGTGTAAATGAACTTGACATCTCCCCCACTGTAACCACTACACTCCAGCTGATGGATCTTATGATGACTGCGCTTGACATCATCCCCACCTTTCCCTGAGCCCACAATCCACAACTGCCACCACAAATGCACTTGCTGCTAAAAGTCCCACAGCAGTAAAATGGGCCTGAGTTATTGCTCACCTGCCTGCATTCTTGATTAATAGCACAACCACAGCTGTTAAAAACTGGCAAGAGAAAGAGTTACGTGAAAATTGCAAGTGATAGTAAAAATGTTTCTAGAGAAAGGAGGCTGTGTTTGCAAACAGGTAATTTAATTTCCTTGCACTGCTTTGTAAACTGAAGTTTGTCAAATTAAAGTGAGATTTGTTTTCATGCTAAAATCCACTGGGAGGTTGATTATGCTGAAACACACTTCACCAAGTGTTGAAGGAACAAAGAGAAATGCAAAGAATGTTTCAATATATGGAAACTGCATATTAAGCAACTCCTTGATTTTCCTAAAAGAATACACTAAAATGAAAAAAAAAATCTTATAGAGCCAAATGAAGATTTACCATAGAGTAATGAGTAACTGCAAGCAAAATTATAGCTCTTTAGCCAGTTCACTTTATGTTAATTACCTTGCTAAATACTTTGAGGAGAATTTCTTATGCAAGAATTGTGTTGTTCTCCTTCAATAAGGCAGGTGCAGGTAAACTCATGCTATGGATCATGCACAAGTCCCAAATAAATTCTTATCTTCATTCCCACAGGGATTTGACATTATCTTCACAGCCCAGTCACTCATTTGCCACCAGTTTCATTCATATATACTTATAAACTATCAAAATATTAGGCAAACGAGAACAAGAAAGTTTATTTGACTCAAAGACTCTGTTCACAAACACAGTAAGAAACAAGTTGTAGGTATCACTCATCTGGGATCAAAACTGTGACAGAAATGCTTGAACCTAGATAAAGATACATCAATATTTAAATTACTAAGTTCTGAAAATTTCTTTCCATTTCAACTTCAAGCAAAATCAAGAAAGGGACATAGAAGAAGCAGCAGCAACTACCACCTTAGAATCCGTCCTCAGAATATTCCATGGGGTAGTTTGCACTAAAGCAGGTGGTCTGAAAAATCTAAATGAAGACACAAGAGCAGTATAGTCTCTAAAAGTGAGATGTCTAATTATTGGCATGGAAAGGTTCTTTGCCTTTTTAATCTGTATGACTGCAATAGCTTTCCTTTAGAGAATGGGTGTTCCTTGCCACCCCAAGTCAGTTCACTAGACTGTCACCAGGTTGTTGTCTGTTCAAGTGCTGGCAATCCAGCTCACTGCATGAATCTGAAAGGAGTCAACCCAGCCATGAAGCCTCAACCCTCACTGCCAGAGGCAGAAGATTGTAACACTGCTTGTGTTACAGCATCGCAAGCAACAGAAAGCTTCACAAGTTTCTGCTTCCTCCACTTACTCATGATTTGCTCAAGATAAGCAACATTGCCCAGCAGCCTCTAACAGCTGGCAGAGCTGACAGTGGTAAACCCCCAAAGACAGTTACAGTGCAGCATGAGAAGAAAAGAGATCAGCTCTGAAATCAGCATCATGCCACGTCACTGTGTTGGGGACCTCATTAGGAAATATCAAAAGAGTTCCAGAGCCTAAGTGCTACAGGAGTAAAACCTCACAGGATTGTTTGCTAATCAGACTCAGGGGAATATTCCCATGCTGACCACAAAACAATAATATTACACTTTAATTCTGAGTGAGAAAATATACCGTGTAAGCACCTAGAACACTTTAATAACAGTGCAGGAGTGCATCCTCACCTATAACCTGTGTGGAGCAATCATCAGCTTTCACAACCATGATGGGAATCCTTTTCCCATCCCTCTCTCAACTATAGAGAAAGCAGGAAAAAAAACCATCTCTGATGATCTCTTAAACATATATCAAAATCACATCCAAATCAAGGTGCACACACAATAATCCCAAATGATATCAAAGGTATTAATGAATGAAAATTTCAACCAATATATTTTGTTAATTTCTATAAATGTGAAGGTTTGGGTTTAGTTTCAATACAGTACACTTTGGAATACTTCTCTTGGAAAATGGGAAAAAGTCCTCTCAAGAAATGTTTCTGGGTGGTTCAGTTAACAAAACAGCAAGGATTTCTCATCCTCACAGAGTTGCAAGAGTTTCAGCTGAGGGAATTTCCTTTCAGAAGTTTTCTAATTCTTAAATGAATTAACAGGAAAATGGTACAAGCATTAACCCACTGGAATTCTACACTGCTTGGGTGCTTCCAACAAGCCTTCAGAGGCTGCCCTTAGGAATCTTACCATAGCAGATGGATTTCATTCAAATGGCCCCATCTGTCATTTCTCATTCGTGTGGCTGCAGCTTGAACTCAAAGAACACCTAGGGCACATTTTCATCAAAATGCCTGGCTAAGCGATCCAAGAGATGAAAGCGATAAAGAAGATAATGCTCCAAATCTTACACTGGGCAGAGAATCTGACCCAAACAGAATGAAAATCTGGCAGATTTGTTCAAGTTAAGAGATGGGAATAAAAAATTCCTCTCTACCCCTGCTCCCTTTACCCAATGAGCTCCAGAGGTATTTGGCAGAGAGAATTTTTTTCCTTCCTGTCATTTTATTTTCCAGGGCTTGGCCATCTGTCCACTATTAGGTCCCTTTGAATGACAAACCAGTTTAGAAGCACAGAGTCTTTTTCACAACTGTTCTCTTGCCGGGCAGATAAGGATAGAAAGGGATGATTAAAGTTTTTGCTGCCTAACAATAAAATAAAGCAGGAGGGGAAAAAAAGAGTTGATCTGAGTCTTATGAGACAGAAGACGGTTTCAAACTACTGCACATAATTAGTCTGTCTGAGGGAATGGAATCCACCCTACACTTGGCAGCACAGCAGTTCCATTTTAAATTTAAAGTACCTGGGTCTGTTAAAATGTCATCATTTCAAGCACAGCCAGTCAGGTGCAGACGTCCAATTTCCAGTAAAAGAAGGTGAATAATACAGATGGTGCACAGAGCTACAGAGGACAGACCTCCACTTTTTCATAAAGGGGCACTTGGTGCTCATATCTCCTGCAGTGTTCTCCTCTTTCACATGCAATTCAATAAGCTTGTTCCTAATATAAAGATATTTTTTCCTTTTTCTTTATTTTCTTTTCTCTCCTGAGAGTTTCATCAATATCAGTAAAGACATTTATCAAATGCGGTAATAGGGAAGGATCATAAAAGTTTTTTGATAAGGCAGGAGTCCTATTGCCTACACCAGGATTGTCTCTGGATCACAATTGTATTGTTCTAGTGTAATGAAAAAGTGGATTTCATTTGTCTAGAATAAAGAGCTGTGTTTTCAAAAACACACTAAAAACATGAAACACAAAAACCTGTTCAAAAAGTAGTGCCTTTCAGAAACATGTAATTAATTTAACAATAAAATCTGTGAGTTGCCAGACCAAATCACTTACCTGACCAGTCTATCTATTCTGATAAATTTAAGTAAACATCTGTTGTCTGGTAAGTGGCACAGCAATTCTGCAAGGTATGTAAACATATCAGCTGTTAGGAACTCTAGCAACTCACTTATGAAGGGAGTGAGCCCTAAAGGAGCCCTGATCCCATCCCAGGCAACACAGAAGGGCATGCAAAGAATGAGGCAAGGACTGCACTGCTGAGTGCTCAGTCCACAGTAGAGAGCCTTCTCCTACTGATCAGGGACTGGTTGGACACAGTACATCGCAGTTTATTGTTCCTTTCATGGGTCAACAAATTCCAAACAACACTCATGTTTCTCAAGCCATGCCAAAGCCCCTTTTTTTCCCCTCAGGAAAGGATCTGAAATGCAAAACATACATTTTGATGCCAGTCTCTGACACTCTTTTTCCTTGACCCTTCAGACTGGCATCCTAATCACCCCCTCAGATTTGAAGCTACAGATCAGAAAATGCATATTTCTTAATATCAGTGGGATGATACAAATATAAGTTCAGCATTTGTACCCTACTGAAACTCTAAGGTCATAAGAAAGCTGCACCCCAAAGAGAACACAATGGAAAGAAATGAGTCAGAACTCTCATAGAAAGCAATTCCAAATGCTCTGTACTAATGCAGAGAATTGCTACCAATAATGACATTTCTGTTGGCATTTTAAAGCTGTCTTAAATGTAGAACATTTTATACAGACAGACAGTAGAGCATAATCAAGGCAATGTCAGCAATACTTTAGTGTGGCAAGATCAGTCACAGGAACCAATAGCTCAGGTAATCATTGTGTAAGTCCAAAGAACTGGAAGACTCGCTGGCCATGCCTTTCTTCCACTTTTTATCACTAAGCCACAGCATGATGCAAAGCATCTTGTAATGCACAGTGAGAATCACTTTTATAAATATGAGAGAAATGAGATGAAAAATAGGCAGAGCAAGAAATTACGTAGGTAAGATCACCAAACTTATGTAGGTAAGTTCCCCCAGTTCCACTGGGGGGACTACACAGAGGAGCTTGCACAGCATTCCTTTGCAGCAGGTCTAATCCCAGCCAGTAGTACCTTAGTTTATGAATAGTAAATTCCCCTCACACTTGAAAAAAAAATATTTATATTAGTCAATTAAAATGTAACTCTATATAACGTCTCTGTATATACACAGATATTACATATGCATCAAAAGAGACTACAGGTGACAGAGAGACACAAGACTCACAACAGTGAGGTGAATCACTTTACAAAATATACTTCTGAAAGCTCACGAGGGAATACCTAGAGTGGTGGGTAATTGCTTGTTCCCTCAATAGTGCTGAATTTAGAAGTGAACAGCAGTAATAATATCCATAATGAAAGTCCCTTAACTGTTTAGAGACCACGAGCCTCAGCATACTATACTCTAACTACTGCATTAGTGATTTTTCCTAGGACAGGGAATTTCAGCATAATTTTTGTTAGAAATGCTACAGTATTTAATATTTTAATGGTTATTTTCATGTCTTCTAAGCAGTCAAATCAGTCTGAGGAAAAAAGACCATACAGAAAACTTACAGTAATTATACCATCAAGTTATTTCACCATCAGTTTCAGTATCACACTGTCATACCTGGAGTACCTCCCAAGACATCAGTAGGAAAAGACAAAATGAACAGCTGAGAAGTCTGGGCCACTACCAAAGTCACTGGGCAGATTTAAAGTAACACTAATACTGAGAAAAGGAGAAATTTCAACCAAATTTACAGATTTTTCTATGAATTCTTAATTATACGGGGAGGGGCGGTGAGCCACAGAGATAAGATGGGATTCTTTGACTTCAGTCTAGATAACTAGTTTCTTCCTGTTCCACATTCCTACAAAGGAATGCCAGGTCAACTTACCTGCTGTAGAAAGACTTGGTTGCTAATCTTGAACTTTCTTCATAATTTGAAAATAACAGGCAAAACCCTATTTTTCACTTAGTCAAAACCTTATTTCAAAAAGGTAGCTGGGAAAGGTTTTGAAATGTTTGGCCTTTTTTGGTCTGATTTAAAGCCCACTGCAGTCAAAATTAGCTTGTCTGTTAACTTCATCAAAACCCAGGTTAGGCCTTCTGCCTTGCTCCCTTCTGGACAACATGAAAACTTTGAGGTATATCCAAAAATCCCCCAGCACAGCAGAGGAAAGAAGGAGGGGACAGGAAAAGGAGAACAAAGCTATTTAGATCAACAAATCAACTATACTTTGTCTCCTTGTTTATACAAAACAGACATGGCATCAAACAGTTCTTTTGTAAGGTTAAGGTGAAAAAAAAAATCACTTTAAATTTGCATTGATTGTCATTCAAAATGAGGCACCTCACTATCCACTGATTTCAGACATTGCTATAGACACATTTACTGCAGCCCAGGAAACCATTCAACAGCTGTCTGTCCATCCAGATCCTCCTCAGCAACAGCAGCACAGCCTTCTGCCATCCAGCCTGAAAAGCCTGTATTCCTTCCAACTTCACGTTCCTTGTCTTTTCCTCACCGAAGCCGTATCTTGCCTTTCAGAATTCTGAAGCACAGCTTAAAGTAGGAGGGTCACACCATTCTACCCCAGTACGAACAACAGATGTTGATACATCACAGCACGAGAAAGGTTGGCACAGAGACAGACACGCATCTCTCAAACAGTCCATTTACTCAGTTGATGCAGGATACAGCACTGGGATTTTCAATGGATTTGCCAGTCCAGATTCAGGCAAGATGCTGTCATGCCAACCAAGAACTTAGACAAAGTCATAATTTTAATATCAATGTTAGCACAGGCAGCAAATACTCAGTTCCAACTGCACTTTCCAGTAAAGATGCACATAGTCATTTCATTCTCCCACCTTTTTGTGTTTAAGTATCCCTTTTTCTATATGTTAAAGTCAACATAGTTAGGAGGACATTGTAATGGCTTTCATCATTCAGAAGAATAAAAAATACAACTGAACAATAAGTGACTTATGTTTCTCAGAATCAGCTGCACAAGAATTTCACCAGCAAGTATGAAAACTACTCAGTGAATTGTAATTTTGCAAATACAAAATGAGAATGCCCTGAAAAATGTTGTGAATGGTATCCTAAAACATTATTTTGAAAGACAACAGAATCTCAGTGTGTCATAGAGGTGCAGTAGAAGGTTGCCCAGTAATCCAGTCATTGTTGAACCATATACAGGAAAGATGATAAAAATTGAATTCTACTGTATAGTCCTTCTATTGCCCACTGAAAAAGCCATTTTTGCACAGAATCACAGTAATGATAATGAGGCCAGACCCTTTTCTTCCAATTATATTAAAAAAATTTAGTAAGCTTTACTGTGCTATTTTAACCATGGAAAGAATGCGACAAATGTACCCATTAAAGGTCAACACTGTTAATTACAGATTCAAGAGCCACGTGAATTAGGACTGGACTCTGGCGACACAGATTAGTTCTAGTGCACCTGACTATTAGAGTTGGGGTGTGAGGACTCTACTGGGGATGAGGTTTAGGGTTTCCCTGGTTTTCAGTGCAGCCCTTCATGTCCAAGATGACACGCAAAGACAAACAGGTCCAGGCAAGCAGCAGATTAACATAGTAGGTTTTGAGATATTGCACCTGTTCCAATATGACTTCGTGATCTAGCCTTATTTCAAATTTTCTTTTCTCACTTTTCATGGTCTTTGAAGCCTAAACAGAAGTTACAGATAAGCCAAGGTATCATGTGTGCACACTGGGAAGAAGTTTGCAGCCTGACTCAACAGGATACAAAATCTATCATTCAGGACTAGCTGTACACAGTGATATATTGCTATTTCTTTTATCATACTTTGAAAACCACCATTTCAGTCCCTCATGTAAATGTATTTTGATCCTCATTTATCAAACAGCAGCAATGTCCTCCTCTGCTAAACTAAACTGCCTAATGCGCAGTGGGTATCAGCTTTCCCCACAGCATACTGAACAACTAAGTGAGCATACCCTGAAAGAGCTGATCTCAACAAGGATAAAGGGTTTACCTCTGATGTTATCAAGATAAGGCTGGTTTACATTACAATACCTTTACCACTTCAAGGCATAGTAAATGGACAATTTTGCTTATACAGTTTGTTTTCCCATTTTTAAGGACAAGAGCCAGAACAAAAGAGATTAACCGGAAAAGAAATGATAGGATTCTGATTAACAAAACAAAATTTATCTAATTTTAAAGCAGATGTAATTTCAAAGATTTCAGGATACAGGTCTAAGTCATATGTCAGTTTTTCTGCGTAAATAAAAGTAATATTGTGATTTCAATAGTCAATATAAAACATACTGAAATCATTTTCATTAGCACAGGACTAAGCAGCTATCAATGCATTTTTTCAATAAACATCTCTTTCATGTTCAGCCTTTCCATCTTAGAGGCATTGAGATAATTTTCTTCAATAAAACAATTTCATTTAAAGGATTTTATCCACATTTCACAGCCTGCTCATGACCTACTTCTTTGTATTTGAACTAAAACTAATCATATTTCCCATGCATTTTACAGAATAATAAGATCAGGGACAGCATATTGGAGAGAATGGAAAAATCCCACAGAAGATGCTTCCACACTGCTTCAAACAACCATGAAACAGCTCCATCCACAAGTCTGAAGCACTAAGTTTCTGCTTTGTTGGCATTGATAGTTTGAGTTTTGCAAATCTGCATAGGTTAATTAACACAGAACCATGCCTGAGCAAAGCCCAGTAGCCATCAGAGAGTGGAAAATGCTTTATAAATATAATTCCTTATAATCACAATGAAGGCAGCAGAGCCTTGTCTGCCTGCACCACGTTACCAGCTCTCCTCCCACTCCTGGCTTTTCATCCCTGTCTCTGTCAATCCCCAGCAGCACCAGCATTATGCCCAGGGAGTTTATCATGATGTCATCTAGGTAATTTTCTGTGAGACCTAGGTCAGATTTTTAATCAAAGTTGAAAACAACGATATCGATGTATTTCGGAAAGTCTCAGTGGTCAATTCCTAATGAATTCTAAAGGTCTAAAAAAATAAAAATCTGCAGATTTTAACATTCTTCCATTTTTCAAAGGGCTCGGTGGTTAGGAAAATTAGCCCTGGGGTTGCAGCCTATTAAACAAATACACAATTTGAAACTAAAATCTTGCAACATATGAAACAGCATTTTTCTGCAGGGTATGCTGGAAGAGCAGTTCCACCATTAAAAATTTAAGTAAAATAAATTACACAAGTTTGCCAGAAAAAGTAGAAAACGTATGAGAAATTTAGTTCACAACATGGTTTTTTTTCAAAAATAATTCCAGTGAGCAAGTCCAACTGAGCACCTTAGTTTCAGCAGTATCATTATACAGCACAGAGGTATAAATGCCACTGAAGATCTGTCACACTCAGAACTTTCTGGTATCTCCTTATTATCTGATAAATAAAATAAAATAGTGGTTTTTTTTTAAGCATGCCTTTGTTTCTTTCAAGGAGACACAATAACAACCATGAAATTTTATGTACAGCCTTTGTCAAGGTGATCAGACAAAACATCCACTTTGTTGGTGATCAGGATCATAACCTGGTTTTCACTGATGATCTGAAAGGCTGATGATTAGTATGTGCTAAACCCCTACTAAAAGACTCCCCAAACTTCACTGTTTTTACTATTTAAAATGAACTATCAGACATTTAACACCATTGCTTACATTTTCAAGACCGAAATGCAAGGATTGTAGTTCTCTAAAACTTTTTGCTCGTGACAAGTCAGACTACTAGCCTTTTACAGTCCTGTGGTGATACAAACTGCTGTGCATTACCACAGTGGACCAAATGATTTATTCATACCCCAGGCTCTCTCTTTCTGCCCTGTATCCAGCCACAACAGAATTTATATTTGATTGCAAATCATAGTGGCCTATGACCAAAACCCAAGGGCAAACCTGCCACTTTTATAGATACATTAATGATTAATAACTGGAAAAGGAATGAAATGCATGCATTATTTGCTATATTAAATCATCTTTCTAAAGTGTGTTGTATTTCAGGTTGCAACAAGTGAAAACACAGAGGAATAAAAAAATCTTAGCCCATTATTTCTGCAAATGCAATAGAGAATGAGAGCCTACAGATCAGCAAATTCCACATCAGCACTCATGTTCCCATTTTCACTATGGCAAAAGAACAAATCCTTCACTCTCCTTCATATATATCTTCTCCTTAGCCTTCTCCAAAGAAAAATTTTAACAGCAAAATAACTGGTTTAACAAGAATCAAGCATTTAATGAGGTAAAACGATGATTGTCTTGAATTGGATAAGTCACTTTTTGGCAATGGAAAAAAAATACAATATTCTCCATCTCAATATCATTTTAACCAGCATATAAGCCTGACTTTGCCCGGAAAAGTAAACTGATATACTGTATCTAAGGCACAAGGAGCAGCACTTGCCATTTCAAAACAGTACAGATGAGTCAACTACACTGCTGGAAGGACTTACACCAAGAGAAAGTGCTCATCATCTCACTGCACATCATTTCTTAGCAGATTGTACTATACCAGTAACAAATAGTATATTCAAATAATTTTAAAAATTTATAGTGTTCACAATTATTTGTAAATTATTTCCTTGTTTGTTACAGTTAATACATGCAGAAAGTTCAAACACAACAACACAGAGTTACACTAATAGGTTTTTACAGCATGATGTGATACTAGGATGCCTACAAAGTCATACAACACTTTATACTCAAAGCTCGAGCTTTTGATCCAAACTGGCAAGTTCAAATGTTTCAAAACCACATAGTTTCCATGAAAACATGATTGCTCCGAAAATGGGAACAGCTTTGATTTTTAATCAGTTCTGTTCAGATGATAACTTACAACAGTCTTTGCCACCCCTGCAGCTGATAACACGGCACTTGCTGAGCCACCTCATTACAGTTTTCTCCCAACTCAGCACAGGCTTCCTTTGGCAGTAGATTGCACAGCTCACACCCTCCTGCTCCCAGGCAGGGATGGGAGGAGCAGGATTCACACAGAACAGAAGATGCATGAGCTGCCACTCCGCTACTCAGTGCAGGAACATCGTATTAATCAAAATATCAGCAACAGGGCAAAACATCAAATGCTAACTGCAAAGTTTCCAGAAAGTGTTACCTGTGTACAGCGTGGTACTGCAGTGTTATTTGAGCACACAACCTAGAAAAAATGAGTATACAGTTCTATGCCAAGATAGGAAGTAGAAGGATACACATGCAGGATAATGGATTTGTACTTGCCAGTCCTCTTCTTTCTTTTACACCACCCCCAGCCATTCTACTCTGGGAAAAAAAGGAACTGATTTGATCATACTGTGTGCCCTCACCAATCGAGTACTGAGAGACATTAAGGCTGTCAAATACCTTTGTTTTCTGAAAGAGCATCGCCACCTCTCCATATAAATTAACCTCATTCCCAACTGTAATCCCAAACCAGTAAATGCAGAAAAATTTGCATAATGTGGCACAGAAGGAAACAGGTAGAACAAGTGCAGATCTACAGCACTAACAACCTATTCTCAATCACCTCTAACTTTTTAGATCATCAGTGAAGATGGTAAGAAGGAAAAACAAGAGGGGGGGGATTCCTCCCCAGGCACATGACTTCAGGAGCCTTTTTCCCCAAAACAGCTCTGTGGATGGGATGTATCCCACTCCTCATCGAATGATGCCTCCCTGGCAAACAGCACTAGGACAAGAGAGTACAGTCTCAAACTGTGCCAGGGGAGATTTAAGTTGGACATTAGGAAGAAATTCTTTAACAGAGTGATCAGACATTGGAATGGGCTGCCCAGGGAGGTGGTGGATTCACCATCCCCGGAGGTATTTAAGAGACTCAATGTGGCACTTAGTGCTGTGGTCTAGTATGGAAAGTGGTAATAGGTCAAAGACTGGACTTGATGATCTCAGAGGTCTTTTCCAATCTACTTTATTCCGTGATGGACACTGGCATTTGTAGAGCCCTGCAACCATACAGGAAAAATCAGCCACTCTAAGATTCTGGCTCCTCTAAAGTTTTGCCTAGTAATGCCAATCATGTCAGAAACCCTTTGCAAAGCTGTTAGCATTTCTTCAGCGATTGGTAGGTGTTTTCTCCTGAGCATGCCAAACCACCACAGCAGCTCCACCTGAAGCTGTGTCCTCTGTGAGCACAGCCCTCCTTCAGGAGCATCTTCCTGTTTCTCAAAAGTAGTTTTTTTAGTTAATCCTACTGACTGCAGAGACAAGGCCACACTCACCTCCTTGCAGCCGTGGCTTCCCAAGGCAGTGATAATCCCCCAAAAAGAGATGGTTTGGATTTCAAAGGACTGAAGTTTCAAAGCGCCAGCCTAAGTCTGCCAAATTCAGTCCCAGATGGAAAACAACCAAGCTGAGTCAAATTAGGGAGTTAAACTGAAAATCCACCTCTCTGCCCCCAAGGATTTTTTATCCCTTGCTCTGCTGTGGAATGGGTCACAGGTCTTATTAACTTGAAACTGCCTCGTGGATATTTCGGACACTGATATTTATAGGTCATCAACACATGTTTGGAGTTTAGTGTTTACTTAAAATACACAGATACTAGTTTTTCAAAGTCTCAGTTACTCAAGTTTTTTCTCCTGTTCTCTTTTTGTGTTTCTAACTCCTGAGGAATCTAAATACATGCTTTCAAATCTCTAATACTTTGTATTTCAAATAATGTAGAGTGTGTCACTCTGATATAAAATCAGACTGTGATTTGCAAAGAAGGCTTGGCTCAGAAATTAAAAAAGAAAAAAAAAAGAGGCACATGTACAATGATTATTTCATTCAGAGATGGGGTGTGCAGAAATGAAAGTTACCACAAGATCAGAGAACCGTTTATATTGATTAGAGTTTAAAAGGATAACAAGAATAAAGAATCCCGTGAAGAGTTATTAGTACAGGGTAATCACCTCTAATGAGTTATCGTTAGAATATGCATTATAACGTCTTGAGGGATCTCAAGGATATAATTCCAGGAACAGAAGGAAGGAGGTAGGATTTAGGAATATGGGTATTGACAGGAAGGAGAAAGTTCACCCATTTCCATACCAGATTCCTGTTTATGGAATAATTAGTCCATTTCCATTTCTTTTTTTTATCTCTAATCTTACATTGCTGAAATTGCTTCAGGACAGTTATTCTCACAAATATCCAGCGAACAGAAACGTGTGCCTTTACAAGTTCTATCATTAATTACCTTTCACGTGGGCATTACGATTTCAGCACATCAAGCAATTGCCGCTGACTGGGCAAACCAGATCAATGTTGCCTTAAGGTAAAAATAACTGATCAGCTCCGAAATCTGCACTGAGGTGCAATGCAAAGCAAGCAGCTTTTATGCCGTGTCCTTTTGAGTTTGTGATGCCCTGGGAGGCTCATATGTCAAAACACACTTGGGTTAATTAAAACCAAGGTCAAATTAAGAGTACTTCTAGTTTATTTTATAAGTAGGTATTACATCCAATTTCCTAATATCAGCAAATTTGGTATCCAGATTTGAGCTGCAAAATTAGTTCTAAACTTCAGTTAATTTAATAAGGGCCATGGAGAGGTTAATATCTATTTAAAGGAATAAGGAAGTAATAGTGGGGTCTATAATTTCTCCTGAACCTCTTATACTGTGTCTGAGGTTCCTTGGTTTCCTTTGTAGCAAGAATTGCAGATAATTAACAGGAAAAACTCATTTATAGAAGACAGTGCAATGTACACAGATCAGAAGTAAAATATTTACAGGTTTTCTTCTTTTATCAGTATTGCAATAATTACAAGTAGGAAGAAAGGAGGGAGTGCTCCAAAAGTATAATGCAATGTAATAATTAGTTTATTTTCCTTCCCAGGAAAGCTTCAGAGTCTGGTGTAAGCCTGGCTTTATTTCTTATTGTGAGAATAAGAACCTGCAACATAATCGAAGGTGTGCAAAGCTCTTAAATGGTCAGATTGCTGTGGGCATTTTGGCAGCTCTGTTATGTAGGAGACAATCACACTCGTTTAGAAATACTGTTGAATATACCAGAGGACTAATGACCTTCAGAATTTGGGGAAAAGATCTGTTCCTGAACAGGTTTTACCTAATTTAGGGTACCTTCCACATTCCACAGACACGTCAATTTACATCTCAGGTTTGCCACAGATATGTCCCAAATCAGCACAGTTTGGTCAGACTTATAGCTCTGAAGGCACTTGATGGGATTAGGTACAATTCTGAAAGCTTGATCCAGGCAGTATTTGCATAGGACATTCAATACTTCTCTTACGTTAGTCATCTCCAGTCAAAATCTCAGGAGTGGTTGCAATGACACAGATTTCAGTGAAACAAGCTTGAAGTTTTCTGAGGCTTCTGAATATAGAAGAAAATTACTTGCTTTTAAATTACAGGCTCAATTAGGGAAAGAAAAGGATGATGGCCTCTGCTGCTTTTATAACTGAGGGTTGGTTTATCAGCATTAATGAATGACACTTAACCCAGGTATCTACAGAAAGATAAAACCAGTATATTTTTCTCAGAAAGGATTCCCTTTAGTGACCTGTGTTGGAAAGAGCTTCTGATCTTGAACTTAAAATCTGTAAGTATAAAAATAACAATCCTTCAAGGTCTAAAAACCCGACCAATTCATTACATTTGTCTTAAAGAAATGCTCAGGATACACTAAAGACTTGCAGCGCAAAACAACCCTCTAGAGTTGCATTTCTGCAATTCATGGGAGGTCACAGTGCTCATGTTTTCCTAAAATACTAAACAAAACAAGCATAAAAAAACCCCCAAAGAACAAAACCAACAAACCCAACACCAAACCAAACCACCAAACCACCATCATTTGCTCTCCACCAATCACATCAACTCTTCTGTGCCTAAGTTCGCCCTCCCACCCCAAATGTGATGTCTTAGCTCTAAGATGCTATTCTTGTTTTCATGATCTTTACAAAAGCATGTGGTTTTTTTTATCATTCAGTACAGTTTAACTCCCCTAAATTCACGGTCCATGGCAGACACGTCATATGAATGTTCTGTCAATTTGTTTTTCAATTTGAAATTCATCATTCCCAAACTCATACCGAAGCCCTCACTTAAATAAAGCCTCTTCACTCACTTCAATTACACCAGCACTGATCCTGTTTCTTCCCACACAGTTCTACCATAATCTGGTTACTTCACACTGCAGCCATCATGTTTCTCTTTTAAATACTTAACCCCACAGAAAACTTTGAATATTTATAACATGCAAACTGAGCAGTTACCCAAGTGTTGAAAAAGGAATGGAGAAAAGCACAGTATGCCTGTTGTTCTGAGCAGATGCAGAAAAGCTCAGGACCTTACTGTCACTTGAAGGGCTGCCTTTGGTTTGCACAGATATTGGACACTGCCATGTTGAGCACTCTGTTCTTCCAAAGGATAAAAACAGTGAATCACTTCAGTGGCCACCCTACACTTCCATCTTACAAGTACGGAAATGCCTACCCCAGTAACACATCCATGTACATACAGCACCTGGGACAGGTTGTTCTGCCTCAGGCAAGTCCTTAAAATAAACCAATTTGGTCCCACCCTTGCCTTTCTCCCTCTTCCCACTCTGTCTCCATGACATGCCATATCACAGCATGAAATTCAAGGTCCCGACTACATTTACTACCCTCTCAGTAACAAAAATTCTTTTCTTAACAGTATATTTCCAGTGCTTTCCCAATTTCAGTCTGAATGCTTCAGGTGATAACACTTCCACCTGAGAAACTCCTCAGCAGCACTAAAAGCATCTATTTACAACATTTTTTTTCCTTGGTGTTTTTCTTAATGATACTTCTTGACTGCCCGCCTCACTGCTGAACATGTAACAAAACTGAGTTCTTTATCTGTGCTGACATAAAACTAATTTGTCGACAAATAGATTAATGATATTATGTACGTTATGCTTTCCATAGTTCCTATTTAATCTTTGAGTCTTCAAAATTTATCCCTTTTTCTTCTCAGTTTTCTGTAAATATTTATTTTGTTTTTCTATGAATCTGAAACAATGTAGCATTCCCTGTGAGCAATCAGAACTGCCTATAATCTTGCCCCTAAACTAAACTTGTGGTGTATTGCACCTACTGGTTCCTCCAATATTTCTCTTAGAAATCTCCACCTTCTCCTTTCTTCTGTTTTACCTAGTCACACATGTATCCTTTAAGTTGTTCTTATCCAGTGATCACCCTCCCCCCCAAATATTCCATAGATCTATTTGGTATCATCTTTTTCCAAGTGGCCAGTACTTTTGATTTCTACTTCTACAACACAGATAAAGCTTCTGGTTTACATTCACGGAAAGATTTGTACTGTGACACAAATTCCCTCTTCCAAATGCCTAATAAAGTGAGAAATTACCTCATTTAACACATCACAAAACCTCATGAAACCCCACTGAACTAACTCAATCTGTCTGTGATCTTTCATCTGGTTTTCTGGAACTGAAGCTGCCAAGTATAAGGGCAAAAGCATTAGAGCCTCTAGAGACCCAAAGACCAAAGGAAGCAAAAAGATTATTTTTGAGACTAGGAGTAGAGAATCAAACATAGAAGCAAATACTGAGAGGTTCATCAAAAAAAGTATAGAGATTTTTTATGAATTTCCAAATGTGGAAAAGAACAATGCAATAGAAAAAAAAAAGATTTCAAAGTTATTTTTACTTATGGTGCAACAACAATTAGGTTTTCCTGCTCTTTTGTCCTGTATACAAAGAAGGTTTTTAACTAGACTTCACAGCTTAAAATTGATACTCCTTCTTTACATGGATTTACTTGACATGTTTACAAGCTGCTGGAAACGCATACTGTCCTCCAGCAGAAGTAGGGAGAACCTGTTAATAAAACAGAAGCCTCATTCTCAATTAGTGTAGCAATTAGAGCAATTATAAACAACTGTCACTCTCTGCAGAGTAAGTGATCACAGAGTAAAAGCTGTCAAGGTACATGGTGGCCTATTACATCCCATGTGACTTGGGAAGAACTGTGGATGTGACCTTCATAGATGGGCAGAGTGTTGTGATGGACTACATTTATCTTTGCTTTAGTTAGAAAAAATCACAGAACAAGCACTGATGGGTGGCTGTTCCTGCACACCCTCATAAAGCAAGACAAGAGTCGCTGACAGCAGGGGGCGAGAGCAGGTGTCACACCTGTGAGGCTGCTTCAAGTCTGACCTCAATCCCCTGCTTGGAACTCGCTGCTCTGTTCAGCAACAGTGTTCAGCAACATACCCATTAGGCCAGGAAACAGATATAAGCTAAAAATGATGTAGCATTAATTAATAAAAATATGTCATAAAGCAGCCCTCAGAAGTCCTGCAAAAGCATCTACCGGCAAATTAAACTGATTGAGGTCATTGGGCACATTAAAGCCACAAACCGTCAGTACTGCAGTGAGGAATCACAAGGCCACGTGTTTCATGAGCACCCACAAACCCCTCAGGGGCAGAGCCACAGAACATTCATGCTCCTGGGTCACAGCAAACACAAGGAAATCTCAGTGAACAGACCAAACTCCGAGTATTCCATATTTGCTACTGACACATAAACATTTGCGAGTGACTGGGACAGTATTTGCAGATTTACATCCACTGCCCTCTATGACACAGTGAAGTGGAACCCCAGAGTGGGATATTCTGACCCGAGCAGGGCTCTGAAACCTCTTCTCTGTGGAAGGAAAAGGACCTGTAGAACCAGTAAATGAGTAACAAATACACTGCTCCCAGTCATCTATTTAAGTGAAATCACTTCTGCAAGATTTGCTTAGAGATGTTTGAGCCACTGCCATGAAGGTCTTGTTATTCAGTTCATCAGGATCTAACTCTGAAATTACAGAATGCACTAAGCAAACTGTGCTTCAAAACAACAAAAACAGGTTTCTTAGCCAATTTGACCCATTTCTATTTTTAAAGCCTCCAATTTAGAGCCTGTAAAGATGTACACCTTTTCAGTGTAGGTGAATGGTCTCACTGATTTGATGAGCAAAGCTAATAATGCAATTAACCCATTACAGAATCAAAAAGTCAATTCCAAATTTAGGTTTTTAATTTAAAAACCAAATTACTCTGCAACACAACAGAGACAAAGGGCATTTAAACAAGTTCAGCATTTACGTTAATGTCAAACTAGATATTGTATCTTCAAAGCTTTGCTCTTCCTTTTTCTGGTATGATCTTATATTTCTGCAGTTATATAATTGAATTTATTGACCTAAATTACTAGAATGTAAAATAAGAAGGTGTTTGCAATTGAAACGTTCTTTGAAAAAAAAAAAAAAGTGTTATAAATAATAAAATGTGTTTGTACTGTGAAAATTTCAGTTAAAAAAATATTCCAAAACAATAAACATCTACTTCCTCAGCACACAAGAGCTACCAAGAGTGACAAGGTATCATCTGGAAGATGTATTGATAGTGGTAAAATAATATTTTATGGAAAGTAAGAACACAAATTTTAAGAAAATAAAAATATTAAACTGGAAATTTTGGTATTATTCTGTACTTACATGAAACAGTCAGATTTTCCCTTCATGCACCTCTCTTGGGATAGGCAAGAAACACTGCCCCTTCCCAGGCATTCCTAACTAAAAATTTAAATATACACTTAATTAACAAGGCAAATATACAGGATCACTTGAAATTTTGAATATTATCAGAGAAATACTGCTCATTTTCACACTCACAGTCCCAGAGGCAAACTCACAGGCATTCCACCTGCTCAGGCAGTCTTAAAAGGAACCCTTCTATCAGTTAATTGCACACACTCCCAAACACCATGTTTATGGTACCAGTGGACCTCCTACAGTCCAGTCTCTTGTCCAGCAGCACCTTTGTTTTTACCTGCACAGGACAACAATGCTTACTAGTTGGAAATAATGTGATATGAATATATTGCTTGAGCACTGCTAAACTTTCTGGAAAGAGAAGTCCACTCGTGTATGAGAATGAGCATTCAGAGCTGACCCAAAACCTGCATTCCTTTTAAAAGAAACTGGACTCTCAGAGAACAGAAGGGTCCCTCCAGCTCCAGTCTCATCAGCTGCCTCAGGCTACTTTCCTTAAGTAAAACATGCCATGCAACCTAATGTGGCTCTGCTTCTGAATATTATCTTTTTGGAATGACCGGTCTTCGGGGTTTCTAAAGTCAACCAAGTACATTTTGCAGCCACATACCCTCTGCTGCTGTCAGCAATTTGAAACAGCCCAAGTAACAGAGGCAGAGGGGGGGAAGGATTCCAGTTTACAGAGGCATCCTGGGCTACACAGGGAAAGCTCAGAGGTGTGAAAGTTTCATTTCCTTTAAGGGGTAACATGTAACATACCTCCAGGATATTAAGATGAAAGCCATGTTACTGACAGGCTGGTTTATTGTAGTTCTCCCACAATCTCAGGGAGATTAAGAGGTTGTCAGAAAGATATCATGGAGTTGTTTTCTTTGATAAAGATTTGACTGCTCAGATCAGTTCAAAAAGAAGACAATTTTGTTCAATATCAATTTAAGTCTTGGTTTGGCAATCTCTTTAGTCTCTAAGCACCAAGGTAAGCTGCTTAGTTCATCTTTGCAAGGAGTCAATCAAATAGTCTTTGATAATACACTAATTACAAAGTTTTTAGCACAATAAAGAATCTGTAAGGTCACGCAGCCCTAAAAAGTTGGCTATTTTCCCACAGTAAGTAGATAATGATTACATTTGTGCCGAGTTCAACCAAAAAAAAAAGCAAAACCCACCCAGAATTAGTTAGAAACTATGCAAATTATTTCAATTTTTACAGAATAATTAATGCTTATGAAATTTTCCAACATTTATCATCACTTCAACGTACAGCCAGATGACCAGATAACAAATGCACTGTCTGAAAGGAGGAAAGTCCCTATAAATCATCTGTGTAGTTAGATCTAGGCACAAACTGAGAAGTTTGTGTAATAGATTTATCTAAGAATAAAATCTGATGTCTTTAATACAACTTCTATCAAAAACCATATTTAAAATATCAATTTGGGTAAAAACAATCATGTGCTTTTAGTAATTCTGTCTTTTCTAATGTTTGGAGGGGGTTTTCTGTTGTTCATGGGGTTGCATTCATCTTTTACTGACACATTATAACAACAAATTTCAAGATAGGGAAACTGGAAGGATAAGGCAGAGGAAGTGATCAGCCTACCGTCATGGTTTTTTCTTTAATTTCTTTTCCCCAAAGCACACTCCCACACTGACAGCACGAGAGAAAGGACAGGTCTTTGCAGTGATCCCGTACGTTCTCATTCCAGAAAAGAGCAGGAAGTTTCCTCTGACGAATGAGACTCAGCTCAGTATTTTGTGAACAGGGAAGCACAGCCTGTCATCCTTCATAGGGACTCCTGAGCTACAGGCTTGAAGTGCCAGAAACTTCAAGAGAGAAAAAAGGAAAACCATTCAGCCTAAAGCTGTGAAGGTGAACTTCAGCTCTAAGAAATGCACAGGAGGATCGTCTTATTCCCAAGATTAACTGTTTGAGAATACAGCTATGAAAGGATAAGGAGCCTTTATAAGGAAATTTGCTGCACAAACACTGGATAAAACTATTATGAAGCTAAGTGGGGGTCACTTTTGTCAAAGGTATACACTATATTAGCTGTTCCTAACTTTTAGGTTCTTGCATGCAAATTATTATCAAGAACCTTCATTAGTGCATTCAAGCCCCTTCAATTAGAAATACATGTTAGACATAAAATAGCAGCCAAATTAAGCAGTAGTTTATAGGAAGAGCTGTCCTGCTGCTAATCCATACAGCGTAAATTGTCAAGAATAAAATTTGGCCCTGTGGAAACATGCAGACTGCTGAAGCCAGGAGACTTGTTTGATTATCTGAACTCTGATTGTCTGTGTCAAGCAAGTGCTTCACAAGCTACTGCCTACAACCACCTTTGTGGAGAACAAAACCAAAATAGAAAGCAACTCTTTTAGCAAGACAGAAATAACATTGTATCATTTAATTCTTCTGGAATCTTTCTTTTATTAAATTTAGTTTTAATTAAACGTCAGGAATTGCTCTTTCTTTTTTCAGTACCCACTGCTGCAAAGGGCAAACACTAAAGCTACTTAAGCCGTGAGTGACAGATAAATAGCTGGGAAGTGTTCTATTCTCAAACTTCACGTCCATACACAGAAAATGCAAAACTATTTCTCAGTTCTAGCTGTCCTCCTGCTTGCCCATTTGTCCACCATACACTGGACAGCCCAAGAAAATGCAAGCTTTTTATGTCAAGATGACTTTTAAATTTCTTATTTCAATTTGTATGGCTTTGATATCTAAATAACATTGTTAAGTGGTGTAAGATTCCTAATTTTCTACTAGTTCTTAAAAAAGTACTAGGAGAATAAGTGAAGTTTCTTGGCATATATTGTACTTGCTAAATGTAGTCTCAGGTATGAAACACAGTAACCTATTCAACAGCTTTCATCTCATATGGAATGAGGTGTTGATGAAAACCAGTTTAGATAGCAGGAAACACAAAAAAGCTGTTTATTCTGACTCATGTTAGGTAAATGGCAACAAGAGATGGGTAGACCTTTCAGCCTAGGAGCTGGGACATTATAAAGTTCTATTTGGAAAGTCATTAACAAGTTCACAAATTCTAAAACCCAGAAATGAGGCACTACCAGTACAAATTGCCTGGGGTTTTGCTAGGGTTTTCTTAGGGGTTTTTTTGCTGCTGCTGCTAGAGGCAGAGAGCACCCCAAAAGGGGAAGAGAGCATTCAGAGGGAATTTCAACATTTTGTAACACTGAAGATGGTTTACAAAATGGCTAATCACAAAATACACATTTTGCTTTCAGATCTTGCAGAGCAGGTGCCTGTACTAAACTATACCCTACACTAACTCCAAATCAGCATTATGAATTCGAAATCTTCACATAAACTACTTGCTTCTTGCACAGGTTTACATGATTAAGGCAAGTGTACTAATGTGTCCCAAGGCAGGTATGTTTGACAAAATTTGGGTTAAAAGTACATTTAAATCTGCGCACACAAAATGCTTCAGTTCTTCATGTACTAACCATCCCACATAAGAAACCTTCACTTTTGAATATGATTTATGAAAAATCTCATGTCCAACACAACACAGCACAGCTGTTTGTTAGCCAACAGCAAAATGTGCTTGCAAACATAGTACCTTAGTACTTTACCATTGGTAACTTTATGCTAAAATACAGATGGTCACTTAGAAACTGATCCACCAGACAGTGGGAAGGGGTTTTCTGAAGGGATTCTTCGACCTTTTGCAAGAAATGAGCACTTAACTCAGTGACCTTTCGCAATATTTTCTTAGCCAGCTGCAGAATTACTATTTTCTTTTGTCTTTTTCTAACATACCCTTTTATCTTATGACTTCTGATCTACTGAAACAATGAACTGGGTAAGAAGAAATTTACCAATGGGTAAGAAGAATTTACTACTCCCTCTAAATTTCATTGTGCTTCTTTTCATGTTAAAGAACCATCATTTTCACAGTTACCATCCTGGAACAATCACAGATACAACTGAAATATCCTTTTTAGAAGGAATACACAAAGCTCCAAGTTCCATAAAATTAAAAGTTCAACTTGAACTGTTCCAGATTGAACAGAAATCTGCACTTGTTTTAAGTATTTCATTTTCACAGTTTCAAATTGAAAGTAGAGAGAAACCTAAAATCCCTGAGTTCCCAGTTCTGCTAGCCAGGGAGGAATCCCATTAAGTTTCCAGAAGATGCTTATATGAATATACCCTCATAGAATGCTGGGTTGGCATCTCCCACTGAAAAGCATTAAAGTAGAAAAAGTCTATTTAATTCTCTTAACTGGCTCTAATAAGCCCTCCTTTCAATTTCTAATTCTACTTCAAATTGTAATAACTGAATCTCATTGCTCCTTTTGGGTTTCTTGGTAGATTAGAGAGCTGTCATGAATCTCTCCAACTCTCCCCTGTACTGGCCCTCAGTATATATATAATCAACTGACCCTCAGCTTTCCATACAATAGAATGCCTGAACAGACGGAGGTGATCATAAGTCTCAATGCAAAGGACTTTCCCTACACCTTCCTCTTAATTGAAAGGACTAATATCTGTATATTCTGCTTTACATGAGAGCTGTTTATTTGGATAGCTCACCTGAGCTAATTCTTTTATTCAGCTATTTAGAACATATCACTGTTCCTCTTCCCTGCCTTATCTCCATTTTCCCTCTTTAGATAAACTGTTAAAAGAAAAGACAGAACACAGTGGGTTTATAGCTTAAAAATGTCCCTTATCCCAGCAAAGCTCTCAGTCAAGCACAAGGCACGAGGTTCTCACATGCAGACCCCCCTCCTGGGCTCTGGAATACCCCTACATTCAGCCTGCACTGTCCCTGCAGTCCCCTCAGGGGATGTCACCACCAGCTTGAAAGCAGAAAGTCACAGACTCACATCAGGTATCTGTGACAAACCTCTATAAAGCTTGAACTCCTGCAAAGTTGTCTGTAACAAAGCAGAACAGAAGTTCAAATGGACCATCCATCCTGCAGCACTCCTCACCTTGTAACTCAATCTGCTCTTAACCCTCCAGAAAATAATCCTGATGGATTTTTCTACCTTTAGTAGCTGCACTGCAGGACCAGAAAAAGGCTGGATTAGTCACCTGAGTGACACTTTTCCTTTGAAGTGTCTCGAGGGAAGGACTGTTCCTGAATCAAGAACACATTAGCTTATCCCAGAGGTGTCTGAGACAGGGGGACTTCAGACTGCAGCTCACTCACAGATAAATTATCTCGATGGTTCTTACAGTTCTGAGCCTTTGCCATGTTCAATTCCATAATCTCCCAGCATGGGTACTCCAAACAGCACAACAAAGCATGGATACACATCAGATGGACATCAGGAAGAACATAGATTACTTTCTTGTTGGGTCATATCAAAATTAATTAAATCCCTTTTCCTTCCTTCCTTCCCTATTCCCACCAAAAAAAAAAAAATAAATCACAACATGAAAGTGCACGCTTGGGAACAATTCATTTTAACTTCACTAAACTTCTGCAGCCATCAGAGTGCACCACGGCAGGCATGGATGTGCTGGGCCATATCCAAAGCAAGTTTCTATTTACATAATAAACTGATTTACTATATATTAAACAAACAGCTGCAAGTACGTGGAATTAGATGAAACTTTTATTGTGAATCTTGAAAAGAAACACGGCAACAAATTTCCTCACAGAGCAGGTGCTGGCCAAACCAGGCTCCTGGTAAGGATTTGTTTACTCTTTTCTTAAGATCAACAAGAATTATTGTCAAAAGTTTTTTAATATGATTTTTTTTGTTGTTGTTTATTGGCAGGTTTTTTTCTGTAGAGCAATTAAGACAAAGCTTGATTGCGAGGAAAGCTTAATTTGCAAAGAGAAATACATATTTCATGAAAGCTGATAAAGTGTTTCTAATTGTGGAAATTGCATTACCTCCAAAAAAATGCTGTAATCTCTTATTTTGGGGAGGAGAGACAGATTTTTCTGTACACTAAATATCCACTCCTATTGAACTAATCAGCTGGTGATGCATGAAATTAGACTTCACCTGTCAGGGTGACCTTGGGAAGGTCTTTGTGCAACCTGTTATTTATCATATGCTCCATGATAATTCATCAGGAAGTCCACAGAACTGGACACAGACATAACACCTAACAAAAAAACAAAGCCCTTTTTTTTTTTGTAGCTACATATTGTTATAGTAGCAAGTCACAACCACCTGTTGAATCTTAACTTTTCTTATAGTTTTTAAGAGATGGAAAAGCTCTATAAATATAAAAGCCTTACGAAAAATCTCTCTTTTTTTTTTTAATTTGGTATGCTTTTATTATTATCCAGTATTCCACATCTAGATTGGTCAAATTACCAGCTGCTATAATGAAATCCATGTGGGTACAAACAAGTCACATTACAGCATCTTGTACTACTGAGCCTCCATGAGGACAAGGAGCCTCCATGCAGCTCCTGTTTCTCCTGAAACATGAAAAAAGTTAGGAAAAACCCCTTGTGAATGCAACTACAATATTCAGACAGTGAAGGAATCCAGGTGATATGTCAGTGATCCAAGACTTCACCTGGTTGTCTGAAAATCCTACATTTGGTAACATAGCAGACTGAGACAGTGGGAAAACAAAATTTACAGTACTTTCCATTTAAATGAGAAGTCCTTGGGCCTTCAGTAGGAGAAATGGCCAAGGGAACAATCCAACAGAGAAGGAATATATCCATATCTGTATCTGTATACGTGATCTCCACTTGTCCTTAATAAAAAATTAAGAACTCTACAAAAGCAAACACAACCATCTCAGATCATCCACTTTCCTCATAAAGCAACTTATTGAGTTAAATACATAGTAAATTGATTTATAAACTGATCAAAGGATAGGAGAGGAAGAGAGAAGAAAAGAAGCCGTGTCAGAGCTTATTTATTTTTTTAACCAGGCAGTCCCCATTTCTCTGCAGTGTCTCATCCATCCAAGCACATGTGCTGCAGGCTGCTTGACTTGGAGGATGAACTTCAGTATCCATGACTGAACACGCAGCCTAATCACCAAACAATCTTACATTAATTCTTGCTACGATCTTATGTGTAAGCTGGAGCTTTTTGATCTGATGGGATACAGGAATAACAGGTGATTACCCATTAGACTTCCTGAGCCTCATTAAACGTTAGCACATGTAAACAATTATCACAGCATTGTGCTTAAATTACAGGTGCTTCTTAAGTGAAGCATTTTCTGGGAGACTTGTGTGATAACCAAATGTAACCATTGACTTGCCAAGTGAACCAGAACACATCTCTTAGGACAAGGAGCTAAGTTAACTCAGCTTTTTGCATTACTAGATTTATGCCTGGGGACTAACAGGATCAAAGAGTCAAGTCTAGAGACACTCTCCTACTCTTAGCTGGTCTGTCAGACATCTCTTTCTTCCCCCAGGAGAATGGCTCAGAAGGAATATTGCAAGCTGAGGCTCTGGCTGTGCCAGAGGGTCTTTTTTGATGAAAGTTTTCAGCTCACTGTGCAGAGAGCCATTAACAGAGTCCAGTCAGAGTGGACTGCAGGAATTTACTTTCCTAGTGTATTGTCATGGCTTAAATTTTAGCAAAGCAGTACTTATTTTAAGAGAAAACTGAAGAAACTGGAGTGGGGTTTCGAGCTGGCTGGGTTTCAGTTCAGCCCAGACAGAATTCTGGACAGAAACAACAGAATTCTTTTGTGATGAAAAAGATTTGGAAACACTGACAGACATTTTCATCAACAGATCTTACTGCTTTCACCTAGCTCCAGATGTACTAAAACATCCTGATAAACTAAAATGTGGACTTTAGTAAAAATCAGTTTAAAAATGAAAAATATTTAGATCAATTCTTTGTAATCTTTAAAAACCAAAACTTTTCATGTGTTGAGAAAAGTTAAATGCCTTTATTTGACTCAAGGCTTATAATATACACAAGGCTAAAAAATCCTGATGAAATTTCAGAACCTAGCACAGAATCCCTATAATTCCTATAAATACTCATTTTTATTGACTCTTGCAGCAGTATCTTCTAAGTACAGGCCCAGAAAGGTGCACAGAAAGCTGAGTTTCCTTAAACTGTTCAGCTAGAACTGAGATTTTTCTAAACTTACTATATTTACCCACAGGGGCTACTAGAAACATCAAGGCAATTTACTGTTATTAGGGATGCCCCCACCTTCCCTTCTCTCTCAGGCAGACAAACACCAAGGCTGGCAGAACACAAGGCAGAGTAGAATCAAGACTAAATTATAATAGCAGAGAAGTTTTCACTTCAGTGTTTTCTTCACATTAATCACATTGCAGACTTTTCGTTTCTGTGAAAAGGAATGATGCTACACCACCTTCCTCTTAAAAGCCATTCCTGTGCAATTTATGCTCCAAGGTAAAAGCAAACAAAACCAAAAACAACCACCACCACAAGAAAATGAAAAAGGCTCCAAGGAAAAAAATAATCAGCCATGTCATGCCCCCTCAGAAAGAATAATTCATTACATTTCAATAAATTATGGCCTTGAGTCCACTAAAGTCATAATGAAATTACAAGGCTATATTTATTCTATCCATTTATGAAATGGAGGAAATGCTGAAGCACAGAAAGGCTTTTCTGTTCAAGGTTTTTCTACATTATTAACAAATAAATGCTAGGTTTGTATTTGGAATTTGATAAAGATTACCAGTGTAATTTCACAGGTTTCTAGTGACACATTCAAGAAAACTGTTTAACTGAGAACTCAGCTGACATTTGGCTTGCAAAGCCTTTGAACTAGCAAGTGCATTAATTCCACTGCAAACATCCTAAGCCCACAAAGGCTTATGCTATTGTTCTTGAATTATCCACAAGCTTTGAATTAGCACATGAGAGACCTCCCAGAGGGTCACAGATCATTGATTCTGCCTAGACCAGTCTCGAGCATGCTGATCAATAAGAGACATAATTGGAAGGTCTCAAATAATTGGAAATTTCAAAGGACTGCTGCAACCTCTACAACACACAACTGGTCTAGAAGCATATAAAAATATCAGAGTCAGAAGGGAGTTTAAAACAATGCTCTAGCTTCAGTTTTTAAAGACTTTTCCCATTCAGAAACATTTTTCTTCATCGTTGGTGGCTGGCAATTTCCCCTATAGTTTTCTGAACAAAATTACTTCAGGATACAAATATTCAAGATTTGAAAATTCTTTTCTAATTTACATTGGAATTGCTCTGTTGATTTCTGTGACAGAAAACAGAAATAGCAAATATGCTTTAAGGATTTTTTTTTTTTTTAATGCAACTGGCAAACTTTAAAGTGAAACCAAATCCATACAAATGCGATTACATATTTCATACAAGGTTCATAGTATATCCTGGTCTTACTGAACAATAAGAGTTCTAAGAGTAATAAATTTGCCCTGTCCCTGCTCTCCTGACATT
Source organism: Corapipo altera (assembly GCF_003945725.1). Classification (NCBI taxonomy): domain Eukaryota; kingdom Metazoa; phylum Chordata; class Aves; order Passeriformes; family Pipridae; genus Corapipo; species Corapipo altera. The sequence continues at coordinate 7,671,680 of NW_020884902.1, forward strand.
AGAAGTTTATCTAAGCTTTGAGCTCAGATGACATATGGGACATGCTGGTGGTGCCAAAGAAAGCACAGGACCTGAATACCCCATCATCATATGCCAGTACCAAAGTGCAAGAACAGTAACACCACAGTGGTTTTGATGGGGAAAAAATGAGCTGCTGCTGAGGTGTTACCTAATTTTCAGGACAAACTTCAAAGGCTCCACCAATAGCCTAGAAAGAGGTATCATTTAATCTTGCTACATCTCTACAGTATTTCAGCATAAGGAAATAAAAAAGCAAAGGGTTTGACTGTTCTTTTTTTGTACCTTTTACTGCCTGTACTTTGGATGGCAATATCACCTCCTGGCAGCCTCACTTTTAAAATGCTGCTCTTCAGCATATTTTTATTGTTTTTAAAGCCTCAATTCTTCCCCAAGCAGGTCCAACTGCTGTTCATCATCTCCTTGAATGCAGATCTTTATGTGAAATAGGGATTAACTGCCAATGAAAAGATGCACTTTAGATGGCTCATTTCTTGTTGAAGTAGGCTGACAAGAGAAAGGAAAAACTTCCAGCAGTGCTAAGCAGAAGTCAGATCAGCCACAGGATACAAGACTCTAGTGCAGATCTTATGATTTGTCACACCGAGGAATGAATATTTCATTCTGCCTGGGGATGCCATCAAGAGCCTGAGTGCTAAAAACTATGCAAAATACTTCTGTCCTAAAACTTCCTGTCCAGGATGATGATCTCTTTCAACCAGAGATCCAGGCTGGCAGAAAAAGGCATGTGGTTACACCTGCAGGCAGCCATGCCAGGCAGTGCCAGCTGAGCTCCCTGCCCAGGCTCTGTGTGTAATTCCTGAAGGAAAAACACTTTGCTCCCTGCACTGGGAGACAGAGGGTCTGGGGCAGGAAGGGGACAGAGGAAGTGTGCAGGGATCTGTGTTTGTTCTCTTCTTTAATTTATACCTGAATGAGCCATGAGAAGGCTCTGCTGCAGATGTAAGCCCTGTGCAGAATGTGCAGCCGGACTCCATCCAAAATATCCTTCCTGGCTCCCATCAAAGGTGACCACAAAGCTCGGATTCATGCTTTGGAATAAGAATGCTTTTACATAAGAACCAAGAAAGGATATTTAGCCCTACAGACAAGTAAGAGCACAGGACTGAAATGCTGTGCACCACAGAGCAGTGGCTCAAGGCCCTTGATAAATAAAGCTTTCTGCAGGAGTCAGTGGAGGGCAAACTGTGCTCGCAGCTACAAGACAGACAAAGGCCGTGTCCTAACTTCACATCCACCATGGACTTGAGACTTTCTTCTATCACTCATACTGGAAAATTAATTGCAGCCACAAAATATATAATATAACAATGTAATTCTGGAGAGCATTAATCTACTTTGCAGTAAATATACATCTTTTTTGATAAAATACATGAGAGATTAGACCAGTTAAATATTATATTCTACCCTGTTCTAACAATAGGGCTCCAATGGAAAAGCAGCCCCAAAACAGACAAGTACTTCCAACACCCTCAGAAAGAGGAAAAGCAATTCATCTTCTGGAAAGTTCTTAAATATTATGCTCAATTGCATTTTTTGTTGAACTATCCCCTCTGGAAGTGGCATTTCAAAGAACTGAGAGGATAACTAAAACAAACAGCTTAAAACACAAATCTTGAAACTCAGCATTTCTCCATGTTTAACCATCCTAAATCCATCCTGAAATATGAATCAGTCTGTAACAGGAAGGAAAAGAGAATTGGAAACAAGGTCCAGAAAAGGCAAAGGAAATACCAAATTTCAATAGGAGTGTGACGAATTTTAAAATATTGAAGGAGGTAAAAAAATCGTATCCCAGTTGTAATAAATTGTCTTTGAAACTATAAACATGTGATTTCTACACATTTCCTAACAAACCTTTTATTTAGCCATTGATGGCATTTTACAGCTTCTCTCTCTGATAACTTTTAATGCCAAGTATTTCAGTGTGACAGCTGGCGAGAAATCAGCTTTGAGTTTTCTCATTAAAAGTAAAGCTATGTTAGTAGCCAAATACTTGAAAATGTGAAATGTTAGATTTAACAATGGGGAAAAGACTTGTTCCAACTTAAGAAAAAAGCCAGAACTTGAAGTTTGTCATGGTTTGTTACTATTTAAAAGGAAAAAGTTGTAGGCGTTAAAAGGTTTATCAGGAGTTTAATAAATTGCCAAGAAGCTGAAGGCAGAAGGTGAAAAAGAAAAAAGAAACAACTACACAATCACCATTTGCAGGACAGGTCTAAGTTGTGGAAAATCCCTTGCATCCTCTCTTAAAATACTTTCTTCTAGCCAGTGTCTTTTTCCCATTATCCTCTTACAGTAAAACTTCGAATTTATTGTTCATATTTTGCTTACGTTTTAGACAGACAGACATGTTTTGTTTGGGTCATCTCACTCTTGGGTCTCCTAGTGAGAAAGAAGCTATAAAAGCACACAGTGCATCCACCACCACCCTCCAGGACAATTCTATTTATGCCAGCGACTGAAAGAACAACCTTCATTTCAGACTTAACAGAACCAGGGCTTTTGGCTCAGGGGCACAGCAGAACAAGAGACAACACTGAGGTACAGCTTTTCTTTCCCTGTCACAACTCAAGAAGCACATGTAAATTTGGGAGCAATGATGGAGTTGAAGATACAAGTGGAAGTTCTTGGGAAGGATCTGACCTTCCTGAGGTCACCTCAATGCATAAGAAATGTCATCTGAGAGGGCAGTTCAACCTGCTGATTGGTGACCCTCGCCAGCCCTCAGGGTAATGGAGCCACAGTTTCCCATTCAACCTTCACATCAACATTTCCAGATCCAAAAATGTAATGAATTCTCCATTATAACAGCTCCATTTTTTCCTCTGATTGATAAATTTCTTTTACCATTTTCAGTTTTTACCAGTGATATATTCAATTCCTTTCATGGACTTACTACTAACATTCTAGAGAACCAATTAAGTTAGACAAACAAAAACTTAATTATTTCACTTTAAATGTGCTGTGAAATATTTTAATCTCCTGGAAACATTCTAGGATAAGTTTAGTTTTATACAAATTAACCTTTTCTTTTTTCTCCTGAATACAGCAAGAATTTTAGTTTGCTTTTTTTTTTTTAAGTGTTTTTACGTATCAAAGAGTACATTTGCAAAAGATTTTTAAAATTCTTACAAGAATAATTTAAAAATTATATTAATTTGCCCTCATCTGCTCAGAACACAAGGTGAATGGCTAAAAAAGAAGGCAGGGGAAGTGGGAGAGATTTAGAAATATAAAAACATACTCATAACATAACCATGTGGAAATATTATGACAAATTTATGGAAAAAAAAGAAAGTTGTGACAGAACATTGAGTCTTTTTAAAGAGAAGTCCCCAGCTGTAGCGGCTGGGCAAGCAAAAGTCCAAGTGACTGTTGCAGCCACAGATATATGACAGTATCCAAAATGTGGCACCTTAAACCCACCAGTTCAGTGTCTCAGGCCTCCTCCAGCAACAGCTGCAGCCCTGGTCTGTGCCACTCAGTAGTGTCATTACTTAACAAATCAAATAATCTCTTCTCCATCAAGGTCCATAGGTGGGACCACAATACAGAAATCCAAGGTAATGTGAGGACGAAGAAGAGGGATCACCTGGGCTGCAATTCTCAAACACAGTCTAGTCACTTAAACTGGGGGGTGAAATGTAACCTAGATAGCAATTCTCCATGAAATTAAAAGTTATAATAAGTGAAACAAGCATCTACAGGAGGAAGGTAAGGAAAAAACACCCAAAAAATTGAAGCTGATACTCTCATAAAACACAACATCCCTGTTAGCCACCACCTCCTTCTCCATTTCTAAAAATCTTTCACAAAACATAAAAAGGAATAAGCAGCATTTGGATTCTGCTATTTCTTTTTAAAAATACACTGCCTTTTGGGCAGTTTTAAAGTCTGATAAAACACCCTCTAAACCATCTTATATTTTGAGTAGACAGAGGGGTGAGGTCAACAAAGATCAAGATTAGAAAAGCAAGATTCTGAAAAAAAAGTCATAAGAGACATACTGGAGTTTGTATGGGTATAAAAACACAAAAGATCTTCAAGGATTTGCTCTGTAAAAACGTTGTGAGTGCAAGTGCTCCTGGAAGTACCTATTACCAGAAGATATCCCATTCTAATGGACATTCACTAAATCTTTCATTCTTAATAGAAAACATTGCCTTTGGGGGACATGCTTTTACAACAACACTATTTCTTCAGAAATAAAACTCACCTCATTCTTACATTAACAAAGCGATTTTACTTGGGCCTGTTTTTTTTCAGAGGAAAAAGAATACAAGGCTACTAAAATATCCCAATCATAACAACATCATGGTGCAATAAGTGCTAATTAGACATATCCCAAGCCATGCAACATTCCACCTCTACCCAACACAAATGGGATCACACTGTACTATCACAATTAAGTATTCACACAGGTTATACATTTGGTTAAGTTTTATGCAGCCCGAAATGAAGTTTTATGAAAATAATTTATAACTTTATGTTGCTTCTGGCTCTTGCATCCAATACTACAAAAGTGAGCATTAAGGGGAAGCAGGATACAGTTCAGAGACATTAATTCAGGTGACAGAATCAATAGACAATATTTACTGGTCAGCAGAGTATCAGCCTTAGCTTTACGACCGAAATCAAAATTATTGACAACAGCAATTCAAATAACTCACCCCTCCCAGTGTTACTGGAACTTGCTCTCCTTTGGCATTAATTTCTTTAATGGGAGCTTTGAGAATTCTCAAATCCAGACAGCTTATTTAGGTGTTTAATTTTAGGCACCTGTACTCCCTGTGATGACAGATCCAAGAGAGATTTGTGCATGTTTGCCCCAGTTCACTGAACCTCCTCAGAGCAGCAAGCAGGACACCTGGCAAACTTCAATACAGATATTGTTATTTAATTATGATGTCTAGCTGAGCACATTCTGACCCACACAAGATTTTATAGCTCTTGGTTTCAGAACCCAAGTCCTGGTGTGGTTTTACCACCAATTAGCCCTAGATTCCCTCAGCCATCACAGTCACTTAAAGTTACCAAAACACACGATTTCAGCCAATCCACCACCGATACAAAAGTCATCTGTAATTTGCCAGTGTCCCTTAGTACATCTGCTGCTTCACCTCGATGCCTGAAATAAGATGACCACTGCTTCTGCTTTTTTCCTTCCTTTTTTATCTTTCTCAGCACTTACCAACTCACATACTCTCCTGTTCAGAAAAAGGTATCCCTGTGTGTATTCCAGATAACAGAGCATTCATTTAGAATCATTCTACAGATGCAAACTCAGTGGCACAAACCAGAAGCTTAAGTCTCTACAATATTTCCTGAAAGGCACAAGGTTTATTCCAATAGAATAAGGTTTATTTCTCAATCTAAGCTTTATTGCATTAGTCTGTGTGGTGCCGCTCCACAAAAAACCAAAGGCAGTATTTAAGGTGAATCCAAAATACATTTTTCCTGTATCCAGAAACGAGTTTTCTAAAATAGTGCTTATTTTCAGCTAGAACAGCATTTTCTTATTGTGTCTGTGAAATAGTCTGCAGATATGGAAATCCACTCATAGCAACTACAGGTAGGTTTTAAACAAAACTCTACCATCAACCACATGGTCTCTACTCAGAGGGATTAACTAAGCAGCAGAATGGTAAAATCACCCCATCACCACACCACCTCAAACCCAGGCTGCTGCAGGAGGCACAGCTCAGAAGGAACACGACTTGTTTAGACTTATTCACCAAGATTTGTCAGGTATAGTGCTTTGCTCACATTAACTCAGATTATTACTTTTTTTAATCCACATGAAAATTCATGATTTTTTTCTGTCTGGATAACCCAAAGTATTCAAGGAATTGTGTTCCCTTGGTTTTATTAACAGGGTATTTTATACTCCAGCTCAACACCTCAACAGGTTACTGTAGATAAGCTGATTCCCAGCAAATTAATTGACCAACTTCTTAACTTGCAACAAATGTAAGGTAAATTGTCTCATCAAGAAAATACAATCCCCTTGCTGTGAAGGTTGATACAAGTCTTGAAAAGGGAAATATTTATCTTGAAGAATTCATCTCATCCTTCAGATACTCTACACCATTCTTTCCCTCATAGCACACCCCTCTTCCAAGTATTTTCAGGTGACAATGTCCTGCCCACACTTCTCACCATGACCAAGTCAGAGGTAATGGTGAGACATGGAAATATATACATATTTAACCAGCTGGCTTTTGCCAAGTAGTTTTTTGTCCTAAAATTTCCATCTGCTTCAAGTTGTGAAGGAATGCTAACTACAAACTTCACAAGATATTATCCCCATTAAATCCTACTCAACGTATCAACACATCCACGGTTCATTAACTTCATTGTTATTTGTGTTCAAATGTTCACAAAACACAACACCTCCTAGAGGAAGAGACAGACTATAACCTGAATTCTATATCCTTTACTATTTAACAACATAACTTCAAACTAAGTATCATTTGGACCAACAAAACCTGTTTTGTGCTATAAAAGAACAATTTACCCTTGTAAAAGGGAGCCCAGCTCTGTCTAAAATCTGCCAGACTACTCCCTGCAAAGGGTACCACCAAAACCAAAGCAACTAAACTGTTTTTAGTTTTTATAAGAAATATCTATTCCTCTGCCTTCAGAGATCCATATCCTCACTGCCATCTTGCCTTTCCTTAGGCAATTCAAACCAGCAGTTTGGGGTTGGGGTAAACTCCACTACTGCTGCTGAGGTTTGTATTTCTACAGAGAGATTGTACACTCAGGTGCACAGGGATAGGGTGAAAAATAAAGTAGGATATAGCTGTTCTTCCAAGGAGGACACACGGCTCAGATTGGGAATTCTGGGTCGTGAACTTTGGTCCCCATCCTGTATCTGTGACGTGAACTGGCCAATAATCAGAAAAATGCAGGAAGAACAATTGAGATTTACAAGAAGTGAAACAAAGTACCAGGAGTGTTACTTGGAACAAAATTACAAATTATAAGCGTTACTTGTACCGGAATAACAAAGTCTAAGCTCAAACACTCATCTCATCACCAGCTCAGCCTTCAGAGCTCTCAAAAGATGCTTTGGATGCTCAGCCAGCCTAGAAGACAACCTGGTTTAAAGCAGGACACACATTTCTGCTGGGGGAAGTAACAGAACCCGAATTCCTGATCTCAATTTTTAACCATGAGAGTTAGGCCTCAGGACCACAGTACCACAACTGCTGCTGCTTCTGCTCATGATTTGCAAGCATTTTCTTATTGTTAAATTAACACTATTTGCAGTGTGCCAAATGTGCACACATGGCACTGTGGAACCTCCAGCAGCTCTGAACAGTCTGCACAACAATGAGATGAAGTACTGATTATGTTTTACTGCAGTTGCTCTTTCTAGCAAATGCCTCAGAAACTGCAGTGGTGCAACTGCAATACGTTGATGATCAAGTCTTTCACACCATCTTGACACTTTAGGAAGTTAACACGGATTTTTATTTATTCTGTAAGGAAAAATATGAACAATATAATTATTTGGCCTCCTTTTGTCACTTCAATATCAAATCAACTTTATACCCCAAAAAGAAAACTTGCCTTTCTGTTTTCCCACTCTTCAAACTCTGTCAGCCCAGACTGAAAAAAGCAATGGGAGTTGCCAAAAGTGTTCTCTCTTTCAAAATAATCAATCCAACTCACTCAATATAACTTTTATTCTGGTTTCCACTAAATAGTGTTACAAATTTGATCTTGTCAGTTTTCAGTGTAAATGGCAAGGTGCTACTGATGAGACATTTTATACTCAAGTCAGTTTGAAAATAAAATACAATTGCAACCGGTGTTATTTTTACTCATAAAATTGTACAGGCACAGAATAAATTAAGTCATAAAGAACCCTTTAAGGTCACCTGCTGCAACCACCAAACTAAAGCCAAATCTGAAGCTAAATACACTAGCTCAGGGCCTTATGCACCCTGTTTTGAGTATCTCCAAGGACAGAGATTCCACATTCTCTCTTCTCCCTCTTTATGTCTCTAGTGCATCCCTTGGGCTTTCCTTTCCAATTTTACATTTGATTTAGATAGATACAACTTCAAAACTCTATTTGCATAAGCAGTTTATATTCAGCTTTAGAAACTGTTGAGCCAACGTACTAAGATGACTGGAAAGCGGGTATAGGTACAATTCTGCCCCTAACTTTACTGTGCCTTAGTCATCTTCCAGCCATGAAAACACTGGGTTGCAATCACAGAAGGACAAGATTGAGTTTCTCTCTAGAAAGCTCTGGGATCTTGGCACCTCTCAGTTCCATGAAATGAAAAATTTCTTCCCAGTAGTGGATGTGTGGAGGGAAGCTATCTGCAGGGTGATTCTCCCAGATCTGAAGGGATTTAAAACCCTAAAACAGAACTTAAAAGCCCTCTAAAAATCCAGACACATTCTTATATTTTTATGTTATTCACTGTGGAAACTTGAGAACAGAATCTCAAAAATTAAAAAAGCACCTACTGTGATTAAGATAAGCCTGTATCAGGCAGCAATACTTCTTTATTTCTTCTGCATCCCAGAACTTAATCTTATGGCATCTGAAAATTCAATTGCGTTAAAATTTGTTTAAAATAAAAGCTCTAAAAAACAGTTATTTACAGATGACATTGCAGTTTGAGATGCAGACATTGCACCTTTTTTGAAGGATGTTGAAGTAAAAAAATTGCAAGCAAATAACAACAGATTTACATTGGTTTCCACTTTCTTCTTTCTTTTCAAAAAGGTTTTCCAGGCATGTAGTCCCCCTTCTGCCCCATCTAGACTTCACTGCCAATTCTTTTATCAGATCTGTGAGGAAATCTGGTTTGTACTCTCTGCTCCACTACAAACACCTCATATCCTTGAGGATATAGGAGATACATCCTTTATGGCAAACCTCCAAGTAACCATCTGACTCCTCCCTGTCCCTTAACATCATCTTATTGAGAGCTCTGTTTTTTCCAATGTCCTGCCTCTTCTTGCTGCCGTATGATGTCACAAAACCTGAATCATGTGGATGAGGTCAGTCTATGCTGCTCCATATTTTGAATTTACAATTTCACTAGGGTCCTTTCACTGATTTGGAGGTGAAGGACAAGATAATTGGATCAGGTTTGGTCAGACTGAGGGAGGTTGGAACTCAGTTCTAATTTAATTTTATGTCTATTAGTACGTCAACAAATACTAAAACGAGACGCCAATTCAAATGCTTATTTTTAAAGGACAGATGGCAAACCAATTAAAATCTTTGAGATTTTTAATTCTGAGCTTAACATTGTCCTTTTTCACTTTTCAAAATAATCTAGATCAGCTCGAACAAAATTAAAAGTTTATATGCATCATTTTACATATTGACTGATCACAGTTAAAGTTTTATATTCAACCATAAACACACCAAACTTTTTTTTAACCTCTTCTCTCCATGTAAAATTCCAGGATCTGCATTACAATTTCACCTCAATGAAACTTGTAGTAATTATATGCAAAGACAGCAGGTTCCTTCATTACACCTCTGTATGCAATAAATCCTAAAAGATTTGATAAGTATTTCTCAGTAAAACAGTAACAGCACCTAAAACTAATTTGTAAAACCATCATTCCATTCAAATATATGAAACATAATTACTTGAATTCTTTACATGCATCATTTTAGATTTAAAAAGGCAGTAGTCATTTCTTTCTGCCTTGTCACCACCTGAAGCAGGATGAATGTTTTCAGACAGATGTTAATGGAGAGTTACATTAGAAAGGTTATTTTCTTTTTCCACAAAGAGTTATTTTTAAAAATCCAAGAAACACAGAAAAAAAAAGTCCAAACTTTAAAAATACTTAAATCCTCTTCCAATTGAATATTTAGGTGTAGACTGGTATAATAATAAATCACTAAAACTTATCTCAGCTGATGCAATTTCTAGTTTGAAAAAAACCTTGAAACATAAGTGAATCACCTTCATTTTGCAGTTGTACCAGGATTTTATACATTTGGAGTTCATTTATTGCAAAGAATGAGGTTCTTCAAAGTCAGTATTCCACAAGTCACCATTTCTATACATTATATACTTCCTCATGTCAGGAACAACCATCCATGACATATTTATCTGAATTACTTGGAGCCATTATGAGAAGAATTTCCATTACACCTGCTTAGAAATACTTTTCCAGGCCATATGCTCTCAAATTAGCCTCTTCTGTGTCAAGACAAGTACAGCACAGTGATTCAATAGAAAGGTGAATCAAAGTCTACTTGAAATTTTTTGTGCAAATGTCCTCAGATCATCAGGATCTCATTATGTTTGGATACATTAATTTATGCAAGTTTTGTATTTAGTGCAACAGTGGCCAGAAGAGTCTCTTTTGACACAAGTTGTCTGAAATTTAGAAAATCTCATATTTAAGAGAAATTTAAGAAAACTGATAGCAATGCTTTCCTTCCTGTAATTTCATACACAAAGTATACATTATTCCTGTTCATATGTCCACAAGAAATAATGGAAGTCTCGTCATTCATGACTCCCAAATCCCAAAGACTGAGATTTGTTTGGCTAAGGAAAAACAATACAGAACATTTTTTTCAAATATTTCATTTAGGCAGCACATGAAGAGAGACAAAAAAAGAAAACAAACAAAAAGCTAATAACAAATAACAAACACAACTTCAAGAAAAGGCTTTATGAAGATGTTGATGATAAGGCTTTGTTATAACATCATTCCTCCAGCCTTTGAAAACCAACAAAACTAAAATTAACACAATGCTTCAAGTGAGAAGAGTGATGTCTAATGTAGATAATTTTCCCTTTTGTTTAAATGGGTGCTGAAATCATTTGGTGCTGGAAGCAGGCAGATAAAATATACAGCACTGATTCAAACTTCCTAAAAACTCAAATACCAGGCATTCATTGGATTATTTGTTGGAGTTTTTTTCATCATTATAGCAGTGATGTTTCCTTGGCAAAAATCATGATTTAGAAGAACAAGTCCTATTCATTTGTCAGCTCTGTCAGAAATGCTGGATTAAAACTTACAGGGCTGGTTTATTTACCTCCAAACTTTCATTTAAAAAGACAAACCAGAGAACAGTGATTACTGCTTATTAAAATTCATTTCATCTATGTAATAAATGCAGTTTATTTGCCCTTCCAAACAGCAAATTATCTAACTGAAGGGGTTTGCAACATAGAGGGTGGCAACATCTGCAGCCTTATCTTTGCAACTGCTGAGCACAAGGCAGATGTTGGAGAGCAGAAATCTGAGGTAGCACAGACTCTTAACAGCCAACATGAAATCAGAGGATTCCTGAAACACACGGAGCAGAGGAGTATTTCCATGACTATCTGCTCCTCTCTATCCCACAGTGACCCAAGTGATCCCACACCTTGGCTTGGGCTGGCACAATGACCTGCCACAGAAGAGAAATCATCAGGATTTTTCCCACTCTTAGGTGTGAGAAATTATATAATATAAAAGCATAAATTGATAAAACATATAGTTGGGGGTTTTTTTAGCACTCCTGTAACTTTAGGTTACCACTTCTTATTTATCTAGTACTCTTATATTAGAGACATCACTGAAAACACTTCCAGGGATTCTGTGGAGGGAGAGATTGGTCTACCACATTGCCACCCACTTCAACTTTCTCAAGGCAAACAATTACTTTTGAAGTGTAAAGGAAAAGCATGAGATTACAGGTGAAAGAAGTAAAGGTTCAGAACTTTAAAAGATGTGAGGTCTGAAGGGCCTCTATAGGGAAACAAAAAATTTAACATAGCAGAGCTAAAAGTATTGGCTTCTGTATGAGGAGGTGTAAAGCAACTTAAAATGATGGTAAGTATTTTATTATTTAAAAATACCCATTGTTGAATTATGCATAAGCAGAGCACTTGTATGCAGATGCAATTACTGACAGTCTCCAGCTCTAAGAGGCATTAAAGCTGCCCAAGCAGTCAGGTAACTGCTGCATTATATCCCCTTTATGCCCTTATTTATTGTATCTGCCCAACACCTAGAGTTTTACTGTTCTAGAAGGTGAACCCAGTTCTGAAGAGCTCTGGCATGTTTTGGAGTAACAGGTCCATAATCTTCAGGCTTGATGGCAATATTAGCATCAGAGGCTGGTATATTAGCACGTTATCACCCTGGGTCTGGCAGAGATGGAGTTAACTGCCATCCTTGCTGGTGGGCCCTGGTGCTGTGTTTTTGGATTTGTGGCTAAAACACCCTGACAACACAGCCTATTGCTGAGCAGGATGTGCAAATCATCAAGGCTTTCCCTTTTTCCCCTCTCTGTCCCCACAGCAAGCAATAAACAACCTCCCAGAATTCCTCCAAAGACAGACATTTATAATTAGGATTTGGTTAAGCTGGTAGTGCAGTATTATTAAGCGTTTGCAGGTTTTCCCAGTGAAAACAAGAGGAAGCTTCATCCCTGATAGGACTATTTTAAACAACATTCACAGGCGTGTAGAGACCTCGCTGGCCACAGATGAGCTAAATTCCCATAGGAAATGACTCTATGTATGTGCAGTATGTGCTGTGGCATCTGCACAGGACCTGAGCTGTGTCAAACAGAAACAGGTCTGAGGCTCTGTGATGTCACACTGGCCTGACTATTCTGCCACAAAACTACCTAATTAAGTTCTATTTGGTGCATCTATGTCTTGCACAAGACAAACTGTTCCTATTAAACCCACTGCTTCCCACCTGTGTTACACTCTTAGCAGGTAGGGATGGCCAGGCTGAGTTCCACATTCACACCCACGCACAGACTGCTGCTGGTGTCTTGGAAAAGGGAGAGTTGCTGAAGACGAGCAGTTTCTGGGTGGCTGCCTCTTACAGAATGATGACACAGTTACCACAGTGGTGACAAAAGGCATGAAAGCAAAGACAGGAGTTGCAAGGTGATTCTCAACACTGGTACAGTCACTTTTCTAGAAAGGTTTAAAAGGAAAAAAGGGAAGAAACTCCAGGAAGACAGCTTGCTGTTGTACAACCCTGTATTTTCTTAAAGACAGGGGCAGGAAGAAAGATTTTCTCCCCAACAACACACAAGTACAGCATCTTTATCACATGTATTTTCTGTCCCTTTTTCTGTGGTACAGGTGAAGTCCTTGTTCCCAGCAGTCTTAGGAGTAAAAGAAAATGGAAATTAGTATCTCCACTGAACTGCCTCACTCCTCCCCTCCACCAAACAACCAGTAATTCATTCCTAACACAGATGCTGTTCTCTTTCTTAGGAAAGCCAAGAGCCAAAACCTCTCTTCAAATCAAGGATCCAAACTGGTCTTGACAACAGCAGAAGTAATTTTCAGGTTCATGTTGACTTTAACACAAAGTTGTATCTTTACATTACACTAACTGCCATGAATATTTGGTATTTTATACTACAGGAGGATGACCTCTGCTACGACTGATCTTTTGCATCAACTTTCCCACTGTAATAAAACTATTAGTTTGAATTTTTAACAAGTAAATCTGTACTTATAGTTGAAAAATGCCCCTTCATTTTGATATAGAATTTCTTTCTCAGATAGAACATTCTACAAATATGCATTACTGAAAAGATTGCTATTTGAAAATTCCAAAAGACAGAGTGCAGATTACAGTAACTGTTGAATATTTTTTGTAATGACTTAGAACATTCTTAGGCATAGAACTTAAGGTCAAAATGAGGAGACATATAAGTTCCAAGGAAAAAATCCATTACAAATTACAGGAAGAACTAAAAAAAAAACCCGCACAGATTAAGAATGTAATTCCAAAACTGCAAAGTACTTCAAACACTTTTCCTACCACTAGGGCTTTCATGGTATGTTTTCATAATTCTCCATCCTAAAGAAATATTTAAATATTAGTTTTAGGAAGTTCAGTGCAGAAAAAATTTATTTCAAATCCACTAATTTTGCCTGTCTGTGTGTCCTGTTGGTGAGGCCACTGCCTGTCCCTGTGCTTGGCTCCCAGTTCCTCTTCCCACAGGGAGCTGCTCCCCTTCCCAGCTGCTGGACACAGAGCAACCAGGGAGCAGACTCTTCTTTCTCTGGAGATCCCACCTATGGACACCAGGTTCACAGCACCGTAAAGCATGATATAACTTCCAAAAACACCTGGCCCTGGAGCCAGGGCAGTTCCTTTGAAGCTCTGGAGGCTCTGATACTACTGAAGTTTAAGACCAATTCACTATAAGACCTTACCTATTTAATTTGTGCATTACAACTTGACAAGGCCATTAAACCAGGAGGAGTTTTTTAACTTATTTTGCAGCAGCTCAGAAAGCATTTAACTTCTGAACCCCAGAATATTTTTTTGCACTATAACCAACACATCAAAGTTATATGAACATAAGTTTCTCCCCCTTCATCTTGGAGATGGAGGTCAGCCATTGGTAACAACCCACTCCTGACTTATGTCAAAGAGTACTTATGAAGCTGGGATTTGTTTACATACCTTACAAAGTGAAGAAGGAAAAGGCTCACCTTAGATGGCCAGAATATGATCAGGTTTGTTTACTTTTCACATTTCACAGACTAATTGCTTGAAGGAGAAGACAAGAAACAGAGGAGAGGAATAAAAAACTTTAATGTAGAATCCTTTCTACATGGAAATGATACCTTTGAGGTGTCAAAAGAAAATGGCAAGAAAGTGAAGGACAGACTCAAGACACATTAATGAGGGAGAATGAATGGAACTTTAACACACTGCAAAATAATTCTTAATTATCTGCAGGAATCTGGAGCCTGGTTTTCAGATTAGACTAATACTCATGGATGGTACCTAAAAAAAATCCCTCAGATTCCCAGTGCACAGTAAAGCCAGAACAGTAAAACAAGAATACAGGTTGCCTCTTATAGTACCAAGTCAGGTTATTTTTAGAAGACATTCCGGTTAAACACGATAAATGATTTAAGAATCCAGTTTGATCACAATAATTATATGGGAGGTATATTTTGTATTTGAGAATTAGTTTGTAACTGCAATGATAATTAGACTCTTCATTATCCTTGTACAGATTACTTTTAGGAAGGCAAGGTCTTATGAACACGTTCTGACCAAGGCTGTGCTTGTTAATAAGTTGTTGAAGATGAAAATTATAACACAGGAGAACTACCAAATAAATTTCCCTCCAAATGTCCAATTAAAAAAGAAATGTAAATATGAGTAATGTGGCCATTAAAACTGGTGAAAATACTATGCAGTTATCTCTGAACTGTGCAACCTGAACACAGGGAGCTCTCACCTGTGAGCTCGGATGTGAAAGGCAACATCATCATTTACGGACCTCTGCAGCCCAAACAGAAGATTTGTTGCCCCTTCCATTAAGTAAAAGCATCTCATTCTCATTCATCTTTTTCCAAATGATCTGTCACCTCAAGACAAATCTGTATATTTCCAAAACAGTTGATAGATACACTGAGACTTCAACCAGAGAAAGGGGCAGGTATGCAAATCCCAAGTGCATTTTTCTTCCTTTTCAGAGAAACAAACAACCCTTTTTCAATTCCTCTTGGACACTTAAAAAACAAACGGTCTACGAATGACAGCAATAAGCCAGTAGTCTCTTGAATTAATACCAATTTTCTTTTTTTAGTTATTAAATTTTGATTTGTGTGTGTGGGAAGAGATATTCTTAATTCACATGTCATTTATCTGTCTGCGTAGCTATTGCTGCACAAGAAAGCTTCTCCCTTACAGAGGGAACACCAATGTTGTTTTTACACTCCACATGAAATTTGTTACAAATACCAGAGTTCTTTAAACAGTGCCTTCAAAATAATTTTGATTAAATTTCTCTTGAGACCAGAACAGGATTACAGACTACTTCACAACTCATTTATCTGTCATTTAAACAGATCTACACTGAAATAGGTTCTGACACAATACAAATAGACAAAACTACATAATTCGGACGGCATTTCTGGCAAAACATTTATTTAGTGTTTGCCCTGTTCCTTCAGGTGCCTTTTATTGATTAGATGAACTATTTTAAGTGCTACGGCTGAAGCAGGTGGATGAAGGGTGAAGATATGAAATATGCCACACGAATAAAGTACTGGGCTGGACAGAGCACACCAGCTCCAACACCAGTTGTTAAAATACAGATACTCAACATTGCTGCTATAAAACCATGAAATTATATGACACATATCCCAGAGACATGGCAGGAAGAGAAAGAAAGAGGAGATACTGCAAGACATTTTCATCTTATGATAATACAACTAGGAAATTTGTTCAAACCTGGTTTTGTGGATTTTTTTTTTTAATATGCTATTTAATGCTTCTCTTTGAAAATAGGTTTATGTACAGTACAGAACATCATTCTGAGTAGTTTCCTGCCTTTGAGCAGGAACAGGCACACAAAGACAGAAAGTAGAAAAGCAGACAAGCACGTGCGCCCTTCCCTAGCGAAGGCGGCTGCACATTGCACACCACAACACAGAGCATGAGTTTCAAAGTGGAGGAAGGTGACTTCTTGGCAATTATTCAAAAGAACTACATCTTATACAGGGATTTAATTACTTCCCTAAATATTACTGGAACCTCCTTCACCTTAGACATTAGTCACAAGTGCAGAAATTCATTTGATATCTTGATACAATAAAGGGTTTGAAGAGAAGGCAAACAGGCTGAGAGATTCAGCCTTGAAAAAGTTCCAAGCATGTGTGTATATTACAGAAGAACAGGGAGAAATTAGACCAAAATATCAATTCCAAGGGTGTTAATAATATTGGATAAGTAGTCTGAACACAACGGTGACAAAACCTAAATCTCCTTTATGCACGCAAGGCCACACACACCTTTTAGAAGAGAGAAAAGAAGCTGTTGCCAAATGCGAGCAGCCCTTCAAAGCATTCTCCAGGCTGCCAGTTCTGGCTCTGCTCCTCAGCACTAACCCCTCGCCACAGGCCAGCTGAGGTATCTTCACATACTCCCAAAAAGAAATTTTAGAGGAAACATTTCATGCAACTCAGTATTTTTCGACAGTAAGATCCTAATGAGCAAGTTCTTATTGCAGCTTTAGCCCAGAAACCAAAACTACATACAAACCCGTAATTTTAAAACATGCTTTAGCAGCTTGTAATTTGTTTTGCTACCTGCTTGCTTTACTGAACTGTCATCATGGACAGTGACATGCAAAAGCTGCTCCATGGGGGAAATACCCATAGAAACAGGAAGCTGGAATTTCACAGAAAAATCTCTAAGTAGGACTGGACTTGGCCACTGACTTTGCAGAAATGTGCCCCTGGCAGAGTTGTTCACCAAGCCTTCAAAGCAACAAGTTTTGTCAAAATATTGCAACATGTGCTACAGCACATTCGATAGGGCAGGATGGGGGTATTTGTGCTGAGCAAATAAAAGTAACAGATTAAATCAGTTAGATTTCAATTGACTTGGGGTGCCACAAAGCCTCATCTTAACCATAGTTCTTAACAAACACCTACTTACTAGAAATGGCTAGGAACCAAGGTTTTAGAAATCTTCCAAATTCTGAGATTCTAGTCAAAGCAAATAATGAAAAAATCACAAAAAAAAAAAAAAATTCAAAACCCCCCCCCCAAAACCTAAGAACTGAAATCTGCTACTTTTTATGTCATCCTGTTCTCTCCATTGTTGCAGAGTTGCTTATCCCACTTGCCTCCAGAAGCTAATGCAGAGCCTGCACACCAAGGAAAGCTTTTCAAATGCTCACCACGTACTACCAAGGACCACCTGACCATACATACATCAAATCCTCATATTTATCATCTCATATCCTTCCACAAAATCTGATTTACTTGACAATTAGCTCATTTCAGTTAAATGAGGTGTTGATGGTTTGGTAAATCCAACAATAATTTTAAGTGTGAGAACAAAAACCAGACCTAAGTCTAATACTGAAACACAGTTATAAGCAGTTTGATTAAAGACATAGCATTTTTGTTCTTCTAACAAAGAGAGACTGCAGGTAATAAAACCAAGCAGATGTTTTCATTAGCTGATATTCTACTTTGAATTGTATTTTATATATATATATAATATTCTTGTTAAATATGTCAAGTATTTAAGTTGTTTTACTAGGAACTATTCACTGTTACTTTTGGTGCAATTGCTGTGATGTTTCTGCACCACAGTAGAGGTGAAAACAGTATTTGAGATCTGTCACAAGGAGCTCACTGAGGCGGAAGGAGTCAATAGATTTGCTCAGTGTTGAGCATCTTATGGGCTTCTGTGAACTAATGGGACTAACTGCATAATAAGAGTTTGGATGATGACACCTTTGAAGTTCACAGTTTATCCTGATGAGGAAAAGGAGATGAGTTCTGTGAGCAGGAGCTGAGCAAATTCCTCTAGTGTTTGAGCCAGAGCTCAGCACAATTAGCAACACTTCTTCCAATTCACTTCAGTAGATTATGGATGAAATCTACTCTATAATCACTCACAAGACTGACTTTCTTTGAAGGATTAATTGGACCCTAAATTATTTTGGTTTACCAAGAGCTTCACAAATCCAGATGTGCTACATTCCATAGTATTAGAGCTGGTAGATGACCATTTGCAAAAAGGTACCGCAAAAAAATCTGTATAGCAGGTTGATTTTTTCAGCTGTATTTCACAGATCTCTCAGAAGTAGTTCTGCAAAGCACCAGCAACATCACAGATGATTAGAATGCCAGCTGAAAGCAGCAGTACTGGCTACTTTTGAGAGAGAAAAAAGCTAAATAATGTTAGCAATACTATTTATTGCTTATAATTTAGATTTCAATTATTTATTTACACTACTACATTCCACTGGTACTTGAACATTCCCTTAATTTCCAACTCATATTTAAAGCAGTGCATCTTTATTACCAGTTTTCATCCACAGGCAGAAATAATTGGCTGTCTCATGCCAGTGGAATAGTAATGACATTTCCTTTGCATTACAGGAAAGGAGACGTCCTTTACACAGGACATGGGCTCCAACCACCACTAGAATTCAATCACAAAAGGATCAAACCTCAAGTGCTCTTCAGCTCTTCTGTTCTCTCTATGCCTGCCCATCAAAGCCAAGCCAGGAAGGTTTGTTACAAAACAAAAGGTTGAGAGAGCTGTTCAGGATTAGGTCTTCTGTTATACCTGTTATGTACAGAAGCAACACGTAAGATGAGGATTTGCATGGCAGTTTTAGTCTTCATGTAGTTTTGCAGATAAGCTTTGCTTGTTCCTAACCAAAAAGAGGACTCTGAGAAATAAAATGATAGAGCTAAATATGCTGTGTCAACAGACAAACTTGATTTGATAAATGCACTTTGAAGGAGAAATACTTCAGATTTCTTATTGCATAGGATTTAAGCGTTATTTGTATGAATCCATGAAGAACTTGACAGAAGCCTGCTGTTATATTCTTAAAAAGATACACGTTATTATGAATCAGAAGGGATTGATTGCATAAAAAATGTCTTTTTTAATATATTTTAATGGTAAAAAAGAATGCAGAAATAGTTAACCTAACTGTAAGAGTGGAGGAATTTGAAAAAAAACCTGAACAGGTGCCTGGAAACATTTGTACAAAGATGGTGTGATAAGACAAGGTCAGCATAACACAGAGCATAGGATCCTTCACTTAATTCCTGTCTGATTTAAGTATGTCCTTGCATCAGATGAGTGGAATGGAGGATTCAGTGTTCATCATTTCCACTTCCTTGTATCTATCTTACAGTCCTGCCTGAATTCTGATGGCTGTTGCTGGTTTTTTTATAAGATTTTATATAGCTACTTCTTCCTAGACTGAAGATTCCCCTTCCTTGGAGGGATCCTTTCAAGAATAATATGAAATAACAACATAGAGAGGAAGTCTTTAATCCATCTAGAATTAGAATTTGAATACTTAGCTCGACATGCATATTGGGTAGCTAAAATTATACTTCTCACTGTGCTAATCACAGATGCAGGTTCCAGAGGGTAATTTTGAGAATATGATGAAGGATTTCATGGAAAAACAGTTATTTTAAATGAGCAAAGTTTCCTTCATGCTTGCATATCTAGTCCAAGACTAGAGTGTGTCACATTTGGGTTCTCTGTGTTGCATTTATATATTCCTTTCAGTAAGAGTTACACTTATGACCGAGTAATGCTCATGCTCTGTCTTATGGTAAATAAGCGCAACTTCAACAGACACGAGCAGCCAGTTCAGATCAGCCCTTTGCACTGTTAGAATGTGCACTACAGGTACAGCCAGTGCCACAGGGGTGTTCAAACTGCACTACAGCAGTTACAGTCTGTAACACCAGGGCTCTCCAGTGTATGCACAACCTACAGACAACCATACTTCTTGTTGAACTACACAAAAAGCAGCCAGAAGAATTCAAAGTACTTTTTTTTTTTTTTTTTTAAAGAAAAGTATATACAAGTGCATTTCAGTTTGGGTCTGGTTTCTGTGCAGTAGATTTACCTCTACCTTCAGTGTCCTACCATGTTACGTTACTATTGCTGCAACTACAGCAATAACACCACAAACTCTCTATCTTACTCCAACTCCAGCTCCAGTTCAACTTTAAAAATAAGCATGATACACTCTAAGTCCTCAGTAGATCTGCAAACTAGCAGCACCAATTAGGAAACTTCCTCCTTATGAGCACTATCATTCTTCTGTGATTTCAGTATCTTAGCCATGTTCAGATCCTAATAGACCTAATTCAAAATATAAAGTAAATGCAACTCCTTGCATCCAGCTTTGCACACTGCGGAAAGATCCCCTCATGGGCATTTAAGTTTTCATTTAGAGAAGTGCTGGTGGACTCATTCAAACTAATATAACAGGAAGTTTACAGAAAGTGAAGTAAAGATTTAAGACAGGTCTCAAGGCTAGATGGAGATGTCAAATCATTTAGGGTGTATAAAGAGAACACATTTTCAATATTTAATGATATTAAAGGTGCAGATCTAGAACTTAAAAAACACATAATCACTAGAAGACATTGTTTATCACCAACCTCTCTGTAAGCCATGGAAAGGTTGTACATTTATGTAACATCTTTTCCATGTTCCAGAGTGATAAAAATACAGACAATCAGATGTCGCTATCCCCATGTAATTAAAGCACTGAGACACCTGCCCGACTATAAGGATAGAGAACCCAAAGCACTTTCTGTCCAAGGTGTGAACTTGTATCAGTGCAGAACAACCACAGCCACATGAGCATGACTCTTGCCTTAAATAGAATACATCTTGACATAATCTTACCAAAACCAAAGCATTCATGTTATACAAAAGTCTGAAATAACAACGGCAGCATGGACTTACAGAAGCTTGCATTGAATTTCTCACAGGTAGAAAAAGAGAAAAAAAAATCTTTAAGACAGAGATGGATCAAGATTGTTGCATCTGTGAGGGAAAAGCAAAAGTGACAAACAGAGAAAGAAGTCTGTGGAATTGACAGCAACCAATCCATAAAAACAAGATGGGACATCAGAAAACCAATTGAAAACAGCATTATGGGCACAATAGTTTGGAGATTTTATTTCCTAACCACATATTTCATTCATGATACACATGACTGAATTGGCAGCAGGTTCATTTCATACTGCAGCAAAGACTGAAGATTGTTAAGGAAGACATTACATGTACCATGTCCCAGAGCAGCAGGACAACAGTAGATGAGAGGGATTCTCTTAAAAATAGCTGCCCTGCTGGATAGATTTAGGGAAGTAACATAATGAAGTACTGGAGATTCTTTCCTGAGCAAGAGGACAGCAAGACTGTACTTCTGGCTGATCTGGAATAAAAGACAGATCTGTTCCCTACTGCCTCTTCCATGAAATATTTGCAAGGATAAGAGATAAAAAAAAAATGTGAGTTATAATCACCTGACAAGTCATTGAGTCATCACCACCTTCTCACATATCACTAAGACTTCTCTTTTGGATTTTAAGATGTGGGCTCTTCCTCCTGTCTCAGCTGATTCCATGGAGGATATTAAATGATTCCAGCACCAATTTTGAGAATAAGTAAAAGGAGTTAACTCTTGCCTAGGAGTTCATCTACCTTAAAATTCCATAACCAGGTACTGATTCTTCAAATAGTTTAATTTGTCAGCAATTAATTCCTCAGGCAACTCTAAAAATTGATTTAGCTCTTCATAATTTTTAACATTTTTAATAACCATCTGTAATAATGCCAAGGATCCTACTCTACACTGTATCATTTTTCCTAAGGGACCCCAAGATGGAATCAACCATTTTGTCAGCTGAAAAGTAAAAATAGAATGCCCCTTTAAGATCATTTTAGACACCTCCTTTGATCTCACTCAGGAAACAGTGGAAAACAGTCTGTTCTCGAGGCAACTTGGCCTGGATATGTCAGAGATGTGAAATAGGAGGATCTAGCCAGTTCATCAGTTTTACCATTCACAGAGTCAACAGCCAGACCAGCAGCTGGGGGGAGTGAACCATTCAGTCAAAAGGACAAACAAATTGGGATCAGCCAGGCCTATCATGAGGAGTTACAGACAAGAATAAAATTCAGGAGGTAAGTAGTTTGACATTTCATGTGGATGTAGTCAACATAAAAGGCTAAAAAACATATTTTAGAAGAGGCTGGAAAAACAGAAAATCTAACTTGTAATCAAGAACAAAAACCTAGAAGATCTAGATCCACGTATCTTGAAGTGCATCTCATATTGTTTCCTACATGTCTTAACTACATATAAACTATTCAAGAAAGAGACAGACAAGGATATTCACTGTGATTGCAGCTCTCAAAACTTTAGTTTTGTACAAATCCAAATTAACCTTGCATAGGTGTTCTGATTATATTTTCCACTAATATAAAGCTCCAGAATACATCAGTGTAACAAAGAGGTGATTGTCCATAGCTCATAGGGTAGGAGGTAGAAGATAAACACGGTTCCAACGTGGGAAAAAGGATAAAAAGAAAGAAAAATCACCCATGATTTGCTTTGGTGATAAGCAAGACCCTTCTCGCAGTCCAGCTTATATTTTTTTCATCTTCGGTGATATTTCAGTGATGGAATTTTGTTTAGATGTAACAGATTTCACTGACAAGAAAGATAAAGACAGCTGAGGTATGTGAGATACTACAACTGCTTCCAAGAAAGTGTGATACCAGGATGTGCCAGTGATTCTAATCTGAAATACATTTATCCTCCACAACAACATCAACATGTGCTTTTAAGCATTAATTATCATAAGGAAAACAAGGTCATACAACACAATTTTTTATTTCCACAGGTGGCACTGTGGCTCAAGTCGGGCAAGAACATTTCTCAAAAGCAGTAAATTCACTAGGGAGAAAAAACAATCTTTCAAGCACTTGGAGCTACTTAGATGTTACGAGATTAATTTTTTGTATAGCTGGACTATTGATATTGATGGCACACTATCAGAAAAGTCAAAATACAGTGGTTTCAAGTTTCCTGAGATATGCTAAAGGAATTCACAATAAAATACAGTAACAAATTACTAAATTTACAGAACTGGAAGTCCATTTTGCTCAACCTGTATTTAAGAGTCAACATGCGAGACACATTCAGCTTTCCCTCACAGGTTCCACATCTGCTCCAAAAATTCAAATCTACACATGGTATGAAGTACCATGACCACTGTGCAGTGAAGTGTCCTGGGACATCCTGTTCTTCAGCCTTCTGTGGAATCTGCTCATACTTTTAGCAGTCATTAAACATTCAGTGACACAATAAGAAATATTTTAATGCTGTCAAAAGTTAAATGACAACACTACAGTTTGCACTGAACTGAGTTTAAAATAAATGCAACACTCTAGAAGTCACAGACCACTTAAATACTTTTCCCCTCCTCCTAACACCACAGAAAAAAATACCCACAGGCCTTCGGCCTCTAAAAGAGGTCTCTAAATGAACTTTCATAGAAATTACACCACCTGATGAATAATGAAAGGCCACCTAAAAAAAATATATATAACAACTTTAGAAATTAAGACTTAAAGGTTAAGTATTAAAATATTAAATTATTAAAAACACTAACTTTTTTCTCAAAGTAGGATATTCAAAACTGGAAGCATAGCTTGAAAATGTTCAATTAAGGTGTTTTAGAAATACATGAGCTGAAAACAGCAGTTGGAATAAGAATAATCCTACATTGTTGCTACAGCAGAAACCCTTGCATCATATTTCCCCTAAAAGGCACTTCCCAGAGCAACCTTGTCATGGGTTACCCAGGCATATCCAGTTATAAGTGTAACTGAATGAAGGTGCACATGATTATCAAAAAGAATAACAGGCTTGATCCAGACCTGAGCATGGGCTGTGTCCCTGGAGCTCTGTAATCCCAGTCCTGGACAATAACTAGAGTGTAGTTAACAATTCCAATGGTGGTGTCTGGTTTGACAGGGTCATGGTCAAGGAATACTCCAAAGCAGGGTGTATAATTAACACCAGGAGCCAAATGGTATTTTTTAAATCTCCATGGCTCACCACAGAGTGCTTATGTTAGGAGAAGGTTTGCTTGTGCCTACAAGAAAAAATAATTTATTAGTATAACCTCTGACCAGAGCCCTATATCAGCACACACATAGATACTACAAACAGCTTTATTTTCACTGCAATGACTGCAAACCATTTGTTTTCTGTTAATATACTCCAGTGTTTTAAACAGATTTTTGAAGGCTCATTTATTTAAATGCACTCATGTTACTATGTAAATACTCATGGTCCATGATTCCTAAGATTTTGTTCTTAGCCACTTCCTTTTTTTTTTTTTAAAGATTAATCATGACAGCTTTGCTTCTTCTTCCGCCGGAAAATACACTAGAGAAATTAGAAGTGTGCACTCCATTTATGTCAAAGAAATATGGTGTGTAGTTACTGAGAACTTACAAGACCCTATGGAAGCGCTGCACAAACAGTTGTCCCTCAAATTTGCAGAACAAACAGACTTAAGCAAATACAAGCTGTACAAGCCTCCACACAGTTCCTGCCTTGCCTGAAGTTATCACATCTATTCCCTGATGTCTGTGATCCAGGGATTGTGCGTGACAAAGCCTTTTTTTCATCGCATTCTTTGGAACAAAACCAGGCTTAGTTATTATTTCTATCTTATTCTGATCTGACAAACCCTAAGCCAAGGTTTGTGTGGCTACACAGTTACAGAAGTCCTCAAAGACCATTGTGTACCCACTTATGCAGCTCCATTTCTAAATTTAAGCCTTCCAACTTATTCCTAGCAACGCAATCTAGGCTTTCAAAACTCACTTCATCTCTCGTGTAGCTTCTTGTAGTATTGATAATCATTACTGTTAAGTCTTCACGACAGTTTTGCTCCCCACTACCTGGCACAGCTCTCAGGAGGCCACTCCATGGCCTGAATACTGGAATTACACACTGACACCACAGTCCTGTTTCAGCATGTTGGATGGATATGGAACAGAGGTCTTGCTCTCCAACCACATAAAATCAATGAAGCATTTGAAAAAGGTATCATGAAAGATTTATTATCCAATTTTCAGGTCTCTTGTATTGCTTCTTAACAATAGTTTAATAGTGGTGTATAAAATTCAGTTTTTGGAAATAATTCGTCATATTCTGAAAGGCATTTCGTTTGCACTCCAGACTAAAATCTCAAGCTTGACTTCAATATGAAGTCTGAGGACCCCTCCTCTGCTCTGAAATGTGGTGTTTCCCATTTTTAGGCCTTTCCTTACACACTAACTCCCACCAGCTCAATGAGCACTTTCAGCAAGCAGCTCACAGAAAGCTGTCACCAGCAACGTGGTTGACAAACCACTGGGACCAACAGCATCCACAAAGAACTGACAGCCCAGATCCTCCTTGTGCTAATAGCTGTTGATGCCTCTCAACAAGGGTTTCTTACAGCCAATATGATCTGTTTCTGTTGAGACAGGTTCTCCATCCAAATAAGCAGCTCCTCCTGATCTTTTGCATTAAAAGGGCAGCAGCTGTTATTTTCCTATGACTGCCTGAATTGAAAGTAACACAACATGCCAACACAGAATTGGTAGCAATCATCCCATTTACAGCCCCAAAGCACTCTAATGATCTATCCATCATTCAAAAATCAATTCAAGAGATGTGCCTGCTTTTAAATGAGGTACAAAAGCCACACATATGAGCTGCATTAAAGTTTTAAGTAAAGAGCTGAAAGCACTGGGTTCTAAAAAGCACACTCTTTTTTTTTTTCCATTTCCATACTTTTTTTTTTAAAATCACAGATTAATTTAACCTCAATTACAAACATATCACCTTTAAAAATCACAAACCTCTTGGATGGCCCTTAGTTTCAAACTCAAACATAAAACACTGTGTCTTTTCACAGCCCTGAAGGTTTCCTGAGCTTCTCCCCAGCCTTCTGTGCTGCGTGCAATGGGCATTATTCCCTTCCTATCGCAAGAGAAACACAACTGAGGATGTAAAAATCCACTCAGGTCAAAGCACTAGAGTACAATGAAATAAAAAATTCACAGATCTATCCTCTCAATAAGTATTTGGGGACAGTGAACATACAGAGAATAAAATAAAGACTGAACAACTGTATAACCTCTGTGCTTTCTCCTTTTAAGTGAACTTCAGGGACTGCAGCCCAAACAGGAATGAACCAAAGGTAACACTGGAAACCAGAATTCAAATACACATCTACACTTTCAAAATATGATAGCATTTGATTTCTCTGATAATGCTATATTTTTTCCTCCCTGAATTTTCTTTTAGTCATCAGTTATTATTGTTATGAAAAGATGCTGCAATTAGGATCAGTTTACCTCACTGTTTTTCAGGCACACAAAATCCAACGTGCTGGGCCTAAAAATGTATTATCACATTTTTCTGTATGTTTTTACTTTTAACCAGAAGGCTATAATTTCTGTCTGGAAAAAGATCTTTGTTATGGTGTATTCAGCACTTCTATCCAAAAAAACTCTTCCCTATACATCTGTATTCCAGCATGTTTCTAGAGGAAAAAACTTCATTACAATACTTCACACAACCAATATTTTATGGCAATATAGTCTCATGTCAAAAATATGGTAGATGTACCGCTTGAGCTCATCAAATAGAATCCATCAATACAGCACCTAGGTTAAAAATCTCATTTATTTTCTGCATCTACTGAACAGAGATGGAAGAAGAGTTCAGCTATGTGAATAAGCTATTTATTTTGTTTTCCATAAGAAAATAGAGTAACACACATAATCAAAAACTACGTATTCATTTGCTTTAACACTGAATGAACTTTTTGTCTACTGATAAGAGAACTGCAGATTCACACCAGTTCTGCTTCCTCTGTGTGCCTATGAAGGTATAAGCTGTCACAGCTACAAGACACACAGATTGGTTGATAAAATATGTCCCACATTTTCATATGCAGTGATAGATTAACAGTTGGACTGGATGACCTTAAAGGTCTTTTCCAAGTTAAATGAGTCTGGGATTCGTAGATCTTAATCTAATGAGAATATCTGTTTTCAGGGGAAAAAATATAGACTAGTGTTCTACATTATGAAAACAGGCCCTGTAACTTGGAACCCTACCAACTGCTGGGCACTCCCTAGAAAGGGGTGACTCCATTTGACCTGATCCTTCAGAGCACCTCTCCCAGCCACACTGCCTGGCTGTGCTGTCCTGGACTCCCACACTTCTGGAAGTCTGCATCTCCTGTCAGTGTAAACGGGACACTGAGTTTCCAGGGTGTTATTGTTTATTTCTGTTGGATTACTTCTGTTTTCTTTGTGATGGTTGAATACAACAACGCACACCAAAGCCACTGCAGGGCACCCCCGTTCACCTCACCTCACAGTCTGATTTGGCAGCAGCTTCTCCCCCTCAAAGCTGAGCCCAGGTCACCAATGCATTTCAGTGACAGCACAAGTTACAGAAAGAAAACTGGAAGTTCTAGGACAAATCCCCAAATGCCCAGACAATATGGTCCACAGCCATAGCAGGCAAATACTGTAAAAACAACAATAAAGCCATCTGCTACTTTCAGAAAACCCAATGATGAAGCAAGCAATATTCTGGGGAATATCCCACTTGGGAAATAGCAGAGTACTCACTCGCTCATCTGAGACAGTCTCTCTACTTAAGTAAACACAGTTGAGTTTTAATCAGGCTCTCCTCAGCCTGGGCTTTTGGCAGCTAGAAAAGTGCTCTTGTATTTCTACTTTATCTTGTTAAGTGGCACCTCAAACCTGATAGAACCATAGAATTAATGGTTATTTTACTTATCTACCTGAGGGCAATATGCCCAATAGAAATGTTCTCAGTAACAGGAAAAAGAGCAGCATATTTCAAGGCAGCCTGGCTTTGAGGCAGAGTAGCCAAGATGTTCAGGAAATTTACATCTCAGCTAAGATGTAAATAAATGCCAAAGATTTTATTCCCCAGTGATTATTTTGAATCTATCAACTCCATGCAGCAGATATGATTTTATTATCCCAAAAAGCCCCCATAATTTTTAGAACCCCCTAAAAGAAAACTTTGGTACAAAGGATTTTCATAATTTGTCAATTTCATAATTTTTCAGAAATATTTTTATACAAATTAAATCTTAAAAATTCAGAATTCAGATCAAAGACTCCGGAAGAAAGCTTTCTTCTGGGAAGAGTATCGTACATCACACATTAGATATGTGTCATCTTGTCCCTGTATCCTACACTTGCTCTGAATCCAGGTCATATAAGAAATTACTGTAATCTGTCTTCCTTTTCAACTGGACGATCACTGTATGAGCCAATTTGATAGTTTTAATTATCTCTAAGGACTGGTTTACCAGAGTTTTATACTTTAAAGGCACCTATCAAGCTGCGGGGACAAATTTCCCCAGAGCTCAAACGCAACTTTTTGGGAGAAACAAAACCAAGTAAAAAGTTGAAACTGGCAAAGGGAAAGCTTATCCCAGATAGCCCACTGATCCCAGGGTGTGGGAATGTTAAACAAGCCACTGAGGAAGATTCGCTCACTGAGCTAATTCAGAAATGTATCATCTGTTGGAGGTGATCAACAATTGCAACATTTGCTGCCAAAAATTCCACAGTTTTACTCCCATCATTTAAGCTGTTCACATATTCTTTCCTTCTAACAGCTAACGAGTACCTAGTTCCCGTGATCCCCAACACTAATGACAGGATTTTCTTTATTCCCCAGGTAGAGCCCTGAAATGTGCATGATTTATCTTGCTGGCTTCGTAAAACAAGGGCAGTTATTATACTTGCTCTCCAATTTTCCATCTTCTCCAGACTAGTGCCTTCCCCCAAAAACCCAACCTGTTGCTTATTCTGTTGTAGGTAATGAAACTTCATCACTGAAGAAGCCAGGCACAGTTTCCAAGGCAGCTATAATTCTCATTACAAATTACAACTCTACAAGTTGACTCTCACAGTATTATGAGCAGATCAGCGACAAAGTTGACTTTCGTTAGCAACATGATAAATTTGGCAGTAACGAAGCTATACACTATGTACATCAACACATCCTTTGTGCAGTGATATCAATTATATTTCCTTGATTTAAATATAGTTCTTGTCCTCATGATCTCAAGAAATGTCTTTCTACTCAGTCGCAGTAGAAGAATTTCCCAAGTTATTATTTTCCCTGCAGAAGTTCCACTAAGATGAAAAAAATCACTTCTAAACACAATCCAAGTAACAAAACTTGCACAGAAGACCTCGGCATTCTCCCCATCCCTCCCCCTCAATCAGGCACCGGCAATGCAAGACAGCAGCATGGTTAGAGCTCCAGGATTGGCTGACAGCACTGAGACCAGGGCCCTAACAGGTATTTTGTGATTTCACAAATATATATTTTACCTTTTCCCAGGGGCTACTACCCATGCACACAGAGCAAAAACTTCGTTTATGCTTCCTTCAGTGTCCATATGCTGTGAAATTTAGAACGAAATAATCGTTTCCTTTTATTTTACAAGTGCTTCTTAAAAGACACACAGCATCCCCAAATATCAATCCATTCAATTATAAATTACTTTCTTTTTTCATTTAGACTTTAACTTTCCAATTTTCTTTGGAGCACACTTTTCCAAATTTATAGGACTCACCAGCGACAAATCAGTGATAGACCAAAATTCCCTTTGCCTTACTCTGAAATTTACTGCTCTGTCCCCAGGAAATCTTGAAACGTTGTATGACAAATGGTCCATGACTTAATGGCATTTTCACATACCACAAGGGTTGAAACTGAAAGTTTTAAGCATTGCTGAGTCAGCTATGGTTGCATTAAGGATTTAGCAATTCAGAGCCGTAAACTACAGTTTATTCATTTCTGTGTCAAAAGTGAAGTACCAATGCTTCAGCTCTGCAGTAAAACACTAATACTAATAATTTTCATTTTATAGTCCGAGTTGTTTATCTGTCGTAAAATTGCAATCAAATGTAAAATTGCAATCAAATCCATTTCAGAAAGGTCAAAGAAATGGAACAAGACAGAGCTGAGAATTCTATATTTTAAGCTGAGTTTGAAAAATCAGAATGTTTTTGGGGGAAGGTGAAATCATTCCAACCTCTCAAAAGGAGTGGATTTTGCTTTGCTTCAAGATCATTCATCTTCCATTTGAGCAAACCTCAAAATATAGAGAAATTTAACTAGAATAAGCATTCATGGTACTGTGATCCTGGCAGTTATGAATTACTTTGTAGAAACAGAAAATATTGTCTGGGAGCTACGCACACACACACTGTGCTATTCGCTTATTGCAAGTGGTTAAAAAAACTAACACTCTGCAAAGCTGCCTCCTGAACTCTTGGCTTTTAAAAGCATTAAGGCATTACTAGAGAAACAGGTCTTATGGTGATGAGTTTATAGAAGGACTACAAGTCAAATACATGGATATCTACCACTGTTAACACACTGAGGTTCTGGAAAGAAATTACAGGCACAGAGTAATGTCCCATCTTCCATTGTTCTCTGATTAAGACAGATGTTACAGAGAAACAAGATAGTCAAAGATTTGTGCATTATTTTGCTTTATATCTATCTTGACAATCTTCTGTGATTCATAAGGCTGAGGAGAGTCACGAGGTTTTCCAGTAAGATGCTAAACAAGTAGGAAGTAAATTAATGCAAATCCTTGTGGATATAATAAATCTAAAAAAGTCAAAGCTTTACTGACTTCAAAATGATCAAACAGAATCAAATTACAATCTAATTCATATAAGAGACACAAAACTCCTAAAATTCCCACTATGAAAATTATTCGTAAGAGACTTACATTTAACATTCAGTTCCACAGAATGGAAGTTTGCATTCCAAGCACGAAGATCAAGGATTTACTCTCAAAATATTCCTTTTAAAGGAAATCTATACTGAAGAGTGACTTTACAAATACAAAATAATTATGAATTTCATCACCGATATGCTATGAGACCAAGTGAAACATGCACACCCACTAAAAATATAAAACCCGAATGTGCCTTCCAACACCAGAGCAGCAACGACAACATTAATTCCCTTGCAATTATGCTACTAAAGCAAACAAGCAAAATTTTCTGTAAATCCATAACTATTACTCCAAAACACGCAACATGACAGATAAGCAAGTCTTTGTGTATGTCACATAGGTGCTTATATATTGAGACAAAGCACACTGAGGTGAATGAAGAGGCTCCCACCAATTCCACACTTCAACAGAGCGTGCATGGAATAGAAGCACACCACAATTCAGGAGAGCTGGGCAAGTCATCATTAAACATTGGCACATATCACAAAGATTAACTGCCTTTTGGATGTGCAATAAACATTCCAAATTTAATTACTGATAGTCAGCTGTGACATTATTTTGTCCTACCAGCATCATCAGAAAGATGAAAATAAAGCAGGACAAAAATCTGCTTTAAATTTTAAAAATCCCTTGTTGATTTAACTTCAGTTTCCAAGTGTGGAAAAAACCCAAAACCCATATGTCTGAACTATCCAATTACTTTCTTATACACAGGAATATAAACTTATATGAAACTGTATTAATTGCACACAGAAAAAGTCTAGTCTTGTACATTTGTACGGTAAACATTTGTAGTAATTGAAAATGAAATGGTTATTTCAGAGATTCAGAGAGTTCAAACTTCATATGTATCAGTTCAGCAGTAAGTGTGCAACATGCTAATGTATGAGAGCATATACTACTGCATATCCAGGAAAAGGACACAGGTGTAAAATAAGGATATAAATCTACAACTGAATTCGTTGTGGTACCTGTGTGGATATGATGTTTAAATACCATACTGTTTCACATCTTGTCTGTTTGTAGAATTACTGCAGGCGTGTCATAACTGGCATAATAGAAGTTATAGGCACATGTGAGACTTTGGGAACTAGAAAATCAACTTGTACACAAGGGGAAAATTTTGTTAGAATATTACCTTTAACCTTCACATATGGCATTAATGATATCAACTTTATAACATTTATCATCTGAAAGAAGTTTTATTTTCAAAAACATGTGGAAAAACACACTCCAACATGAATCAGCTCACAAGCCAGGACTTGTCCACAAAAATATACCAGAAATATCCATAATAAAAATGGAGACAAGTCCAGAAGCTGCTCAGAATTAACCAAGGACAGCAGAAACAACCGCCCGTTATTACAAGTCAGCAACAATCATCAGGTGTACCCTGTGACAAAATAAGCTCAACCTGTAGCAGGGATCAAATATGCAGAACCCCATACTGAAATCAATTTTTATATATATATATATATATATATATAAACAAACACACACGAAGATCAGCATATTTTGAAACTTTGCTGAATCTGCCAGGGAGGATGGCACCACCCAAACACTGGAGGAAAGACGTGGAGGAGGAAAAACCCAAAAACATATAAAACTCTGTGAATTAAGGCAGTAGAATTCAAATTTTTAGTCTTTTACAGGTAAACTAGTGTTTAATAACAATAAACAGTCCTAAGTTGTTAGGAAAAGGTTAACCTGAGTAGCTGGACAATTCTGAAAGTCCTCCCGGGTGGCTGCATTTTCAGTTGCCTTGATACTTTTAAAATGCTGTTGTATTCATAGGGGTTTTTTTAAAAAAAGAAAAAAAAAAAACAAACAACTAAAAACCTTTCTCAGTCTGGAGAGGTTTATCAATGTATAGACAGAAGAGCAGTCTGACCTCAACTTGGTGAAAGGGTTGTTACCTACAAAGGTATATCTTAATTTCCACTCTTGCTCCAGGGGTTCTTGTTGGTCACTGCAAAGTAACAGAGTGGTTGAAGCAGAGGCTGCAGAGGCTGCTCATCCCCAGGGAACAAGGGGCAGCTATGGCAGTTCTGGGGGGACAAAAACTCTCATATTGTAATGCTGAGAGAATCTGTAGAGAAGAAATCAGTCTGGGATCATAGGGTACAAAGGCAGCTATAAATTTAGTTGTGTCTGAAAACAAGAAATATAGGACAGACAGATACAAGAGAGAAAAACAGGCTTGAATACTAATGAAACTGAGGTAATGGAATGAGACCAGACAGAAGGGTTACTAAAAATAGCTCTCAGCGCTACATTCTGAAGATCGTTTCAAATTGAACCACTAAAATCACTGAATAAAAATTCAAATGCTTTTATGACTGGAAAACAAAGACATCATAACAGCAACACTGATGAACAACAAAATTACTATTAACTCAGGACTGAAGAATCAGAGTTCTGAGGATCATCATACACCTTTGCAAAATTTCTGCCACCAACAGTCTCTAATTTGTTCACTTATGGCAGCTGCTGTAAGAAGAGGAAGAGATGTAATAAAGCATTATAAAATTCAAGGAACTCTTAGTAGGAGCTCATTTTGCATTATCTGGATCATAACATGCTGGGAAAGCAGACCATTAATACTCTGCAAATAGGACTGGGTGCTGTTTTATGGCAGGCTGGTGTTCTAATCGTCCTTGCTGCTAGAGCAATCATTCATACTGGAAAGCACTTAGCCCCAGACTAAAAAAAAAGGCAGTTGCTCTACTAAAAGCTGTGAAAGGCTTCTTTAATACATTTCTTTTAAACAAAGTACTTGGAGGAGCTAATGTGAAGCAGATGTTTTTGAATTACCCCAGAGAATACAAAAAGACCTATTTCATCATTACATGGAATAAGATATTACCCAAAGCAAATGCTAGTAATAAAATTTTCCCACAGGATTCCTGTTGATATTAGGAATATTATCTTACCCTAAATACAACAAGAACTTAATTTTCATAAGTGAAGCAAGTACACAAATCTGCTGGAAGGCAACAGCAAAGACATTAAAGCACCTTTGAAGAACTAACAGGTTTCCTACACAGTTTGCAAGTTGCAATGGTTTCCATAACTTCTTTGAACAACTTCCCCAACTCTAAGGATTCCATAACTCAAAAAAATATTTTATTTTTTAACGCTTAAGAAATAGAGACTGCTGTGATCCTATTCATTCCAAAGGAAGTCCCATAAGTGTCACATCCTATCCTATGCATTCTTCAAGTCTCCTAACTTCACTGTGTTGTGATTAAATATAATCAAATAGCCAAAAAAATTTTTGTGTTGGTTTTAAAGTAAGCTTGTGGGAGAAATGACCCCAATTCTAGGGAGATTATAAATCAGAGTTACAATTTACCGAAAAAAAAAATTAGATGCAACGATACAGAGAAAAACTGGTTTTAACCCACAAAAACAGATGTATAACCCCGGGACAAGAACAGAGCAATGTTCATTGTCCCCTGTGCTGAGCACCACGTGCCCCCCCTGCGTGCAAAGTAAAAGGAAAATAAAACCTGGTGGTCCAGATGATGGTGGCAGTTCTTGTGGAGAGTGGCAGGGACAGTCCTGTTGGAGTTCTGGTCCTCCTCTCAATCCGACGAGTGGTACCAGTGGTACCAAAACCCCAAGATTATATATGCTCAGGTTCAGGTGGGGATGTCCAGCACCTCCCCCAGGACAGAGAATTTAACTCTGGAGTGATTTAACTCTGTGGTCTCTGAATATTTTTGGAGTCTTTGATGGTCTGGCAGCTGCCTATTATGCCAGCCCAGTATGGCCCGTTAGCAGGGATGGCCCCTCAGGCCGGGTGTGAAGGTTTTAATGCTGCCCTGAGGGGAGTTGGCACAGCTGGGTCATCAGCTGTGCCCTGGGCAGCTGCTGCAAATGATCCCTTAATTACAGTTCATCAGAAATGGGTGAGGGTGTAGAATAGACAGTTTTGATTATACCCACATGGCAATAAACTGGTCTTGGCCCCTGTAACTAAGACACCTTTAGAAAGGGACAAGACATAGCAATTAATGACTTTATATCATCTATATAAATCAGCTGGAACCAGTTTTATTTTACATTTAGGAATTTGTAAACAAGTGACAGTAACTTTTTGCAATGTCAGAGGGCACTGCTGTTCATGAAGCTGGGATTCTGCACTTGTTTAGCAGGTCCAACATCAGGAGTAGCTTTGGACCAGAGATCTCTAGTATATGCTCATTTTAACTTAAATTGTGGTTTAGAAAAAAGAGAGCGATTTCTAAGTGTATCAGTGAACCACAGAGTATAACACCCATATAACACATCCCCAGTAACACAGACACACAAATAGTGCTGATTCTCCCGGGCATCACCCCCTGACCTGCCTTCACACCTCACTTATGAGTTTACTTTTCCAAATATTCGCAAACATATCTTGATAATATAAACTGTTGATTCTAATCCCTAAAACCCACTGAAATCAGATGAAGCCTTTTGAGTTCACAAAACAATTCCTGAGATCTTTAAAACACAGAAAACCTTTACAGAAGCACTAGAAAAGAAAACCCTTTCCCTCCATTTTAAACAAGCAGAGAAAAAGTTACTGTTAATATGGCTTAAATACTTAAATATTCTGTCTGTAAGAATTGAAAAGCATCACCCAGGATATGGTAATGTGAGTATGGAAGAAAAATACACTATTGCCAGGTAATTATTTATGATGCAATGTTCCATTACACCATTTGAGGGATATTAATGCAAACAGAAGAACGATTGCTGCTATATTGCCCCAGGAAAGTTTGTATGACAATCACAGCTTTCACAGCTTTGGTTTTATTGCTCTCTACTTATTTGAAACAAACAAAAAAAAATTCTCTTTTTTCTTTTAGACATGCTTTTCAGCTGGAAACATAACCAAAATGACACTTCCATTCTGAGATTAATGGCTGCATGTTTTTGAACAAACAATTCTGAATTTTAATCTGAATAATCCAATGCCTTACTTATATTTACCCAATCACTTGAAAAATCCTCCCTCACTCCTATCCTACCTTTTTCCTAAAGCCAAGGAGAGCAATATTTCAGAAAATTACTTTGTACTTCTAATAAAGAGGTATTTCCATATTAAAAACCCAGGGAACAACTACAATCATAACAAAACACATTGTTTCAAGAAAGTATTTATTATACTGTAGGAAAAAAGATAATGAATAAGTTGGCCTTTGAGCTAAATAAGCTAAGTTTTCTTTTAAGGATGAGACTGCAGTTTATTACAACACAGTCTACAGCCATTTCCCTTGCATACATTATATTGCTGAAGATCCATGATTGAGAAGCACTGACTGAATATGTAAAAATTATTTATATTTTTATAAATCATATAACTACTGCACACTTCATAAAACACCTGCATTTTTACTTCCCTCAGACCTATTTCTTGGAAATGCTCTGATCCTTTTAATCATTATTGCCGTCACATATAAAGGCTTTAAAAGTAAGAACATGCAGACACCAACATACTTTTTGTCCTTCCTTTTGAGCCCTTAGCAAAAACCATCATCTCCATGGAATAAAGGATTTTTTTTTACACCAAATCAGTCACAGGACGATTTAAGCAGGGATCATTAGGAGATATAAATAGAAGTATTTATGGCTTTATTTCCCCCAAAAAAAGCTGAACACGTAGTTTCCACTGTCTGGCAGAAAAGTAGAAACGTTCGTAGATATAGTCAAACAGAACTTTGATTTCAGTGTTTCATTTTCAAAGTACTCCAAAAAAAGCATATGCATTGTGATTACCTGGGGACCTGCTGTGCTACCTCACAAACAGATGCTAAATTAAGAGAGCACTAATTACAAAATAAGTGGCCACTAAATCAGATTTGATGCTATAGCACAGTTGCTACTGACATTCCTGTTAGATTAAAAGAGAAAAGTAAATTCCTAGCAGGCAAATCGTATTTTGTACATCACTTTCTGTCTCTACATGGTTGAACTCCACACCTTACAACCATTCACAGGAATAAAATCAAGCAGTGGCACCACTCATTCCTCCTTTGTTGGTTTATAACCAGTTTCAGTCGGGTTCCCATGGATGATGGTGCTGCCCAAAGAGGGCATCAGGAAAGGCTACTTTCAAACAATGATCTAGTTGAGTAACAGCTCTCACTCAGGATGGTGACATCTCCCTCATTTTAAGAACCAGGAAAACATGATCTCAAATGTCAGTGAGAATGAGGAAGGAAGAATAAAGAAAGGCAACTGCTTGAAATTGTTCAATAAGAAAAAAAACCCACGAGTCACAAAGGCAGAGATTCTCAGAACCCTGTTTCAGGAAAACCTTTCCCATGGTCTACATACATTCACATTATTTTTCCATTTTTTCTACTATAAATGATGCCATTTTCAGAACCACTAATCCCACATACACTAGACCACAATTTCTTCCTCTATAAATTCAGCCTGAGGACTTCCCACAACTGCTGGTCAGACAGTAGCTGACAACATTTAATTAGGCAATATGTATTGCAAATGGCCAACACAGATCTATAGGAAAGAAAATCAGCTCCTAAATATTAGGCAAGAAGCCATACTCATTTCAACAGCAGCCAAAATCATATTTCTGTCTTTCCACTAAGCTATTTTCTGGAAAGTAACATCTTGAGAAGTACAGTTACACTGCAATAATCCAACATACACAGGAAAAACAATGATTAGGACAGATCACACCTTTCCATCCCACAGATTCCTAAGCTGCTTTATTAAAAAAAAAAAAAAACTAACAAACAAAAACAGAACACACCACTTGAATGAAATGTATTTTTCTATCTAGAAACTGCACAGTGCAGAACAACAGAGCAGCAAAAGGAAGCTCTGGCAGAGGACACATGGGGCCTGTGTTTACACGCAGCAGGACTGTTTGGACTAAGAGCCTTGTAGCAAAAAACATAGGAAAAAAGGTCATTCTTCCTCGATTTCTCTATATAGCCTTTCTTTATCACTGATAAACTAGTTTTTCTTGTGCAAACTTACTACTAAAGAAGGACTTCTAGAACTTTTTTGCAATGACTGTTTTGCCAGGACACCTTTGCCTGCTGTCCTTGGTTATACCGGATCTCTCCCCATTTTTCTGTCAGGATCCAGATGGCCAGAGGGAGCATTTGTTAGGATTCAGTGACATTCTTAATCAGCACAGCCCCCTGCAATCAGTCTCTGTGCTCTTGCAGCAGTCCCCTTCCTGGGCTGAACCTGTCAGTACTGACACTAGGGGTCTTACCAGACATCTGTTTAAATTAAGAGACCCAAATTCCTGCTGATTAATTACTGGTTTTTGTGAATAAACAGGAGTATCATGAGTTAATTAAGGTACATGTTCAATTAATCTGATTGGTGTCAGGTGCACTACTCTATATCAGATGCAAGGAAAGAGAAATGCATCACCACTTCAGGACACAGACACACATCCAAACACACCATGGGTTTATCCAGGCAGCCTCTCAGGTCAACACCGGGCAGCAGCTCTGCACACACTCTTACAAACCACAGAGTTAAACAGTGCACTAAAAACTAAATTTATCCTATACCATATTCAAAAACTTCTCTTCAAATGAACTTGACTCAGTCTTAAAGCCTTGTATTAACAAGCAGAAAGAATCAGACAGACATGAGAATTCTAGCTGGCTTCCTGCTTGACATTGCTAATGATTTTTACTTTTTTTTTAAAATGCACAACTTGAAAACTGAAGCTAGTGACTTCAGTGTATTAGCTTGGAAGAATTAATGTGTAGTGACAAAAAAGCTGTTATCTTCCATGAATATTCATGACCTGAACTATAAAGGAGTTATTTTCAGTCTATTCTAGTCTTCAGCACACCCTGAGGAAGCTCCTGCCAACACCTGAGTGTGGTGTAGCTGACTAGTGGCAGGAATCTCCCAGGCAAGCTCTGATTACACATATGGAGTGAGTCACGCAAGACAACTTCAGTGCTCCGAGTTCTCCTGCAGCTCCATTGGCAGAGCTCATTTGCTGCTCAGGCTTCCCTTCCCACAGCATCTTCAGTATTAATACTGTATAAATGACACAAATTCCACCCCAAAAATCATTCTTGACTATATTCATCCTATCCTAGTCTGAACTGAAGAACATCATAACCATTTGGTCAAGATCATCCATTCTGAGCAATAAGAACAGGCTACTAATGGCATTAAATGTAGAGGATCTTTCCAGAAAGTTAAAAATTTGAAAATATTTTCAGAGACTGTCATGAGGCATATCAGAAAATATAGAAGTATATGAACCGAGTCTCCAAAGACCCGTGTCAGTCCCATTTAAGTAAAATTATACTTTTTTTTTTTTTTTAAAGCTGGTCTATTATTTTTGTACAAGACTTAATTTGGGGCTGGAAGTTGATGCAGTTGTTTACAGCCAGAAGAGCTATGAATGTCAAAACAGACAAGTCAGTTTGCCAAAAATTTTAAGAACTAGAAAAGGAGAGCTTATAAAGTTTATAAGCAAGTTTCAGAAGAGAGCACTGTACATTGTCTCAGGATCATTAGCTTCAACTACTGCAGGAGTGCAGGTCATTATTTCTACAAGCCTGAAAGACATCACTGCCATGACTACTGTCAAAAAGACTAGCAGAAACAATAACTCAATATTAATAGAAAGAAAATGTGATAAATCAGTTCCAGAAAGGGCACAAACCAGAACTTCACTCTGGAATGCCATAAATTTCACACCCTATAGTCAGAAAGGTTTTCAGAGTGGAACAGAGTTTTTAGTATGATCTTGCATGTGATCCTTAATGCAGAGGTTGCCATTGCAATGCTTTGGATGGTGTTTTTGGCTACTTTTTTTCCTCATACTTATGATCATTAAATAATGGCTCAAAGAAGTCATGTTTCCAGAAAGTTCACATGTATTTCTCTCAACACATTTTGGACAAGCGACAGTAGCTTATGATAAAATTTATTCACATTGTAATTTGCTGTCTACTAAACAAGAAACTAAAGCATTTCACAGCATTGTTATCTACTCCACTGCTTGTAGCAAGTTTTGAACCATCCTTGGGCAATCTAAATAGTATTAATATAAAGATGCTCAAAAGAATATTATTATGTTTCCCTAGTTAATCAGCATCAAAAAAAATTGTTCTTATAATGACACGGAGCCTGCTTTAAGTGCCAATACTAGATATAAAATCTTATAAAATAGCTGCTAGAGTTAAAGCCAGTTCAAGTCAGTCAGTTACTCCTATTGATCTTGGCATCTTCTAAATGACTAGTTCTAGGTTCACCTTTCCAACCATATTCTTTCTGTGCAATTTTAATTGTGACTTCATGTCATGCACCTGAAAGACTCCAAGGACATTTACTGCCTCATCATCAAAAGGAATTGCGTCCTTCATTCTTTAGTCTTCCCACTTTGTAAGGCAGATCCCTACCTCTTCCATTAATCCTTTTTCTTTCCACATTAGTCCAGCTACACAGCCCTCCTCCTGCCTCCCTCCTGTTAGCTCCCCATTGCTGCTACACCTCCAGTCCTTCCAATTACACAGCTATCAGCCTCCTCTCTCCCAGAAACAGAGAAACTTTCCTCCTGCCATCCTGACTCTCTTCTTACTTCCAGTAACCCTCAATCCTCCTCCTTGAAAAAAGCTGGTATCCTCAAGTGAGGTCCTGCCCCCACCTTTCATTTGTCCTTGATTTCAGCAAACCAAAGGACCTGACAATCACTTGAGCAGGAAATGGCAGAGGCACAAAAGTGTATCTGCTTCAAGGTCCCTTTTCTATCAGATCTGTTAACCCCTTATCTCTTACAGAGTCCGGAAGGAACAAGTCTCAGCACAATTTCAAATGGTAACCCACAAAAGGGTCAAAGTAAAAACGTTCCTGGTCCATTAATGATCAGTGTCCAGGCTCAGTGTGCCCACACTGCAGAAGGGAAGGCACTCACTGCACCCAAAGGGAGGGAACGAAGGACTGAAGGAATCACTGCAGTGACCCACAAAGTTTTAACCTCCAACAGGCAATAAGAAGGAGCAAAAAAAGGCCAGGTTACATCTCCAGTTTGCAGGAGAAAAGCACTTTCTTCCCCAGCTATTACACCCCAGGAAGCTCCCAATTTTCTCATATAACCACATTACACAACTTTCTCCTATCCTTATCTTCTTTCTTTTGATGAAATCCCAGACAAGTTTGCCTTCATACCCAACCACCCAAAGAGATCTTGACTTCTGAGTTCCTAGAAAACCTACTGAGCAGCATATTGGACAATACTATACACTGTACTGGATGCACATGGAAACAAGTTCTTTCCATGGAGTAGAGTCATCTGGGCTGCCCGTTGCACAGTAAAATAAGATATTCACTAAGTTATGTTCACATTTACCAGATGAACATTATTCCATGAACTGAAACTCAAATGAACTGAACTCAGGTAACAAGAGTTTTTATAAGGAGTAAATTCCCATATCCTCGATTACAAAAGTCAGGATTGTCCTCAATAAATTTCACACTGAGCAAACACTGCCTTAACATGTCAGATGTCTTTTCAACAGTATTGAGATTAGACCCCGATTGGTTGAAGGCTGAATTATGAAGAAAAAAAAATCCCAAACCTTAATCTTTAAAGAGTATTATTGCTTCCTAAATCCTAGTCTGGGCTAATAAATCCTTTTAACATTTCAAATGTAATTTCTGTAAATACCTTACGAAAAAATATTTGAAAATATAAGAACATGCTTTTTATAGTTGTGCAAAATAATTCAAAGTATCTGTTTATTCACTTAATCCTGTAAGCTTCTAGCAAAAGAGAAGGAAACAATGTCCATCTGTAAAGAAAATACTTCATAAAAGGCCTTTTGATAATTTTTTTTCATACCCCCAAATTACCAGTGTTTAAAAAAACTGCACCTACTTACTTATAATAGAAAAGAACACATACAAAACCAGGCAATTCAGACAAAGACTTAGGTGATGGAATCTCTGTAAATTGTCCCAAGATTTGATTTCCTCAAGTATTCCATCACAGAGAAGAGACTCCACTCTAAGTATAAAGGCTTTAGTTTTATGGTATGAAGGAGTTGAAAAACAGCAGCACTAGGAAAAATTAAGTCCCCATCTAGAAATGCTGGCAAGAGAGTTACAGTCTCAAAAGTGACTTACCATCACGTCACTTTACCAACAGGACCCTCATATTTTCCTCCTTTCAGCGTTGAAACAGTCTTGGTCAAGATCAATTTAATTTGAGAGGAAGGAAAAAAAAGTAGGTTTTGTTCTACCCCAGATACCATCATCATACACATTAATCATGTTCCTGTTGCACGAGTAAATTAAATTTTTGTTTACTCTGTTGGATTTTCACAAATGCAATTAAAGGCAGGATATTTGAGCACAAAAAATGATGATGGATTTCATAACGAAATCTTTAGGAAAACTACATATTTACGCCTTTTTATTTCCACATGAAGAAACTTCATTTTGGAATCCATGCAGACTCGAGAAATTAATTTTAAAATAGGTCTCCAAAGAGATAGTTTTATACTGATGGTGGTGTTTGAAATCACTCAGTCTCCCTATATTGTCAGATAATTCCAAAGAGTGATAAAACCACCAATCAGATACATAAGTGAATAACAGTAAGAAGTAAATATTATCCTGAATTGTGAAAAATTTCAGGAGAAAAGATCACCAAGATGTTAACAGACCTCTGGAGTCTCTTGATTGACATAGGAACACTACTTCCCTCAGGAGGAAGATGGAGTTCATGGTGGACCACAGGAGAAATCCCAGAAATCCAGTCTATACAAGCCTTTGCTCTTCCCCAGGGCCAAGCTGGGAAGCTTTTCATAACAGGTTTTGATGAAATACACAATTATTGACAATTCACACAAAACCCATTTATTCCGACTGTAAAAGATGCTTTCAAGTTTCACTTCCTCTCCCCCTCTCTGAGGGGGGAAGAGAGAGATACATTTACCTAATGAAGGGATATATAGATTTCTTCTTTAGCTGAGAAGATATGACATGTTTTTCCCATGCAACCGGGCTATATAGGCCCAATATCCTTGAATAAAGAAACAAAGATATTTTGGAATGCATCTCTTAAATATAGTGGGGCAGCTGAGAACTAAAATTGAATTTGAGGACACAGGAATTTATGCTACATCTTCGTTAACATGGTGAGCTTCCCTAGCTGCCTGGACAAGTTTAATGTCTGAGTGGGAGGCTGCAAAAACCAGCACTTCTCATAACAACTGTCCCCCAGGGAATTTAAATCATTCAGGCAGATTCTCAGGCCTGTTCAGAGAAATTCATCTCAGCTCCTTCAAGTGTGCAAGAAGGCATTCAAACACTTCGAGAGCAAATTATATTCTTTCTTCCTTCAAAATTAATGTGAAAAATTACAAAATGCTTCCAAAATGGCTGTCAGCTCCAAGCCTCTAAGTCCAGCAACAGGATATAGACAAAAAGGAAGAAAAGAGTAGGCACAGCAAAAACACAAAGAGCAGCAAAATCCAAAGGAGCGCTCCATTTTTATTCTAAATATACAGGTCAGACTCAAACAGCTCAAACAAAAGCAAGATGTAAGCTCTATAGTCCATAGCACAGGGAAATAAGAATGGAGATAACAATGTAAGCAAGCCCCCAAGGAATTAAGTCAGTAATCTGACTGTTAAATAAAAATGCCAACACAAAAATATAAGTATCAAGCGTAGCAGATGAAAGAACACTTAACCCCCAGCACGTGGCTGCACACAGGTCACAGCAGTGCTCCAGCACAAACTACACATACAAGCCACTCCAGTTCTCACTATATTACCCCCAAATTGCTCCTCACTACGAGAAGAGAGAAGAATTTAAGAAATACTCAAGTTGCCTACAGGGCATGGTAATCTTAGTCTAGTTGACAGAAAAATAACAGATTAATTAGCCTTTAACAGGTTTGTGTGGGATGTTTCTGTTACTGTTTAAGGGCACTCATGATGTCTGGGAGTAGGCCAGGTTAGGGAGTATTTAGGACAAGCTAACCAATAAATAGAAAGGCTTACTTGGAAGTCACTACACTCATTTTATCTGTTCTTTAAGATGAAGATGAATAAAAACTGAAGCTAAGTCTGGAAATTTAGTAAAACACTTGAAAATCAGAGGCAAGTAGTAATACAAAAGACTAGTTATGCTAATAGAAGAACCAGTGATCTATGCT
Source organism: Corapipo altera (assembly GCF_003945725.1). Classification (NCBI taxonomy): domain Eukaryota; kingdom Metazoa; phylum Chordata; class Aves; order Passeriformes; family Pipridae; genus Corapipo; species Corapipo altera. Next base: position 7,716,089 of record NW_020884902.1, read on the forward strand.
CAATACTATCACTGCCAATAAAAACAGGTTCTCAACAGAGTGCCAGGCAGGAAACACTCCTCAACAATAACAGTTACTGAATCCTTGGTTTATAACATTTTAAATAAAATAGAAGAATAACATACTTACCAAATAAGATAATGCATTTACAGTTTAGGTGATAAAAATGTAAATATAAGGCCTTAAAAATGCAATTAGCAACATAATATTCTATTATTCCTCAGCAAAAATAGTTACTTTAAGTGGGTTAAGATTTGTTTCTAGCATTTTCTTTTTCAAAGTATAATAAAAAAAAAAATCCATATTGGATACTTCCCCCTTCTCCATCTCCTCCACACAAGACTTCAGATCGAGGCACTTTTTTGTTTTACAATGAAAACATGGTAAGAAAAATACTTCTTCTACATGCTCATAAACAAAGCAGATGAAGTTATTTAAAAATCTCTTCTAGATCAGGTAAATGAATAAGAATTCTAATTTGGAGTGAAAACTTCTCAGATTTGACTGAAATAGCACTCAGGACACAAGACATGAACTGATTGAGTTGCCATCCCTCCCCAAGAGACTCCTCTGATCTACACCTACTCTGAGCACAGAAGAACACAGAGGCAGGGCTAAGAATAAACATATTGCCAGACTTCACTCTCTTCTCACACTGCCCACCAAAACATCACAAACACACCACTTGTTCTTGAAAGTGTATTTTGGAATTCCTAGAACAACACCTCAGGGGAAAAAAAAAAAGCCCAAAACTATAGGATAAGAACCTTAACTACTTTCAGTTTAATAAAGCTAACATTAAAAATTGAGTGCTCTGGTTACACACAGATGGCAATACAGATCATACACACAGTAGAACTTGCAACTGAAAAAGAAGAGGCAAGTGAGAGAAAAATTAAAAGAATCTATCTTGAAAAGACAATGTGTGGGCAAGTGAGCCAAAGAAAATCACCCAACGGGAAAGCTTGCACAGTTTAAACAGAAGACAGAAGCTAAATTTCTTATAATTTTGCAGCTTGATCATTTAAAAATACCTAAAGCAAGAACATTATGAGAAAGGACAAAATGGACAAATGGAAACTTGTGTTTCCTGCGAGATGAAATCATGCTCCATAACAAATAATGAGCCTAAAACTCAAGCAGCCAGGGAAACAATTACTGTATACCCCTAATACTATTATGATTGATTCCCATTCAGCTATCCAAGCATTCTAGAACTCCAAAAAGCACAGTGGACCCGTTCAGCATAGCCCAGCATTACCCTAACTTTATTTTCACTGGAGTTACCAATCACTGACTTGAGCAGCAAGACAGCAATGACCAAATTCTGAAAATCCCCTGGCTGGGGAGAAAGCAAAGGGACATAATCTTTACCAATGTTCTTATTAAATTCTCTCCACCCTTGAAACCCATCAAACTGTCCCTTCCACAAGGTGCAGCTATTTACATATTGGAAAGAGATGTGGAATACCTACAGCAGCCTGACAGGTGACAGCTGGGTGTATGACTTGAAAAAAAACATTTCAACAGATCCACGGAAGTATTTCTGAAGCTTTATTCATGAGGGTTTGAAAGGCAGTTGACACATGGCTGCTTTTCCCATCAAATAACTAACCAAATTAAACCACAGTCAAAAGACTGGCAAATGTTTGGTCAATAATCAACATAAGAGTTGACATTTCAATTGAAATAACTGATAAATAAAATAACATTTGGTTTACTTTATGAAGGAAAAGGAGTACAAAACAGTAGAAGAACGCTAAGGGATTATTCATCAAGCTTAAAGGAAGACTCGTTTTTAGCAACAGATGTATAGAAAAAGTTCCATTGAGTAGAAGAGAATATTTGCATGAAACAAATAATACTGAAGTGTACATAACCACCCCAAATGGATAAAATCACTTCCACATAAGGAAAAAACACATTAAGTTTTTTTTGAGGGCAAAAGGGTGCACAAACATGGCAGATAATTTGTGAAGACACTAGCCACTAACTGTCTATACTCCATTCAGAAAGAGGGTTTTCAATAGCCTCGCTTTTCAAATCCAGCATTTTTTTTGTCCAAGCTGCAAAGATGTGCGGTCCTCTCTTTCTTCTTCCAGAGAAGAAAATATATTTTAATTGAGAACTGCAAACAAAACATTAATCCTCAAAAATATTTGTGAAGTACTGGATAGTCGTATGTCCTTTAAAAACCACCAACATAATACTTTCAATCACTTTTTGTTTTTCTGGTTTGAAAAAGAGATTTAAAACAATAATATATAGCACCTTGGAAGATAGTCTGGCATATGAATCTTCCATGTGCTGTGTATTAGTTATTCAGCTAGATCCTACAGAAATGTGTGCTAGGAAAACATGCCCTTAAATAGCACGTGAATAACTAAAATAAGAGATGCACCTGAACCATCCTCTCTGCAGTGTAACCCCCAGGAGCAGTGGGTAATCTCAGCTGTGTGCACCTGGTGTCACAGCAAGGATTTCTGCTCAAGCAGAAATTCCCAACCTCACTTTGGAACAGTCACCTGCAGCTTGATGGAACAACCTGCCAGCAGGCACCCAGTGCTGCCTGAGCTGCCCTGCAGCATCCAAGATGCCTGCACAGAGCTGCAAGCAGGGTAATGACTCTCAGGGATAATGTCAAATGACAGAGTCCTGTCCCTAAAAACACCCAAATCAGCTTTAAAATACTAAACAGAGTTCAAAAACTGAGAGGTCACGTGAGCTGCAAAGATCGATGCAGGAGTTCAAGGCTGTGTTCAGGCAGTGACCCCTGCTGAGTTCAGAGCTGTCACAGCTTCACCCCAAACACTTTACAGACCCCTCAGACATTGTGCACAAGTTGCAGGAACAACAGTGACAGCAACAAGAGCACAGAGACCCCCCAGAGGCAGCACAGCTGCAGGTGCACCAAGCCAGATGGGGCTGCAGGAAAGAGCATCTTCCCCAGCTCACAACAGCTGCTCCTGGGCCTCTCACACCACACTGCAAAGGGCAGCTGACTTGTCCAGCCTGTGGGCTGCTCAAGAAATGCCAAAGAGCCAAAAGAAAAATGAGGTAAACCTTCTTAAAGTAATTTTTCTCTGTTATCTGCTCATTTATATTTCACCAGAAACAGATTTAGTTTCAGATGCTTCTTTCTCATCTATTTTACAACTTAAAAACTTGTTTTCTTAAGCATTACTAAAAATGAGGTAAATAAAGTACTTCAGGTCCCTTTGCACTGACAGACCACGATAACATACATTTCCTCTGGATCCCCAGATAAATATTAAAGTTAAGATCCCCTGAATTAAGGGAGTACCAGTTTATAGTCTTTAATATTAATAAAGTTAATTAGGCAGAAAAAAGACTAACTTAGAGCACATTAAGGAGAAAAAAAGGGGCCTTGCTGGTATATTTTCTCCGAAAATCCAAGTTAACATTTCTCATTCTGTGTGAAAAGCTTCTTTTCCTGTGTCTGTTCAGGGACTTTAGTGGAGGAATATTGCAAATGTGGTAAAGATGGTGATAAATTTGCAAGGACAAACCAAGAGCAATCTAATTGTGTTGTTTCAACTAAAGCCAGCTCAATGACTAAGCTCTCTAAGGACGTGGAATATAAAACCTTTTTTTATTTAACAACTGCAATTCAATTTCTGCCACTGTTGGTCACCTAAGGAAATCCCAAACGATGTAAGATTTCCCATTGTGGAGATAATGGATAATGGAATTTAAGTCTCACCTCACTTGAGCAAGAATTGCAATAGTACTGAAAGATGATTTTTCAAAATTTGGCTAAGGAAACAAAAGCATTTTTTATTTCTATTTGTTTGGTTTCAGATTTCTGTGGTTCAATAGCAGCCATTGCAGTCATAGCCCTGTATCCAAACACTGCAGGTGAAAAGGTACTAAATCTGACCCAGGATCTAATGCTCAAGAGATGTTTTTTCCCATCTTCCACAGGAATCACCTTGACCATACACGTTTTCATTGTCTAAGAGCACTAAAAGTCTCTATTGCATATAGTCTTTATTACTTGATATATTTTCACACTAAAAAGATGAAGTCATCCCATCATGAAGCAATCTCAGCTGCTAACTAACCATTCATTTGAATCAGGATGCAAATTCATAGAGGGGTTTTGGGTTATTTTCAACCCTTTAAATGTTCACAGTTCAAAACACCATTAATTCGCAGGTACATTATATTATTTAAATAGGCTTAGGGAATGTGAAAAGTGATTTTTTTCCTTAATACATTCTCCCAGGTTTTTTGCCTTAAGAAATCTATTAAGTGTTAATTGCTGAATTTTGTGTATATAAGACTGCTCAGGAACACAGAACAGGCTCTGAGAAGGTACAGCAGTTTATGCAATTCTCTTTAGTCCTTTATAACTGCAAACATATTTTTCAACTTTTCCTATGAATTCTACAATGCAATGAATTATGAAGTGGCACACAACACATGCACAAATTATTACTTTTACACAGTAATTTAAAAAACTGCACCTTTACTTTTCTCCCCTCATAAATGAGAGTTCTTCCTTTCTTATATCTCCTCTCCATATCATTTATGTTTTGTCCCTGCTGTAAAACTGATTTCTTCAAAGGACATGTTTTGTAACCTCAGTAATATTCAAGAAAAAAAAAAAGTACCAAGCCAATTTTTCTAGTGTAGAGGATCTCCCATCTACAACGAAAATTATGTTACATCTCAGATTTCATAACAAAATACCTTTGCTTCCAGGAGACCAAAGAGCTTTTCAGAACCACTTATGGACTAAGCCAGAAAGGGTATTTCCCAAAACAGAAGGAATTCAACCACCTGACCTTAATTTGTACATGACAAGTTTGCAGCTGCGACAGTGGACTTCAAGTCTCATAAATCACCTAATTTGTTAAAATACTAGTTTCAGTATTTCATCTAAAATATTTTTCAGTATTATATATGCACTCAGAGAACACACAATGAGTTACTATTGTTTGTTCCTACAACTCAAGCTCCAGTCTTCCATCCAAACACCTGGCAGCCAGATACTATTTATTTTTCATGCCTAGTCCACAGTAATATTGATTCTAAAATAATGCATTTCATTTATGTTTACTCTTAATTCTACAACAGAGCAAAGAGAAGTAAAGCCCATATCCTACAAAGCTTTGTTCACCACCAGTTATTGATATTTGGAAATGATTATAGCATGTCAATGACAACGAAACAGTGTTAAATGAGTTTATTTCAAGGCAAACAAGCCCAAGCTCTGACGCTTTGTTAACTGTAACAGGTCAGACAAATGGACAAAAGCCATGGTTTTCCCCTGGTTTGAGGGCAAGGTAAGTACAAATTGGCTGGTGTTGTTGGCTTGGACACCTTACCTGAACAGCATTTTATATTCCTGGGAATTACTCCCTCTTCCATAATTCCTACATCAATAGGTAAGCTGCCCTGCTGTATGTGGAAAACGAGAGTCAACAGCTGTGCTTCTAGATTGCTCTCTGACAGAACACAAAGTGAGGCTGCTCCTAAATTTCCCACACAAACCAGGAGGACCACACAATATCAGTCCCTCTTCACTTATGCTGGAATGAAAAATTAGCCCAAATAATTCAACTAAGAAAGTCCTAAAATTTAGCATCTTCTAGTACACAAAAATTATTTTATTAAGTGGTACCACCGTGTTTGTGATGTGCCAAACCTAGGGATTTGAGGGACAGGCATGAGAGAACAACATGAAAAATCCAGGTGTGCAAAATCAGTTTCCTTTAACTCAAGAAGCCACTATAGTACAAGGAGGGCTGTGTGAAAAACACATTTGGAGAGTTTCAGTAAGATTTTCCCCCTCCTCCTCTCCTTCAATACTAACCAGCAGATACATTGAAACTGTTGTTGGAGTTCTGCAAGAGCCAGTGTCTCTCCAGCAAGCTGAAAAAGTAAAGGATTAACTACCACTTGTAATGCAGACACAATGCCTACAACACATGCACAGCTCACATCTGTATCAGCAAGCAGTGGTGCACAGTGAGAGACATCTAATGAGTCAAACACGCTGGCCTGAGGACCACAAATCGACTCTACAGTGATCCAGGAGGACCTGAACTGAGATTAAAGTCAGCCAGACCCAAGAGGCAGAGCACCCACCCACAGCTGGACACATGGGATGTGCTTACAGAGAAGGGCCTTTGGGTCGCCCCAGGAGAACATATCTGCAATGGAGCAGGATCCCACTGCAAACAGAAGTATAGTTTTATCTTCTCAAACTTGTTATCAATACTTATTGTGCTCTTCTACATAAGATTCTAACTTTTTTTAGGCCAAATAGGAATTTCTCCCTTTTCATTTTCTTATTTTAATCCTGACTCTGACAGTACTTATCTCGTAGTAGTGCTTCAGACTCAGAGTGCCCTTAATGACTTGGCTTAATGGAAAAAAAAAAAGGCATAAGTTTTGATATGCTGAACAAAATTCTAGCAATGCTTTTTTCCTGTCCTCTTGAGAAGGGTTTTAACATCAGCCTAGCCTTGCAAAAATCTTAGTTGTTGTTAAGTATTACTTCTTAGTACAAGAAAAGAGTCCTAGCCTGTGTTGTCACTAGGTCATGTCCCTGTTGTCACTGTGTTTGCTCACAGCACTGTCCATTGCCAACACGAATCTGGAAGGGGGACCACTGAGAACAGAGGGGAGCACAACTGCTGGGACACTGCTGGCAGTATACAACACCCCCAGTTATCTGAGACTGGGATAAACTGGTTGGCCTTTAAGTGGTACCTGTCTGCCACCAAGTGCCAGGAGTTCATTCCTGGGCTGACTAGTTCACTGCCTCTGCACAGAGCTGTACTTGAGATGTTTGCCACCAAATGATTCTCCTCAGTGACCTCATATCATCACGAAGTGCTACAGCAGAGAATGGGATCTATTACCCATCCTGAACTATTCCCCTGCATGCAACTACAACTAAGCAAAATACAGCAAAGTAACTATTTCATACCCTGACTTAAACCAGTTCCACTCCTTCCCTCCCCATTACAAGGAGCTAAGTAGTCCCTGAATGCATGATTATATCACAACATATCCCCTAAAAGCATTATTAATCTTTTTTTTTAGCAAAGTAATAGAACACTAACATTGAAGGTGCAGAAGCAGACATGAATTTAATTCTCTAATGCAGTTCAATCCCAAAATTATAGACAATCACAAATGCACTTAGTGAAGCTACACCATTAAAGTATGACACAAACATCCAGCCAAATGCTGCAGCATCCATTAGGAGTTAAAGATATAAATCTTGCAGATTTCTTTATCTTTCATGCTGTGTCATCAGGGGATGGTTCCACATGCATTTGTGGACACTCAGTTGAAACCCATATCATCCATGTTACCTGCAATTTATTTCTTTACTGATTCTTTTGCTGCTGGTGCAGGTTTGGGACTGTGACTGAAAACTAGTGGAAAACAGCAGATAACTTTGTGTCTTGGCAACAGAGTTACAGAACCCACTTTGTTATTCAGCAGTTCTCTATTTGATTCTCAGATTGGTGAAACATCTTTGGATCAATCACAGTTTCAGGTTGTTACTAATTCAATCACAGTGCACCTAAGCTATTAGGAAAAATGATGCAGAGGCTAACAGGCACTACAAAAATTCTCAGATTTGGTTTTGAGAGGTACTAGATGAAGTTCTCAGCAAGAGATTGCAGAAATCACTGCATCATTACATTGTGATCACAAGTAAAACAAGGAATATCAAATGCATACAATTGGTTCTTAAATCATATAATTGCAAAATAAATTAACTAGTCAAAAACTACTTAAGAAACAGCACTTAAAAGCATCTGTCCCCTCCTTTCTCAGTCATTTTCTAATCTGCTAAAAGCCGAGAGCAATGAAATCTATTTTCAGGGAGCCTTTACAATACTAAATATAACCCCTCATTCAATTTCAGATAGGGGAACTCTCAATATATTGCATTTCTGAACCATCCTATCTGATAACATAAATCCCTTATTACAGTGCAGACAGGTTGAAGCAGCTCCCTTCTCACTAAAGCAGGAAACAGTCAGTACCCACAACAAACTGGATCCAAACCAGGTGTGAAGAGCAAGGCAGCAGCCACATAAGGGTGGAAATTTTTCTACAGAGAACTGAATGACCAGGTTGGCATTCAAATCTCGGTCTGACAAAAGACAATGAATCTCTCAGCTATAGAAAAGTAAATAAAAATTTAAAAAATAATAAAAAAAAAATCAGTTTGCTAAACATCCCAAGCCACAAGATATCTCAAAAAGCTGTAGAAGTAACTGATTGGACTGATAAGGATCTACAAGTTGACTAACATCAATTCCATCTCTTCAAAAACCGAATTTGAGGAATTTTCACAAAGGACAAATTATCATATAAAAATGGGAAACACACTGCATTTTTTTTTTACAACTGAATGATTATTTCATATTTCACATCGTGAAACAATAAGAAATTAATAAGCACAAAAGAAGTCAAACTACTGTGGGCACCTACAGCCAGGTAGCACTTACAATGCTCACAGTCACTGGAAAGGGATAAAATGTGATAAAAAAAATAATTATATGACTGTATAAGAGTAGAAAAAGAATAATTGGCAAAAGTGAGTACACCAAACAGCAGCACTACAGTAATCAGTAATCTTCCTCATGAAGAGGAACTCGCATCCCTGGTGTTGGTATTTCCCCCCACGGGGAAAACAAAAGAAGCTGAGTTCTTTGTATCCTAGGTTGCTATTCCAAGATGTGCTTCAAGAGAATGTTTCACTCCAGCCACATTCAGAGCTCCACAGTGCACTCAGAGCTCACACCAAGGGCTTCCTGAAAGGAATCTGTCTCTGTTCACTTCTGCAGCAACCTGAATGAATGAGGTGCTTCCTTTGCATCTGTGGATGTTGTGAGGAATTTGAACAAATCTGATTACTGCAACGTAATTGGATTGCAGCAGTTGACATAATAATAAAAACCTGCTAATTACATGATCAAACTGTTTCACAGGCAAAGAAATGCCTGCCCATTAAAGCTTTGCCAACTTCCTAACTTAGTCATTTCACATGTCCCACTCATGCTCCTTTTTCATTCTGTTGACTGTTAAAGCAAATGCTCATTTTGATTACAAATCTTTCCATCAGTTTCAGTTATCTGATGGTACTCTCCTGGATTACAGTCCAGAGGGATATTAAAAAATAACAAGATAGCACCAGAAAAAAAAACTTCTTTAACGGCTCACCTAACAAATTTGAGATATGTTGTTCTTGAAGGAAGTTTAACTTGATAGAACAGCACCAAAATAAAATCCAGCCAAATTGAATCTCGTATTACTCTTAAAAAGACTCAAAGCTATACTTCAGAAGAAGCAGATATCTGTATGAACGTAATTTAAATTCATTTTGCAAATGCAAGAACACCATTTCAAAGTGTGAACTGTGTTCCTTTTATTAGTCTCTCTAACCTCACTAACCATTTAGGTCTCTTGCTATAGCTAAATTAGAATTTAAGTGTAGAACATTCACTTTTCATTAATGTCTGATGTTCCCTTAGCAGAAAAAGAAAGCTAAAGTAATAGCATGTTAAGACTATACCTTTCTAGAAGAGCAAAAAAATAACTACTAATAAAAAACTTAGCAGATATTTCAAAATATGGTAAATTTGACTGATAGCAAATTCTACCAATAATTGAATTCACTTTACTCAAAGATTTCACTCCACAACTTTTTCCTCAACTTCTTTTTCTTTATTCTCATTGTAGACAGTCCTCATGGCCTACTGTCATTTTGGAAAGGAAAGCAGCCTTGAGGACACCAACTTCATGACAACAGGGGATGGTGGCAGCCCACACATTATGACAATAAATTCCAGAATTCCACTATGAGTTTGCAGGAAACACCCAACCCCAACTCAGCAAATTAAATATGATGCTTTGCAGAGGGGTTGGCATAACTAATTAAAGTACATAATTCTGAACACTCAAACAACGTGGGAACTTTCCTTTTCAAAGTATATTTAGGGACACACTGTCACATTGTATTTATGTCTTAGATTCTGTTATTGCACCTGTAAGTTACACATCTGTAAATAATTTTGCTGTAGGACATTATTCAGTAAACTCAAATTTAAACTATCTGGTTTAGGCTCTTCTTACTCCCAAGTTATTGGGAAGGTAGATATAAATCTTAAAAACCAGTCTTCATTCAACAATCTGAATTCCTTCTAACAGCTAACACATTTATATGGTAAATTATAAGAAATTCTTTATGCTTTTTTCACAGCTTTTGCAGGAATAGCAAATAAGTATAGTTAATATGCAGTCTTATGATGAATTTACAAAGAATTCCTAATGAGGATAAATTCAACATTAATTGAACTCCTTAGGCAGTGATAACAGTATGAAAAGATTTTTTTTTTTGACACCATGTAATAAATAATAAAGCTTGGGGCAAACCTTTAGCTTTCACATCTGTTACATCTTTCATCGTGTAAAAGGCAGTAACACCTAGATCTTGCACTGAAACAAAAAACAAAGAACACTTACAAAATATTTTGCAGAAAAACAGGGACTGATTTGTCAAAATCCACCAAACTAGAAAAAATATTCATTAGAAACTTGGAAAATTTTTCATTTTGGAGGAAAATGAGGGTCTTGAACTGAATATTGGCTGATCATTTTAAACAAAGCATATTTTTCCCTTAGAAATACAAGAAGCTGATCCTGTATTCAGAATAAATAAACATGTAAGCCATGTGCTTTCTTATAGACCAACAAGTGAGAAAGGATTTATCACTTTAACTGGATATATGCTCCAAAAGCATCCAATGCAAGGTTTGTACAGACAGGATTTGTTTCCAACCTTCTTTTCCCTCCTCTCCCCCATCATCCCTCCACTGTAAGATATGAGATGGACTGATCATTTCACAGGACAAAGCACACAGCTGGCTTCAGCTATTTGAGCAGAAGGAAGAGCTCATTTCTGCTTTAGGAAGTGAAACAGAAGGTTCATCATCTTTCCAATACTATATATACAGGGGGAACAAATTCTAATTCAATTTAACTTAATCAGTTTTGACCTAGTCTCCCACCCTATGACCACATTAAAATAAAGACGTGAACCTCCCCAGATTAGTAAAACAACTCAGGACAGGGTTACCTAACATTCTCTTCCTCGTCTAGGCAAGTTCTCCATGCAGTCCATTGTCTGTCTCTTTAGGTACCAAAACTCCACAGCTGCCACCACACTTTCAGCTGGGCATTGTCTGTTCTAGTTTTTAAAAGAATTAGCATTATCACATAGTGACTGGAACTTATGAAAGACTAACACAATAACCCTACTTCCTTATAAAGCCAGTCATATCCTACAGACAACCTAACTAAATCTGACAGCCTAATAAAGAATAACACGATTGCTTACTTTCATGCTAGGCAGAGCTATAATGTAGAATGCTATTACTTAGAAGGAGGCTGTAACAAATGTATGTCCAAATTTCTACTCCTGTAATAGAATTACAATATGTTTTCTTCAAAGGCATACATCACCAATGCTGAGAGACAGTTTTAGGCACCAGATGTCAACTAACACTGAAATCAAAACACAATGAAAGCAAGTTCTTCAGATCACTGCAGATTCAAGTCTCAATTCCCAAATAGCTGTAATTAAAATCCAAACACCATCTAGGCGTATTTAGAAGTGAAACACCTTGTGCAAATTCAAAAGAACAGTCACTGGTACCAGTGCTGCTTCCCACTGTTCAGTTCTTTGGATTCTCTTCCTCTTCAGGCTCTTGAACACGTTGAATGGGTCACGTTCTTCCACTGATTTGTTTCAGAAGAACACTATGTCAAGAGGTATTAAATTGTTATTTCTAAGTTCTTGGGGACACAACTTTTCGTTAAAATTTAACTTCAACAACTTCATGGTAACAATTCCAACTGAAAGAAATATTCTTTTTATAAAAAATACTCAGTAAAAGATTAAGAGTGGCTTCCTTACTTGGCAAGGCAACTGTTCATGAAACAGAGGGGCACTCAGTGCACATCTTAACAGCCAACCCAATTCATAAATTACCACCTTGCAGAAAATGAGCTGAAGAGTCAGTTCTGCTAATATCCTTTCCATCTTAATGATGATCATGAAAAACCATTCTAAATTATAGACTGAATTCAATTTTATACAACTCATCCTGGTAATGTTAAGACACTAAACAGTTGTGCTTATTTCCTTAAATCAAAATGCTCTTGGAGTTTTTCCTACTGCATCATCCAGTAAAAACTACAGAAGGTACTGGATAAAACAGTAGTTGTGGCATAACTTCCAGTGATGCAGCAACAAGTATCAGAACTAAAAATTTCATCCTAGCACGGGGTTTTAATGATGACATAGTGGCTGCAAGGACTAGTCCAGCAATCTTCTACAAAGCTCATTTCCCCTCCTGCAACTTCCAAATATTTATGCTCCTTCCTTAAGGAACCACAAAACCAGAGAAGAAAGCTGTAGGACACCTGTGCCATCTTCACAAAACATTGACTGTATCTACTCTGAAATAAAAGCTTGCAGAGTGATACTCATCATTTGTTTGCCATCACCTTGTTACAGCCCCTTCATGACTCGCAGTGGTATGACAGGAAATAATAGGTCAGGCATATTCCATACTAACAGCACTGACATATCATGTTCTCAGCCTCTTATAGAAAAGATAATCAGATTCTTATGAATGTTCTTAAGTTATAAGGATGAGTTTTAAAAGAATTTGAATTTTAAAATTTTAATTGAAGATACAGAAAAAATTTCTGCTGGCACCTTCTCAGCAAGAGACCGCGCCCCTGCCCTCCTGACTGAATGCTGGCACGAAAGCCACAAGCACTCTGAAGGCTTATTTCAGTCTCCCATTAAGCTGAGTAATTACAACAGTTAAGATTTGTAAATCATACTATTATTGACAGTTAAAACTGTTGATAGAATACAAAAAGTCCAAGCAGTCCACATCCCCTGTTTTAACTAGACTATGCGGTGCAAGGGAGTTCAGAACAGTGATCCTGCCCACAAGCTCTGCTGGAGTCATCTCTGACACACACTCCAGTCTTTGAATGAGTTCCTTCTGCCCTTTCTTTGCAGGGAACCCTTCAGTCTCTCATATCTAACATTATTTATTCAGCTCAGCTATCAAAGCTGCAGTCACAGATTTTTCATGTGGTTCTAAAGGTCAAAACCATGTCTCTTCAGCTCAGGTCACTCTTGCTGCTCTTACATTGCAAATCAAGGGCAAGAAACTTACGTTTCCTCTCATGAAAGAATGAGAAACGGGTAATTTTAGAACTGACAGCAATATCAGATGTAGGACAAATAGCAAACAGGGGCAGTTTAGCAAATTTGGCATTTACTTCTCTTCCCAAAAATCATTTCAGGTGGTAAAGAAATATTCTATATCAAGTTACCTTCTTATGCCACATAAACAAAGTTGAAATAAACTGAAACTCTTCTTGTTTAAAGAAAATATTTATCAACATTATATGAAAATATTTCCACATTCTAATTCAAGTGTTTTCTCACGCAATCTTTTACCTAGAGCACTTCAATTTGTTTGCCCTTGATTATAAATTATAAACAAGCAGTGCATGTGAACTAAGTTCTCCTTCCCTCTCAGAGAAAATCAATCTGAATAATTAATTACCAAAAACCTATCCAGTTGTTTCAGCAGCAGTAGCACACCAGGCAAGTTCAAAGTTTTTCAAACTCACTATTTCATAATCTAAACTTAAGCCAGGATCCAACTTCACTTACTTTAGCCGTCAAAAAGAATAATTTCTCCCATCTTCTCTAGATGAGCCATCCTGACTTTATAAATATTGATTAGAGAAATATCTTAGAGACAATTTCTAGACAGATAAAGTTCATAAAACAGGTTCCTGCTGCACAGTGTGCTGCCTAGGACTGCATCCCATATGCAGCTTTGGATGATAAAAGCTCAGTAGGCCAGGCAATAAAAGCAGGCTCTGCACTAAAATCCAGTCACATAAAGACAAGAGAGCAACACTGAATACAACACTGAAGTTCTCAGCTGGACAGACCTGCTCACTCCAGAAATCATGGATTTCATGGGCATACTCAGTAATTCCCCAAGCATCCAGCCAAGCAAGCAGGAACTATTTCAGCCCCCTGAGACAGGACCAGAGACCAATCAAATATTTGGGACAGCAGCAGATTCACCCCTGCACTGCCATCCTGGCACCCTGGGCTCAAACCCAAAGAATTAAACCTTTCTAATTGGATTATCAGACATTCAGCTCTACGCTGGGAAAGAGGAATCTGAATTATCATTGACCTCTTTCCAGGACACTGCTTTGTCATGGAGAAAGTTAACTGCTGAGAAAACCACCCAATTGATCCTGCAGCATTATTTACACAGAAATATGCCAGATTTAGGAGAGGAAAGCAAGTAATAGATTTTACACACAGACTGCGAGCTATGGGTCACAGATACACTTTTCTTCTCTTATAGCTACTTTTCACTGCAAGAGCTTGTTTCTACCTCTCATAAAATTAGTTACTTCCACTGATGAATTGGTTAAAAAGCTTTCTATCCTATTTCAATTTATTTATTCATGATATACTAGACCAATAAAGAATAAGGCTTCAGCAAGGAAAACACTCTGAATATTTATTCAATACTTTGCACACAGACAGGTGTGCATGGTCACATATGACATTACATACATGTGAGATGCAGCAGAGAGCGTGTATGACTGTGTTCAGAGCAGGGGATTCATCTCCCCAGCTTGGACCACTGTGATGTGCAAAGCACACTGCCAAGCAAACCATGCTTGTTAATGACACAAAGCATCTCAGAGTGTCCTTTACACCCCACGCTTCCAAGGTGGCAGTTCTGCCACCTCCAATCCAAAGCTGCCTCCTACCAGGAAGCCACTGAATGCATTCTCAGTGGGAGATGACTCTGCTGTAACCACGTAGTAAAGATTTGGGGTGCATATTTCCATAGCATCTTATAGCTTATTTTGTGTGGAATTCAACCAGATTAACTAAAAGTATGATATGAAATGAAAGAGTGCTAAACCTTTCTGTAAAGACTCATGCAGAAAGAAAACCACATCTGTACATTGTAGCATAACTCCCTGGAGACCGTGGGCGAGATTAAGGGTGATCTTCTCCATCCTTCTATTTACAGAGCACATTACCCACAGTGATGCTCCTCCTTAATCTGGTTAAGAAGCCAGCAATGCCTTTGGTTGTTTGCACTACTCATTTTCACACCCAGCACCTCTGGCAGGGATGGCAGGAGGTCCCAAGAGCTGAGCCACAAGTCTCTAAATGGAGATTCATTCAACAAAAAATCACTGCACAGGAGAAATGTGATTTTGTCATTCAATAAGGCAAAGGCTTCAGTGCAAGTTTGCCAGCAAAATTTAGGATGCCTGGGCATCCTGAGGTGCCACATCCTCTCCCCTGCCCAGTACAATGTTTCCTACCATGTACCAGATCATTGGATCCTGCCAGGTCAACCAACCCTCTGTGGTACATGGGTTGTGAGAGCAGGGAAAATGAGGCACCACAGCACTTCCACAGCTGGCGGGATATCTAGAATGACAGGAAAGCCTAAAAACAGATTTAAATGAGTAACACAAACACAGTACATCAGAACTAACAGACCTGCTTTTCAGTTTCCTTATTAATGTACTTGAAAAATCACAATTTTTGCCGATTTTCCATCCATTTTCCCAGATGTGAACCATGAAGACAAAGCCTCAATGTCTTACAGTCTTCTCCTCATTGGAATTCAACAGGATTTATCCTGAGGCTATGGATATCAATCACCAGACATAGCATGGGACTGGATAGAACGCTTCTCCACTTTTTTCAGCATTTCAGCTTCGGGGGTCGCATAAGCAGCTGCAAGGACACAGCAGATGATGAAAGGTGACTGTCAGCAACACAGGACAGCAAAGATGGTTCACAAAATGGGTGTGAGCCACCCCAGTACTCTGCAATAGCCTCTCACTCGACTCATTTCAAAATAGAAGTGTTGATGATGTGCACACATGTGCATATGTGTACTATAAAAGTAGATGGTATCGGATTATTTCTTGAAGTGGACAAAAAAAATGTATGTAATAGAACGGCTAAGCTATTTCCATTCCCCTCCACCCCAAGAAGACATCACAAAATTAAAATAAACTTCTTGTGCAAAAACTTCCAAAACCTTAGATTGATCTGAGAACTCAAGACAACCATTCTTCACTGGAATAAAACCCTACCTTCCTATTTTCAGGAAAAAAGGTTTGCTCTGTTCAACAACATTACAATACTTCGTAGAGTTTTTAATTACTTCAATTTTTATGTTATTCTATTTCTTTTGATCATGTTATAATAAAATCACTTCAGACCAATACATTGCCCAAAAGGTCCAAAAACCTCCAATCACTGGTTTATTTGGATCTACCATGTACTATTATCCTCAGAAAGAACTACTGTCCTACTCATAAAGCAGAGATATAACAGGAATACCTAGATCAAAATTGAAAGAAATCACTTAGTCCTTAAATTTAATTGCTTCTCAGTGCTTTCTGGGAGCTTTTTTTGCTACAGCTGACCAAGGATGGCCTCCATTATTTCACATGATTAGAAACAGTATTTAATTTCATGAACATTTTATTTGGTAGTGATTAAATTTTAAGTCTTTTGTGGTTACCCTTCTGTTTTAGGAAGGTTTCAAGAATAATGTTCACCCTTGCCAATAACTATCTGACCAAGGAAGGGAAAGAGAAGTTCATGCCAGTTCATGAACAAGAAAAGGAGAACAATGAGACAGAAGGAGAAATCCTGAAATAACCAAACTGGAGTTTAAGCCTTTATAAACTTCTTTACATCTACAAAGAACATCAAATACAGTCACAGCTGTTACCTAAGCTTCTAAAAAGTTCCATAATACTAAATTAAAGTTTAACATTATGAAAAACTACAAGTCTGCAAAGTACCTCAATGTCCTTAATATTTCTGTAGAGATCTATTAATGTTATGACTTACAAGCTGAAGTGTATATATAGTTTTTCAGTAGCAAATTGGAAACCTGCAGACACTTTCAATACCCAAATTAAATTTTGATTCCTTAACGTCCCCAAAACAGGTTGACACTATGTTTTTAAATAAAAAGAAATAAATTATTTGCTACAAAAAATAGCTGGTTTGCATTAGTAAAACTGGACTATCAAAAATCTCAGATAGCAACACAGAGTTTTACTCTGAATCTTCCAGACTGTCAGAAGACAGAAATCTGGTTTTCCTTTGTGTGTCTATCCATATAAAACAGCATTCCTGCTTTCAGAACCCACACCAAAATTCTCAAGCTGGAATTACTCATAGCCACACAGTAGAAATTTTGAATTCACTGGAAGACTTCCTTACTGATTCAGTCACTGATCTTTACATGGTTATCATGATTTTCACTTTCTTCCAGTAAATACTCTCTTCTACTTATCTCCCCTGCTAATTCATGATCCTGAACTTCTTAATTCTGTTTTTAAAGGCAACAGCATCCCGAGCACAACTGCATCAACACTATTTGGCAGTACTGGTTCACAGCTGCAGAAAATGAGTAATAGGATAATTGTTCGTTTAATGTAACAACCAGAAAAATGTATTTTGGAAGAATGAAGACTCAGCTGTATTGGGTGCTGCACAAGGCCTAGCCAATAGCATAAATAATCCCACAAAAACCATGAGGCAATTTACAGCTTCTGGAACTAAGAAGGGCATATCCAGAAGGCCTGAAACCCAGGAAACAGGCATAAAAACATGGAAACCACATACAAGCACTAAGCCTCTGCTTTGGGGTGGCTCCTACATTGTCTATCTACTTAAATGACTTAAAGTCAAGTGTAAGCCACGGGGCTACCTACAGAGTGAAAATACATATGGCGTAGAGAGCAAATTCTTTTCCTTCCTACTATGAAACCACACTCCTATTGCCACACAGCTTCCCCAAGAAGTTATAAATTTCACTTTTCTTTTTTACTACCTTTAGTACCTTTCCAGCTGTGCATGCTTTGTATTTACATCTCAGCACCTCTTCCACACAGGGGACACTGATATCCTGTAACTATTTTACAGCAGCGTCTGAACTACTGCCGTGAAATTGAGGAGCATTTCTGATACAGAGGTTTCTCGTTCTGATCAGCGACAAACTCCTTTCCTGAAATTAAACTCTCGCTTCTGAAACGGCAAGTTTTGCTTGAATGAGGGCTACAAGTAATCCTCTGCTACATCAGATTATGTAATATAGGGCATGCAGCGCCTCTAATTGCAGGGCAGGATACAACCAAAGATTAATCTTTTTCACTTTGACACGAAGCAAACAACAGCTGCAGGTTTAAATTGTATCATCAAATTTGCCAAGACGGTAAAAGCTTAACAGTATCAACACCAATTTTCAATTTCTAAGTGAAATAGCATGTATTCACTAAGGCACTAAGAGATTTTAACAATTCAGGGAGAGATGCACCTAATATCTTGTGCTTTGCTCTTACTGCTAAAGCATCTACTCATCAAAATTCAATTACAATGGCCTTTGCCTACCCCTCCTCAAAATCCTGTTATACTGCAAGAAATGGTTCACTGGCTGTAGTTTGTTAAGCAAAAGAACACCTAAAGTACACAGATTCCTATTGAGAAAGCAGCTAAACAATTACACGGGGATATTGATTACCAAAGACATTTACTTTTATTAAAAACATTATTCAGATTTGAACATTGACTGCACATTTCACACTGCGTTCAGTCAACTGCAATGTTTCACCTCCCAGTGGGTTCCAAGCAAAGCTGTAGCCTCATGGCACAGTGTGTGACACAAGAATCCAGCCACGGAATTATCCCATTTATCATCCTAATTATGCCTCAGAAGCTGCTGCATTAACATCAATATCTGCATCAAACTCCAGGTGTCACTACAAATTCTCAGGCAATGAGCAATGTCAGCATGTGAAAGACAGAGCTGCCCAGGCAGAAATCAATGGAATATTACTTCCCTCCTCCCGCCCTTCAAGGTCCTGATCAGACAAAGTATCTGCATTTGATCCTTACACTTAAGAAGGGTCCCAGCTACCATCATGTGGAAGTCCACAGAGCTGCTTACAGAACCCTGACAACCCAGATCAACAATTCATGCTTTCTCATCAAGTGCAGAAAGAGTTCCATGCAATATTTTTAACAGACATGTGGAAGGAGAAAAGGAAGATCAGTTACATAGTAAGTATATTTAGACTGCTAAAAGAATAAACAGGTAAGATACTCTGTGAAATGCGTTAAGGGAACGCACTAGTGCTGTGGGAACAATAAGATATGGCCAGTTGTGACAAAGGAAGCTTTCACAACAAGGTCACAGCACTCACAGACTGTCCCCACAAGACTGAGACCACCTCGTGCCATGATAAAAATAGGACAATGGCAAGAGAAGGTTCATAGGAATTCCATCCCCTAAAACCCATCTAAAAGTAACCTCAAATGCAGTGCATGTATGATTTTGTGTTAATAGTGTTGGAACATTGACACCAGCAAAGAAAAACATTCAAAATAGAACCTTTGCAGAGTAGTTTTTCTACAGAGGAAAAAGTATCTTTCCCACAGATCAAATACAATCTTAGACCCGGGTCTAGGAGTCATTTCACATTTAAGAGCCCCAGACCTCTCATAGCCTTTATATTAATATTCTCAGATGAGGAGCTTTGTTGATTAAACATTCAATTGCTGTTGAGTATCACCACAGCCTTATTATCTCAGGGAGGTGTCTGGGAATGAATCAATTCTAGCCCATCACTAATGCCTGTAAATTTTTTCCTCGACTGAATTTGCTTTTTCATACTTGTGCAAATGACTAATTCACTCAGCAGTAACACTTCTTTGCTGAGTGCAATAAAAAACCCACCACATCACAGCCAGTTTAATCAAAACTAGCATATCTTACAAGTCCTAAAATGAATGGGCAAACAACTGGGAAGAGAAACAGTAGCTTTCACTTTTTATTTATATACTGTGTTCAAGTTGGTTTACTTTGGATCTTTCATTACAATTTGTGCCTTTACTTGAATAGTTATTTGAACTGTGATGCCATTTACTTGATAGAGAAGTGTCAGGAATACAGTAGAGACTTACCAGAACCTCTCAAATAATTTTAAAACAGTCATCTAAAAGAAGGACCACATTGATTAAACCACTACAAGTCTTGACTGTATTTATAGTATCATAAGGTACTTTAAAATTACCTTGATTTTTTTTGGTTAATACTACTTATTCTCAGTTAATGAAAGCTAAATTCAGCAGTAGCATTCTGACTGCAGAATAGTTGTCTAAATTCAACCAAGAAATACCACTGTGCTGATAATAAAGTATGAAGGATGGAGGAGATCCCCTATATGAGCCTGAAAAGAACCACGGCCTTTTCTGTTGGCCTCTTCTCAGGGGGGCCAATTTCAAACTATGACACCCCTCTAACCATGTGCTCTGTACATGAAACAGCAAAGAAGAATCTACAAGGAAAGCAATCAGTGCTATGAGCTGTAATTTAAGGTAAAACCCATCTGCTCACAGACTTAAACCAAAACACAAAAGAAAGCATCTCCTTGCAGCACATTCTCCTGCAAGCTAAGAAGGCATCACACTAAAAAAGATTTATTTTCAAATGAAATTTATAACACATTTTGAAAACAAGAAACAGTCATGATTGGGAACAACTTCTAAAATATTAAAAATATGAATTGACTTAATTTTTATGAAGACTAAAATTTAGCTTTGTCTTCATTTTCTTCTGAGATCTCTTCTCAAATAAGAAGGAATCCTTGCTGTTGCACTCATGGCTTTATTTTTCCCCCTTGCATTTTATGAAGCCAAAAAATATAAGAAATTATTTTAAAAATGGCTCACACATCATCTTAGACCCCCTTTTTCACCTCATGAAATTTCACAAAAGCACATAAAGAAAGGCAAAAAAGAGACATTATTCTGATTCCTTTTTTTGTTCATCAATGCAAACAATTAGATTATACTTAATGTTTTATCTGTCAGCTACTCCTAATATAGTAAAAATGCACTTCCATCTGAGCAGTAGTTTCCATCACTTATTGCTTTTGCTATATTAATATTTCATGATATTTAAGAAAAAACAAAACAAAAAAAAAAAACAAAACCACGAGAACAAAGTCAGCAGTAAAATAAAATAAGAGAGAGACCAAAGAGTCAGCTCAGGCCTCATTTTCTATTCATGGTGTATAGTTTAACAAATAACATGTCTGTGTTTGATTTTATTATGTTACTGTGTGACCTTCAGACTCTCAGGAGACCGGCTAAGAAGAGAGATGACCATTATTTCATTAGTGAGAAAAATCAATAATAGTAGTTACACACTTTGTGCAGTGTTTTGCAAAACTCCTATTTTTATAAAACCTTAATTCACACTGAATTTTTAAGGAGAATGCAAAAAAAAAAAAAAAAAGATTTTTAGCTTTCCCTAGCCAGTAAAAGAAAGCTGAGTTCCATTCAGAATCAAGGCCAAGAGCCTTGTTGTTCTGCATAAATACATCAAATGCAAATGTAAATAGCATCTGTATTAGAATACAGTGTTTGGTGGGTGGTTTTTTCCCCTCTTTCAAACAATTCTTATCTATAATTTCATACCTATTAGAAGTAACATCCACATTTTACAGTAGCTAGAAATGCTAAACTCGGAGAACCTACACAAATGGAAAGTAGAGATAACCAAAGCCAAAGGTTCTGCCTGGAAAAAAAAAAAAAAAAAAAAGGTAAAAAAAATGGCCTGCAAGCTTCTTCTCACATTTCTGTTTTCTGATGCTCCTTTAGTTCTTTTGCTAGAGGAGAAACTTAATCATAAACAGGAAAACCAGCAACATCCTAAGAATAAAAATATTTTTAAAGCCTTGAACACCCATTTCCAGCCACAGGATAATCACTGCATGGAAACCTGCACATTTGTACATCAGTTATGACGAGATGTCCTGGCCACCAACTGGGACCCTGCTGTGTGACATAAAGGTTCACATATCTTAATGACATTGTGAGGGGATAACATGCAAACATAAAAGAATGCAAGCTTGATGTACACTGCAAGAACAACTCACAAATCAATAAATTACCAGCAGTTATTTACCATATTTTTCAATTAATCCTGAAATGCCCAATCATATCATAATTCAGTTTAAGGAGCAAAGTGCAACTGCTTGTATCAGAGCCTAAACAACAAAACATTTCTCAGATGACGTGGGAATGCTTAGAATAATGAATAATCACCTTAAAAAAAACCTGCAGCCCAGAAAGATGTGTAAGCTTGGAGAAAACACCACCAGGCCAAAGGCACCACTGGCAGGGGCTGGGAAATCACTCATACATAGGACTGCCCTGTTTATTGCCCTCATTACCACTGTTTCCTACCTGGTTCTGTTCACAGAGGGGACATGACCTGCTTCATTATCTGTGGTTGCCATGACACCCTAAGAAAGCTGACAGAGACCTTTTGCTTTGTTGGGCACAGACCAAGACAATTCTCACTCCTGCAACGGAGCACCTGCAAAAGGTGCACTCTTGGAGGAGTTCTGGTCCTTTGGATCATCTGGAGAAAAAGCTCAAATCCTTTAACAGAGGCAGCACACCTTTCAGCCCCAGCTTTGTCAGAGTCCAAAGAGAAACTGGCTCTAGAGACCTTGGCAGGAAGGCTGCAATTGGTACCATGAACCACCCAGATAATGCAGAGCCAGCATATTTTATTCTCTGGGCCACTACAGGGAGGCAAGTTACATGTACTCTCTTCTGGAGGAGAGCAAAATAAATAAATCAGCTTTATCACGTCTACCAGTTACAATAAAACAAAATGCAAGAGAAAATAATTTTTTTTAAGCTATCAAAATCACCGAAGTTAAAAAAAAAAAAAAAATCAAACAAAAGACACCACAACCCAAACCAAACAAACAAACAAAAAAAATCTCAAACTGTTTCTCAGGAATAGTACAAAACCCTCAGGGAAAGGATAAGAAGAATATAGGCTGGGACTGAAAAAGCCACGGTCCCAGTATTGCTGATACAGTCTCTATATCCCTGTGTAAAAATGCCACTGACTTACTGCAGTTAAATGAGAATTAAGCGTGTGCCATTAAGGACAGCTCAAGACAGCAAGAGGAAAGAAGGCTGAAATCAAGCAAAGAACTGGACAGTCTGAGTACCTCCAAGCCAACTAAATCTTTTGTGCTGTGGAAGGCATTTTCTGCATAAGTTTCAGTGGGAAATAAGTTTTTCCATCACACTACTCAGAATCAAGGTACTTGTTTAACATTTGCTTTAACAGCAGAACTGAGAATGAATGACAATGTATTTGTTCTACCACCACTCTCCAGCTGGATTATTACAGAATTGAGATCATTTTGCCCATTCTCAAGAACAAAAGGAGCCAGATAAAGCCCATGTTCTGGCTCCATGCAAGGAAACATTGCTCGCTTTCCTTGCACTCCACCTTGTTCCTCACTCCACAGCTACACAAAGCGGAAAGATCTGAGGAAATGGGCTGGCAGCAGAGAACAGATGACAGGTTGATAGTCACAAAATATGCCTCATCTCCCAGCAAATCACAGAATTTAAAACAGAAGATGCATCACCTCTTTTACAAGAATAAGCAGCACAGGAAACAAGCTCAAGGCAAATTCTGCCTGTGGAATCTCACAGAACCAAAAAGAAAGCACAAAGACCAGAAAATCTGTGGTCTCTCATGGGTGATGTCTTAGCCCTGCACTCACAGACTTCTTTCTTTCCAGTGTCATGTTCTGAGGCAAATCCTAATGCAAAGTCAGCTTATTGAGAAATATGGGTTTATAAGCTCCTTTTAAAAACCAGAGCATTTAGTTTTGTGCTGCCTTGGACCCTAATCTTGATCTGCTGAATATGTATTGTTATGATTTTACAACTGAAAGCCCAGTTCCCAGTACACTCTCCCAGCCTCACATAATATTCATCTCAAATGAATAATGTCCCTTTAACCAGGGACAATATTATTTTTGTCATCTCCTCCTGCACATTAGACAATATTTGCTGAACTAAAGGGCAGCTAAAACTAATGCAAAAAGACATCTTCCAGCACATCAATAGCAACAGCATTACCTGGCCAGGTAGTCATTTGCTCAGTGCAAGATTTGAAAACAGATTTACAATCTTGACTCATGTAAAGATAAATTTTTTTAATAAAATCGACCTTTTTGTTCTTTTCTAGTTCTTTAAAATTTTAAAATTTTACTCTCTAATCCTAAGAAGGTGTGAAATCTGCAAACACTCTCTGTTTACACTTAACCGAGTTAAAAAGAGGATATAAAGAAGCCCCAGGAGACTTCAGCCCACTTACCCACACTTTGCATCTGAACAATTCAAAAGTCTGCAAAGTTCTCTTGACTGTGCCCAAAGGCAAGTTATGTTTAAAAACTGAAGACAATAATCAACTTCAATTTGACAGGAAAGAGAAACATTAACTGGAGAAAGAGGAATAAAGTCAATTATAATTTTTAATTAGCTTTCCAAGCTATTCAGTAAATGTTGGTACTCTTGAATAGCAATCAATACTGCATTCTAGTAATTTTTTATGCAAATGAAGCACTTCAGCAGTATTATCCCATCCAAAAGTTAATACCCTTAAGAAAACTGAAAAAAAATTAAAATCTATTTGCCCTTATTATAAAAGAGAAGGAAAGAAAGAACGCAGAGAGCTTTCCTGGAATTTGAACTAGTTCTACAAAGGTAACTGCTTATATTCAGGAACAATTCCCACAATTTTAAGGAAAATATTTTTATATCTAGATGCTTTTGAAACACCAAGCCCAAATTCAATTTCCCTTCCAGAAAAACAAGCACACCCCTTTTCTCCAATTGTTATAAAATAAATACTGCTTTGGGGCAATTTGACCAGTCAATTTTTTATGAGGACTACAGGGGAACTCATTACCCTCTTAAGGTAGGTCCAACTGTTGTTCTGAGATATGTATCTTGGAAAGCCTATGAAGAGCCTTTCATTTGAAGGACAGAAGTAATTCTCAAAGTTTTGCTACATGCACTCCAAAGTGCAGACCAGAGCATGTTACCCATCTAATGGGTCATACAAAGCTGGTGGCAATTAGTTCCACTTAATAATGGGAAAATCAAATATAAGGGGATTTATGACTATGGAAATAAAGTTGTTCTACTACACTTCTCAGATCAAATTTCTGCAACAACAAGTACTATGTCAGGAGCAAAGCCCTACCTTACAAGATATTAATTTCAATATGTCTGAGAATATGAAAGGATACAGCTTCTATTTCATTGTCTTCCTGCTTCCCAGACCTCACAGGCATCACAGGGTGCTGAGTTTTGATAGACTCACTACACACAGCGATATGAGTCAGGAAAATATTGCTGAGTTTAGAAAGTTCTTACTAAATTTTACATTTAGATCTGAGACTTGAAATTTAATGTGGAATAACAAACATGAAACCAGCCAAGGTATTACAGGCCACGCAGGAAAAACTCTGTTTTTCTGTAACCACAAAGTCCTTCCATTCAAAGTTACACAACCTTTGGAGACTTAGAAGGTACTAGAACATTCCTTAGGATGCAGAGAAGAAACCGAGTGCAGCTTATGATGTCCCACATGTTCTCTTTTCTCCCCACGTGAGGAGTGACTAACACAGCTATCAGTGCTACCCAGGAAAAATGCAAAATAATTCAAAAGTAGCATCCCACTGGTGGTGGTTTTTTGAGTTCCTACTAAGCGTTTCCTTGCTTGCCTCCCCTCTCCATCATCTAATTTCTCCTACTGTGCACGCGCCAACAGCTGAGGAAGATAGCTGCACATTATACACTGGAAAAGATTTACACAGGTTACAGCCAGAGTTCTCCAGGTCCCAGGTGAATCAACTCCCCTGCATATCTGGCCTTCAGTTCCCTCCTTTGTTCAACATAGCCCTTGTACTCATTGCAGTAGAAAAGCTAAAAGGTCCAAAGGTACTCTGGAGTGATCATAATTTACATCAGAGTAATTGCTAATGTGGAATACTAGTTAAATCTCTAACGTGCAGTCAGCTTTAAAGAACTGGGTTAGACATGATCTGCCAAAAGGAAATATTTTTCAAAGATAAACTCAAAAATCTCAAAAATCCTTTACAATTATGCTCCAGTCAGCACTTCATGGAAAGTATTTTAGAATAGAGAGAGGTGAACCTAAATACAGACTTAAATTAATTTTCCCTCTATGTCCCAGTTTACCCTTCAGCTATTCTCAAGGTTTCACTAAATCCACTAATCTGCCAATATTGGCAAGTCTTGCAAAAATATATTGGGTTTTATTAGCTTCCAAAGAAACAGAATTGGTCTATAATTAAATTTTGTAACACACCTTACTCCCTTGTCCTAATTTATTTTTAAAATTTGTGGCCTCAATGAGAAGTGCTTCATGAAATCCAGTCAAGGCCAGATACCCAAAAGTTTACAGAATTTCAAAGTCTTCCCATCAATCTGAAATTTTTGGAGACTCACGAACACCAAGGCTCCTGGCTCACAGCTCCTCTCTGTCTGTTGGGCTTTGCAGTGCTGAAAGCACTGAAGCCTTAGAAACCTCAGAACATGAATTGCCAACCACTTTACTTATTAAGATACCAAGCTCTTTTTCCTCCTCTGCTGATCTTGCTGTAACTAAATGCTCTCTGTTGTACAGAATAATATGTATTTGGAATGGCTGTTATGAAAGATTCCTCATACACACCCTAATTCTGTACAGAAAGTATTTATACTGTACAGTTTCAAATGTTTCCAAAGAAGGTTAAGCTGGACCATGCATGGATTTAGCTCTTCATGTTCAAGCGGAGAGGTCAAGAAATCATTACAACATTCTAAGATTTATCCCCCAGTAAATTACACGTTAAAGAACATATACTTCTTGAGACTAGAAAACAAGAGAGACAAGTTCTCATTTTGTAGTATGTAATTTGGCCCTGGGGGGAAAAAAAAAAAAAAGTAAATATTCCCCTGAGGTTATGAGGGAACTACTTTTTACAGGATATCTCCTAAATAAAGGCACCTCTGGCTGCACAGTCATTTCGCTTCTCAAAGTGAATTGTCCTTGATTATCCCCTGCTTATCCTCATACTCCCCACTAAACATTTGTGTCCATACTGCACATATATTTTACCAGCCCCAGGAGCCAGGGCAGTGTTGTGCAGACACCAAAGCAGGCTGCAGCCACGCCAACACCACGTTTTCCTGCTGCCCGTTTAGCCAGCAGGCATTCCATGTGCCAAGGGTTGCTCCCCTGTGGAAAGGAAAAGTGCACATCACAACACAGCCGCAGAACTTCTGTTTGAGGGGAAGCTTTCTTTAAAAAAAAAGAAAACATGGAGAGGCAGCTGGAGGTCACAGAGAGTGACCACAGAACGTTTGGTTGCCACCTGGGTCCTCATTCACCTCAAATGCCACTTCCCAACCACACGCACCTGAGCAATGCAATTGCTGCACTCAGGGCAGACCTGCCTCCTGCAAAGCCCACCACCAGCAGATGCCAACACTGATTTAAGAGGCAATCAAAGTAATCAAACTTCAAAAATATTTATAAACACTCAGAAGCCTGCAGAGAACAATTTGAGTTTGCAACTTACAAACTGGTTTGAAGGGACTGTTATTTATTTACCAAGACTGACGTTCTGAAACCTGTTAGAATTTTTATTTTATATACAAACCTACACAGATTAAATTTAAATTGTAAAAAAAAAAAAAGAAATTCATATTGGACAAAATACCTTTTATTATTAGAAACAGTCGCATATGCAACTAACAGACTGACATTTTTTGAGGTCATGTTGTTTCCACCAAAAATATTCTCTCACAGATATTTTTGCTAATCTTCACAAGTAACTCCAATAGTTTCAGATTTGTGGATCCCTACAAATTTAGAGCTGGACAGCTGAATGTTAATACAAGCCTATTGAAAATAGACTTGTTTTGCTTGATTATTTTTTGCCATCACTGGAAGAGGCCCACAGATCCCTCAACACCAAAGACCACTCTTAAAGGAGGCATGCAGAAGAAAGAAAAAAGAACAGCAGTTTCCCAAAATAAGCCTTGAAATATTACCCTTCAAATTATTACATCTCAAGGTCTGCCTTATCTTGTGCCTTCCGCTTCAGCAAAACACTGAAAAAATTACACTTTGATCTTTTCTGATTTTACACTGTTTTTGAGGAAGAAAAAGATAGAAGCTAACTACAGTTGCCTTCAGTATCCAATGCTTTTCCATCCACGACACCAAAGCAACAGTTTGAGTCTACTTTAGCTGGATTTAAAGGCCCCTTCATAACGTAGACTTTTTAAGGTTGCTCAATCACACTGATTTAAATCTTTCTAGATTTCATTTTTCAATACAAATTTAAAATTCTGTTAACTAAGATCTTAAAAGTTCGGGTTTTTTCTCTTTAAACCTGGCAACAATTGCAAATACCATCTGTTCAGCTGTAGCTCAGCAATTTTTAAACTAGCTCTCAAAAGAAGAAGGGGAAATCATTCTTCAAACACAATTGCCGCACAGTTTCTTCAGAAATACCTCAAATATTATTGCCAATGCATTCTGTCATATATTGACCTCTGCTAGTAGCCTTTCTGAAACTAACTCCGAAACAAATATCAGAAACCAACATCATTTATCACACTGAAAACCGAGAGAGCCCACAGAATATTTTAACTTTGTTTCACCAACCCATATTTTGCAAGCTCTACTTACAACCAAAAATTCAACCCAACTACTGCAAATTTGCAACGCAGTTCAGACAAGGGGAGTAATATTTTCCAGATACAATCAGACTTCTATTGCACTTCAAACAACCAGGTGTAAGACAAAAACAACCCACAAAGTTACACGGGAAATAATCATTACCTCCTTTGTGTGTGTAAGTTTTTGTGATACACCTGCATTACCTTTCCTGTTCTCCTTCACATGAGAGGTAGGGTTTATTATATTTAAGGGGATAAAAGAGTACATTTTCTTAGTCCTTTGGCTTCAGAAGCTGGGAGTTTAAGGGAAAAACAAACAAAAAAACCCAATCAAAACCAAATTTCTTTATAAAGTCCTTGTAAGCTGATAAAGGTCAGAGACATACAGCACATATATAAACACACACACATAATATTTATAAGCATGTGCATATAAATATGAGAGAGCATGTGAGAGGAGAATCTACACAAGTCAGAAGGAATGAAAAAAAAACCCAGTCCCAAAATAATTAGAGTCCAATATTTCTCCTCTATTCTACTGACTCTAATCTTCTACCAATTGAGTGATAGACAAATGCTCAGAAAGCAGAATCTTAATATTTACATTTGATTGCAATTTTCTGCAAATGAAATAAAGGTATCCCACTCCCTTTTAATTGTCTTAAGATATGTATAGTAAAATAGTAGTAAGGTAAATAAAGTGTATTTCTTAATTGTTATTAGAAAAGCAGACAAATAGTATCCATATTTGAGATATGCAGCTTCAAGTGATCAGTCTGAATTAAAACAGAAACAAAAACTGGCTCCATAAAATAAGTACAACTGAAACGTTGGGAAACCACAGCATTGCTTGTCTTTACTGCACTCCCAGTATTTAACTAGTTACAGACAGGAATCATGAGGATGGGATGGAAGACAGACAATGAGAACAGACTGCTTCAATACAGGTACTTTGAAAGGCAACACAGTGAAAAATTGCCACACTTAAACCTGCAGGATACTCATCTTGGCCAACACTTCAACTAATAGTTTTAAGCTGAATGAAAAGCACTTTGAAAAGAACCAAATAACCCCCCCCAAAAAAAACCCCAAGAATTATTCTATTGACTCAATGAAAGCAGTTATACCATAGGAAGTCCAAGGTGAAAGAGATTAAATCAAACATTCCTCCTGTTTGGATAAAGGCAACTATTAGCAGAAGAACTTTAAAAGCTTTGAAAGAACTGTTTACATTTATAAGAAAACACACAAAGGATGAAACCCCGATTGTACTGAGATACTCTGCAAATCTCACATTGATTAAACGAGGGTCAAGATTTCCCGTACAAAGACCAAACATCTAAATAACAGCATTAACTGCTGGGAAACTGCAATTCCATGCAGAGCCATCTCTAAAATCAATACAGAGAGAAGTCACATTCAAATGAATTGTAATTCAGCACATACACTTCAATTCCAAAAAAACCCACTTTTAGATAACAGGCAAAATCCTCTTTCACAGCCCAATACTCTTAAGTGATCTATTGGGCAGCTGAATGATCTTGAGGACACTCATTCCTTTAAGGGTCCCTCCCAAAAATGAACCACTTTTGCAGTCTTTTTCATTGGTGCCAAGCTTGAAAATCTTGTACAGATCCCCCCCTATACCAAAACCAACAGCAGCAGGCACATTTCACCACCAAGCAGCAGAACATAAAAGACTTACCAAAAACCCCAGCAATTTCTTAAAAGACATTATTTTAAGAATCATCCATCTCCCCCATTAAGCAAAATTTTGGGGCAGGGAGGGCAAATGCCATTTAGATTCAACGTGCCTTAAACACTGAACTTTTTAATTTTATTTTTTTTTAATATCAGTTATTGGGAAAGACAACTGTCAGAATTAACTGATGTAGTTACACATGCACATATATATTTTTCTGACTGAAGTATTTAGGCTGATTTTATAATGAAGTCACTTGAATTTTGATGCTATATTATAATGCATAATGTTTTACCAACTTACTCTTGAGAACTTACTCCCTTACTCTCCATCTGTAAGCAGTCATCACATTAATTTTTATTGGAATGCACACAGCAAAAATAGGAAGTCATTCTGAGTGAACTCTCCTAAAGTGCACTTTAGAAATCTACACTTTAACATTTTTAAATAGTTAAATTTCCCCTCATTAATCTATTCTATATATTAAATTTGCAGTTCAGAAAAGGAAAGAAAACACCAGAGCATTACAGGCATCCTGTAGATGTTTGCTGAACCATTAGGATGCTTAAACACCTCAATTAATAGAAAAATAAAACCAGAAGCTCTCACTCTGGGGTTGTGCAGTCATTCAAAAAAAAGTCAAATTATATGAACAGAGTTCATGAATATGTAAACAAGATGGAAATGAAGGTTCAGGTTCTTTCTTTCTGTTGAAAACTCTACTGTTGTAGGGTTTACTCAGAGGAAATAATTGCATCATGCCCCGCTCCAGGATCCTGGCACACACCAATCTTACACTGCAGCCTCACGAAATGTGGGATGCAAAAGGAATTGTGAAGTTTTCTTTTGAGTTTGTACCACTTCCTATACCATACAGTTAAGTATGTAGGCACATATGTGTGGATACAGAATTAACTTTGTTTAAGGCAAACACAGAGCACACATATATATACGTGCTTTGCTAGGCACATTTTCTGCACACTACATGAATCACACACAGACATCCTGCTCTGCCTTTCTGCAGGAACCAACTCAGAGGACAGGGAGGTGTATGATGCTGCAGAAAGCACTTTATATATTTCAACATGAAATGACAGACAAGTAACCCTCTACCTCTATGTACAGAGGCAGATGTAACAGCTCCTCAAGTCATGCCACAAGCATCTCTTGCAAAGCTCCTTCTAACTTATTTTCACAAATACCACTTCTGAATGACAACCTCTCCACTTTTAAATAATCATAGCTAACTAAACTCATAGATAAAAGTCTAACCAACTTTAATCAGAGAATATTTTCTTTCTAAAATAATAAATCCATCTCAAGTTTGACACTGGGCTTCTTTTCCCACTTCTTCAAACTGTTTTCTCATTTTACACTTATTACTTCAGCTCATGCTCTTCAGACTAGTTTCACCTGCTCTGTGATTCTCAAGTTTAACAGATTCCAAGTCACTCCCCTTTCTACCTCAGCTGCAATTATCAAAGGTACCAACATAGGATTTATTATGGGCTTGCCAGTGTACCACTTAAAACCCACTTTTGTGGAAATTAAAAGAAGCATGCCAAGTCTCAACTAAATCAGGATAGTCTTTAAAATCCACAAAAAAACCATAACAAACAAAACTACTGTTTTTGTTCTGCAATTAAATAAATTTCCTAGGTCTCAACCACAGGAAAGGTCAAGCTGTAGGAGAACTAGGGACACCTGAAGTTGGTATCCTTGCCTTGGACAATGACCAACTGCAAGCACCTATGGAAAAGAAAAGCACAGTGGGTAGTTTGAAACTCAGGTTTTGGGATGACGTTCTTGTATCTCTCCTCATTCCTACCCAAAAGGTCTGGTCCGCTGTACATGCTGATATTGTTCCAAACTGTTCCTACAGCTCTCCAGGTAAATGTACTAAAAGATCAGGAGAGAAGCTTTTCCTAAAGTTTACCCTGAATGTTTCCTAGTGCTGTTTATTTTCTGTCCTGCCCACGAGAGTATGCAGAACACAATTTTATCCTCTGCTTTGCAGGAGCTTTTTATATACCTGAAAACCATTTGCATGTTCCTCTATCCCTTTGCATTCAGCCAACAACTCTTTCAGCACATCAGGTCACTTATTGTAGACTTATCAATCTCTCTGTTCTCTGTTGGAACCAGCTCTAGATGGTCCAAGTTCTACTTGAAGTGCAATATCCAAACCCAGGGATTTTTCTCCGGCTCAATCTGCAGTAAGGAATGTATCTTCCAACTCTGCTGCCATGTTCTAAGTTATCTGGCTAAAATTGATTGCAACTGGTTTGAAATCTGTTTTTTTTTCTGCTAATTTCTGCTTAATAAATTAAAATGGATAAGATATTTGAGAGACTGAGAAATCACCATTTGAGCACAATCACGAGGAAAGCCCAAGGTAGGTCAAAGACCCCATGTGGTACATATCACCTACCTGTTATTTTCACATTCTTCTTTTTTAAGGACACCAGAGGGGGGAGAGAAAGCTCTCCAAGAAGAGCTACACTTAGTTCATGGTCCTCTCCACAGACAAAAGAAATGTAAGTTTAAGCCAGGGCAAATCTCACCGCTATTGGGCGCATCCTTTAAAATTACATTTACACAACGTTAAGTAACATGAAACATATTTTGGATGTTAGGACTTGATTATTTGCCATATTTGCTAAAACAGGCTATAGATAACAGGGGACTCCGCTTGACACCAGCAAGTAGCTTGCTACAGAATTGATGCATTTTATCTTCCATTTTCCCATTATTCATTTCAAAGCAGGGAACTCTCTATGCTAAATGAACGCTTAGCTACACCACTCAGACACTCTAGAGGAGCCAGGCAAGAGATTTGCTGCCTTCTAATATAACCTTCTTGGAAACAAAAGAAACAAACAAACCACTTGGAGGTAACTAAGTCAAAATAAGGACCAAGAGGAGGCATGGGGTAAATGTACAAAGAAAGGAAGTGCATTTGAAGCCAGATTTAACTTCTGAAATGACTTTCCAGAAACATCCTGTCAATCCGACAGAGAAAATCTGATACACAGAATGTGTAGGAGAAAAGGTACCCTCTAACGTTTTTATCAGATATTACATAACATTGGTGTGGAACTATATTTTCAGGAATCCTAGGAATAATATGTTTTTGATAACATACGCCAAGCTATAACTGTATGCAAGGAGTAATTTGCACTCTGCTTTTTTAATGCCCACTGGATGCACAGGAGTACCAGATCACAAATATTTTTTTCCAAGAGCTTCAAATCGTCTTTCAAACACGTCTCCAAATCATTAAGCTGACAAAAGAAAACTGAGGACAGTTAACTGGGCAATTTGGCCTTGAGAAGGTGTATCCAGGTACCGATACAACCCTCAGAGTTCTAAAGTGGTCACTTCAAGGGGGGAAAAAACAAAAACAAGTGATGAAACTCTTACCGCACATTGCTCTCATGCCATTTAATGTTTGGTGACAAAAGACACACTTTACAGGGTGTTCTTTACGTGGCACACACTGCTTACAATTGAAACAGACTTTGGAACCTCTGAAGCTCTTAAGTTTCCTTGTAGCCTTCCAAATAATGCAACTAAAATAGGTAAACAATATGATTATGGCTGGCAAACATTCTGCAGCTTCATAGTGACAACTTAAATATAGTTGTCAGTCTTCTGTGCTGAAATACCTGAACACTAAAGCTGTTATCAAACACTCTGACTTCTGTCTTTTGAGACCTTTGAATCATTTCATTATCTTGACACCCAGACTTCATAATCAGACAAATCTTTTATCCTATGAGACAGAAGAGTCAGTCTCATGAGCTGCTTTTCAATCAAAACACTTTAAAAAAAAAAAAAGGAGTATTCCTAGCTCCATTTATTAATAATAATTAAAAAAAAAAAAGGAAACATGAAACCTTTTATATGTCTTTACTGGGGTTTATTGGTGAGCTACAGGAAGCATCTGCAACACAAAGCAAGGTTGCTTCCTCTCCCATCTTTTGACCTACGCATTCCTTCTCCTGGATTTTGGATGAGGTTGAAAAGAAGGTTCTTATTTTTTCTGTCTGAACTGATAACGAAAAATATTTCACTATTATATACTATGAAAAGGAAATAAAAAAAACCAAAACACAGTGTGATGCAGAAAAATTCAGACACTAGGATCTGTCTAGTGTGTTCTCAAAGATTTTCCTTCAATTCCTTCCCCCCAGGCTTTGAGCTTTCTTTTATGCTGAATATGCTGGCTCTGTCTCCCTGGGTTAGTTGTTTTTCTACTGCTGATAGTCATATCTGATATATTCACATAATAGACTTGCCAAGTGGGACTGAATGTTCCAATGATTTGGAAATGCCCAGAATGACTAAGACTTCAAGTTTTGCCCATGTAATTAGTTTAATTGGAATCAAATATTCTTAGTTATTCAGTAATTGAGAGGCTTTCAGCTGTACTTACAAATTAAGATTAAAATGCTGTTTATGGTAACAATGAAGTTCAAATACAGTGAAACTTAAAAGGTTGATTTATTTGGTCTCACAAGAAATTTGGATATGGCAACCCTTTTAGGACTTCACTCAGTAGTCTAATTGTACATACTAGAATAAGAGAGTAAATTATTTAAGAGATCAACCTTACACAGAGATTTGTGGAGAGACAGAAAGAAAAAGTGAAGTGCTGCAAGTAGTATTTCTCTCTTCCTATGACCACATGGACCTATGAATTTTGAATGTGCTGGGGAAAAAAACCCAAAAACTTCTCTTTCAGCATATTCTATTTTCCATAACTGAAGACCATGAGAGACAGTTCAGACAGTTTCCAGACATCATTAATGTAATTCCAATAATGCAGAAAGGGTCCCTCTCCGTCTTATTGAACAAAGCTGTCTGAAAATACTTTAAAGAAATAATTTTTCTGTCCAAAACAGTGATTTCACTGGAACCTATGATAAAGATCTCAGTGTCAGCAACCTGGTAGAAAGCTAACAAAGCCACAAATTGCATATGAATATTTAATACACAGATGAAGTTCTGTAACTGACCAACTACTAAACATTCTGAGTTATCTCTTATATTTCTTTTTCCACGGAAATCTTCAGAGAGTCTTTGTGGTATTTTTCCCCTTTCTATCAAGAGTAAACAATTTTTTGCAGCCTAAAAATATTTTGCGAAAGACATTTTTATTTTCTACTGAGTGAAAAGTGAGAACTGGTACAGTTTCTGTAATCCTTCTCCCAATCCTCAAAAATATGTGGGGAAGGAGGGGTGGAGGGTGGTCGGTTTTGTTTTTAAAATGAGGAGCAGCAGAGCACTGCAAAAGTACATGAGATAGGATGAGAACCGAAATCATTATCTCTGATTGTCTTTGCTGTCTTTGCTCCTCTCTACAGCAGGATGCTTAAGGCACCAGAGGAGCTCTGTACATCCCACATCCTGCCTGCACCTCCAACCAGAACGCACCCACCTTCAAGCTGGAAGTCTAGACTACGGTTACAGTATCAAGCTTTGCATTTGTGTATATGAAATACCCACTGAATGCATTTTTATTTAAAGTCTGCTTACTATAGAAAAACATAGAGCAAGGAGAAAGTCACACCAGATTCTTACAGAAATAAACCCTGTTTTTCTTTCCTCTACTGATCGTGTAGGAATGAAAAAAAAAAAAAAGGAAGAGACCACAGAGATAAGTATATCAGATATCAACTGCATACAGAGCCAAGATATGTTACTTCATTTATTAGTGCTGTATATTAGCCTTTGATGACATCCGATTTTAAGAAACAGGGTATTTAAAGGAATAAGTGAAAACTTAAAGCGTTTGAATATCAGTATAAATAACCGAAAAATGCCTATTTTAACACACTAAATATTGGCAGATCGTACCTACTCTTATCCAAAAATGCTCTTTGCAGCCCTCCAGTGGTCAAAGACACAGCAAAACCCACCAAGAAAGCGACTCCGATTTGCTTGATGAACTACCCGGCAGCGTTTAAAAGACATCTCCCATGAAATAAAAGCTCACATCTTAGTCTAAAGAAAAAAATCCATTTAAAGGAGATAACGACCTTAAATTACATTAGAAAGTAAACAGCAGGAAAATAATTCTCCTGCATCGAAAAATGTTGCATGGTTTTTTTTAATCTGCCCAGAAAACCGTGTATCCCACCAAGACATCAAGGTATGTTGGGTTCGTAACAGAAGTAGCAATTCTTTTCCTGTAGTCACCTTCTGCTATTCATACAGGTAAATATAAAGAAAGTTAAGCATTGATTTCCTGGAAAGAATCAATTTCATCACAAAGTTTGGACTCGAGTGGTTTGGCTTTTTTAAGAAAACAAACACACCCCAAACACTAAAGTTTTCTGTTCTCTCTCTCATGCGTTCATAAGTAAAATAAACGGTAAAGCCTCACATAAAAGTAAAAAGAACCCAAACGTTTAAAAATAATATAAAACAAACCGAGACAGAGTTCTCAAAACTAAGTTTCTAAAACTTGGAGGTAGACAGTCAGACCACAACTGCAAGGAAACAATGGCAAGGGAAAACAAAACAACCCCCGACAAAACAAGCCCCCGACACCAGTGAGCGCGGAGCCTTTGACCGGGGCAAGGCTGGCTGTCTCTGGGAGGACCGGGCGGGTCGGGGGAGCGCTGCGGAACAGGGACAGCTCCGGCACCCCTGCGGCAACCTGCGCGTCCCTCCCGCGGCGGGACCTGCCCGCGGGGTCACCGCGTGTCACGGCCTCGCGGAGAACTTCACAGCCACCGCCTTCTCCTCTCGCTCCCCTCCTTCCAGCCCTTCCATCCGGATCCGCAGACTCTCAACCCAGGCGCGATCCGCCGGGCTCCGGAGCGGCCCCGCAGCATCACCCGCAGCGGGAGCGGCTCCTCCCGCCCAGCCCGGCCACTTCCAGCATCCTCGGCGGGCAAAAGTAGCGGGCGGCGAGTTGTCCGCTCCCGCTGCCGACCCGCGGAGTCCCCCGCCCTCCCAAACTTTCCGCCCGTCCCCGCGGGGAGCGGCGGTGCGGTGGCCCCCGTTCGGCCCGGCGAGGAGCCGCCGCGCTCCCCCGGCCGGCCCCGGCGCTGGGTCGCTGCCCGCGGGCAGCCGCGCCCCGGCCCGCCCGCGGTACCTGCCTTTGGCGGCGAGGAGGCTGCCCAGCCCCAGCGGCAGCAGCAGCAGCGCCGCCGGCCCCCAGCGGCGGCAGCGGGAGCGCGGCGGCTCCTCGCCGGGCCGAACGGGGGCCACCGCACCG